>NC_057410.1:6301315-7007478 GCF_019320065.1 Cervus canadensis
GTTACCAAAAGGAGTGACTGCGGAGGAAGGACAGGAAGAAGGGGAAGGTGAGGCAGCGGTTCCTGGGGGAGTGGGGAGTTACCAAAAGGAGTGACTGCGGAGGAAGGGCAAGGAAGAAGGGGAAGGTGAAGCAGCGGTTCCTGGAGACCCCGAGATGGGAACAGCTGAGAAATAAAGACAGCTAGGTCATCAATCACTGTTCCTTCAGGGGATGTGCTGATTCTAGCAGATTCTTCCTTAGGCTCCTGTAGCCAACACCAAACAAAATTGTGAAGTATTCAACGTTCCTCTTTGAATTCTTTGTACGTTCTTGCATTCAACTCTATTTAAAGATGCAGTTCTTTTTCTTCTTTCTCTGGTCCATCTGAGGTCTATCAAGCACTCATTTGACACCTTACTTTTAAGACTTCCTCTCTTCCAAATTGTTGCCATTTGAAGTCCTACCTTTTAATTGTTGAATACAATAACCTTTCTGAAAGAGATCACTTAAACATCAGTAAGCAGAGAGGGAATTATTTGAAGATGAGGGAATCCTGCTCTTAGGTAAAGCACACTTGATTCATATCAAGCTTAAAATCTAAAGTACTCAGATACCCCTTTTCCCTATTCAAAGTCCTAGGTTAAATTTGTAATGGGTAAGAAAGATGCAGAGTCTGAGAAGGTAACGGCAATCACCAAGAAAATAGTACATTTTTTATAAAGTTAACTAAGGGAAGCATCAACGAAGACACTTATTCCAAATAATCCGATGTAACACCTGGTTCAGTTATCTGTGTGAGTCAAAGGAAAGTAACATTTCTCATCAATTATCTAATTATTCAGTAGAGAAAAAAGATATTCAGTAGTGAACCTTAACCTATTTAGTATTTATAAACAGTATCTTATTTCTCTTCATAACTGAGGGTAGAAGTATGACAAGCACAATTTCCATAAATTTGTAAACTTGCTTACTAATTTAAGCTTACTAACTATATAGCAATAAACTGATTGCTATTATCAAGATCATAAAGGCCAGTAGAAAAACAAAAATTTACCCAAACCTTCTAGATGCTGGGACTAGACTGACTTGGTTTCAAATCTGGGTTCTGCCACTTGCCTCAATTCCTTATCTCCCTAGTGAATGAGTGAGTGATGTCACTCAGTTGAGTAGGACTCTTTGGGACCCCATGGACTGTAGCCTGATAGACTTCTCTGGTGGCTCAGATGGTAAAGCGTCTGCCTACAATGCGGGAGATCCGGATTCGATCCCTGGGTCGGGAAGATTCCCTGGAGAAAGAAATGGCAACCCACTCCAGGGTCAGGAAGGAAATGGCAACCCATTCCAGGGTCGGGAAGATCCTCTTGAGAAGGAAATGGCAACCCGCTCCAGTACGGAGGAGCGTGGCAGGCTACAGTCCATGGGGTCGCAAAGAGTCAGGCTCCTCTGTCCGTGGGATTTTCCAGGCAAGAATACTGGAGTGGATTGCCATTTCCTTCTCCAGGAGATCTTCCTGACCCAGGGATTGAACCCTTGTCTCCTGCATTGTAGGCAGTCGCTTTACCATCTGAGCCACAAGGGAAGTCCATATCTACCTAATGAGAGTAGTAAAAATACTTGCCTCATAGAATTGTTATGAGACTCAAGATAACACTTTAAAGCATTTAGGACCTGATTTGGCACTGTGTAAGTGCTTGTTAAATAAAATACTGTGACTCTTTCTTCCTTGACTCTGAAGGCAACTAGTTAGGTGTACAAAATGACCTCATCAATCTGACTTATAATTCAAATTGACATTGAACTGACACATCTATATCCAGTTAACTCATTGCCTTGAACATGGTGCAAACAAATAAAATGTTACTTCATTTTGTTGCATGGATACAGACTTCAACATATCAGAAATGCCCTTTCTTTGAAAAAAAAAAAAAGACAACCCAAACTGGATAGCAGAGTATGCATGAGGCGTCACTTCTCAGTTGTTGTGTTTATAAAATGAGGGAGAGGATCTTTGTCTTCAAAACCTGTAACTTTTTTTCCCAACGACCTTATTGAGATACCATTAACACACTATTACAAATGATCCCGTCAATAGAGAACATTAGCGTTTACTGATTGGCTACTGTGTCCCAGGTACTACACATACATTGTTTTTCCTAATCTTCATAAAAATTCTTTAACACAGGTATTATCTTTCTCAATTTAATGATTAAACTATAGCTAAATGCTTTGCCGCTAGAGGTTGAGGTATGAACATGCGGTTTGAACTCATGTTCGTTCATATGACTCCATTATTCTTCCCACATCCAGCGACCTCTTTCTGAAAAATTACTTAGTTCTCTTTCAGAGTTTAGGTTTGGGAAAGGATGGTAACTTAACCCTTTGATAGTACTCATCCTTAAACTAATTTTTAACTTGTCAAAAGTCAAATAGTGTAAGAAATAGCAAGGAACTGGAAGCTGTTTTCAGACTTTCAAATCAAGGATGATACAAGAAGACAAGACAGTATTATTTCAAAGAAAATAAGCAATCCCAGTGCTGATACAAATTATCCTACCCTGACTTGGAAGGGTTCAACACTCATCAGTATATTACACCCATTTTCTGCATTCCCACCAAATGAATTAGCGTAGAGGCTGAAAATGAGTAAAGAAGAGAGTTCAGGCAGGAATTCCTATCCATCTTTTAGACTTTTCACATCATGTTATCTTACAGTCAAATCGCTGGACATCATGCTTGGAATTACTTACGCGGTTTTGCCACAATTCATTTCTGAAACACATATTTAGGTCGTTCTTATACGTCAGGCAGCACTAGGTGTACAAAGGTGTTGTTTTTTGTTTTAAATGAATTAGTGCAGCCTGGTTTCTATGTTAGTTTAGGCTTTCGTAAGGAGTGGTAATTAGTGTACTATACTGGACAGCGAGCCAGTGTGCCTGTGAAGCTGGATTATAAACTTGCCTCTCCACTTACTGTGTGACCTTGGCATTTGATCTGTGAGACTCGATTTTCCCATTTTTAACATCATCGGCTTCAAATAATAGCTAGTATTACCTTCTTTCAGGTGCACACACCATGGGAAGGTGTGGCTAGGAATGTCACTTCATAGTGTCTAGGAGAATGGGTTTCTCGCCTGTTTTCGCTCCTTTATTTTAGTACCTGGCACTATTCGGTACATATTTTACACCTTGTTCACCGAGGAACTGGAACCTGTTTCTCACTGCAGCTCAGCTATCTGGGTGTGCCTGGGGAGGCGTCACAAAGAGCCTATAAAAGGTCTCCACCTACAGCAGGACTAGGAGCGCAAGAAAGAGCCCAGAAAGAGCACTGCGGCTAAGCGTTCGGTTTCGGGTTGCTAGATTTGGTCCCATCTTCACCGAGTTTAGGTTCTGGGACTCTCCACGGAAAGACTCGAGTCACAGACCTGTTAAAATTTTTCTGCCATATTCTAGCCGTCCCCACGCCCCCCGCGCCGCCCCACCCTCAAGTGTGAGTGAATGCGCAAATAAGGGTTTTCAGGCGTCTGTGGGAAAGACGGAAGGGAAGGCAGAAGTCAGCATGGGCAGGGCGGTGGCACCGCTCAAGTGAGACAGGATCCAGGCCCCACAGACGAGAGTTAAAACCAGGCGTTCCCGGGCCGTAGGAGGCCGAGGCGAGCTGCTGGACGGGCGGGGGCCGACGCGAGGCAGCCGACCTCGGCGGCGCACTCACTCCGCCCGGGGCCAACGCCGGTCCGGAGGCGCACCCCCCCACCCTTACGTCTCTTTTGGTTTCGACCTGCCGACTGGGAGGGGCCGCGGGACGCCATTCCCACAATGCTCTGGGGCGTGCCGCCGCCGTCGCTGCCGCCTCCGCTACCGCTAGTGGAAGAAGATGGCGGAAGGTGGAGCGGCAGATCTGGACATCCAGCGGTCTGACATCGCGACGCTGCTCAAAACCTCGCTCCGGAAAGGGGACACCTGGTGAGGGAAAGAGGTTGAGGTGGCTGCGGTTGCCCGAGGGTGGTGGGGAACTCGGTGGGAACTGCGGGCTGGTGTCTCGCTGGTGACAGGTGCGGGCAGGTCCGGCGGCGGCCGCCTCAGGCAGCAGGATTTTGGCCGCTTCCGAAAGGTTGGGGCAAAGATTGGACCCGAAATGAGGGCCACGGTTCATGGCTCGTCGAGGCGTTGCTGAAAGGCTTGCGGGGAGCGGCGGTGGCGGCTCGTGCTGTTCTCGTCCTTCTTCCTCTGGTGGTGCCGCTCCCACTTCAGGCCTTCCCGAACGATAGGTGACTCTCGTTCGGTGTGAGTCTCTTAATGTTTGACAGGTCCTGGCCCCGCGGCTGGTCCCTATCTCACCCGCTTCACTTCTTTAGTCATTTCCTTTCCCTGCCTTGTCGGCATCCAAGTTCCCCTATTCTGATTCTCGTATTCTTCCGGGAGGCCGGCTGCAGGATGTTTGCGGTTCCTACTACACAGGTGGCATGTGTCAGGGCGCCACTTAAGAGAAAGGAACCCAGTTCCTAGTTCCTTGTCAAAAGGAGGGCGAGGAGTACTGAACCTTAGGCTTCTGAGTGGTACCACGTGGTCTTGTGCTTTAGTGGAGCCTTGGTAGATGCCGGCAGCGTTTCCCTTAGAAGTGCAGCCCTTCCCTCTTATTGGAAGGATAACGTAGGCCTGCAAGAAGTAGATAAGTCCACTTGAAGCTTCAGTCACTTGCTAACATTCAAACTTATAAAATACCAAAGGATATACTTAAAATGTCGAAGAAAGTATTTGTAGATTTTAATATTTGTGGGCCATATCAAGTGGTATTCAGAATAACTTCAGTATGTGAATATGTAACCTAAAGTGCTCTGTTTCATTAGGAAGGATCATGTGCTTCTTTATTATAATAAAAGTTATTTTCACTTTTCCATCGTCACCATAACAGTTGTGTATAATACGCAAGCGTGTTTTTTCATTTCCTCAATATGGCTTAGTGGAAGGAGCGTGAGATTTAGACTCAAGTTAGGTTAGCCTTTCCACCACTTAGCTTTCAGTGTGACTTTGAGGAAAGTTAATTTACATTGCATCTCAATGATTTCCTCTACAAAATGGACAGAATAATTTCATTTAGGGGTTTATCCTGATTCAGTGAAATAGTCTACAAGATTTTCTGCCTTGAGATAACATTAAATTTTAGTTACCTTCTTATCACCACCATTTCTGTTAAAATGCTGTGGTATTAGAATCATTGTCAAGTAAGCTAGAATCACTGTCAAGTAAGCTAGTAGATGGCAGACTTGGGACTTGAATTTAAATAATTTGGTCTAAGTCTTGGTACTTTTTCTTATTTTGTTAGGCTGCACTGTATGTTTTATATGATTTAAAATCCCTGAGAGTGTAAACATATACTTGTTGGATTGCAGCAAAAAATATGGTTTAATAATCATTCTTGTTCATACCAGAGGGTTCCTATGATGTTTATTACTGTGGGGAAATTGGACATTTCCTAGGACATTTTTGTTTACCTTTTCCTGTGAATTGTTAAAGATGAAATCAGTCCTTACTTCCTATTGTTTGTTAAAGGATATTTTAACATTCTTAATTTACCTTGCCTAATATCACCTTATACAAAGGTAAATGTGGATTTTCATGAAATACAAATCTACAATTTAATATATTTGTTGATGTTCAGTCGCTAAGTTGTGTCTGACTCTTTGTGACCCCATGGACTGTAGTACAGGCTTCCCTGTCCTTCACTGTCTCCTGGAGTTTGGTCTAACTCATGTTCATTGAGTTAGTGATGCTATTTAATTTAATATATAGATATTATTTATGTGTATATTACTACTTGTTAATGTTGTTGTGGTTTTGATACACTGAGTAATAATTGGTGGTGTTAACCGTAAAGGATGATCAAAGCAGTATGGATATTGTGACCATTAAACTTTAAAGTTTAGCCTTTTTATTTTTGACAAAGTTTCTGTAAATCATTTTAAAGATCTGTTGATATTTATAAGAGTAAATACAGGAAGTTCATAAATTTGAGTTGTTTCAGTGCTTCCATCTTAAAGAAAAGAAAACTGAGGCCCAGACATTTAAGTAACAGCAGAATGTGCAAATTTTTATCCTCACAATTGATTTCCCCTCTCATTTGAAGGAAAAAAATGCAGGAAAAGATGGTACCGGGATGCTCCAGAAACTAATTTGGTTTATATGTGAGCCAGTTGACTTGGAATTAGCAGGTGAAACCTATCAAAAAAGGAATTAGCGAAAGTTTGATTCAGAATTTTAAGGAGAGTAATTTGTTAAGTATGAATTTGATAAAGTGTTCGTGAGTACAGAATTGGTAAAGATATTTAATGGTTTAGTTGTAGCTTGGGTTCATGTTTCTGGTACTCAGTAAAACTTGTTAAACAGTTGTTTCTCTTTTTAAAGTCTTAAAAAAGCCTTGGATTAGTCATTTATGGGTGTTTGAGAAAATTCTGTTTGTTTTTTAATAGCTGAAATGGGCCATATGCAAATGAAACATTGTCTTGGCATATGTATATTACCATCTTGAAAAGACTGATTGGACTGTTAAGAAAAAATGATAGGTTTACCATGAGTTTATTCTTGAAATTTTAATACTAACATTTCTTGTTATAGTCAAATACATTCAAATAAGTAAAGATCATTAATTAGGTTGTGAGTACTTTGCAGATAAGGACGGCCTCTTACTACTCTGGTAATTAATGCTAACACCTGGCCAAGGATAAAGATTTGCTTCTATGTGGCTACTAGAATTTCTGTTTATTTGTAAATAGTGGATGATTTTTATCTGGAAACTAACTTTCTAGAGATGAAAATAAGCTACATGTGTCTGAGATGAGTAACAAACCTTATGATATGTTTGGTATTAAATTTTATAGTGACAAAAATGTCAAAATTGATGTAAAAGAGATACACTTCTTAAAAAGGTTGGGTATAAAAGTAACACCTATCTGCCTTAGAAGGCGTGATCTTTTGTGCTGTTTCCTGATCTGTGTTTAGCTCCAGGGAGAGATTCAGAAAACTATGAACAACACTATTAGAATTTAGAAACTGTAGAAAAAGAGTAAAGGAACTAGAACTGTTTGCTTTGGATGAATGAAAGACAACTTAATTTTTAGGTACATGGTAGTTTTTCTAATAAAATAAAAGGAAAATTTGTTTAAAATACATTGCATTAAGTATATCAGGGATGGAAGAACCTATTGAAGGGAATGATAGTTAAATAAGTAAGTGTGCAAATATACAAATACGTGTTGTGGATTATGTACTCTCTTAGGTGATTTCTTTTAAAATGGATTTATTGTAAGTAAATAAATGACTATAAGTCACCAAAACCACTGCTGTAGTCCCTTATTTTATTAAATGTTATTCATCTACCAATCATTTCCACTAATTTTTATGTTCAAGTATGTTCAAAACTTCCTTTATAGATTAAATCTTGCATGTCATTTTTGTATAAACTCTAATAAAATTAGTAGATTTGCGGTAACTTTGAAGAGTAACTTTCATTTATAGTCATTTAAAAATGTAGCCATATAGCCATGTGTGATGTTTTTGTCTCAAACTGCAGAGGAATTGGACCAATCAAGTTTTTTTTGATAGAGGAGGCTTTAATTTCAATTAGAGCTTTCCTTTCCTACTGTTTTACTTAGAAATCTTTATTGTCCCTTATGTTTTTGCAACTTTGATTCACACTAACAAAATAATCTTAAATCAGACAATCAGTTAATAATGTAAATGGGAACTGTTAATCAATATGAACTCCAAATTGTTTAGTGTGTGCTTGCCAAGAAGTTTTTATATTACCCTTACTGTTAGCTTTAATTGTATCAAAATGTTTACCTCTAAAATAGGATATATGTTATATCACTTGCATCAAATGAAACCAGAAAGCAAAAGTGTTTTTTAGTGTTGGTCAATTGATGAACATAACAGAAGTAGGGATGTTAAAGCATATTTTTCACATTTTAATTGCTTAAAATTGAGAAAAGTAGCTTTTCCTTATTTAATCCTTTTCATAAGTTTTTAAATCACTTGTAAGTTGTTAATGAAGCCAAGATTAATGTACCCCATTTGGCCGAGCAGATCCAGAGCTTTAGCATCTACTTAGTGACATTCAGATTTTTTCCTAAATCATACCGCCTTTTTTCATTAGCACATACAAAGTATTAAATAGATGTTTTAGAAAATAATTTTGTGACTGTTACTAGTCTTGCTTGGATGTAAGTATGATAAGAATTGTCAGGCTATGACCTATGATATTACATTTAAAAGACACTGTGCTAGGTGTTGTTGAAGTATTTAGTTCCTCATCGCCGCGATTCTAGGGTACCAGAATGTGAATGTGTGCCAGTTCACACCGGCCAGAATAAGAGTTTCCCCAGATAGGCTTGAAGAAGTGTTCACACAGTGATACATCTGAGATTTGGACCCAAGTAGTTTAGGGCTTTAAATCAGGCCTTAAAATTATTGTGCTACACTGCCTTTTAAAGAGGCATTTTAAAGTGTTCCACTTGTTTTTTTAAATGAACATGCTTTTCTCTTTAAATGGAATCTAATTTATATTTAGGAAGAGACTTCTACCGTTTTATCCCACACTCGTTTCTTGTGACTGTTTAGTTTTGATATGGTGGAAAAATCTTATACTGCTTTTGGAAAATAAAATACGTTTAAGGATTAGTAAGTTTTTAACTGAATATGTAGAACAAATATTATTTCAGTCCGAAAGTACATTTAAGCAAAAGCAGTTGGGCTCATGTATTGTTTAGATTTGGGATTTTGTTTATTAGTAATCATAAGTGATTGTTAGAGGCCATATGGCCCCTTTACGTGTAGTTTTACAGAAACAGCATATCAAGCAGATAGTAAGAGCTTGTAGTAAGAGTAGGATATTTTGTTTCAGTACTTTACCCATATTTTAAAAGTATAAATCACAAATGCATAAGACTTTTTTGTTCCCCACTAAGAATCCATTGAAATAGCCCAGAAAATGCAAATGTGAAAGTTTGATATTTTACGTTCCATGATTACCAACTTTTTGTGAATTTTCAAAGTCAAAGCACACTTAAGACACTGGAAGGTACATAACCATGTCGATACCTCTTTAACATCTGAAAACTGACAGTCCATGTGGTATCACTGCTGATAAAATCAGTTTTGCCATATTAGTCATTAGATACATCTCTTTATTATGTGTTGTTCAATCACTCAATCATGCCCAACTCTTTGTGACCCCGTGGACTGCAGCTCGCCGGGTTTTTGTGTCCTTCACCGTCTCCGGGATTTTGTTCAAACTCATGTCCACTATGTTGGACAAGAATTTAGAGTGGTTTTTCTTTTCCTCACTGTGAGAATAACTTCACTGAAAAACTGTGATTATTGATAAGTGAATTGAAACCATCAGCTATACTGGCAGGGAGACAAAGGGAAAGTTGAGAATTACTGGTGAAGGTGTTTGCACACATCTGGTTGGATTCTCAAGATACGTGTGTATTCTGTTCTTGTAGATGAGAAATCTGAGAGACATCAGTTGGTTTGCATGTGGTTCACAGGTAATAATAATACCACCACTAGTGAGCATGTATTGCATGCTTACTCTCCTCAAGCCACTATCCTAAATGCTTTATACTTGTGCAGCTATTAAAGCAAGAGTTCTTATTTACCTCATTTTATAGATGTTTGAGGGTTTCAGAGCTGGTTTTTAAAATATTACTTACATACCTGGTTTACAATGATTTAAAAGGCTAAATCCTACTAGTATCTTTTTAGTATTAAAATGTTTTGTGTTGTCACTACTCAAGTGTAATTCAAACAGTATTTCATAAACCATTAAACTGTTTCTTCTTAGTCTCCATATAGAGTTTGTCTGCAGTTGCTGGTTTTTTCCTTCCTGAGTAATGTCAGTTCGGTTTGTGCCTCTTATTTTCATTTCCTTAGTTACCACTGTAATTCACACTGTGTATCTTATATTTATTCCTTTGAAGTTGTTCTTTCAGATTCTTTCTCCATCTCTTCTTTATAAAGAGAAATGTAGTTCCTTTTAGCGTCACCATTCATTGTACACAGAAGCCACTACCAAAGAAACCTAGAATAAGACTGATTGCTAGTAAGTGACCTCAGTTTTGGATGCAGATTAAAATGATGTATCTGAGCAAACACAATCAAGAACAGCTCCTCAAAAAGAAAGAAGCTCAGATTCTAATATAAGGCAGAAAACCTCTGTAGGGTTAACCCAAATTTGGTTATGCCTAGAATACTGCTTCTGTCAGTAAGATTCCACTTGGTTTTCTTATAGTTCTCCAAAAAGAAAAGGAGGGTAATGACTACTTTTTCTTCTTTACGAGGAGGAATACTAAGAATGCTGTCCCTTCCACTCTCCCTTTAGCTTTGAGAAGGTCCAGGTATTAGTGTGATAATTCCTCGTAATTCAGGAAAATGATTTAGCAGAAGTAGCCTTAGAAAAGACTTTTTAGTGAAAGCATCAAAGGCTCTCACAAGCAAGTCCAGAGTGTCTCTGAGACCAGGCTAGTCTAAGTTTTAGGGAGCCAGTTTTTGTTTTTAAACGAAATATAGTTGATTTACAGTGTCGTGTTTCAGCTGTACAGCAAGGTGACTCAGATGTAGATCCATGTTTTTAGATTGTTCCATTAGAGGTTATTACAGGATACTGAACATGGGTCCTTATGCTACCAGTAGGTCCTTGTGGGTTATGTATTTTATATATAGTAGTGTGTATATTTTAATCCCAAACTCCTGATTAACCCCTCCTCCCCCACTTCCCCCTTTGATAACCGAAAGTTTATTTTCTGTGTCTGTGAGTCTCTGTTTTGTAAATAAGTTCATTTGTATCATTTTTTTTAAGATTCCACATAAAAGTAATATAAAAGACAAAAAGATATTTGTCTTCTTCTGTCTGACTTATTTCACTTAGCCAGTGAAATCCAAACCGGGGAGCATTAGAGAAAAAATTCTTCGCTTGAGTGAAAAGAGCATCAAGTTCCTGTAGTAAAAAACAAAAAGGTTAAGAATGATAAGGGTGATAATTATATTTATCATGTTGTACATTACCTCTCTAGTACTTATCTTCTACCTGTAAGTTTGTACCTTTTGACTGCCTTCATACAAGTCCTCCTCCCCCCATGCCCTTGCCTCTGGTAACCACAAATCTGATCTAATTTTTTAATGAGTTTGGTTGGTTGGTTGTCCTATAACACTGTCACTTCCTGTTACAGAACATAGTGATTAGATATTTCTATATACTTCAAAAGGATCACCAGGATAAATCTAGTTACTATGTGTCACCACACAAAGGTATTACATGATAACTGATTCTGTTTCCCACATTGTACTTTTCATGCTTGGAACTCATATATTTTGCAACGGCAAGTTTGTTCCTCTTAACCTCACTTACCTATTTCTCTCCTCTGCCTACCTTCCTTTTCTCTAGCAACCACCTGTTTGTATCTATGACTGTTTCTGTTTTCTTATGTTTGTCTTTTAGATTCCATATATGTGTGAAATCATACATATTTGTCTTTCTTACTTATTTCACTTAGCGTAATATCTTCCATGTCCATTCATGCTGTTGCACATAGCAAGATTTTATTCTTCTTTATGGCTGAGTAATACTCTGCGGGAGTTGGTGATGGACAGGGAGGCCTGTGTGCTGTGATTCATGGGGTCGCAAAGAGTCGGACACGACTGAGCGACTGAACTGAACTGAATACTCCATTGTGGGACTTCCCTGGTGGCTCAGTGGTGAAGGAGAAGAAAATGACAACCTGCTTCAGTATTCCTGCCCAGGAAACCCCATGGACCGAGGAGTCTGGCCGACTGTAGTCTATGGGGTTGCAGAAGAGCTGGACGTGACTTAATGATTAAACAACAAAAGCAATATTCCATTGTAATATAATTAACAGTGCTGAATATTATATGTGGGAGTTGTTAGAGTAAATCCTGAGAATTCTCATCGTTGTTGTTCAGTCACTCAGTTGTGTCTGACTCTGCCCATCCCGTGGACTACAGCACATCAGGCTTCCCTGTCCTTCACTATCTCTTGGAGTTTGCTCAAACTCATGTCCATTGAATCAGTGATGCCATCCAACCATCTCATCCTCTCTTATCCTCTTCTCCTCCTGCCTTCAGTCTTTCCCTGCATCAGGGTCTTTTCTAATGAGTCGGCTCTTCTCATCAGGTGGACAAAGTATTGGAGCATCAGTGCTTCCAGTGAATACTCAGGATTGATTTCCTTTAGGATTGGCTGGTTTGATCTCCTTGCTGTCTAAGGGACTCTCAAGAGTCTTCTCCAGCACCACAGTTTGAAAGCATCAATTCTTCACCACTCAGCTTTCTCTATGGTCCAACTCTCATGTCCATTCATAACTGCTGGAAAAACCATAACTTTAACTAGACACACGTTTGTTGACTGAGTGATGTCTGCTTTTTAATACACTGTCTACATTTGTCACAGCTTTTCTTCCAAGAAACAAACATGTTTTAATTTCATGGCTGCAGTCACCATCTACAGTGATTCTGGAGTGCAAGAAAATAAAGTCTGTCACTGTTTCCATTTTATCCCCATCTATTTGCCATGAAGTGATGGGACTGGATGCCATGGTCTTCGTTTTTTGAATGTTGAATTTTAAGCCAGATTTTTCAGTCTCCTCTTCCACCTTCATCAAGAGGTTCGTTAGTTGTTCTTAGCTTTCTGCCATTAGGGTGGTGTCATCTGCATATCTGAGGTTATTGATATTTCTCCCAGCATTCTTGATTCCAGCTTGTGCTTCATCCAGCTGGCATTTCACATGATGTACTCTGCATTTAAGTTAAATAAGCAGTACACAGCCTTGACATACTCTTCCCAATTTTGAACCAGTTTGCTATTCCATGTCCAGTTCTAACTGTTGCTTCTTGACCTGCACACAGGTTTCCCATCTCTTGAAGAATTTTCCAGTTTGTTGTGATCCACACAGTCAAAGGCTTTAGCATAGTCAGTGAAGCAGAAGTAGATGTTTTTCTGGAATTCTGTTGCTTTTCCTGTGACCCAGCGGATGTTGGCAATTTGCTCTCTGGTTCTTCTGCCTTTTTTAAATCCAGCTTGTACATCTGGATGTTCTCAGTTCACATGCTATTTGAATTCTAGCTTGAAAGATTTTGATCATTACTTTGCTAGCATGTGAAATGAGTGCACTTGTGCTGTAGTTTGACCATTCTTTGGCATTGCCCTTCTTTGGAATTGGAATAAAATTTGAACCTCTTCCAGTCCTGTGGCCACTGTTCTCATCATAAGGAAATTTTTTTTTCTATTTAATTTTGTATCTATATGAGATAATGGGTGTTCACTAAATTTACTGTGGTAATCATTTCATGATGTATGTAAGTCAAATCATCATGCTGTACACCTTAAACTTTTATAGTGCTGTATGTCAATTGTATCATAAAACTAGAAGAAAGGAGAAAGAATGATAAGGGTTAAATGATCATGGTTAAAGAGATCTGATAATTTGGGTTGCTTTATATTATTTAGCAATATGTCATAGCAACTTGATGAAGTTTAACAGTTTAATCAAGAGATTTATCTGTGATATAGAGGGAAAATTTATTTTCATAAATTTGAATGAATTTCAAGCTTTTAAAATCTCAGAAAAGGTATAGCTAAGTATTTCTATGTACCATGCAGTTGTGGCTATGATTACAAATATTACCATTCATGTATGAGTTTAAGAGCTTTTTGTATGTATAAAATAAGTGATAGTGTTCTCTTTTAAGTTTCAGAAACTGAAGTACAGAGTTAAGTGCACATGGTGATATGGTCAGTCAGAGGTACAGCAGAGATTCTGATCTAGACAGTCAACTCTGAAACCTGCATTTTAAAATACACTGCCACTGCCTGCCTTTGAGTGATAGCCATACCCATTTTATGGGAAACAGTTCTTTGAGGGATGAATACTTGAAAGTATTAAAATTAAGATGTGGCAGTTTTGTCATATTAATAAAATACCATGTTCATGTATTATCTATGAGGAACCTATAGAATTTTCTAGGTTTTTCTGGTTTAACATTCTAGTCTTAGCAGTCTCATTTCTAACTGATACAGCTCTTTCATACAAGTTTTGTTTCCTGCAGATTCTTTACTTATCCCTTCCTCACGGGAGTTTACATTCATTCATGTTATTTCCAGTACATTTTACTAAGTCTTGACTTTCACGTACTTCAAAACCAATCTTTGGAAAATCATCACTAGTAATTCCATCCAGATTTATGGCCCTTTCACACTTTTGATAAAAGATCATAGCTTTATTGTGGTATAATTAACATAACATACTGTCTCTGGAGGAAGGGAACATGGGCAGAGAAAAGAAATAGGTGAGTGGTATCACATATCACTTGATGTGTAAAATTCACTGAATTTGGGTATATTCATAGAATTGTGCCGCCATCACCACAATCAATTTTGGAATATTTTTATCAGCCCTAAAAGAAACCGCATACCTATTAGCAGTTTCCCCCACCCCCTTTTCTACCCACATCCCGCTGTTCTTGGCAGCTACTTATCTTCTATCTTGTTCTATAAATTTACCTTCTGGATATTTCATGTAAATAGAATCATATATGTGTTTTTTTTGTCTCTGGCTTCATTTACTTAACATAATGCTTTTTAGATTCATCCATTTTATAGTGTATATCAGTACATCATTTCTTTTTATTGCCACAAAATGTCCCATTGTATAGGGATACCACATTCAATTTATTCCTTCTTCAGTTGATGGACTTTTGGCTTCTTCACACTTTTTGATTGTTATGAATAATCCTGCTATGAACATTTATGTGCAAGTTTTAGTCTAGACATAAGTTTTCATTTCCCTTGGGTGCATATCTGGCAATGGAATTGCTGAGTCCCTGTGTTTATTTTTTGAGGAACTAATGGACTCTTTTCCAAAGTGGTGGCACCATTTTCCATTGCCACCAGCGATCTGTAAGGGTTCCAGTTTCTCTGCATCATCATGATACTTATTGTCTGTCTTTTTGATTATTGCCATTTTGGGGGATGTGAAGTGGTATCTCATTGGAGGCTCAATTTGCATTTTCATAGTGGCTAATGTTGGTGCAGATCTTTTCATATATGCTTATTAGCCCTTTTGGCAAAAATGCCTATCTGTATTCTTTGCCCATTTTCTCACTTGATCTTAGCCAAAAGGCCGAGAAGCGATGCCCATTTTCTCATTTGGCAATTTTCTCTTCATTATTGAGTTTTAAGAGTTCTTTATATATATTCTAGATACAAATCCCCTGTCAGATAGGTGACATGCAACATTTTCTCCACTTCTGTGTGTTTTCTTTTCACTTTCACAATTTTACTTGGCCTCCTTCCTGAGTTCTTTGTCTTGTAGTTTAGATGTAAAAGAGGTCATAAAAATTAGTTCTTGCCAACTGATGAATTTAATGTGTAGAGCAAAAAGTAGGTTGGAAATGCTTCAGACCTAAAAATTAAGATATAAAGGGATGATTAACCAAACCATTGGTTTATTTGAACAACTTAATAGCTTTCCTTGATTATGTTTTACTGAAGAGTTTTCCTTTGTGGTACTTAAAAAGAAAAAACAGTGAAGTATCTAGTTTTATAATGATTTAAAGTACTGGATACTATAAATATCTCTTTTAGTATTAAAAATGGCTTATGCTATTGCAACTTAAATGTAATTGAAACAGTATTTTATTCAATGAGATGATTAGTCATAGAGTGAATTAATATCCAAAAGTGTTTATGCTGTTAATTCTACATACAACAGTTATACATGTTGTTTTCAGAGTATGTGCTACATTGAATTAGGCTGAAATTTTTGTGTGTCTTCTCAGTTGCAAAATAGTGACTGTCTTATATCTACTTTGCAGAGAAAAAGGTAGGGTTTTTTGAAAAGTAAACATCATATATAAGTATTAAGCAATTTAGAAGGAACTGCTTATTTGGAAATTATCAGCATAAACATATACTAATCCAAAAAAGCAAAACAGAATCATGCATTCACTAACCCCATGGTTTTCTGAATCCAGCTCTTGGGATTTCCCCATTTCCCTATACTGCTTTTAAATGTCTTTGTATTTAGGACTGTTTCTGAATCATTTACTGGTCCCTTTATATGTTTCTTAAATTTTCTTTTGGTGTGTGCAGAGACACTAACCAGCTTTTGAGACTCTCCTGTCTGTCTTCTCTACCACCTCCCCCCACCCCCAAAAAAACACAAATAACAGCAAAAAACCTACAACCTGGCCTTTTTAGTTCTTACAGTAGGTTTTCTGCATTTGAGGGCTGTTTTAAAATGGACTCATTTTAAATTGATTTGTTTTGGGTCCTAAAATTGATCCTGCTTCTCTGTAGCCATTGAAAATTATTCTGTCCAGAGCACATTACAAATTGTCTTTCTTGATGCCATTAGAATATTTAGCACCATACAGTTTAGGCCTTTTTGAAGTACTTATAACTTTATGTAAGTTTTGATTTATTAAACATTTTACTTGTATTTAAACCTCCCAGTACTCCTGTGAGATACTCTCAGTCTTCATGAAATGTAAATCAGATTATATCTCTTCTCTTCTAAAAATCTGTCAGTGGCTTTCCTTGCATTTAGGATAAACTCTTTGATTACCTTAAAGGTGCTGTGGTCTGGCTCCAGCCTGCCTTATCTAGCGTCCCTTCTGCCTTTGTCGTAAACTCCGTCTGCATCTAACTCTCCCGGTGTACCCGAGTCCCGGAGCTGTTCCGGCTCCAGCGTGTGCTGTTCCTTCCATCTAGGTAGCTTTTTATCTTATTCGTGAAATAACTCCTGTTCATATGCTAAAATATTATTTTTTCAAAAAGGATTTTGTTTATTCTAAATGTGTCTCAGTCACTGCATTGTGTCCAACTCTTTGCAACCCATGGACTGCAGCCCACCAGTCTCCTTTGTCCATGGAATTTCCCAGGCCAAAATACTGGAGTGGGTTGCCATTTCCTTCTCCAGGGGATCTTCCCAAAACAGGAATCGAACCTGCATCTCCTGCATTAGCAGGCGGATTCTTAACCACTGAGCCTCCTGGGAAGCCTTAGTTCTCTGTTAGTAAATGGCTTTTAAAGTAAAGTTTAAACAGTAGAAAGAACACTGAACTTTCAAGTCTGAAAACTAGAGTGTATACTGGAAACAGGCCCTACGCACTCAGTGTTGTATGACCTTGTTAAGGTACATAGCTTCTCTGAGTTTTGGTTTCCCCATCAGCTAAACAAAAAAAGATGGGGAAAAGTTACTCTAAAGATTAATTTGAAAACACTTTATACAAAAAACTTTACATAAATATAAATAAAAACATTTCTATTCTGTTGTTGTTGTTCAGTCACCCAGTTGTGTCTGACTCTTTGTGACCCCATGGACTGCAACATGCCAGGACACTCTGTCCCTCACCATCTCCCGAAGTTGCCCAAGTTCGTGTCCATTGCATTGGTGATGCCATCCAGCCATCTCATCATCTTACACTCTCTTCTGCCCTCAATCTTTCCCAGCATCAGGGACTTTTCCAGAGAGTCAGCTGTTCACATCAGATGACCAAATACTGGAGTTTCAGCTTCAACATCAGTACTTCCAAGTATCCAGGGTTGATTTCCCTTAAGATTACTGGTTTGATCTCTCTGCTGTCCAGGGGACTCTCAAGAGCCTTCTCCAGCACCACAATTCGAAGACATCAGTTCTTTGGCACTGCCTTCTTTACAGTCCAGCCCTCACAACTGTATGTGACCACTGGGAAAACCATAGCCTTGACTATATGGACCTGATTGGCAGAGTAATGTCTCTGCTTTTCAGCACACTGTCTAGGTTTGTCATAGCTTTCCTGCCAAAAGCAAACGTCTTATAATTTCATGGCTGCAGGCACCATCTGCAGTGATTTTAGAGCCCAAGAAGGGGAATCTGTCACTACTTCCACCTTTTCCCCCTCTATTTACCATGAAGTAAATCAGGCTGGATGGCATGATCTTATTTTTCTTAGTATTCAGTTTTAAGCCAGGTCTTTCACTCTCTCCTTCATGCTCATCAAGAGGCTTTTTAGTTCCTCTTTGCTTTCTGCCATTAGTGTGGGATCATCCACATATTTGAGGATGTTGATGTTTCTCCCACTTATCTTGATTCCAGCTTGTAACTCATCCAGCCCAGCATTTCTCATTATGTTGCTCAGTGTACAGATTAAACAGACAGGGTTACCGCAGACAGCCCTGTTGTACTCCTTTCTCAATCTTTAACCAATCAGTTGTTCCATACGGGGTTCTAACTATTGCTTCTTGACCCTCATACAGGTTTCTCAGGAGACAGGTAAGGTCTGTCACATGACACTAAATTTTAATTTTAACAGTAGAGTGAATGATCATATTTATGTTTTTAAAATGTCTGGCAGCAGAATGGAGGCTAAATTGGCAGCAGGCAAATTTAAAGCAGAGTTACAAGTTGGGCAGCTGTTACAGTGCTCTATGCCACTTAAGACTGATGAGGAGGGTGAGTTACCGAGCTTAGATACTTTTCTGAGCATGAAGAAGAGAGGGACAGACTTGGTTGCTAGATGTTAAGGGGTCATGGAGGAATGTAGGATAATTTGGTTTCTGGTTTGGGATACTAAATTACTGATGACATTTATTAAAGAGATATTAGAGAAGGAGTACATTTGAGGATGTAAAGACAATTGACAACTTGAAATTGAAATTCTATAAAAAAAAAATACAAGTTGACATGGATGAGTAGAAGTTGGAAATATTCAAGAACTTGAGCGTTGGTCTTACCATGAAGATTTTAGACTCACTGGTGTCAGTTACAATATCACTGAGACTATTGACTGAGAAAAGAGGACATTGAAGAGCAGCTTTGTGGACTACTAACATTTAGGTAGAAGTAGGGAATCTTGTTTAAATAGCTAAATATATTTAGATATAGATATATTCTTCCTCTCTGGAAAGGCAGAATCACTGAGATTATATTTAAAAGCATTGATACGGTAACAAAATTATGAATCCTTTGGATTTGGTAGGGTGGCCATTGGTGGCTTCGTGAGGACCTTTTTGAGGGCCCATTGGGATAGCAAGATGTGTTGTGCTTTGCCGAAGAGTAAGTAAAGATTGAGGAAGGAGAAGCTTGGCTGCAGGGAGAAGTCAGAAAAATGGGAGCAGATAGAAGAGGAAATGAACATGGGAGTAGGGCAGTCATGGGCAGAAGGGGGAAAAGAGTGGCTCTTCTTATAGGCTAAGTTAAAAAAAAGACAGGAAAGGTACGGGGAGAAAAAAGATGGTAGGGGCTGTTTCTAAGGTAAGTCTCCAAGGAGGCAGAAGGAAATTAGGTCCAAAGAATAGGAACAAAAATTATTAGCCTTAGATTTAAGAAGAGTTATATACTCCACGGGTATGTAAGGGAATCACTGATGATAAAGGTGGGGAGTAAGAGAGTTAGAAAGTTGGGGCTTACTTCTTTGAAAAGTAAGCAGCAAGGCTGTCTATTCAGCCTAATGGGTTAGAGACTTAGTGTTTTGAAAAGGTTTGAAATAATTATTGGAAGTAGAGAAGTCTAAACTGGAGATAAGTTGGAGGATGTTGGTTGTCTTTAAAGGACTTGAGATTGATTGAAGACCATAGATATTTAATCTCTGTGAAATGTTCTTTAGTAATTTTAAACTCATAGTATCATTATAGGAACATTTTCATATTGATGTACTAGTGTTTGAGAATCATCAGTCAGTTCAGTTCAGTCGCTCAGTCGTGTCCGACTCTTTGTGACCCCATGGACTGCAGCACGCCAGGCCTCCCTGTCCATCACCAACTCCCGGAGCTTACTCAAACTCATTTCCATTGAGTGGGTGATGCCATCCAACCATCTCATCCTCTGTCATCTGCTTCTCCTCCCACCTTCAGTTTTTCCCAGCATCAGGGTCTTTTCAGATAAGTGAGTTCTTTGCATCAGGTGGGCAAAGTATTGGAGTTTCAGCTTCAACATCAGTCCTTCCAATGAACACCCAGGACTGATCTCCTTTAGGATAGACTGGTTGGATCTCCTTGCAGTCCCAGGGACTCTCAAGAGTCTTCTCCAACACCATAGTTCAAAAGCATCAATTCTTCGGCACTCAGTTTTCTTTATAGTCCAACTCTCACATCCATACATGACTACTGGGAAAACCATAACCTTGACTAGACGGACCTTTGTTGGCAGAGTAATGTCTCTGCTTTTTAATATGCTGTCGAGGTTGGTCGTAACTTTCCTTCCAAGGAATAAGTGTCTTTTAATTTCATGGCTGCAGTCACCACCTGCAGTGATTTTGGAGCCAAAAAAATAAAGTCAGCCACTGTTTTCCACTGTTTCGCCATCTATTTGCCATGAAGTGATGGGACCAGATGCCGTGATCTTAGTTTTCCGAATGCTGAGTTTTAAGCCAACTTTTTCACTCTCCTCTTTCACTTTCAGCAAGAGGCTTTTTAGTTCCTCTTCACTCTCTGCCATAAGGGTGGTCTCATCTGCATATCTGAGGTTATTGATATTTCTCCCAACAATCTTGATTCCAGCTTATGCTTCATCTTTCAGCCCAACGTTTCTCATGATGTACTTTGCATATAAGTTAAATAAACAGGGTGACAATATACAGCCTTGACATACTCCTTTCCCGATTTGGAACCAGTCTGTTGTTCCATGTCCAATTCTAACTGTTGCTTCCTGATGTGCATACAGATTTCTCAAGAGGCGGGTCAGTTGGTCTGGTAGTCCCATCTCTTTGAGAATTTTCTACAGTTTGTTGTGATCCACACAGTCAAAGGCTTTGGCATAGTCAATAAAACAGAAATAGATGTTTTTCTGAAACTCTCTGGCTTTTTCAGTGATCCAGCAGATGTTGGCAGTTTGATCTCTGGTTCCTCTGCCTTTTCTAAAACCAGCTTGAAATCTGGAAGTTCACAGTTAACATATTGTTGAAGCCTAGCTTGGAGAATTTTGAGCATTACTTTACTAGCATGTGAGATGAGTGCAGTTGTGCGGTAGTTTGAGCATTCCTTGGCATTGCCTTTCTTTGGGATTGGAACGAAAACAGACCTTTTGGGTAGTGACACATGTGAGGCGTCATCGTTAAAGTCCCTTGTATTCCCTGGTGGCTCATCTGGCTAAAAAATCCACCTGCATGCAGGAGACCTGGGTTCAATCCCTGGGTTGAAAAGATCCCCTGGAGAAGGAGAGGGCTACCCACTCCAGTATTCTGCCTGGGGAATTCCATGGACTGTATAGTCCATGCAGTCACAAAGAGTTGGACACGACTGAGCGATTTTGTGGATCACAGTAAACTGTGGAAAGTTCTGAAAGAGATGGGCATACGAGACCACCTGACCTGCCTCTTGAGAAACCTGTATGCACATCAGAAAGCAACAGTTAGAACTGGACATGGAACAACAGACTGGTTCCAAATCGGGAAAGGAGTACGTCAAGGCTGTATAGTCACCCTGTTTATTTAACTTATATGCAAAGTACATCATGAGAAACGTTGGGCTGAAAGATGAAGCATAAGCTGGAATCAAGATTGCTGGGAGAAATATCAATAACCTGATATGCAGATGAGACCACCCTTATGGCAGAGAGTGAAGAGGAACTAAAAAGCCTCTTGCTGAAAGTGAAAGAGGAGAGTGAAAAAGTTGGCTTAAAACTCAATATTCAGAAAACCAAGATCACGGCATCTGGTCCCATCACTTCATGGCAAATAGATGGCGAAACAGTGGAAACAGTGGCTGACTTTATTTTTTTGGCTCCAAAATCACTGCAGGTGGTGACTGCAGCCATGAAATTAAAAGACGCTTACTCCTTGGAAGGAAAGTTATGACCAACCTAGATAGCATATTAAAAAGCAGAGACATTACTTTGCCAACAAAGGTCCGTCTAGTCAAGGCTATGGTTTTCCCAGTAGTCATGTATGGATGTGAGAGTTGGACTGTGAAGAAGGCTGAGTGCCGAAGAATTGATGCTTTTGAACTATGGTGTTGGAGAAGACTCTTGAGAGTCCCTGGGACTGCAAGGAGATCCAACTAGTCCATCCTAAAGGAGATCAGTCCTGGGTGTTCATTGGAAGGACTGATGTTGAAGCCGAAACTCCAATACTTTGCCCACCTCATGCGAAGAGCTGACTCATTTGAAAAGACCCTTATGCTGGGAGGGATTGAGGGCAGGAGGAGAAGGGGACGACAGAGGATGAGATGGTTGGCTGGCATCGCCAACTCGATGGACATGGGTTTGGGTGGGCTCTGGGAGTTGGTGATGGACAGGGAGGCCTGGCATGCTGCGATTCATGGAGTCGCAAAGAGTCGGACACGACTGAGCAACTGAAATGAACTGAGCGATTTTCACTTTCACTTTTCACTAAAACAGAGGGAATGATAGTGATTCAGCCACAGTCAGAAGCCTCACTCAAAAGTGGAAATGATCTTGAGCATATTTTGGTACATTTATTTCATAGCTTTTTATATAGGAACACAGTGAGATGGCTCAATATTATTCAGAAACATTTCATCCTCAGTTTCTTCTGTATGATACTGACTCCTTTGTGTAAGAAGCTTAAATTTGTTTGTTTATCATAAGGAGGTTAATAATTACTCTGGGCTATCTAGATGTTTGCACATTAGTATTTAGTTGAAACTTAGATGATTGCAAGTCTGTAGTTTAATCTTTGGTAAGTTTAATATTTGGTACTAAAGGTTGATCAGCTTAAAATCAGTATATATGTCAGTTTTAGAATTTTTTGATTGTTTGGTTTACATATCTTCCCAGATAACAGGGGTGGTAATCTGTATTTTTGTACTTTGTGCTTTTCATTTCTTATGAGATGTCAACCAATCATTTTCACCTTTCTGGCTTAGTTAGTAGTTGCTCTAGTTAACAAACAATTTCTTGAAAATGAATGCATTACTGTATATCAAATTCATAATTTGATCAATTTGGAAACAAGTCATGTTTTTCTAAAGAAAATTCTTCCAGGTTTATGTAACTTTTTGTTAAAATCTAATGGAAATTCACCTGTT
Organism: Cervus canadensis; assembly: GCF_019320065.1. NCBI lineage: Eukaryota > Metazoa > Chordata > Mammalia > Artiodactyla > Cervidae > Cervus > Cervus canadensis. Next base: position 6,324,333 of record NC_057410.1, read on the forward strand.
GGATTTGGAAGAGATTTGTTGTTGTTCAGTCACTCAGTTGTGTCTGACTGTTTGCGACCCCATAGACTGCAGCACGCTAGGCTTCCCTGCCCTTCACCAACTTCTGGAACTTGCTCAAACTCATGTCCAATAAGTTGGTGATGCAATCCAACCATCTCGTCCTGTCGTCCCATTCTCCTGCCCCCAATCTTTGCCAGCATCAGGATCTTTTCTTTTGGAACAGATAGTATAAAATAAATATGAGGTAATAGAAACTAATGAACTTCTTTTAAAAAATAAGTAGTAATGAAACTAAAGCTGTCTATTGTATACATTTTTCTGTACATATTTCTATCCCATTTTTATGCTTGAAACCTCATTTGCTGTCAGCTTTGTTGGCTGCAGCGTTGTTCAAGTCTGTGTGTTTGACTTTCATTCTGTGCCTGTATATGAAGGTTATACATAAACCGGTGTTGTTGTTTAGTTGCCAGGTCATGTCCAATTCTTTTGTGACCCCGTAGACTATAGCCTGCCAGGCTCCTCTGTCCATGGGATTTCCAAGGCAAGAATATTGGCATGGGTTGCCATTTCCTTCTCGGGAAACCTTCGTGACCCAAAGATCAAACCTGTGTCTCCTGCATTGGCAGGTCGATTCTCTACCACTGAGCCACCAGGGAAGCCCATTCTGTATTAAATAAGAAACATATTAATCATATTGAGTATCCTATTTCAGAAAACAGAATACAGAGAAAAATGTAACAAAACCCCTGTGTAAACCTCTATTAGTTTAAAAAAAATCTTTACAAATACAGTTGAATCTCCCTTTACCTGTTTGCCTCATCCTAACCCCTTCCCTCTCTTGCCACAGGGAGCCACCCTCCAGAAATGGATTTTTATTATTCCCTTTACTTATATTTTCAGTATGTATATAGGAATCTATGAATATTATTATCTGTGGCATGTTTAAAAATTTTCTATAGTTGTACTGTGTGTACATATCTGTATCAATATATTTGTGTTACATTCAGTTCAGTCACTCAGTTGTGTCCAACTCATGTATCCTTTTGCAGCTTCTATTTTTTTTATTCAGCATTGCAGTTTTGAGATTTATCCATGTTAATACTTGCGGCTGTGTTTTTCATTTCAGTTTTTCTATAATATGTCGTGATAGGAGTAGTGGATATTAGGGAGCTTTTCCAGTTTTCTATTTGCTACTTACATTGCGCTACATATAATGTAACTGCATTACAAGTTGTATTCTTGTAAATATGTGCAAGAGTTTCTCATGATAAGACTTAGCAATGACAATATGTGATTTTGCATTATACACATCTTCATCTTTAATAAATATTGCCGAATTATTCTCCAAAATGAGGATTCTAGTTTACACCCCAGTTGATAGTTTATGAGCTGTAGTTACTACACATCTTCTCCACACAATATTATTGACACATGTACATGTGCTTGTGTGTTCACCAATTTCATGCAAACGATGTGGTATGATATTAATTTGTATTTTTTACATTGCTAATGATATAGAACATTTTCTCCTTTGTATCGAGGCCATTCTGATGTCCTGTGTATTGTCCTTTTTTTCTTTTTAAATGAGTTTTTCATGTATTCTAATCCTTTGTTGGTTATAGGCAGTATTTTTCCCAGTCTCTGTCTTTCTTTACTTGGTTAAACAGAAGGTTTTCATTTTAACCTTGCAATTTTATCAACCTTTACTTTTAAGAGTTTTTGTTTTTTGTCTTTACTCTTCCTATATTCTGAAGTAACAAGAGTTTTTTCTATTATCTTTTAAAAATTATATTTTTGCTTTCACATTTATGTTTTTGATCCAACTATAATTTATTTTTGTACAGCTTCTGCTGTAATAGAGCTTGTGTTCCTGAAAATCACTGTGCTATATGCAAAATCATGCAGTAAAACCCACAGGGCATATGGGAAAAATAGGGTTGGGGCACAGCACTTGAAAATTTCTTGGCAGTGACCCATTTTTTAAAAACAAGACACCTAATAAAAATGATAGCATAGTTTTACATTTATTAAAAGTTGAGAAACACACTAATACCCCCAAAAATATGTCATTTTTATTCTTAATAAAAGGAAATTTGCTTGAAGTGGGATTCAAAAACATTGCAGCCTGTAAGTTATTGTGAAATGGTAGAAGGAAGGTTATCCAAAATCTGCCAAGAAATTGTAACAGATGTGGAGAGTGTAGTTCATAATGCACGTGGTGATTGTAAGTACATGTAAAAATGTATGTTTTGTGCATACCTGTGCAACTCAGTATAGCTGGGTAGTTTTCTTCATTTTTCGAGTGTATGTTCTGGAGTTAGGGCTAGGGTGAGACAAGTGAGGCTCCTGGGGTGTAAAAGGACGCACCCCCTGTTAGGGTCCCTTGGCATCTCACCTGCTTTACCCGAGTCCTCACACTGTGTAGAGTGAAGTCGTACTTAAGCATACGCAGACTTTGTGTTACTGTTCCCTTATTAGCAGTTGTGTTTAACACATTCAGGTTTTCTTAAACTTTTTCGAGTAGAACTGACTATGTATGTGAGGTGTAGAGCTCTAATTAATATTTCCCCTGTATATATAGCCAGGTCTTTCTACACTGGTTTGTAATGAAGCTGTTAGCGTATCGCATAGTCCCACGGATGTTGGATACTTGAGCCTGGTTCTGGTTTCTTTGTGCTTTCATTGGTCTTTTCTCTTCTCCCTGTGCTGCTAATACATTTTCTTAATCAAGGGTCTGGCACTAAGTTTGTAACCTTGGGCAAGTTAATTTCTTTGTGCCTGTATAGAAGTGCCTACCTCAATGGGTAATTAAAGGAGTAAGTGCTGCCTTGCCCAAGAGTAAAGCTCAAATGTTAGTTATTTTGTTATTGTTAAAGGTAATCCTTGTAACTGAATAAAGAATCTTGAGAGTTAGTAAACTGAGATTGCTATCTTGTGTTTTCTTTTACAAACTAAGAGGAAATGGGAAGAAGCTTATGGAAGGATTCCCTGAGAAAAGCGACTTTAAATTATCTGAAAGATAAGAGTTAACTAGGTGGTGAAAGCAGTAGGAGAAGGTTTGAGGCAGAAGGAGCCACGAGGCAGAAAATAGTGTGTCCAGGAACTAGATCTCAGCAAAAAGAAAAATGGTACCAGTTAAGACTAAAGAGGGAGGTAGGAGCAGATCAGATCATGCAAGACCTATTAGGCAAAGTTACCGATTTTAGACATCATCTTAAAATCAGTTATAACTATTTTTAAAGATTGGTATTTCAAGAATAAAAGCCATGAAATATCAACCTTTACAAATAGTTAAAACTATTCAAAAAAGAAACTCAGAAGCTACAGTTGGGTGCATCTGGACCTTAATAATGTATCAAAGATTTAGAGTGCTGTTGAAAATGTATGATAAATTTAGGTCTTTGTTCACTTACTTAAAATCTTGGTGAGCTGTTGGTTTTGTCCTAGACTTTTATGAATTAAAATGGAGGAATCTTGTATTTTGGTTTGGGCAGGTCTATAATAAAGTTTTTACAGTACAACAGATCCGTGTAAATGTCTTGGAATATTTTTATTTTCATTTATATGTCCACTTTATCTAATTTCAAGGGTACACCTAAGAAGACTACACATTATTTCCGTAGTAGATACTCCTGTTTTTTCTGCTTCCCTCATGTTTCATTGGTTTTCCCTGGTGGCTCAGAGGTAGAGAACCTGCCTGCCAGTGCAGGAGTTGAAGGTTCAATCCCTGGGTCAGAAAGATCCCCTGGAGACCAAAATGGCAACCCACTCCAGTATTCTTGCCTGGGAAATCCCATGGACAGAGGAGCCTGGCAGGCTACCATCCTTAGCATCATGGAGTCAGACACAACTGAGCACGCATGCACGCATACAATTAAGTCTAATTTTCTTTATTCAATTTAACATACAAAGACGTTGCTAGTCTAATTTATTTTGTTTATCTTACAAGCAGGGTTTTCTTAAAACTTAGTTTTTCAACTCTCTTTTTTCCTCATAGACATCAAAATCTACAATTTGGGGGCATTCCATTGTATGATCCTGATAGTATGTTTGAAGTACTCATGTATAGATAATTCTACCTTACCCATTTTTAGGAAACTGAACTGCTGATGAATATTCCTTAAAAATTGTGGGGTTCTGTTAGTTTGGTGCCTTTACTTCAGGTGTTTTCAGACATAAAGATAGCATTTCATTCCTACAGGGCTCTGTGTATAGTGCTATAAGCATGGAAGCGTTGGAATGATGTTCTAAACAACTTGGCTCTACACGTGGACTTTAAACATCTTGTTAACCTTTGCTTTTGTTTGTGATTGAGCCTAGTTAACTGTGAGGGGAAATGTTTCTGGAAAAAAATTTTTTAAATAATTATGAACCAGTGGCAAAGCATGGTAGGTATAATATAAATAAATTTATATGGTTTTTTTAGATTTATAATTTTTTATGCTTTCTTTGCTAGAGAACCATTATTGTACTTTTTCCGTCACTGGTCATCTGATGAGAAGCTAATTTAGGTATTTGAAAACAGGGTGAATATAGTTTCAGTAATGGTTATAGTGCTTGGTTTCACACTTTTGAAATCAATTAAAAACCAGCCCTGCTTGCCCCAGCAAATTTTACTTATGTATGAGAAACAGTGGGAGACAGTGTTGTTGCTATCAACTTTTGTTAGTAAAGAAGCTAGTTATTTTTAAAGTTTCTTTTAAAACTTTGACTATAATTACTAAAATCAATCTTCCAAACCTTTAATAATTGCTTTCCTTACTCCTTGAAAGATACAATAAAACACATACAATTAGCATACTGTATTTGTAAGTTGTTTTGCAAAAGAACCATTTTTCATGTTAACATTTTACCATGTTGCATGTAAAATTTTATCTTGATTGATACTTGCAATTGTCATTTGAATTTTTGTTCAATTGGCACATATTGTGTTGAACAGCTATTGCATTTTTTTTAAGTTCTATTAAGGATTTTTTGTTTAATGTGTATGTCAGTAGTTGTCTGTAGTAGATATTTTATAGAACAATAGAAATGATGTCTTACACAAGTGGAATGTTTCTCTTCTGCAACTGTGGCATTAGTTATTCTCAGTAATCCTTAAGTAGACATGTACTTTTATATAAAAGTGAAATATGAAAAATAGAGGGACTTCCCTTGTGGCCCATTGGTTAAGACTTTGCCTTCCAATGTGGGGGGTGCAGGTTTGAGCCCTGGTTGGGGAGCTAAGATCCCACATGCCTTGCAGCCAAAAAACCAAAACATGAAACAGAAGCAACATTGTAAGTCATTCAAAATGGTCCACATTAAAAATATATATATATTTTTAAAAAATAGCTTTTCTGCTATTCTTAAAGTTCTTGATGTTATTTTCTTTTACCAATTTCTCTTCTTTTTTAGGTACCTAGTCGATAGTCGCTGGTTCAAACAGTGGAAAAAGTATGTTGGCTTTGACAGCTGGGACAAGTACCAGATGGGAGATCAAAACGTTTATCCTGGACCCATTGATAACTCTGGGCTTCTTAGAGGTATTATTTCCTTAAGTCAAGTTTGTAAATGTGTTCATTTTAATATGTTATGGTCAATATATATAATGTGGAAAATTTTAATGTAAATAAATTGATAAATCAGAAATTTCTTATATAGTCATCCCTTGGTGTCCATGTGGGGTTTGGTTCCACAACCCCTCTCATATATTAAAATCTATGGATGCTCAAGCCCCTTATATAAAATGGCATAATATTTGCATATAATCTGTGTGTCTTCCTGTATACTTTAAGTCTTTTGTTGGTTACTCCAGTATTCTTGCCTGGGAAATCCCATGGTTGGAGGAGCCTGGTGGCCTACAGTCCACGGGGTTGCAAAGAGTCGGACACAACTGAGCAACTTCACTTCACTTTTTAATACCTAACAAAGTATAAATGCTATGTAAATAGTTGCTGGTACACAGCAAATTCAAGTTTTGGTTTTTGGAACTTTCTGGAATGTTTTCCCTCCCTCAGGATGCAGAGGGCCGACTATATTATAGATTTGACCTAATGAATTCAGATTATTTTGTCATAATTAGTTTTCTTTATCATGACAGATTTTTGTCATTTATGATATTAAAAGGGTTTATTAGCTTTTAAGGCTAGAATGTAGTTTAGAAAGCACTACCTTACCGTTTGTAAGGAAATGCTCTATTGTGTATTATTTTGCTAACAGACACATAACTTCTTTAGTTGGGGAGCAGTGGTATATGTTTACATTCTTGGATTTTTGGATTATTTTTCTACAACCCTTACTATTAATACTTGCCAGCTCTTCTAAAACTCTGGTGACATTTAAAGAGAATAAAACCTAAATACCAGAACTTTTGTTACCTGCCTAGATGAAATAACAAGGACTAGACTTATCTTTCCATTTAAATGAACCAAAACCCTGACAAAATATATGAAACAGTGATTCTCAAAACGTTGGACACCAGGCAGTGAAGAACAGTGATCCCTGAGAAGTCTGAAACAAATGAAATGAGCCCTGTGTTTTCCTCAGCTTACTGTACTGAGAGAGTTTCCAAGACACTGCACAGAAGGGGGGACCCATGCAAAGCCTGGCAACCTCCCTTAGTTGAGAAAAGAGTTTGGAGTCCAGGGAGACCAAGGCGGCCAGAGTTTCCAGGGCAGAGGACCAGAGAGGAATGAGCAGCACGTAAGGAGAGGGAGAGACCTAGAGATCTACAGAAACTGCTGAAGACTCTTCTAAGTCTTCAGCTGACTGTTGACTAGTGCATGTGTGTTACACGCTACCCAAGGCCAAGAAAAGAATTATCCAAAAGAATTAGAGCAATCATTTAGGTTCATGTGACCAAATCAGGTTCATTTGCCAGATGTGCTATAAGCCAGATGCTGAGATGGCAAAGTTTGCAGCAGGGAAGGGATTTATTTGTGAGGCAACCAAGTGAGGAGTTGGGAGAACAACTCTCAGATTCACCTACCTGATAGCAAGGGACTCAGGGTATTTGTGGAAATAAAGAAGCAGGGTAGTCCAAGGTATGCAGAGCATGGGGAAGGGTAATTGATGATAAGAAGAAAGTGGGTCATTCTTGTGCAGATGCAGCTAAGCTACTTGCTTCTTCATGAGACACATGTTCAGAAAATGGAGGTGTTAGCATGTTCTGAGGGTGGAATTGTGGGCCCTCTCACATCAAAAGGTCACTAAGCGGACACTTCATCCAAGCCCAACTAGGCAGTTAATGGTCTTAATCTTAGCTCTACCTAGAACTGAACGCAGCCGATTGCAAGTTCCTGAAAAACATCTCAGGAAAATATCTTATTTTTAGACTTTATGAAACTTGGAGGACTTGCGAGTTTTTGTAAAAACAATTAAAGTGAGCTTGATCAGTGAAAGCAGGTTACAGTTCACTGTTTATTAAGAAATTATAGTTTAATGGATCTAACTGATGAGTACCCTCGGTTTCACTCATAAAGGAGCAAGAATAATGTGTTCACAGTAGCCAGAGTGGAAAATGTTATCAATCATGGAGTAGACTGCAGAGAGTGGGTTTGCCTCTATAGAAGGGCAAAATGAATCCTCTTGTCCTTCTAAATTGAAAGCAACTATTTCCAAGTAACTTAACTGCATCTTAGAACAGAACGCAAGAGTATGTGTGTGTGTGTGTGTATGTGTGTGTGTGTGTGTGTGTGTGTGTGTGTGTGTGTGTGTGTGCGCGCGCATGCTCAGTTGTGTCTGACTTTTTGCAACCCCATCTATTGCAACCTACCAGACTCCTCGGTCCCTGGAATTTTTCTCCCGCAGACAAAAATAGTGGAGTGGGTGGCCATTTCCTCCTCTAGGGTATCTTCCCCACCCAGGGATTGAACCCGCCTCTCTTCCATCTTCTGCATTGGCAGGTAGACTCTTCACCACATGCCACCTGGGAAGCAGGAATACAAAAATAACCAGCATCCATCCAACAAGATAAAATTTTTAATATCTTGGATCCAAACAGATAGTAGCCAGAATGCAAAGAAGCAGAAAATATAATGCATAATAAGGAGAAATAGCAATGTTTAAAAAAAAATTTTAAGTGGAGAAGAACACAAAGCAGATGAAACAAACACAAAGCAAATAGCAAGTGAGATGGTAGATTTAAACCCAGCTCTGTGAACAGTTGTGTTTAATGTAAATTTGAGGGAGAGACTGTAAGATTGGAATAAAAAATAAAGACCCAACTGTATGCTGTCTACCAGAAACCCACCTTAAATACAAAGTACAAATAGAGATTGAAAGATTCTAAGACTAACCTCCAGTCATCCTCACTCTTATATAATCTCCCCTTTGAGTGTGAGTGGAACCTGAGAATAGGATATCATTCCTGTGATTGATTATGTTATATGACAAAAGGGAGATTACCCCAGTGAGCTTTATCTGATCATACATGCTCTTTGAAAGCAGAGCTTTCTCTGGCTGGTAGCTATAGAAGTTAGGATTTAAAGCATGAGAACTCATTGCTAATTTGAAAATGGAGGGGGCTATGTGAAAAGAAAGACAGGTGTTGTCTAGGGACAAGGAGAATTGTGCCTCTAGCCAGCAAGAAAACAGGCACCTCATACCTGTAGCCGTGAGGAACTAGATTCTGCCAGCAACCTGAATGGACTTGGAGGTAGATTCTTTCCCAGAGCCTCCAGATAGGAGAGAGGTCTGTCTGGCATCTTGATTTCCTCTTCCAAGACCCTAAGTAGAAAGCCCAGTTGAACTCACCTGAACTTCTGACCCACAGAACTGTGAGAATATAAATAGGTATTGTTTTAAACTACTATGGTTATTTGTTAGCAGTAGAAAACTAAGACACATATTAACTTCAGTCCATCAGGTTGCAAAGAGTCGGACACAACTGAGTGATTGAACTGAACCGAACATATACAGCACTATAATCAAAAGAATGCTGGAGTGGCCATTTTAATATCAGACATTAAGATTTAGAACAGAGAACATTATCAGGGATAAAAGTTCATTTCATATTTGTAAACGGGCTAGGACAGTTCATTAAGAAAAAAACATAATAATCCTAAATATATACCCATCTAATGGCGTCACTTGAAAATACGTGAAGCAAAACCTGCCAGAACCACAAGGAGAAGTAGAAAAATATCCACAACTATACAATGGATATTTCAGTATTATTCTCTCCATAAATAATAGAAAACGTGTAGACAAAAAAGGAGTAAGGAAATAAATCAATCTGCTTGTCCTAACTGACATTTATAGAATACAGTATGTTCCCTACATACTAACCGTGAATTTTCAAAGATGTGTACATGCATTCACGTGTCCAGTTATGTAAGCTGGTTCACGTGTCTGGAATACACTGTTACATGCACGCATCCTTTGCAAGTGGCTGTGCTTTGTGTTCTTGACTGTAAAGTACTGTACAGAGTACAGTGGTGCGGTATCTTTATTTCAAGCCCAGGATGTTCAGAAGCAAGCATAAAAGCAGCGGTGATGTAGCTGGGACTGCTGAGAAGCACCAAGCAATAACAATGGAAACAAAAGTGAAAATAATTGAGAGAGTGGAGCAAGGCAAAAAGGTGGTAAAGATCACTTATTCTTATAATATGAATCATTCAGTCTTGGAACATGTGAAGTATGCCATGCCAATGATGTTGACAGTAATACCAAAGAAGTGTGGAAAAGTGATGGAGGAGATGGAGAAACTTCTCAGTATGTGAATGCAGGATCAGTGTCAGCTGAGTCGCTCTCGGTTTAATGCTGATGCAAGAGAAAGTTAAAAGCCTTATGAAGACTTGAAGAAGAAACATGGTGAAGAATCAGAAGGCACATCTTTTAAAGCCAACCATGACTGCTTTGATCGATTCAAGGCTAGAGCCAAGCTTCACAATGTAAAGGTGAGTGCCGAGGCAGCGAGTGTAGGTATGGCACATGCCTGGAAATTTCCTGAAATGTTTTAAGAAATTATTGATGAAGGAACGTATTTACCATAGCAGGTTTTTAATGTGGATGCGAGGACTGTACTGGAAGAGGAATTCAGACCAAAGTTATATCAGTAAGAAAGAAAAGTTGATGCCAGGCTATAAAGCACTAAAGGATAGGCTAACTCTCTTTGTTTGGTGGCAGTGCTTCTGGCAGTATGAAGCCAGAGCATCTTTTAGTGTCTCATCCAGAGAACCCAAGAACCCTTAAAAACAGCCAGGGGCTCTCTTCATTTTTGTGGAAGAGAAACCCCAAAGCCTAGGTTACACAGGCCATTTTCCAGAATTGGTTTTTGCACCATTTTATCCCAGAGTTGAGAAACACTGCTTGAAGAAAGACATCCCATTCAACATCCTTTTGCTGCTCAACAGTACTCTCGGCCACCCTCCATTCATGGATGACTTTCATCCCAGTGTGTATCTGCCACCAAATACTATGTCAGTTATCCAGCCTGTGGACCAGGAGGTTATAGTGACTTTCAAGAAATATTATTCAAATTGCACTTTTTGTCAGACAATAAAGGCAAGTGACATATATCAGGAACAGCCTTGCAACAGTTTTGGAAGGGCTGTACCACGTACAAACCCATAAAAGACATTGACTTTGCTTGGTGTGATGTTTGGTTGTCATCATGAATGGGATTTGGAAGAACCTTTACCCATCATTTTCATGGATTTGAGGTGGACAAAGAGTCAACAGAGGTCTTCAGCCACTTAGTGACCCTCAGGAAAAAATTGGAGCTGGATCTGCAAGAGGATGACCTCATTGACCTCCTTGCTGTGCAAAATGCTGCTGCTGCTGCTAAGTCGCTTCAGTCGTGTCCGACCCTGTGCGACCCCATAGACGGCAGCCCACCAGGCTCCCCCATCCCTGGGATTCTCAAGGCAAGAACACTGGAGTGGGTTGCCATTTCCTTCTCCAATGCATGAAAGTGAAAAGTGAAAGTGAAGTCACTCAGTCGTGTCCGACTCGTGGCAATCCAATGGACTGCAGCCCACCAGGCTCCTCCGTCCATGGGATTTTCCAGGCAAGAGCACTGGAGTGGGGTGCCATTGCCTTCTCCAGTGCAAAATGAGGAGCTTACTAATACAGACCTCATGGAATTGGAGGCCCAGAGAAAGGATGAAGAGAGACAAGAGGAAGAAGAAATAAGTGAAGAACCGAAGAGATTCATGACACATGAAATGGCGAACGGTTTTCTTTGAGGAGGCACTGTCAGTTTTTGAGGCGTGGGACCCAAGTGTAGAATGGTACATGAAGGTTGCCACTGCTGTTCTGATGCAGTCCAGTGCTCCTCTGTCATCTGTGACAAGAAAAAAGAGAACTACTTACCCAGACATCACTGGATCATTTTTTCAACAGGGTAGATAGAATTGAATTGAGCAAGGACCCAGAACCTGTGTCATCAGCATCAAGCATGAGTGGCATGGCACCTTGCCCTCTGCCTCCTGCTGCCGACGGTCTTTCAGCTCTCACCGTCTCCCGCCTCCTCGCTGCCTCCGTCAGTAGCTCTGCTCGCCTGCTCACTCTGTGCCCCTGCGTGCAGCGGTGGTACTCTGCGTGCTACTGTACTTTTCAGGGTGGTGTACTATAAGATTCAAAATGTTCTCCTTATTTTGTGTGTGTGTGTTTTTAAAATATTATTTATGTGGGAAAAAACACTATTATTTATAATAGTGTAAACACTCTTATTAGTGTTGTAAATCTACACTAATATCTATAGTGTAGTACTGTATAGCCAGTTGTATTAGTTAGATACCTAGGCTAACCTTGCTGGACTTATGAACACACTCTTGAAATGGAAACTGTTCATGTGTAGAGGACTTACTGTATTCCCACTGAACAACAGCAGAATAAAAATTCTTTTTGGTGTTCACATGATGCATTTAGATAAACTGTATTATGCATAAAACCTGGTTCAGTGAAGTTAGCAGGAGTTAAATCATACAGATGTTTTCTTACTCTAGGGGAATAATAACAACCGAGAGGGGAAACATATTCAGGTGTTTGAAAACTGACATACTTCTGTGTGACTCATGGGTCAGAGAGGACTCAGAGAAATTAGCACGTATTTTTAACTAAATGAAGGTGAAAACAAAGCATGTAAAAATTTGTGGAAGGCAAATAGTATGTGGAGGGTAATTTATAGCTCTTTTAACATGCATAAGGAAAAGGAAAGGTCTCAAATCAGTGACCTTGGTTTCTGACTCAGGAAACTAAAAATAAGAACAAATTAAACTAAATCAAGCAGAAGAAAAGAAATACTAAGTTCAGAACAGAAATCAAATAAAGGGAAAACAGAAAAATAGAGAAAATCAATGAATCCAAAGACTGGTTCTTTATGAAGATAATAAAATTTATAAAGACCTAGTTTGATCACAAGAGAAAGGTAAAAGACACAACCACCAATATCGAACAAGAGAGGTGACATCTGTACAGAAATCTACAAATAGCAAAAGGACAATAAAGAAATATTTCTTGAAAGATGAAAACTAATAAAGCTGATTCCAAAAGAATGAATTCTCTGAAGAGCCCTGTATCCATTAAAGAAGTTGAATTTGTAGTTTAAAATCTCCTCACAAAGAAAACATCAGAGCTTGATGGTGCCACTAGTGAGTTCTGCCAGTGCTGTTTGAGAGAATTACGCCAGTTCAACAGAAGCTCTTTTCAGAAATTAGGAGAGACTGCTTCATGCAATGAAACCAGCATTACTTTGATACCAAAGTCTAAGAGAGACATTTCAAGGAAAAAAATTTCTCAACCAGTATACCCCTGATGAACATAGATGCATCTGTTATTAACAAAATTTTAGTAAATCAAGTCCAAAAATAAAGAGGATAGATATATAGAAAAAACATTACCAAAATACTAGATGAAAGAGTAAAATACAAAGAAACTTCCTCAACCTCAGAATGGGCATCTGTGAAAAATGGGCGTCTTACAGATGACATACCCACCAGTGAAAGACAGAGTGCTTTCTCTCCAAAATCAGGGAAAAGCAAGAATGTCTACTCTCAGCTCTTTAAGCCAGGATTGTACCGAAGGTTCTAGAGAGTGTAATAAAGCAAAAAGAAAAGGTAAAAGACATACAGATTGTATAGGAAGAAGTAATAAGTCTTCCTTTATTCACAAATACATGTGTCTATGTAGAAAATAAAATCTACAAAAAAAAAACCTTCTAGAGTTAATAAATGGAATTAGCCTGTAGGATACAAGACCATTACTCAAAAACCAGTTGTGTTTCTTGTGCACTAAAAATGAACTAACATGAATTTAAATTTTAAAAATATATTTTATAATGGCACCAGAATATAAAATGCAGATAAATCTATAATACATGTAAACTAAAAAGTACAGGATATTGCTGAGATAAATTAAAGCCTAAATAGATAAATTATGTTATTGGATCAGAAGACTCAGTATTGTTTAATTCCTCCACTCAGTCTACAGATTCAACACAATTTCAAATCACATTCCTAGTAGGCATTTTAAAAAATGAGATAGAAATTCAGTTCAGTTCAGTCACTCAGTCATGTCCAACTCTTTGCCACACCATAAAATTCATCCTTTGAAATTCTGTAATTCACTGGCTTTCTTTTTTTATATTCATAGTTTTACAACCATCACCATCGTCTAATTCCACAAAATTTTCATCACTCGAGAAGGAAACGTCGTATCTGTTAGCAGTCACTCTTCATCCCCTCTCAAGACCCCAGCCCCAGGCAGTCATTAATACATTTTCTGTCTCTGAATTCTCTGCTTGTGAACATTTCATCTAAAAGGAATCAAACTATATGTGGCCATAGCATTGGACTTCTTTTGCTTGGTACAAAGTTTTCAAGTGTCATTCATGTGTCATGAATCAGTATTTTACTCTTTTTTTAGTAGATGGCTAATTTTCCATTGTATGGAGATATGCCACATTTAATTTATCCGTTCATCAACTGACAGACATTTGGGTTGTTTTTACTTTCTGGCTATGAATGAATAATTTATTCATGAACTATTCATGTATGAATTTTTGTGTAGATGTGTTCTTGGTCATATAGTAACTCTGTGTTTAACTGTTTGAGGAATTGCTTAACTTTTCCAAAATAGTTGGCATCATTTTACATTCCCACCAGCAGCAAGTAGGGTACCAGTTCCTCCACACCTTGCCAACACTTATTATTGTCTATTCTTTTATATTATAGCCATCCTAATGGGTATGAAATGGTGGTGGTTGTTCAGTTGCTAAGGCAGGTCTGACTCTTTGCAACCCTGTGATGCCAGCCTTCCCTGTCTTTCACTGTCTCCTGGAGTTTGCTCAAACTCATGTCCTTTGAGACAGTGATGCTATCCAAACATCTCATCCTCTTTAGCCCCCTTTTCCTCCTGCCTTCAGTCTTTCCCAGGGTCAGGGTCTTTTCCAATGAACTGATATCTATTGTTACTTTGATTTGTATTTGTTATTTTAATATCTGTTTGTTATTTTGATTTCCCTAATGATTAATGATGTTAAGTATCATATCTGCGTTGCTTATATCTGTTTTGGAAAAATATTCAGATCCTGTGCTCATTTTTTAATTGGGTTATTTGTATGTTTACTATTACATTTTAAGAGTTGTTTATGTATTCTGGATACTAGTCCCTTATCAAACAAGGTTTCCAAAAATTGTCTCCCATTCTGTGTGTGTCTTTTACTTTCTTGATGGTGCCTCTGAAGTGCAAATTAATTGTGATGAAATCCCGTTTATCTATTTTTTTTCTTTGGTTGCTTGTGATTTTGTTGCAGAAAGCATCTGCATCAGAAAAGACATGTTTTCTTCTAAGAGTTTTTGAGTTTTGGCTGTTACATTTCTGTCTCTGATCAATTTTAAGTTAATATTTGTTTATAGTGTGAGATAAAAATCAGTTGAACATATTAGAGCATCCAGTAGTAGACCCACAAGTATATGGCCAATTCATTTTACATAAAAATGTAAGAGAAATTCAGTGAAGTCTTTTAAATAGATGAATGCTGCTTGAGCGTTAAGTATCTATTTGCCATAAACAAATGAACTTTGACCTGTACCCAGCACCATGTACAAAATTAACTCAAAACACACCATAGACTTAAATGTAAAAACCAAAGCTATGAAACTCTTAGGAAAAAATTAGGAGATTTTTGTGACACTGTTAGGCAAAAATTTCTTAAGTATAAATTTAAAAAGCATGATTGATAAAGGGGAAAATTGATAATTTGTAATTCATCACTAACAAAAGCTTCTTCAGATAACACTGTTAAGAGAATGAAAAGATAAACCACAGTGTGGGAGAAAGTATTTGCAAATTACTTAGCTGATAAAGTATGTGCAGAATAAAGAATTCCATAAAGCCAGTGGAAAAAGTAGACAAAAGGCTTAAACAGATGCCTCACCAGAGAAGGTAGTGTTTTCAGAAAACACATGTAAAAATACTCAACATCACTAGTCATTAGAAAAATGAAGATTAAAACCACAATGAGGTCCCACTGTGCATGATTTGAATCATTTACAATGATTCAAATTAAAAGATAAACCCATACCAAGTATTGATGAGGCTGTAGAGCAAGTAGAACTTTCATACACAATTTTGGGTAATGAAATAGTCTTGCAGTTTTTTAAAAAGCTAACTATACATTTACCATAGGAACCAACCATTCCACTCCTTGGTATTTACCCAAGAGAAATGAAGAGAAAACTTCTAAGTGTTCATATCAGTGTTACTTGTTGTAGAGAAAATTGGAAACAGTACAAAATGCCCGTCAGTAGCTGAATGAATAAAGAAATTACAGAATGTTCATATAAAGTAATGAAATCCTACTCAGCAATTAAAAGGAATGAACTCTTGAAACATAAAAATATGGATGGATTTCAAGATAATGATGCAACATAAATGATGCCAAATAAAGCAGTACATACCAATTTTATATAATCTAAAAAATGCAAATTAGTCTACAGTTCGACAACACAGATAAGCAGTTTTCAGGGCACAGGACAGTGAACCTGGATGGACAGGAAGGAGGGATTACACCCCAGAAAAGGACTACAGGGAAACCTTTGTGGCCAGGGGCTGAGGGGAGATGCTGATGGATATTTTTATCGTTTTGGTAATGATGATTTCACACTTGTATTGCTATGTCACAACAAATTTTACATTTTAAATCTCAGCAGTTTTGATATCAATTTTATATCAAAAACAGAAGTAACAAAAATGAGAGGTTCTGTGTTTAGGGTGGTTCTTCCTCCCTTAAAAATGATTCAAAAATTGATCATTTTATTTTATCCACTTAAGGGCTTCCCAGGTGGCTCAGTGGTAAAGACTCCACCTGCCAGTGTGGGAGACATGGATTTGATCCCTGGGTCGAGAAGACCCCCTGGAGAAGGAAATGGCATCCCACTCCAGTATTCTTACCCGGGAAATCTCATGGACAGAGAAGCCTGGTGGGCTGCTGTCCATGGGGTTGCAAAACAGTTGGATAAAACTTAGTGACTAAACAACAACTAGATATAAATTACTGTTTGATTCTGTTACATAATAAAATCATTTACCCAGACTCTTGAATTATTGTGAAGAATAACATAGAAGTCTTAATTTTTAAACTTGTTTTCTTTCCCTAAATTTATTTTGAAGCAGCCTATTATAGTGGAAAGAAAATGGATATTAGTGTAAATAGATACATGTTTGAGTCTAGCCTACAATTTTCTTTATGTGAGCTTGGGCAGGTTAATCAATACCTGAATCTATTTACTAAGTAAAATGGAGCTATCTACTTCATAATATTGTTTTGAAAATCAGCTGAGATAAAAGTATTTTCCATGATGGTACCTTTCATAGTACCTGCAATTTTCTGTGTGAATGTTTGGGGCAGTTTACTTGCTTTCTTTGAATGTATTTTTTAATCTAAAATAGATATTCATCTTATAGGATTGTTTTGAGAATTGACTGAGATAACATGATCATCTGCTATAACATGACTTAGTACATGATGCATGAGAGAGTTTCACTTTCAGAGGGCTCTGAAAATTTGTTCCAAATAGTTTCATCAAGAATTTAATAAACTTACAACTAAGAATTTTTTAAACTGAGCTTTAAAATTAATAGTTGCTTTGTACCAGCTGTTGAAGTTCATATAAAATTCAGAGTTTTCTCATTTCTGTTCTATATGAAACATAGTTTTTCTCAAAGGTTTGTATAATTTTGTAACCATAGATTGATCCTACATAGAGTAAATAATTTTTTTTTAAAGCATTTCTCTTGCTTCTTGATTTATATCATTGTATCTAGTTAAAAGTAGTACTTTACCATTGAAATGCTGCCTGGAACAATTTTGCTTCCCATGTCTGTTAATTCAGGGCTGACTCAGAATGAGAAAGTCTTCTTTATATTTTTGAGTTATTTACAGATAACTCAGTAAACTATTTGTTTCTGTTTTCCACACTTTGGAAATTCAAGTAAAGGACCAAATAATAATCAGTGAGTCTCAGATTAGAACTGTGATATAGGTACAGCTCACAGTATTGCTTCTAGATCTCTGGCCTGCCCTGTTCAGCTGGAATTTTGAAAATGGATCATAGAATTAGAACCATAATTGAACAACTACCTCTGCTCTGGATCTGTGGAGGAATCTAGATTGTGGACTCTCTTGAGTAATGAGTAATTACTCTCTGGAGCAGTGAGATACCTTTTGTGATTTCCATCATGGTTCTCAGCCCATGTGCTTTGGTATCATTGTAAAAGGTTATCAGTTTGCTTCTGAATGTTCTTCATCAGCTAATGATGGAGTGATCACTATTACTGTGTGACAGATCTCTGATACTCAAAATATTTGGGAAACACTCTTCATTGGGATCCTCTGACCAACAGTTTAGTATTTCTTTAAGAGTTCAATAATAGAAAAGTTACTTTTTAAAACACTGTTGGTTGACTAATGGTACATACTTAAACTTTGTAAAGCAACAGTTTATTTTGAAATGCCTAGATTTGAGTTTGTGAACCTCTTCAGAGCTTCCTTCAAAACTCATTATTTAAATACCTGAATTAGTCTTCATGAATTTACATAATTTGTAGTATGTTTGACCACAGTATTTAGAGCTATGTAGTATTGCTTCTTTTTCTGTATTGATTTTATTTTCCCTTTTGTAGATGGCGATGCCCAGTCACTTAAGGAGCACCTTATTGATGAATTGGATTACATACTGTTGCCAACTGAGGGCTGGAATAAACTTGTCAGCTGGTACACATTGATGGAAGGTCAGGAACCAATAGCACGAAAGGTACATATTAAGAAATGAATAGAAATATTTTTCTTAAACAGTTCCTATTTTGTTGTTAATTTCCATGACTTATGAAGCCTCTTCAATTATCTTGAAGAAAAAGACCATCAAAATGTTAACTGTACACTAGCACACATAGAGGGAGAGTGTATTATATGCTAGCCACTAATAGAAGCACATCATATACATTATTAACTAATTTAATCCTCATAAAAAGTCTTTCTAAGATAAGTAGTATTATCCCCGTTTTATAGATGAGGAAATGAGGACAGAGGTAGCAAGGTTCAGGATCTTTTAGAAAGCCACGTGAGTTTACATATTTAAATTTTCTTAAAACTTGAAAATGCAGTTATTTTTCTAATCCTGATTTAAGCTTTATAATTACAGTCTAGAAACATCAAAAATGACCCATTTTCTTTATTTTGGGGAACTGAAAAGTCATTTATGAAAGTATTGCAATAGTAGAATAATACCCAGTACTTAAGGTAGATCTGTCAACCTTACACAAGTATTTGATAGTGTAGTCAGGTGGAGCAGAATTATTTATCTGGTTTTATTTCCACATAAAAATGATTAAAAAACCATTTCTATAACACAAGGATATAAACTTCTAGTAGACCAAACCATAATTGGATTTACTTGAAACTGATGCTACAAAGTTGATATATTAACCGTTTGTATTTGTATATCTGTGATTTAGGTATAGAACTGAATTTTGTTCTCTAAATAGAATGTGAATATGCCTTTGATTTAGTTTAGTTTTGTTCCTTAATTTCATTCAGTCTTATAGCCAATTTAAAGTTAAGAATCATCTCTTCTAGGAATGCTAGCCATAAATGAATTATATATATATATAAAGTATATATAATATATAATTGCTCCAGTAATCTCACCTGGAAAATTCCATGGACAGAGAAGCCTCGAGGGCTGTAGTCCATGGGGTCGCAGAGTCGGACACAGCTGAGCACACACACATATATGTGTATGTATATATAATGGCCGATGATTTTTATCTATAATTCCCATAGAACTGGGTGTTTTGACCATTTGAAGGATAAAATATTTAGCTGTGAAACTCTCTAGAAGAAGACTTTAATTCCTGGGTAAAGAAAAATCTGTGTCTAGAATATCTTCAAATGTGTTAATTTGTATTAATTCAACATTAATGACACGTGTTTTTTCCTTAATAAATGTAGAATATCATATAGTAAACTGATCAGCTGACAACTCCTTTGACATTTCTTCTTGAAAGAGACCTTATTGGTATTTCTTGAAATCTATGTCTGATAAGCAAATTAAAGAAGATAAAGAATCTTCTTTATCTTCATATAGGGAGAAGGAAAAAAAGTGTAAGAAGTCTTGTTGTTTAGTAGCTGAGTTGTGTCTGACTGAAGCCTGCCAGACTTCTCTCTCCATGGGGTTTCCCAGACAAGAATACTGGAGTGGGTAGCCATTTGCTTCTCCAAGGGATCTTCCCGATCTAGGGATTTAACCTGGATTCTCCCAAATATAGGCAGATTGTTTACCATCTGAGCCACCAGGGAAGCCCAAGAAGTTTACCAGGCGGCTATATATTTATTTTTAATGAGGTAGTTGGAATTTGCTTCACTTGTAAAATAATTTTCAAACTTTAGGTTATATTAAATTATCTAGAGTACCTATTAAAATGTCTTCCTTCAAACTTAAATCAGTTCAGTTCAGTTCAGTTCAGTCACTTAGTCGTGTCGGACTCCTTGCAACCCCATGGACTGCAGCATGCCAGGCCTCCCTGTCCGTCGCCAACTCCCAGAGTATACTCAGACACGTCCATTGAGTCAGTGATGCCATCCAACCATCTCATCCTCTGTTGTCCCCTTCTCCTCCTGCCTTAAATCTTTCTCAGCATCAGAGTCTTTTCTAATGAGTCAGTTTTTCGCACCAGGTGGCCAAAGTATTGGGGTTTCAGCTTCAGCATCAGTCCTTCCAATGAATATTCAGGACTGATTTCCTTTAGGATGGACTGGTTGGATCTCCTTGCAGTCCAAGAGACTCTCAAGAGTCTTTTCCAACACCACAGTTCAAAAGCATCAATTCTTCGGCACTCAGCTTTCTTTATAAAGTCTGTCACTGTTTCTACTGTTTCCCCATCTATTTGCCATGAAGTGATGGGACCAGACGCCACGATCTTAGTTTAAATCAGTAAGTCTGGGAATTTCCATTTTTGCTATGCTTCTGATCCCAGTGGACCCACATATGTCAGTAGAACTTACTTAAAAGAATAGAGTTGACTGGTTTTTTAGAATCTGAAGCCCAACTTCAAATTTTACTAATTTCTGATTGCATTAAGAAATCTAGAATTGGTAATGCCCCTACTCTCACATAGAAACAAAGTTAACCATTTCCTAGGCCTCAAATCATCACTAAATGTCTCACTTAAAATATCAAGCATTCAGCTTAAAGCCAGAAACAAAACAGGCAAATAGGCAGGAAGTACAGTGGAACCAAAATCCAAGAGAAACAATGGATAATGGAAACAGATTCATGAGGAATCCAGATGACAGAAGTATTAGACAGAAACCTTAAGATATTGTGCTGGTTATGTTTAA
Organism: Cervus canadensis; assembly: GCF_019320065.1. Lineage (NCBI taxonomy): Eukaryota > Metazoa > Chordata > Mammalia > Artiodactyla > Cervidae > Cervus > Cervus canadensis. The sequence continues at coordinate 6,345,160 of NC_057410.1, forward strand.
AAAAAAAAGTTGAAAAGAACCAAATGTAATTGTAAAACTGAACACTAATATGAAAACGTTAAGAATTAAGTGCTTGTTATTTGACCAAACCATATTTGGATTTATTTGAAACATGTTACAAAGTTGACACATTAACAGTTCATATTTGTATATCTGTGGTTATTTGGGTGATATACTAGACTAAAAAGAAACAGAATGTGTAAATTGATAACACCATTAGAAAATAGACTAAAGCTTAAAGAGACTGAAGAGTGGAAAATAAGGAAAAAAGAGGGACACGTGGAATGCAATGAATAAGCGTAACATAGATTTAAGCAGTCTCCTCAAAGGAGAGGAAAGACAGGATGGGGTAAAAGTAATATTGGAAGTAATAGTTGAGAATTTTCCAAATATGATGCAAGGTATCATGCTACAGGTTAAAGAAATGGTGTGAATCCCAAGCTGAAAAAATATAGACAAAACCATACACAGTAAAATTGTTAAGAAAACAAAGATATTCCCGGTAATAGCCAGAAAAAAGATTTATTACCTTCAAAGTAAGGGTAAGACAGATGCTTTCTCAAGAGAAAGCCAAAATAAAATAATAATGTCATATCTTCAACACACTGAAAGAAAATAACTACTAACCTTGAATTCTATAACCTTGGAAATCATCCTTAAGAATAATAGTGAAAAAAGTTGTTTTCAGATAAATTGATAGGATTTGTTACCAGCATATTTGCACTGATGGAAATAAAAAATTGTCATCAGAATGAAAATTTAGTCTGTACGGAAGCTTGGAAACACAGGAAAAAATGTTGACTGGCAGAAGCAAATACTATAAATGAGTGTTAAGCTAGGCTCTTTAAAATAGTAGTAATTTCTTATGAGGGTCAGATGTGTATAAAATTATGTAGGTAACAATATTAGCAGATAGTTGCCCCAAGACAACCCCATTATCTCCACCTCTTCATAGCCACAGCATTGGATAGTCCCCATCCACGTCGTACCAGGGTCTGCAATGGTATTGTATTACACTGGTCTTTGTGGCCAGTGACATAGAGCAGAATCATAGTACAGTGTATCACTTGCAAGATTAGATTTTAGGTCAAAAGGTGTAAACTTAAAATTATAACATAAGTCATGGGAATATATTGTATAGCATGGTGACTATAGTTAAAAATACTATATTGCATATTTGAAAATGGCTAAGACTTCTAGAAGATCTTAAAAGTTTACATCGTAAGAAAAGAAACGTAACTATGTAAGGTGATGATTGTTAACTGTACTTACTGTGGTGATCATTGCACCATATATTACAAATATTGAATAGTTGTATTGTACACCTGGAACTAATATGTTATTGCTCCTAATTTTAAAAGTAAAAGATTAAATTATAAAAGACACCTTGGCTTTACGTCTTAGGTGCACACACCCTATTGCTCTCTCTCAGTTCTCAGTCTGAGAAATTTCCCTGCACCCTCAGGCAGCCTACGGATGGGCTCACAGGTGAAGGAACTGGGATCTCTGGGCGGTAGAGAAGAATGGAGGTCTGCTAACGGTGATGTGAGTGGGCTTGGAAGTGCATCCCCCAGTCTCATTTGAACTTGCAGTACTGAGGTCCCAGCCCACAGATTGACAGCAGCCTTGTGAGAAACCCCAAGCCAGACCCGCCCAGCTCAACTGCCCCAGATTCTTGACCCTCAGAAGCTATGTGCGATGCCGTTTGCTTTGCTAAGCTGATAAAAACTTGGGGAAATTTATTATGTAGTAGTAAATAACTAACATGGGCTTCCCAGGTGACACAGTGGTAGAGAATCTGCCTGCCAGTGCTGGAAGACACGAGACCCTGGGTTCGATCCCTGGGTCAGAAAGATTCCCTAGAGAAGGAAATGGTAACCCACTCCAGTAGTCTTGTCTGGAAAATTCCATGGACAAAGGAGCCTGGTGAGCTAAGTCCATGGGGTTGCAAAGAGTCAGACATGACTGAGCAAATAGGCATACACACACAGGTAGCTAATACTGATTTTGGTCCCTGAAAGTTGTGTGTTACGGTAACAGAAACTTGAGGTGTGGTGGTGGCTTTGGAAGTGGGAATTGGGTAAAAGCTGTGAGAATTTTAAGAGTATTAATGAAAGCCTAAAGTGCCCTGAATAAATTAGTAGTAGAGTTTTAGACTTTGAGGAGGCTGCCAGCGAGATCTTAAAGTGAGGAAAATCCTATTCGAACCCAGTGATTTTTGTCACAAGATGGAAGAAACTTTTAACAACATGTCACTGAAAGGTAAAAAATACATTTAATGAACTTAATAATCTGCCAAAACGTTGAAAGTACTGCTGCGTTTCTTCTTGTTCTGCTTCTAGTCAAGTGTGAGAAAAGAGAAGCTGAAGAAAGGACTGTTAAATAAAAAGGAGCCAAGACTTGCTAGTTTTGAAAATTAGCCTCTCCAGATGACAGACAATGCTGAAACAAAGAAATGCTTCCAAGCAAAAACCAAACTCAAGGCATTCTCTAGAGAGCATGGTCTAAAGTTGAAACCTAAGGTTGTGGCTGTAAAATTTCTTTATTAAAACCTCACAAAAGTCGAAGGTGGTGCCTCACAGTGCACTTCAGAAAAAAAGGCCCTTTAAAGAATTTCAGGGTGTACTTTACACTTCCTTTCAATATATGGCTTGTAGGGCTTCTAAGAAACTTCAGGGTGATGTCCCTGAGCCTTCTCGATGTAAACCCAGAGTAGAAAGGACTTACCTAGAGAACGTTTGTGGTTGTGACTTTTGCCTCCTGGGTCAAACTCCAGTGAAATCCAGTGAAGATCCACACTGTTTTCAAGAAGCACTGCCATTTTGGACTGCAGAGACAGCATAAAATTTTAGAAACCTTTGACCTCCCAGCCTTACACAAGCAGGAATCAGACTAAGAATTTACTCAACTGCAAATGTGTGCTAACTTTCATGAAAGAAGGTGACTCAGAAAACAGAACCAGGTGTTACAAACAGTCATTTTTTCAGGTCAAGGCAAAAGTGAGCCCTGATCAAGCAACTTTCAGTGTTTGCTCAGGTGGATTTCAGGATTTCTGTAGACTAATAACTTCTTTGTACCCCTTCATTTCCCCACTTTAACAGAAATATCTGTCTGAGATTATCTTCTGCCTGCCCCACCGTTTTATTTTGAGTGTAGTGGGGCAGTAAATTTATCTTCTCGTTCACAGGCCTGTAGATCTATAGGCCCATACTCAAGATGCTTAAGGAACTTATACCCAAGGATCTTCATCTGTACCTTCATCAGATATAGACGACAGGTTTCTGAACTCTGAGTTGATGCTATAATGGGATGAGACCAGTTGGAGGCTTTGCAGGGGTGGAGTGTATTTTGCATGTTGGTGACAGGGACAGTAACTTTATTGGTACCAAAGCGTGTACTGTGGGAGATAGCCTTGAAGATTGCACCCAGGTTATCACCACCTCTTGTTATTCATACTCTTATGTAATCTGCATCATCCCAGAGTTGGTCTCTGTGACTAGTAAAATACAGCAGAAGTGATAGTATTATGTGTTGTCAAGATTAGATTATAAAAGATACTGTGATACTTCTAACTTGGGAGTGCTCTCTGGCTCTCTCTTGGATCAGCGACTCTTGAGTGAAGCCATATGTCATGCATTCAGCCTATGGAAAGACTCAGGTGATGAGGAGCTGAAGTCTCTGCTGACAGCGGCAAAGGAACGGAGGTCTGCCAGTAACACGTGAATGAGCTCGGAAGCAGGTTTGAATGTGGTTAACCACTGCGACCTAACTGACGTGCACTCCACTTAGTGCCGGATACAAATATTTTTTAACACATGCTGGGCCATCAAGCAAATTCCAGTACTATATGCTAGAAATTATTCAGTGTGTTTTCTGTCTCTCAAGGAATTTAGAAGTCAGTAACAAAAAGATAACTAGATGATCTCTCAGCTACCTAGAAATGAAACAATATACTTCTAAGTAATTCTTTGGTCATAGAGGATTCACATGTAAAATTAGACATATTTTGAACTGATTGCTAACTATACAGCATAAAAGAATGACTAAAGTCTGTTGTCTGCAGACTGTTGCCTCAAGAAGAAAAGGAAATTAAGACTAATCAAGAACTAATATGAAGTAGACATAAAACAGAAAATAAAATGCATTAAATGACCAAAGTTGATTCATTGTAAAGAACATTGCAGTTTGACTAGTAAAATAAAAATGAGTCCTGGCAAGACTCTGATCAAGAATAAAAGGAAAATAGGCACAAATCATCTGTATTAGGAATGAAAAGGGGGATACCATAGCAGAGTGCAACGACATTTTTAAAAGATTGATTTTGAACAGTTTTATGTAATTTGAAAATTTAGGTGAAGTGGACAGATATCTAGAAGAATGTCAGATGTCTAGAAAAAAATGCGCTAGTGTTGAGTGGGAAATAGAAAATCTCAATTGCCATGTCTGAATAAAGAAGCTAAATCATTAAATAAACATCTTTTCACAGAGAAGACTGTTAACTCCAGAAGACATCACCAGTGAATATTCTGCCAGATATTTAATAACACAGTATTAGCAAGCCAGGCCAGAAATGGGCAAAAAGGGAGTTAAAAATGGCCAGGCTGCAGGGATAGAATGGATACATGTATATGTGTAGCTGCGTCCCTTCACCGTTCACCTGAAACTGTCACAACATTGTTAATTGGCTGTGCTCCAATACAAAATAAAAAGTTTAAAAATAGATAGCCAGGCTAGATTTTTTTCAAACACAAGTTTTATTTTGCTTTGAAAATCACTTGTTATAATTTTAGTACTATCTGAATAAAGTAGAAAAACCATCTCAGTAGATGCAGAACATGCATTTGATAAAACTCAGTATCAAGTTATGATTTTTTTTAAAAACTAGAAATAGAAAGCTATTGCAGACAATACTTACTGGTAAAGTGTTCAAAGCTGTCCCACTCAGATCAGGGACAAGACAAGGATAACTATATTAGAGGTCTTAGCCAGTTGGTAATGCGAGGAAAAGAACTAAAAGAATAAGGATTGAAGATGAAGAAGTAAAATTGTAATGTTTTAGAAGACATAATTGTATATGTTGAAAATTCCAAAAGCTGTACCAAATAAGCCTTTAAAATTAATAATTAAGATTCACAAGGGGGATGAATATAAGGTAAATCTATTAGTAGAAAAACCAGTTATATATAATCAACAAAGTTGAATTTTAAAATAATGTTTCTAAGAGATAAAAGTACTAAGAAATAAAACTTACAAAAACTGCTTTTGTACAATGAAAATTACCAAACACTACTGAGCAAAATTGAAGAAGACCTAATGAGTTAATGGTCAAAGGGTCACCAAACTTATTCTGTAAAAGACAATAATTCTTTTCAGCTTTATGGGCCAAAATGTTCACTTCGGCAACTACTCATCTCTGCTTTTTTGGGTGCAAAAACAGCCATTGGTGATAGTAAACAAATGGGAATAACTGTGTTCCAGTAAAGTGTTATTTACCAAAAAAAAAACAAAAGATGAGTCCGTTTTAGCCCGTGGATCATAGTCAGCCCGCCCCTGGTCTGTTGCTGTCTAGTTGCTTTGTTGACTCTTCTGCAACCCCATGGACTGTAGCCCTCCAGTCTCTGCTGTCCATGGGATTTCCCAGAAGAGTACTGGAGTGGGTTGCTATTTTCTTCTCCAGGGGATCTCCCCCACCCAAGGATTGAACCCTTGTCTCCTCTACTGGCAAATGAGTTCTTCACCACTGAGTCACCGGGGAAGCCCCACCTCTGCTCTAGGTGCTGGTTAATTAACGTCTGCTGGTGCTGCTTAGTCACTCAGTCGTGTCCGACTGTTTGTGACCTCATAGACTGTAGCCCACCAGCGCCCCCCTGTCCATGGGATTCTCCAGGCAAGAATACTGGAGTGGGTTGCCATTTCCTTCTCCAGGGGATCTTCCTGACCCAGGGATTGAACATGGGTCTCCTGCATTGCAGGCAGATTCTTTCCCATCTGAGCCGCCAAATCATAAAAACTAGAGGGGCAACTAGGTATTATCTGCATCCTGTTAGACTATAACTCACAGTCGATGAAGTAGTCTTACTAAAAATTGCAAGAATAGAAAGATAGATGGTGAATTTTTTTATTAAAAGACACTTGAGACTTCTCAATTGCAGTGTAGGGGCTTTATTTGGATTGATATTAAAAATCATTTTTATTTTAACTGGTTTTAATTTAATGGATATTTTATATTGAGGTATCCATTTTAATACTTTTAGGTGTGATATTGTTATGGCTGTGTTTGTGTTCTTGTTTTTAAAGTGTCCTGAAATGTTTGTGTTGAATATCACAAGTAAGATTTGTGTTATACATTAACACCTGTGATTCATATTTGTATTGTCCTTCTCTACTAGTCTGTCTGTCTTTTTACCACTAGGTGTTCTTACCCTGATTGCAAGGACTGGGTCTGATTCACTGTGTATTTCTAATACTGAGCATAGGTGCCTAGTAAATGCTGCTAAAATGAGTATAGCTCCTCAAAAATAGTAAATGTGTCCATTAGGCCCAGTGTTATCAAATTATTTTGAAGTAACAGATTTCTTTAAAAATTACTTCCTGTTTCCAAGAGGGAAGAAGTAGGCACTTGAAGTCAATTCTTTCATAAGCCGCTATAAAGAGTGGACTACATTAGGTTAATCAGGTATATTTCATGACTTTAGTCAGATTGCCCACTAGTATTCAAAGCAAAATGAATGAATGGAAATTATGTTTAATTCAGCTTTAACTTGTATTTCCCTAACTAACTTAGTAAAGAAACTTGACCTTCATTGTGACCATGAATTAATAAAATCCAAGCATAGATTTCATCTTGTGCTTGCTTCTTATCTATAATGTAGAAAAATATTATAATTCACCTAGAAAAAAATACTTTAGCTGTCATCTCTAATTCTGAAACATAACTGTTACTTCTGATTATTCACCTTCCTGTCCTATTTCAGATGTATATTTTAATGGTTATAGTAACTATAACTTTGTATAAAAAGTAAATATAACTTTGTATCCTGTATTTTATAAGCCTGTTTCTTCCTGTTACAGTCTTAGTAGCCATCATTTTAAAGATTATTTTCAGTACAAACATTTTTAGTGAAGATAGGATGCTTTATATACACAAATATAAAGAAAGGAGTTACTAAAGGAACAAATAATGTACATATTATGACACTAATATATAAATATGCTAATTAATTTTCTCTGATGCAGTGCTATCATATTTAGTCTTTAATCATTCATGTGGTATGATTCTTTCAAATAAAAATTGTTGTGGAAAATCCCATGGACAGAGGAGCCTGGTGGGCTACAGTTCATGGGGTAGCAAAGAGTCAGACACGACCAAGCAACTAAATGACGTTCATCTGGCTGGATATAGTAGAACATACCATGACCCTGTACTTAACAAACAAAATTCTGTATGTGAAACAAAAATACATAAGGATTAGAATCTATGTATATTTCACATTTTCATTGTTTATTTTGCCTTTCATTACATGAAAATATCATTTACAGTTAAAAAAAATTTTTTGAGGACAAATTCATATCTTTCTTAAAAAACTGCTTTTTAATACACTACTTTAGGAAACAATAAAATATCTTCTAAATACAGTTATAGTATTCTGAGTAGTGCTAATTAGCACTGTAAGATGTTGGAGAAAAGAAAAAAATTAAAAAATTCTGAATCCTAATAAAGAGTGGTTTTTTAAGTACTCTTGATAATCTTAGTAAAAATTTTAGTTTATTGGAGTATAGTTGATTTACAGAGTTGTGTTAGTTTGGGGTGTATAGCAGTATGAGTCAGTTATACATGTGTATGTATTCATCCTTACTTAGATTCTTTCCTTGTGTAGATTATCACAGAACATTGAGTCGAGTTTCCTGTGCTATACCATAGATCCTTGTTGGTTGTCTGTGTCATATTTAGTAGTGAAATAGGGAATTAATGTTTTTTTATTGTTGACAGTGAGCTGCTGATAGTTAAATCACCAGATTCTTTCCAGGAAAATATCTATTAGTATTATGAAAACTAATTCTCAATTAAAAAAAAAAAATGAAACTGCTTGCTTAGAGAATACATACCTCAATGTAAATCATAATGAACGGTTTTCTCTTCTTTTTTTAAATTTTATCCTGTTTACTTACCCCATTACCTGCTCTACTGTTAGAATTCCCTTCCCCCCCACCCCCACATAAAATGAAGCCTGTGAGTACCTCAGTTTGGCAACCTACTGATGATTAGTAACTAACTTAATTTAGGATTCTTACTCGAATATTGAGTCCCAGAGCAGAAATTTCTGATTGTTAAGAATATTTTATTCCTATCTTTATAGCTTCATTAATCTTATAAATGATGTAATATCCTTTGCTTCATTCTTAACTTCAAATATGACATAAAACAAATTTAATTAGTTCTGATTTAGACAGTAATATACTAGTTTATATAACGCGTTCATTACAGAATCACACACTATTACTTTAGAAATGTGAATGTAACAAGTATGATTAGGAGAATATATATGGTAAAGTATCATAAAAATTAGCATTGAATTGGACATTTTAAATACTAGCAAACTACCTTTGAACTTTTTGAGCTGAAACAACTTCCCTGCAAGTGAAAGACAAATTTTGAGTCCCTTACTGAATTGATGCTAAGCAAGTGAGTACAACAGTCATTTGGAGCCTCCCTTTTGCCATATTTGTCTAATGTATCACGTATCAGGCTGATTACTATTTTCAGAAACTGTGTTCATGACTGAAATCCTACAGTTAACCTTTAGAAGATCAAAAGGAAATATACTTAACTAAAAAGGTGACCCTACCATATACATTTTTTCTCTTTCTGCTTTATTGCTTGCATGTTTAGCAGCTTTTTTTTTCCTTTCATTTGTTGCCTGGAACTACTCAGTGTGCATTTAAAGGTCAAACAAAGTCATCTTAGGATGGAAGACTAACATATCAGTTACAGGGCATAGCTGAATATTTTGGCAACAGTAATTTGGAGTTACCGTTTTAAAAGATTTATTTTAACGTACAGAGTGTTATAGCTGTTGCTAGCTGAAATTATATAAAACTTAAAGAGGTTTTTAAAGGTTTTTTTGCTTGAGATCAAGTGCTAAAAGATAAAAGTATGTCTGTATCTTTAATCAGAACCGTATTTACACTTTGCATGCACTTTCTCATCATAACTACTAAGTTTATTCATTAGTTATAGTATACCAAAGTATTTCCATAGAATAGTAGAATGCCTTACTATACTGTCTGTTAATATTTGTATCATGATTGTTCATATTCTGTTAAATACTAATATTTCCAAAAATGTTCCTTTCTCTTTCAGCTATCCAGTATCTTTTATATTGATGAGTTTTAATAGTTATGGTTTTTTCACTGGCAATCTGCTTTTTCTAAAGTCTTTTTAGAGATATGTTTTTCAAAACAGTAAAATATATCAAGCTACAGCTGACACTAGTTTGTTTTGTTTTTTAGGTAGTTGAACAGGGTATGTTTGTAAAGCACTGCAAAGTAGAAGTCTATCTCACAGAATTGAAGCTCTGTGAAAATGGAAACATGAACAACGTTGTAACACGAAGATTTAGCAAAGCTGACACAATAGGTAACGCAAGATCCTGTTTCTTTGTTAAACCATTGCCGTTCGAAATTTATTTAAAATTCTATTTGCTGTATGCTACTAAGATGAAAACCATTTTAAAGGTTTATCCTTAGATATTACAGATTTCCAAGCTTGATACAATATGATAATAGCTTAAAGTTGAATTGTTTATCATTTCTAGATGTACTTTACATTATTAGATGAGTTTAATATTTGTCCCATTTTACTTTTAAAAAAATCAAATAATTATAGTTTCAATTTAGCCTTTGAAAATATATGTCATGTTTGTAACATGAATTATAAATTAACCTAGAACTTTAAATACTTGCTTAGGTAAAACTTTGTCAGGTAATGCAATTATTAATAATAATTTACCCTTTAGCATGAGAAATGACTTGTTTGTTTTATTCTCTCATTCTTGGGAACCCAAATACGATTAAATAGCTAGTAAGGCAGTGGGCTTAGCATTATTATGATTCACTGATTTTTTTTTTAATATAATGAGTAGGTTACAGAATTATGGTATCAAATATGTGTGCCTAACTCCATCTATATATTTATATATCTACATATGTTTATATATCTACCATCTGAGCCACCAGGGAAGCTCATATATTTACATATCTACACAAATAGATGTATGTTAAAATACATGTAAATTTTTAAAATTCTGCTTAAAAGCTACATTTTAATTTTATACCAAGGATGTATTGAATAAGCAAAACAAAGCTCATAGATTCAAAGAACAGATTGGCTGCCAGATGAGTGGGGCTTGGGGGTGAGTGAAATGAGTAAAAGAGATGAAGAGGTATAAACTTCTGGTTATAAAATAAATCATGAGGATTTCATGTACAGCATGGTGACTGTAATCAGTAATATTATATTGCAAATTTGAAAGTTGCTAAGAAAGTAAATTTTTAAAGTTTTTGTCACAAGGGAAAAGAGTTTTTTAACTCTGTCTACTGATTGATGGATCACCAATTGATAAATTATTGGTGATCATTTAATGATATATATAAATTTTAAACCATTATGTCACACACCTAATACTAATGTAATACTGCATGTCAATTATACTTCAATTTTAAAAAGGAATATATTGAATAAAATGCTTTTTAAATACATGGTTATGCATTTACTAACAATTGCAGTACTATTTAATGACACAACTGAAAATAAAAATTATAAATAGTAGTTATTTTCAAATAAAGTTCTTGGAAAAGAAAATTAATGGTAATAACATTGATCTTGTTGGAAAATGTAAATGGACACTGGAGAAGGACATAACACTTAATGTAGAACTCAGCAAGAAAGCAAGATTAGCAAATTTATGCTATATAGCTTTCCTTGTTGAAGTTAGTCATTAGATACACTTTATTTTAAATAAAATATTTCTGAATTTCATAAGTACATTTGACTTTCACCACTTAGCCATTTCACTGCAAGAAAATACTTTTAACCCATAATTTTCATGAAGTAGTACCATTCTTCAGTACCTAATGCTTGGTTAATCCTAATGTTTCTGCCATTTATTATGTATGAATTTTTTATTCTCCCTCTCTTTATTTAGCTACAACATTTAAAAGTTGAGATGCAATTTCAGTAAACTCATACAGTCATCTTTCTAAAAGAATGCTTAAAATGTTAGAAAATCCATGTAAATGTCTTTTTTATTACATTATGGTGGATAAAGTACTTAACTTTTGCACTTCTCGATTTTTGGAACATTCAGGAAAGTAAAATATTTCTACATCCTGAAAACTGAAAGTTTTAAATATAATTTATGAAATTACATTAATCGTGATACCAAAATGTGCACAGTAAGAATCTGTGTCCAACAAAGATTATCTATTAAAATTAATTCAGAGACTTAATTTCTGAAATTTTCAGCCAATTAGAATATAAATAAACTACCTCTTAAATGCATGATGTAAATAATGTTTTCTAGTTATTTTAAAGTTTCTTTTGTTTTTCTTTTCTTTGTTCCTTACCTCATTTCTGTAGGAAAATTACATGTAAATTATATGAGGCAATAAAAAGTCTTGATTTTAGAACATCAGTTTACTGAAAAAATGTTTTAAAACTCATTATATGAAGATCTAAGTTTTAATTTCTGGACTCAAAACAAGTATTTCAGAGTCTTTACATTAGGTACTAGGTAAGGCAGCCCACCCCAGTACTCTTGCCTGGAGAATCCTGTGGACAGAGAAACCTAGCGGCTACAGTCCATGGGGCCACAAGAGTCAGGCGCAACTTAGCGACTACACCACCACCACCAAGAATTATCACGGAGATAATTTGTAAAGAATCTCTGCTTCAAACAGTTTATGATTTAATAGATTTTAATTTGCATAGTTTAAATTCACTAATACTTTAAAATGCTACATATTTTGGATATATGCCTTAAAATTGTATGTGAGTAAATTTTTTTGTTTAGCTGACACTTCTTACTGTATTGGATTGATTTTTTTTTCCATTTATTTTTATTAGTTGGAGGCTAATTACTTTATAATATTATAGTGGTTTTTGTCATACATTGACATGAATCAGCCATGGATTTACATGTATTCCCCATCCTGATCCCCCCTCCCACCTCCCTCTCTACCCAGGCCCAAGCACTTGTCTCATGCATCCAACCTGGGCTGGTGATCTGTTTCACCCTAGATAATATACAGGATTTATTTTTTTTTTAAACTATGTTATCTGTACTTTTGTGATCATTAAACATTGGGGGGTAAAGGGAATGGAAAATATCAGAATGCAAAATATCTACATATATGTGTAAACTGGGTCACAGTTCCTTACCATAGGTCCTACTTTTAAAAATTTGAAGATCTGTTCTCCATAGTGGCTGTACTAGTTTGCATTCCCACCAACAGTGTAAGAGGGTTCCCTTTTCTCCACACCCTCTCCAGCATTTATTGCTTGTAGACTTTTGGATAGCAGCCATCCTGACTGGCGAGTAATGGTACCTCATTGTGGTTTTGATTTGCATTTCTCTGATAATGAGTGATGTTGAGCATCTTTTCATGTGTTTGTTAGCCATCTGTATGTCTTCTTTGGAGAAATGTCTGTTTAGTTCTTTGGCCCATTTTTTGATTGGTTCATTTATTTTTCTGGAATTGAGCTGCAGGAGTTGCTTGTATATTTTTGAGATTAATCCTTTGTTGCTTTGTCTGAGGGCTGTCTTTTCACCTTGTGTATAGTTTCCTTTGTTGTGCAAAAGCTTTTAAGTTTCATTAGGTCCCATTTGTTTAGTTTTGCTTTTATTTCCAATATTCTGGGAGGTGGGTCATAGAAGTTCCTGCTGTGCTTTATGTCGGAGAGTGTTTTGCCTATGTTCTCCTCTAGGAGTTTTATAGTTTCTGGTCTTACATTTAGATCTTGAATCCATTTTGAGTTTATTTTTGTGTATGGTGTTAGAAAGTGTTCTGGTTTCATTCTTTTACAAGTGGTTGACCAGTTTTCCCAGCACCACTTGTTAAAGAGGTTGTCTTTTTTCCATTGTATATCCTTGCCTCCTTTGTCGAAGATAAGGTGTCCATAGGTTCGTGGATTTATCTCTGGGCTTTCTATTCTGTTCCATTGATCTATATTTCTGTCTTTGTTATCTGTATTAGAACATGTTTGCTTTCTAAGTGAAAAGTTTTGCAAAAATTAAAATTAATCAAGTAAGGAATTTTAGACTTCATGGTTATAGTAATTAGCAATTACTGAGTACTTACTATGTTTTAGACACTTTATAGGAAATTTCTTATTTAAACCTCAACATTACTGTACCCTCATCTTAAAGGTGATGACACCTAGGCTTAGAAAAATTTGGTAGTCTACTAAGATTCACCCTGGTACCAGGTGATAGAGCCAGTATTTTGACTCCTTAACTAGACCTTTTATATCAGAGTCTCACCTCTTAATTTGCTGCTTTACACAATCTGTACAAGTGTTAATTGGATTGATTTTGTTTTTCTAGAGCAAGTGAGTTTTGAAACAATAAAGAATTTGATAAGAGAGGAAATATGAGATGTATATTTTTTTCCCTGAATGTTTTTTCTCAATCTTGTCTAAAAAGGATCAAAATAGCTATGTGTATGAAATGTAGTATCAGCTCAGTTCAGTCACTTAGTCGTGTCTGACTCTTTGCAACCCCATGGACTGCAGCATACCAGGCTTCCCTGTCCATCACCAACTCCTGGAGGTTCCTCAAACCCATGGCCATTGAGTCGGTGATGCCATCCAACTATCTCATCCTCTGTCGTCCTCTTCTCCTGCCTCATTTTTCCCAGCATCAGGGTCTTTCCCAGTGAGTCAGTTCTTCACATCAGGTGGCCAAAGTATTGGAGCTTCATCTTCAGCATCAGTCCTTCCAGTGACTTTTCAGGACGGATTTACTTTAGAGTTGACTACAGTATACAAATTATACAAACAGAATTTAAAAATATAAGCACCTGTTTTTGGTTTTTACCAAATTAATAAAATGTTCCATTTCAGCTAATAATGCCTGCATTGATTTATAATAAAAATGATGACAGCCATAGGTAGGATCTAAATAATTTACCATATTCAGGACTAAAATACTCTGCCTTTTAATATTTTTCTCCCTAAATTGATACATTTAGATAATGAAGATGTTTCAGTAAGAAAGATAAAATATATTTTTATTTATTCTCAGTATCACTGAAAATAACTTTTATTATAAAACTTGAAAAATGATTTGTTTTAAAATTTATTTTTATAAAATTTATTAATAGAATTGCTTAACTTATTTAAAAAAGAAATGTTTGTCACAGTAATTTTATTTGTTTTTTATGTTAATACTTTATCTCTTTATCCTTTTCATTAATTGCCTAATATTGTCAGATTAATATGTATAGAAATATGAACATCTTCTCAATACCTTGACATTCTCACCCTGGTGATCTTGATCTGCACTCAGACTCAATCACCAGTTCCATAAATATACCCTAGGCTGACATTATCTACAACTGCACTTGCCATATTTCATTTTAAGCAAACTGCTTTCTGACTACCACTTCTCCTATTCTCTCTCAAACTCACTAGATCAGACCTGTCACTCCCTTGATTCTGCTTCTGTGATGGTCTCTAATTACTTCTACATTTATAAATCCAGTGATTGAAGTCTTCATTGTCTTAGTTCAGTTCAGTTGCTCAGTCGTGTCTGACTCTCTGTGACCCCATGGACTGCAGCACACCAGGCTTTCCTGTCCTTCACCAACTCCAGGAGCTTGCTCAAACTCATGTCCATCGAGTCGGTGATGTCATCCAACCATCTCTTCCTGATGTCCCGTTCTCCTCCTGCCTTCAGTCTTTCCCAGCATCAGGGTCTTTTCCAGTGAGTCAGTTCTTCGCATCAGGTGGCCAAAGTATTGGAGTTTCAGCTTCAGCATCAGTCCTTCCAATGAACACCCAGGACTGATTTCCTTTAGGATGGACTGATTGGATCTCCTTGCAGTCCACGGGACTCTCAAGAGTCTTCTCCAACACCACAGTTCAAAAGCATCAATTCTTTGGTGCTCAGCTCTCTTTAGAGTCCAACTCTCACATCCATACATGACTACTGGGAAAACCACAGCTTTGACTAGACCGACCTTTGTTGGCAAAGTAATGTCTCTGCTTTTTAATATGCCATCTAGGTTGGTCATAACTTTTCTTCCAGGGAGCAAGCATCTTTTGATTTCATGGCTGCAGTCACCATCTACAGTGATTTTGGAGCCCAAAAAAAATAAAAGTCTTTCACTGTTTCCATTGTTTCCCCATCTGTTTTCCATGAAGTGATGAGACCGGATGCCGTGATTTCCATTTTCTGAATGTTGAGTTTTAAGCCAACTTTTTCACTCTCCTCTTTCACTTTCATCAAGAGGCTCTTTAGTTCTTCACTTTCTGCCATAAGGATGGTATCATCTGCATATCTGAGGTTATTGATATTTCTCCCAGCAATCTTGATTCCAGCTTGTGCTTTATCCAGTCCAGCATTTTGCATGATGTACTCTGCATATCTTAGCTTGCCAGCAAAAATTTACATACTTACTTACTTTTCCATCTAGAAGTATTTTCTCTTCACATGGCTGTCAGTGCACAAGTTCTCACTGGCTACAGCTTCTCAAAGTCATTTGTAAGATGCTCTTCGTATTTCTGACCTCAAAACATCAGTGTGATATGCTTAGTCCTTGGATCTTCTTTCTTTTCCTTAATGTTTTACCCTGACTTTTAATTCTTTCTATATATTGATATCTTATATCTCCTACACAAATTCTCCCTTAATTCCAGTTTTAGCCATTCCATATCTTCATCTGTATCTGGTGAAAATCTAAGGATAACACATCTGAAACTAACCTTTCCTCCCCCCTAAAACCTGCTACTCTGTTATTTTTCCCTGTCTGAGTAATCATCACTTGCACTCTTCTGATTGCTTAAGCTAAAACCCTTGGTATCATTCTGATTCCCTTGCATTTCTCACCTGCATAATCTAGCTTCTAAGTATTCCTTAGAATCTGTTCTCAGTCTGATGGCTTAATGTTGCTTCCGCTGTTACCACCTTGTTTGGATTTCTGCAGTAGCCTAGTCTCCCATCCTTGACATTCTTTAGTTTGTTTTTTTACTAGCAGCCAAAGTGAGCACTTAAAATGCCACTTCTCTACTCACAACCCCTCAGTGACTTCTCTTCTTAATCAGATAAAGTAGAATGCTTTCATAACTACCTAAATTCTGTATGATCCTACCATTAGTACCTTGGCAGTCTTATTTTCACCTTGCTCATTCCACTTGAGGCTTCCCTAGTGGTTCAGTGGTAAAGAATCTGCCTACCAATGCAGGAGATCTGTGTTCGTTCCCTGGGTGGGGAAGATTCCCTGGAGAAGGAAGTGGCAGTCCACTCCAGTATTCTTTCCTGGGAAATCCCATAGACAGTGGAGCCTGGTGGGCTACAGTCCATGGAGTCACAAAGAGTCAGACACAACTTAGCAACTGAACAACAACAAAATTCCACTTCAGCTACATTGGTGCACCTTAGTGTTCTAAAACATGCCAAATACATCCCCATCTCAGGGCCTTTGCGTTACCCTTCTCAAAATCAAAGCGGACATTTCCATATTACTTGTATATATTATGCATATAAATGTGTATGTATTAATAGGAAAAATGCCTAGAAGAAAAAATATCAAAATGGTAACAGTGGTTATCTCTAGGTGGACATTTTATTTGTATTTTATGTATTTTTGCAATGAGCAAGATTTATTTCTTCAATCAGGAAATAAGTATTCATTTTTATAGAAAGACTGAAATGACCTCCCTTCCTTGACTTCTGCCAGTAGCCTCCTTCCTAGGTGATTTTCTGTTTTTTGTACTGCTTACATGGGTGTATCCACTTGGAAGTTCATCATTATATACTGACAATTTGTGCATTTTTCTGTATGCATTTACACTTCAATTAAAAAATCAGTACTGCCAAAATAGAAAGCAGTATTAACAGTATACTTATAGTTATTTAATGTAATTTTAAAAATCTTCTGTCTAGTTTGCTCTAAGTTTTGAAGTACACTGTAATGTATACTATGTAATTAATGCCTTAATTAAGCTGTCTTTCACTGTAGGACTGTTAGAGAGCATTAGAAGCTAAGTAGAACATAAACAGTGCTATTAACTAAGTTTGATTATGTAGGATAGGTGTGGGTTTTATTTTTTAAGTGAACATGTATTGTTAGACTTAGTATTTTACGGATTATGTTTTGTCCAAAATTAATCAAGTATTCTAAAAGTTAGGAGTATTTTATATTTCTTCATATGTTATAAAATATTTTAAGTGTAATTTTCTTGAATCTAAGTTAGGTGAGTTATTGACAATGTTTAAAAATACTTTAAAGATTCGTCTAAATATGGTACCAAAACTTAATAACTCTCAAACAGGTAGAGACTCCTGTATCTTACTTTACAGCAGATAAACACTTCTCCCACCCAGGTAATTGGTTCAGAAATAAGGAGGATGCGTGGTTTCCCTTGGGACCCAGAGGTTTTGACCGACCTCCCGAGACGGCGCTTTTGTGGTGTCTCCATACTCTGTTTACTTTCAGTTAGCTGTTTAAACTGTGAATTATGTTCAGCTTAATGTAAATTATTCTTAAATCGGTTTTGTTGTAACAACATTCCATCCTGTGGCCTCTCTGAATCATACTTTAATTTCTAACACCAACGTATCATCAGAAAATACACTAATTTTATACTGTGTAAGAAGTTAAAGTGCATCCTGTATAATGTAAACTATATTTTAGTATTATGTGATTGAACTCTTACCTTTGAGATATTAATTTCCCCAAGTAATTATCTGTCAGAGTTACAATTATCATTTTGTTCCTAAAAAGTATACCCAGTCTCAAAAACTTGATTGTTTTATATATTTCCTACATATTTGTTTATCTTCTCTTGTTGTTATTATCAATATTTTAAATTTAGGATTTTTATGCTAGTGAGCACTTATCTCTGTGTGTACATTATTAAATATTTATTATATTTACATATCTTTCCTCAAATTTAGATACAATTGAAAAGGAAATAAGAAAAATCTTCAATATTCCAGATGAAAAGGAGACCAGATTGTGGAACAAATACATGAGTAATACATTTGAACCACTGAATAAACCAGACAGCACCATTCAGGATGCTGGTTTATACCAAGGACAGGTATTGTTTAGCAATACTGTTTATTTTATGCATACTGTACATGTAGCTTTTGAGACTCATAAATTGTATGGCTATCCTGACAATCTACAATGGGTTCTACTATCTCTGATTTCCTCTTTCTAACTCATCTGATCTCTGTCCCTGCTTGTCACTAATTATACACTAACTATAACCTCTTCTCTCCTTGAGCTTGAGAATAACCTACTTTTTAAAAATAAATTCTTTTCCATTGACAAATAACTAACAAGGAATCAGCATACTTTTTGTAAAGGATGAAGTAATAAATATTTTTGTTTCAGTGGTCTATATGATCTCTGTCAGGACCACAACTTTGCCCTTGTAGTAGCAAGAAAGTAATGGTAAACAGTAGTAGAAAATGTATATAGCTGTGTTCCAACAGTCTTTATTCTCAAAAGCAGTCAGTGAGCTAAGTGAATTGTAGTTTGCCAACCCCTGTTAGAAGGGGTCAGCCCCCAGTTTGGTCTTTCCTTATGATATAATCCAAACAAATGAGAGACTTTCTTTATGATGTAATCCAAACAAATGAATGTGTTGAGAAATGAAGATTTCTAGACACAATCAGCAAGTCTTACTGATTCTTCCTTCCTTCCAACTCTCTCTTTAATTAATCTCTCTTCCATTCCCAGCCCTTACCTTTCTGTAATGTTTTAACAAATTCCTCTGCTTCCAGTCTTTTCATGTCCACTCTCAATCTTCCATATTTCTGCCAGAATAGCCTTTCTAAAATGTAGACCTTATTATTTCCTTTCCACTAATCTTTCCTGGCTCCTTAAAATTGTAGAAAAAGTCCCAGCACCTTAACATAGCATGCAAGTCACGGTTTATCCTTTTACCTTATTCTTCTAGCATCTTTTGATTAATCTTGCCTTTTGATTTGCATTCCTAACAAAACCTAACTGAACTACTTATAGTCCTTAAGCCTACTGTGGTGTTCCATTCTCTTGTTCTTTGACATATGTTGTTTCATCTGCCCATTGTACCCTTCTCCCCAATCCCTGTATTCATCCAAAACAAAATTCTTTTTAAACATCCAAATATTGAAATGAAGCTTCCCATCCTATCATGTAATCTAACCAGATCAGATTATCCATCCTTCCAATTCCAATGTCAGGTCATTTCTTCAGCCTTTCATGATCTGTTTATCTCAGTATCTAACTGAGGCATAGGATTTTTTTTTTACTTTGGAGAAAAAATTTATCCCTTAACTTCCATAATGATTTACATATATGTCTTGTATCATTCATTGTATACTTTGCTGTGCTTAGTTGATTGTCATGTCTGACTCTTAATGACCCCATGGACTGTAGCCTGCCAGGCTCCTCTGTCCATGGGGATTCTCCAGGCAAGAATACTGGAGTGGGTTGCCATGCCCTCCTCCAGGGGATCTTCCTGACCCGGGATGGAACCCAGGTTTCTCGCATTGCAGGCGGATTCTTTACTGTCTGAGCCCCCAGGGAAGCTTGTATCATTCATTGTCTACCTGAGTTATTTATATATTAAGCTCCCTGGCTAAACTATGAAGTCCTTGTTTTGGTTGGATTTTGTGTCCTAAATACGACCTATATTTTAGTACCTAACACAGAGCCTGCTGCTCCAATATATGGAAGCTTTTGCTTTGTTCTGTGTTAATTTAAAATTGATATTGATATGTGATGGAAATTGTTCCTACTATAATCAAATATTGTCCTGAGCTGTAAAACAGTGATTTTCACACTTATTTTAGCCATTATATTCTTAAGTAAAATCTTACAAAATATGTATTCCAATTAAAAGGAGTTATCCAGTTGAAGCTGATTGAGACATTTGGAACTACTAGGTGACGCTCCCTTCCTTAGCCATCCAACTCCTCTTTCTCTCTTCCAGTAGAAAGAGGTTATCATCCATCAGGCCATGAGGTAGCTCCAGGGAGTACAGTTTAAAATATGTAGGATTATTTCTTTAAATCTTTTCAGTAATTCATTCTGTGTAATGGCTATAATTCTCCTTGTCATGTATATTAGACTGAGGCTTAGAGAATTTAAGTAATTTGATGATAGGAATGCATTTATCAGAATGAAGATGACCAAATTATTTTAATAAGAAGACTAAATATCTTATTAAACATTCTTATAGAATATCTTTAGAGACATTTGATCTTTTGAAATAGAAATGGTTCAGAGAAAATGCATGAAATTTTCTAGATTTTGTACCAGTTATTTTCTGAATGGTGATGAATGAACTGAACACTATCTTAGACTTAAAAGAATTTTTTTTTCTTACTGAAATAGAAAGTATCCTCATTAAAAGTGAAACAAAGATACATTATTGAAGAGTTTGCCTCTCAAAATAGATGGTCTTTACCTCTCTTTCTAGTATGTGTATGTTCAGTTTAATTAAATCTTAAAATCTTTTAAAAAATATTTTCATTTTGAGTTAAGGTTTTAACCATGAACGATGAAAATTTTATTCAGAAAATGATACATTTGAGTAAAGAAATGAGTTTTAGCATTTCTGATGGCATTCAACATTAAATGTAAAGACAAAAGGAATTTAAAATACAAATACTGCTTGGGATTAAAGGTTACAATTAAGCTTTAAATATTCTTTTGATTCTTTAGCTTTAGGATCTTCCTTTAAAAAACAAACCATAAGCAAAGATATTAAATGTATACCTTTGACATTTTCTATAGCTAAACTCTTTTGCTTTATAGCTGATTTAAGTGTTGCTAGAGACAAAGTTTATGTGTATGTGTTTTTTAATAAAGTACAATTTTTGCTTACATGTCTATACAGTTAAAAGTTGTAGCACAGGAAATCCTTTCTTCAGAAGTTAAAAATTACTCAGCAAACTCAGTTTTATAAACATGTGAAACTATGTAAATACATGACTATATCATCTTAGAGCAGAAATTGAGCATAATGGTTAATTGCCAGTGGTAGGTAGGGAGAGGAATATGATCAGGGAGGTGTCAGGATGGCAGATATACAGCGCACTATTCTTAATATATTACCTATATTTCATGTGTGTTTTGGGAGTTTGTTTTTTGTTTTCTGGTCAAGCTGTATGGCTTGCAGGATCTTAGTTCCCCACCCAGGGATCGAATATGTGCTCCCTGCACCAAGGGCATGGAGTCTTAAGCCCTGGACCATCAGGGAAGTTCCTCACATGTGATTTTTGTTTGTAGGAAATAATTAAGTTTTTTACAGATAACTTTTTTAAAGGTAACTTTGGCTTCCCCGATAGCTCAGTGGGTAAAGAATCTGCTTGCAATGCAGGAAACACAGGAAATGCGAGTTCGATCTCTGGGTTGGGAAGATCCCCTGGAGGAGGAAATGGCAACCCACTCCAGTATTCTTGCCTGGAAAATCCCATGGACAGAGGAGCCTAGTGGGATACAGTCCATTGGACGCAAAGGGTTGGACACAACTGAGCAACTAACACACCACACACAAAAATAACATTAGTGTTTTAATTAGCATATTTTATCAACAACATGGTTCCATGAATTTTTTAAATCAATATTTCATTTGTATGTGTGTTCTGAATCATGCTCACATTTTTACATGGTTAAGATCCAAATGCCAACTTAGAAATTGCCTGAAACATACAGTCCACAAAAATATATTACTAAGTATACATACGTCTGCTTCTTATGACCAATTCATGTTGTTATACTGCAGAAACCAGCACAACATTGGTAAAGCAGTTATCCCCCAAATAAAATTTTTTAAAAAAATTATTTTATCAATAAAGAAGTATATTACTAAGAATACATAAAACAGGTAACAAAATTGCAACTTTAAGAAAAGAGTTAGTAAAAATGAATATGTAGTGTAGAATATATGCAAATTTTTAATGCCTTGAATTTGCTTCCAGACATGTTTTCTATATTATAGTTTTCCTGTGGAAATTTCGATACTAACTTGTAGAGATCACATTTCTTTTGTTAATTATTTTGGTTTTTCTTCTTTGCACGGACTCACCCCTACTAAAAACTAGAAGAGAGCCTTCTTTTTTAGATTGGAAGATAATGAAAAAAGATTCTGGGATTTTACTTTAAAATATAGTTCACCTCAGCCTGTACCTTTCATTTGTTAGAGGTGATTTGTGTCTACCCTAACTGTGCTGCAATAGAGAACTGCAGTCTGATTCTCATACATGGTTCTATCATTTACATCTTAAAAGATTTTCTAATTTATACAATGATAATGTAAATAAGCACAAATTTCTTTTCTTTTTTTTTAAATTTATTTATTTTAGTTGGAGGCTAATTACTTAACAGTATTGTAGTGGTTCTTGCCATACACTGACATGACTCAGCCACAGGTATACGTGTGTCCCCCATCCTGAACCCCCTCCCACCTCCCTCCCCACCCCATCCCTCAGGGTCATCCCAGCGCACCAGCCCTGAGCACCCTGTCTCGTGCTTCGGACCTGGACTGGCGATCTGTTTCACATATGATAATATACATGTTTCAATGCTGTTCTCTCAGATCAAAGCCCCAGACAAATCATATATAACCTGTAATTTGGAACTGTCTTTGTCTCTGTTACTCAGTATTTGCATAACAATAGTTGGCTGAGATCATACATCAGTATGTTTAACAACTGTAACCATTTATTGAGCATCTGTTTTTTGCACAGTACTTTTACAAGCAACAAATAGAAAACATACTCCCCAAATTCAAAGAACTTCTAACTACTTGGTTTAAACTTTTTTAATGCTTTAAGTCATAGAACCAGTGATTTTCCTTGTAGTTTGTTACCTTCTTTCTTTCTGTCATTGCCTACATCTTATATTCAAGGTCTCTTTATCTCCCTTGACCCGCTTTGAAATCAAAATGCAAATACCTCTTCACCTTGTCTACCGTGTCCTATAAGTCATTGCAGAGTTACTTTAGTTATTTAACATATATAGCTAATCTTCTTAAGCTATTTTTACTTCAGCATTAAGGAAAAACACTCTATTATTGTCTTATTTGCAGGTGTTAGTGATAGAACAGAAAAATGAAGATGGAACATGGCCAAGGGGTCCGTCTACTCCTAAGTAAGTGCTCTCACCTTTTGTGGCTTAATACATGATTTTGAAGCTTTGATTTCAGATAATACAGAATAATAGAAGAACCTAATTATATATCGCAAATATATTTAACTTTTTAATACTTTAGTATTTTATTCTCAGTATAGGAGTTGTCTAAATTTGCACTTAAATTAATACGCTGTAATTTAAAAGCTTTCCAATACTAATTTCTTTTAAAACAAAGTATAAATGTTCTAAATGTAATGGTGCACTAATACAATCAAATCACTGTTTAAACATTTTGTTTAATATTTTTCATGCTTTTTGTGATTTTTTAAAAGTGTGTGTTAAAAGAATATTCTTTATCAAAATGAATCTGATATGAAAGTAATACTTTTTATTTATTTAAATAAATTAGTATAAAAGCACAATTAGAGTCAGAGGAGTTTAAGTATTTTGATGGTAAATGAGCAATGAAAAAATTAGAAATCTTCTATTTTTTTTTAATTATGGTAAGAAAACATAACTTGATATCTGTCTGCCCTCTTAACAAAGTTTTAAGTGTGTGCACTTGCAGTATTGTTAACTGTAGGTACATTGTTCTACAGAAGATCTCTAGAATTTATTCATCGTGTAGCAATCTTTATTCCTGTTGAACAGTAATTCCTCATTTCTCCCTTCTTCAGCCCCTGGGAATCACCATTCTACTCTCTGTTTCCATGAGTTTGACTAGTTTGCATAGCCTCATATAAGTGAAATCACACAGTATTGTCTTTCTGTGAATTGTCTTACTTTACCAGACACACTATCCTCAGTCATATGGGCTTATCGTTTCTTGAAAAAATCTGGTCTTTGATAGCTTTCATGAAGTGAAATAGTTATCTCTATATTGTATAGCCTGCTTATATTATCCTTTGCAAAATTTCAATTCCTCTGATTTTTGCATTATTAACAAAGCCATTGGGCTGGATGTATGTAGGAACAAGATCATTTTTTGCAGGGCTTAATAGTAACACGGGCTTCCCTGGTGGCTCAGTGGTAAAGCATCTGCCTGCCAGTGCAGGACGCATGGGTTTGATTCCTGGGTTGGGAAGATCCCCTAGAGAAGAAAATGGCAACCCACTCTAATATTCTTCCTGGATAATCCCGTGGACAGAGAAGGCCTGGTGAGGCTACAGACCATGGTGCTACAAAGAATCAGAGACGACGCAGCAACTAACCCACCACCAAGCATACTGTCCCTTAGGTTCATCCATGTTATCAAATATGGCATGATTTCGTTCCTTTTTCAAGGCTGAATGAAAGTCCCTTGTATATTTTCTTTATCCATTTATCCATCAACAAACATTCAGGTTGTTTTCATCATCTGGGCTATTTTAAATTATACTGCAGTGAACTTGGGAGTGCAGATGCCTCTTCAAGATGCTGATTTCATTTCCTTTGTATGTGTACCCAGAAGTGAGATTTCTGGATCATGTGATAGTTCTAGTTCTAATTTTTTGAGGAACCTGCTTACTGTTTTCGTAGTACCTATACCATTTTACACTGCAGCAGTTCACAAGGGTTCCAGTTTCCCCACATCCTTGCTGGCTCTCGTTTTCTTTTGTTCTTTTGGTAATAAACATTCGAACAGGTGTGAGGTGGTATCTCTTTGTGGTCTGATTTGCATTTCCCAATGATTTCTGATATTGAGCATCTTTTAAACATTCTTACTACCTGTTTGTATGCCTTCTCTGCAGAAGTGTCTGTTCAAACAAGCCCTAGGCCCATTTGTTAATCTGGTTATTTGAGGGTTTTGCTATTGTAATAAGTTTCTTATATATTGATATTTTGGATATTAACCTCTTATCAGATATGTTGTTTAAAGATTTAAAAACAAGACCTGAATCTATAAAGCATGACGTCGGTCTCGGCAGTGATATATTGAATATGACAGCAAAAGCACTAGCGACAAAAGCAGTAATAGACAAAAGGGGCTACATCAAACTGGAAGGTTTCCACACAGCAACAGAAACAATCAACAGAGTGAAAAGGAAGCACGCTGCATGGCAGAAGTATTTCTACGGGTTTTAGGGTTTTCAGATCCACATTTCATGATCAAAAACACTTAGGGCTAGTTGTATTTCAATATTTCGACTTTGTAGACATTTGAGAAGTAATGTGTGTCACGTGCTACTTAGTTATTTTACTATTTCTGTAACGTCCAGGGAGACTCTCATGGTTAAGCACATTAGTATTCATCAAGTATTCACACTAAGTAGGATAAATAAGGAGTATAAATAGCTCTTATCAGTTCAGGTTAGATTGCCTTTAAGTGAATCATGGAGAATTTTTTAAGTTTTCAAAGCTTTTGGAATTTCAGATTTTCTGATGAAAGATTGTGAACTTGTGTTTTGAAATCCTTAAAATAACGATTCTTAAATTTATAATAATTTAGTCATTGTTAACCTAGCTAATAAAAGAGAACAGCCTGCCACTTAATTTCCTTCAGAACTAAAATATACCTTTAGTGAGTTATTCTCTGTCCTTTTTATCTTCTGTGAAGTTTATTTAAATTTTTTGTGGGAATATGCCCAAGTATATTAATTACATTTTATTTTTACTCCACTTAGTTGGATGTAATACAAGAGTAGAAATTATTTTAGGAAGATACTAAAAATCACATGGTAGAATCATGTAGATTTCTTGATGCATTTAGTTTTTAGAAGTTAGGAATATTTGTGAATATTCACATTTAGTGTTTAGATCAGAGCTACTATTTTTTTTCCCTAGCTTATCTTTAGATAGTTGTATACTTGTTACAGCTTTAAATAACTTTTGAAGTTACAGAATTACTTGTGGGTTAATATAAAAGTCCCATGAATTTCAAAGATTGAGAGACCTTTTCAACTTAAAATTACTGGTACTCACCTAAGTAAAACTATATATTAATATTTTCTTTTATTATCTTCATTCCTATCTGCTAGCACAGTACCGGTTTTATTTAAACAGCTATAGTTACTTGCTTCTGTAAGAGAAAACATTGTTTATTATATAATGCTTTACCCACTATTCACATACAGTAAATATTGGTAAGTGAAGGTACTATTCCTGAGATACACACAGAAGTAGAGTTGAGTCCCATTCTTCACTGAATCAGCCAGTTTTATAGGAAACCCAAATATTAAAACATGAAAAGTTTAAGTATTTGTTCACTATAAAATGTGAGAAATACATTATAGCAGTATGTCATAAATTGCCAAATAATAGTTTATTATTACTTAATATTATTGTATTAAAAATACAAATAAATTTTTTAATTAGCACCTAGTATATGAAAGACTCTCAAAAAAACAGGAATAAAAGGGAACTGTCCTAACTTGATAAAGCCTGTAAGTCTAAAATCCGTATCAAACATGTAATTGAGAATTTTTGAACCCAAACTAAATAAGATTAGAAATTTTAAAAAGAAATAAAATACACTGTTTGCACATAATAATATTGTCTTCATAAAATCCAGAAACAGGAGACTAGAACTAAGAGAATTCAACAATACTGTATAATATAAAATTAATTTATAAAAATTAGCAGGTGCTTTCCATACCCATAGTTCAATACTCTTTAGCTCAGCTGGTAAAGAATCCACCTGCAATGCACAAGACCCCGGTTCGATTCCTGGGTTGGAAATTTCCCCTGGAGAAGGCATAGGCTGCCCACTCCAGCATTCTTGGGCTTCTGTGGTGGCTCCGACGGTGAAGAACCCACCTGCAGTACTGGAGACCTGGGTTCAGTCCATGGATTGGGAAGATCCCCTGGAGGAGGGCGTGGCAACCGACTCCAGTGTTCTTGCCTGCCTCGAAGAAGCCCCATCGACAGAGAAGCCTGGCCGGCTACAGTCCCTGGGGTCGTAAAGAGTCGAGACGTGACTGAGCAACTATCACAACATATAATAAGTATTTTTATCTTTATAGGCCATAGCGTCTCTGACTCAACTATAACTGCTGATATAGCTTGAAAGTAGCAGTAGACATTGTGTAAACATATGGAGGTGGTGTGTTGCAGTAAAACTGTTTAAAAAAAAAATGTGTATTTGGCTTGTGAGCCATAGATTCCTGACCATGATATATAACATTAGTAACCCACTTTAAAAAGATAATTTGGATAGTATCTGTGACTTAGGGATCACAGAACATAGTGTGAAAATTAACGTGTTTGATTACATTAAGTATTTCTGTTAAAGGAACCATATACAAAGTTAAAAGTCAAATGTTGGTTTTAGAAAATCTAAAACCTACAAGGGAATAATACTGCAGTGTGTAAAGAACTGCTGTGAATTAATGGAAACAAAGCAAATAACCTTTTATAAAGTAAAAGATAAAAAAATGTAAAGAAGGGGATGCCCAAGCACTGACAGGTAGTGAGGTGGTATACAAGCTCTCTTGTAAAATTAAAACATGAGATACAACCTGATAGCCATCAGAATGACAAAACCCTAAAAGGGTGCTAATCAGAAGTGTTTGGGGAGCTGCGGAGACGACTTAGGTACTGATGGTGGAAGTACAAACTAGTACCATTCTATAAATCAGTCAGTGTTGAATTAAATTAGGAATGCTTAATGCCTCTGACCCAGCCCTCAATGGAAGTTTTTACACAGGTCCCTGAATATATTGTGCAGTCTTTGTAGCTGCATTGTTTGTGATAGTGGGGATTTGAAGGCAGCCTCGCTAAATATCTTTTTCTGGTAGAATGAGTAAGAAAAATGATGATGATGTACTGTGGAATGCCAGTGCAGTAGGTAGAAGTAACTGGTGAGATCTTTAAAACTGAATAAACTTTAAAACATACAGTTAAGAGAAAAAAATAAAAACGAAATGAAATTTAACTTAGTATCATTTAGGTGAACTTGGAAGAGAACATACTATCTAAAATTATAATATTCAAGAACATTGAGAAGGCACCTGAAGTGGAGGAAAATAGTACAGATTACGGGGAAAAAAAGTTTGAGGAATTATCATTTACAATTGAAGTAAAGATGCAAATTCCTTTTTTCTGGATAAATGCCAGCGTTTTTTAAAAAGTGAAATTCTGTGTATTCATTGAAGTTATTATATTATAACCACATGTGACTTAGACAAATTCAGTTGTAGCAGAAGGCATGTAATTTTAAGGTCCTCAAAAAAGAAACTTCAAGATACTAAAATACATAACAGCTCTAACACTTAGAATTGTCATCATATCTGTCGGGAGACAACCCTTGGTCCTCAGCATGGTATGAAGATGCTGGTTTTAATAACCACCACTAGTCTGGGGTCTGTCCAGTGCTCATACTGCTTCGCACATAGATATTTCCTACCTAGAGTGTCAAAAGCCAAGGAAAAAATCATTAAAAGCTGTAATGTGGTGATGAAAGGAAGAGTCACCTGTTGAGTTTGTTAAAACACTGTTACCTAAGCCCCATCATTTGAGTTTCTGATTCAGTAGATCTGGGTCGGGCTAGTGAATTTGCATTTCTCATAATAAGCTCATAGCTGATTCTAATGCTGTTGATCTGTCACACTTTGAGAAATTCTGTAGATAATGTTTCTTAGTATGTATTGTGTGAGCCACTATAGACAGAAGTTTCCACAGTCCTCCCCACCAGACCAGCGGAGTATAAATCTTTATGAGGGGACTCAGGAATCTGAATTTTAGGTGCTGCTTATGAAAAAGAAAATACAAGAACACCACTACAGTAGGCATTGAGAGAAAGCATGTTAATATCTAACTGTCTTGACTTTTCTATACTACTGAAAACTAACTGTTCTGAAGGACCTAAAAATCATACTACGCCCATTTCTATCAGAATGGAGACAATATATCCTGACCTGAGGAACTGCTAAATACAAAAGCCATATTGAGCATAAAATATAATTTTGTTTAAAACATGGTAGTCCCGTTTATAAAAATGTATTAACATATGACAACCCAAAATCTAATTGGAAATCTTAAGAACCTACCTAAAAATTATTCAGAAGTTTTCTATTTTAATCTATTCAGATTTGTCTGCTAGATATCAGTTTATAATTTTATTTTTTCATCTTTATATTCATGCTATATTTTTTAAAAATTGAGATGCTTAGTTTTTTCCAGAACTTGGAATTCTAATCTAGTTCTTAAGTATCTAATTTCTTAAAACTGCTCAAAAGCACAGTATTTTCTAATAATATTTTATGAAAGCTTCAACCATTGTAATGTTTTTTCTGTTGTGTTAAATTTGACTATCTTTCCAAAAATGTTGTCATTGGTTAGATAGTCTAATTATTCAATTGGAGGTGTGTAGCTAGTTACAGCTTCTATTTTTAAAAAATTATTTTAAAGTAGAGTAATTGTAGAATCCTGTGTGTTCCTAAAGAGAGGAGAAATCTAATCAATAGATTACCCCTTACTCTCCAGAAAATTTGTTTAATGTTAACACCTTATCCCTTAGTTAGAAGCAGTATAACTTGATTAATTAACTAAATTGTACTGTTACTTTTTTCTGCATGGTTTCATTTAGGTATAATTGTCTCAAAGAGTGCTTTTGACAGTACTAATGTTTTGGAAATTAAAATACCCATATTTTGCTGTTTTTTTCTAAAATAAGTAAATATTCTTGTAAAGGTAGCATGAGAAGTTGTTTTAATTCAGACATTTTCATTAATTGCTCAAAAATACTGACAAGAGATGTGTAATTAAGAATCTGTTGAAAAAAAATAAGGGTCATTGATGACTGAAGAGGCAGTTTTCATAAGCTAGAAAACATTTGGAGAAGAATCCAAAATCAACCAGGTAAGACATGACAGGTTAAAATAAATCAAATAGAAAACTAAGCCAGTGGTTCTTAACTCCGATGTTGGCCCTCTGCCATCTGTGTTGTTCTGATTAGCAGAATTCCAAGTTGGTGACTGAGCACTAAGTATAAACTTCATCTTAGTGGTATGTTAGTATTTTTACAACACTGTCCCTGGATGCTCTGCTCGGAGAGAGGAAACATTTTATAAATAAAACCACTGCATACTACTTTTTATTTAGGATAAATAATAAACATCTAGGTGACTGTAATAATTGTTTTTGTTTTTTTTTTTACACCAGCTGTTTTGATTTTGTATCTGTTTAAATATAGATAGAAAAGCCTAGCATATATTTTTTTTAGGACTTTTTATGTGGAATATTTTGTCAGATACCATATAGAGCAGTCAAAATGAGAAGCAAAAATTAAGTTATGTGATGCAACTTATATGTAAATTTTCTTAAGTTCTCTTTTGTGTAAGTATTTAACATGCCGCCTGACATGAAAGGAGACACAAGGCAAATTGCCTGTTGAATTGAACTCATCTGTATCTCACAGCAGTCAAGGTGCTTGATTTTTCAAGAGATTTAAATTTTTCATTTTCTCTAAGAACTTAGTTTAGGATGATTGTTAGAAATTGGGAAAGTTAAGATCAGTCTTGTTTTTCTTAACAATTTTTGTTTTTTAATGTTAAATTTTAAAAATTTGGGTTTTATGTCATGTTTGAAATAAAAGTTTTAGATATGTCAGTGTCAGACTTAATTTCTCTATGTTTTCATTGCTAAATATATATTAGATTTCCATGTATGTTGAATATTTAGGTAAAGCTGTGTTTTTCTGTTCAGGTAAGAATTTCAGCTTGGCCTTGAATTCAGCTTTTAGCTGAAACACTGGGAATAGGGGAATTAAAATACTGCATTCAGTTGTCAGGGGTGAAGTTTAATTTTCTCGCTTCATGAAATCAACTCAGCTGTGCTATTGTTTTACTTTTTTCTGTCTTGTTAAGAGATGATTCACTGTCTTACATTACACTTAGCCCTAACTAGACAAAATGAGTTTAATGCCAGATAACTGGCTTAGCATCTAGTTTGTGCATAATATTCTAAGCATTTTTTTTTCACTCATCTCTTCAGAAAGCTATTAGTGCAAAGTTGCTAATAAGCAGTGTGATTTTCAAATTATATCAAAGAAAGAGTTAGTGTTTGGGCTATAATCCACAGATTGACTAATCAACCCCTAAATTAATTCCACAAATACTAGCTAGATTGGGCTTCGTGTAATCTAGGTCAGAAGTTGGAATCACAGTAGATAAGTGATCTATTAACAATAATGTGTGTATCAGGATTTTAAAAGTTTTTTCAGACTTTTCTATTTACCTGTGGACCACATCCATCCAGCTCTGATCTCTATGCTCTTTTAAGAGTAAGCTCTCTACCAGTGGATTTATCCGAGTGTTTCCTTGACCTTGCTTTTCCTTCATTATCGACTCACTCCTGTGTATATAAATGCCTTGCATACTGCCACACATATAGTAGACACTAGTTAACATTAGTTTGTGCTTTTGTTTTCTTTTCCAGTATCATTTTCCAAGCTAACCTATAGATACATATAAACAAATCTCTCCCATCTTTAAAAACAAGACCATCAATTTCCTCTGAATATCATTTAGTTTTTCTCCCTTTGATAGCCAACTTCTTTAAAAAGGCAGTGCTTACTATTCCTTATCACATATTCAGGATTTAGCAGAGTCCTTATTGAACTTCTTAAAAACCTAATTTATTTGATCTCTCTCTTTAATACTTCTTTTTGATAACTGTCTCCTAAAGAAATTCTCTTATTTTGAAACCATTATACCAGCGTTTCAGGACTCTGACCAATACTCTGACTGGCTGGCTCTCTTCCTTTCCAGGGCTGCCTGCCTGTTTTTGCACGTTTCGTACTGCACAACTCCGGGGACATCATTCACACTGTAATCTATAAAAGGCCGTCGTTGGCACTGTGCAGTTTGACCTACCATTGTCTTTATACTATTGGTGCAAATATCTACCCAGGGAAGGAGGGTCAGACAGTGTTCAAATAACATGTTGGTGTTTTTGTGAAAATAGTTTTGACCTCATGGACTGCTGCCTGGAAAGGATCTTGTAGCCTGCTCGGTGTCCATGGATTGCACTTTGAGAACTGTTTTCTGAATCTCCAAGACATGTTGCCTGTGCCCACTCCACTGTCTTACTTCTCACCTTTGTTGTTCTTATAGTCTCCTAAATGCTCTTCCAATCTTCAGTCTCTTTCTGTTCCTCAAGAGTTAACTTTCTAGAATACAAATTGACTATGTTGATACTCTTAAAAAATCTTTCAACATGCCACAGCACAATTGGATAAAATCCAAATTCCTTCAGAGGACATAAGAGGTTCCTTATTATCACACCTGCCTTACTAACTTCTGTTTCTGACATTGTATACTTCTTATTCTTTCAGTTAATTGATAATTCCCTAAATGCATCATGATTTCTGTAGCCCCACACATTTTCTCATACTGTTCTTTCCTCCTAGAATACTCTTCTAGAATGTTCCAGTGTCCACCTGCCCTTCCAGCTGTGCACAGTTTAAAATTACTTCATGTTACTACCCACAAAGTTTGACTTTGTTATAGTTTTAAGATTTGGTTTCGAACTGACACTGTTTTGTAGGTTGCTTGTTTCATTTCTCCCTGTTAGAATAGAGCTATTTGAGATCAGGAACTTTATCTGTCTTTGTATTGCTAGACTTAACAGGGGCAAGAAATCCAATACTGTCTTGGAGTAGAGTTGCTAATGAATAGTAAAAACGCACAGATGGGCAGAAAAAAACGTTACACACACACACAGAGACACACACACACTCCCCACCTGCATATGGGCTTCCCTGGTAGCTCAGCTGGTAGGGAATCTGCCTGTAATGCAGGAGACCCTGGTTCAACTCCTGGGTCAGGAAGCTCCCCTGGAGAAGGGATAGGCTACCCACTCCACTATTTTGGGGCTTCCCTGGTGGGTCAGATGGTAAAGAATCTGCCTCCAATGTGGAGGACCTGGATTGAATCCCTGGATTCAGAAAATCCCCTGGAGAAGGGCATGGCACCCCACTCTAGTATTCTTGCCCAGAGAATCCCCATGGACAGAGGAGCCTGGCGGGCTACAGTCTATGGGGTTGCAAACAGTCAGACACGACTGAGCGCCTAAACACAGCACATATATACCATATATATAAGTATATGTGTGTGTGTGTGTGTGTGTATAGGCATTTCACATGATGTATGACCGTAGCCATATATAATAAATATGTTATAATAAAATCTTTATTTTCATAACTTTTACTATAAGGTTCAAGGGAATATTTCTCTTTCTGTATACTTGAAAGCTTGTAGTGAGTTGAATTAAATTATAGTCAAATGGATCGCATTTTGAAAAATTAACCTCCTTAATTCATGATAAGTTAGTTTCAGTATTTTTAGTTTGTTTCCCTGATTTAGCATTATTAATAGGAAGGCAAACAATGCCAGAATGTTTCTTTTTCTGTACTATTAACATTTTAAAATAAATACCTTAAAATATTAGTATTTATATTAAAATTGCATTTTAAGAGTGTCTTCTGCATTGTTTTATATTAAAACTTGGTGGTTGTATTTTTTGTTTTGAGCTTAGTACAGTTAAATAAAATCTTGTAAAGGTCTTCTGTCAGAAAGGCAGCTAAATAGAAGTCCCACTTGATATAATCTTATCTGTATATAGTCAACAACAAAAAATCCTCCTTTAAAATGAAAAAATTTTACCAAGATTTCATAAAACTTCAAAAGTTAAATAACATTTTTATATATGAAAGAAATTTTTATTACCCACCACTTTGCAAAATTCAAATTACTAAAAAACAAATATTATAGATTATATACTTTCCTGTTCATTGACCATTTTGCTGTTCATTGTCACCTGAGTAAAAGAAATAGAATAATTTTTAAAACAGTAATCACTTTAGGCCTCACTAATTTAGAATTTCTGATGACTAAGATACTGGACTGAAAGTATTAACTTCTTGAGGCCCTACAGCCCATGGCCTAAATGTTGCCTAGCAAATTAAATTTGTGTACAAAATTACAAGAGAAATTATATCTTTCAGAAACTTCTAAGTACTTTAAAGTAATCGTTTGTATATCATGGATTTGTTTATTATAAATCATGCCTTCAAAACATAGTTGTTGATTAAAAGCCATTAGTAATTGAGATTTCTCCAAAAAGATTCTGAACTAGTGAGGTGCATAGTATATAGTCAGATTTATATCTGTTCAGTATTTGCAGGGATGAATTTGGCCAAATATTGCTTCATGGGATTATGTTTGGAATTCTCTTTGCTCTTTTATCCCTCTTGCCTTACACTTCTAAAACAGGTAAATCCTCTGATATCTGTGTTGTGTTTAATTAGAATGCCATGGTTCCTACTGGGGGCTTCCCAGGTGGCTCAGTGGTAAAGAAGCCGCAGGCCAGTGCAGGAGATGTGGGTTTAATCCCTGGGTTGGGACGATCGCTGGAGGAGGAAATGGCAACTCACTCCAGTATTCTTGCCTGGAAAACCCCATGGCCAGAGGGACCTAGAAGGCCACAGTCCATAGGGCTGTGAGAGTTGGACAGGACTGAGCAACTGAGCACGCATGCTCGGTGCCCACTGAGACTGAGTGGGTTTCTTTAACATGCTTCCTTTAAAAACTAGTATTTTAATTCCACTGATTTAAGAAAATTATTGATTTTTTTTTTTTTGAAAATTATTGATTTTAAAATATTAGTAGTGGTTACCTGAACTCAGAAATGGGTGTATTGTATTAGTAGATTTATGAGAATAATACCGAGTTTTATATTTAATTTGATAAATTTCTTTTGAAAATAGTTCCCTTATATACCATTATTTTTTATATGAATGAATACATCAGAAATTGAAAACCAAGGGATGATGATTTTGTCATAAATCTGTTTTCCAGCATTCATTTACTACATACATTGTCATCTGTTAGTTCTTTTCTTTATTTCATAATTAATTTCAAAATTCAGCATTTTTTATCTAATTTAACATTTTCATATTTTTAAAGGTCCCCAGGTGCATCCAATTTTTCAGCTTTACCAAAGATCTCTCCTTCATCTCTATCAAATAATTATAACAACATCAACAACAGAAAGTAAGCACTGAATCTTAAAAACTCTTTGTTTAATTGATCGCCCTATTGTGGTTGCAAAAAATCTCTTGTATCTAAAATTCAGAATAAAAAAGTCTTAATGCATTAAAATTGATTTTCTTTTAAATCACTGGTCAGTTCTTCTAGGAGTAACTTCACAAGAAAGCAAGCAGAAGTATAAACTTCTTGATTTAATATATATACTGCAGTAATTTACTAAAAGAGAAATAACGCACTTTCAGAATTTTATATTCTAAATGTTAATTATTGACATATATAGAAGTCTGTTATAATTCAAATTTTTAAGAAGAGTATGAATTTCAGATGTCATTTTAGAACTAGACATGTAATCACAGACAGCATATGGTGTTTTTTTAAAAGTGTGTATCTGTGATTCAGTTGGAAGGTACAGTCAGTAAAATTGAAAAGTGTATACAAATTCTTACTTATGAAAAAGGCAATTACTTTTTGTTAAATAGCTTGGAGAAACAATTCCTTTGCTCTGCCATGAATAATACTCAGAATCTTGGGATATATAAAAATTACCTGACAGTGTGTGCCTTTGAATATATTGCTATAAGAAAAAGGATTGAAAGTCACTTGGTATTCACAATAACATCTGACATGGGTATATTGCCTTAAAAATTGACATGGTTTTATAGGAAAGGATAAAAATAAAGCTATAATTAGTCTGGTCCATTATGGAAAGAATTTTAATCCAGAAATGATTATCATCCTTTTATTTCTTGGATGTATACATTGTCACTTCTATATTAGATTTACAGTGTTTATGTAATTAAATATTTATGCTGCTTGTCCAGTTCATAAATGACATCTGATTATTCTAGAGAATTAATTCAAAAATACTTGAGACTATTTGTGAAATACTCTTTTAAAAAGCACCATTAATTGACTTTATAGGTTTAATTAATGTTCCCTTAAAATTCTTATGGAGGGTGGGGCTTGATAAAATGAGTCCAATTTTAACATACATCTGGATTATAAAAATATAAGAATAGCCAAAATAACTTTGGAAAGGAAAAACATTGAAAATGATTAATCCTGTTAAATATCACAACCTGTTACAAAGATAGAATTCAAACAGCAAAGTACTGACCCAGTAATACGCCTCCAGATCAGTGGAATAGAAAAGACAGCTCAGAAACAGACTTTTATATACAAAAGAATTTAATGTGATCAGAAAGTATCAATATTCTAGACTAATAGAGAATGGGCAGATTATCCAGGAAATGCTGTTAGAAAAATTAGATTGCTATTAAAAAGTATTAATTGTCAGGTATATAAAA
Organism: Cervus canadensis; assembly: GCF_019320065.1. NCBI lineage: Eukaryota > Metazoa > Chordata > Mammalia > Artiodactyla > Cervidae > Cervus > Cervus canadensis. The sequence continues at coordinate 6,381,791 of NC_057410.1, forward strand.
ATTAAAAGGCAAATAAGTGAAGAAAATTCTTGCCAGAAATGGCAATGAAGGGCAAATATTCTTAATAAAGCAAGCTTATAAAAATCAGCAAGGAATTTTTTCAGATGGCTAGAAAAGTGAGTAAATGATGTAGCTGGGCTGTAAAAATAAAAGAATTAAACATTTTAAATGTTCAAATTCACTAACTAGAGATAGGTAAATTAAAACCATAACCAACTCCATCCACTTCCCCCCACCTCCATCGCACTGGGAAAAGTTAAGTGATGATATATTTTCTTGTAAGGATTCTGTTTGACTGGTTGGAATGTTAGTCCAGCTTTTCTAGAAAAGAGTTTGCTATCTGTATCAAGATTTAAAACATTTATTCCTTTATTTCAGTAGTAACAAGATATGCACACTATAGTATAATAGCGAAATATTGAAGACACTGGATATCCAAAATTGCAATGTAGTATGTTCTCTTCTATTCAAAAATGTTTATTCTCAAGCAAAAGAGTGAAAGGAATCCTCCTATAATCTGGTTTGTATTTTACATAGTATCTTTTAATTCATTAAAAGTAATTTTCTCATAAGAGATAAAATATTATTTGTGTTTCTGCCGATTGCACATGGCTCCCACACCTACTGTAAAAGAATTTGGTTCCATGTGTTTATAGTTATTCTGTACATGTTAGTTATTCTATACGTGTATTTACAGTTAGTTATTCTTTGGAGAGAGATTTTTTAACATTGTATTGAACAATGTTATAGACTGTATTGAACATAGACTGTATTTTGACCAGAGCAGCCATATTAGTACATGTGGTCTGGTGCTTCTGTGTTTGTCTTATTTCCTTCTCATAGTGAAAATATGACAATACAGTGTGATTTCAAAAACCTCTGACTGGAGAAAACATTAAAAAGGGGAATTGGGAGTGGTTTCTTAAATTTAGAACATGAATAATGATTCTACTCCTATGACCAGATTATGTTTTTAGCTATTTATATTTGTCTAGACACTAAAATAGTCCTTTCATATTGGAAATTTTAGTAGTAAATAGTTGCTGGTACCACTTAATGTAAAACTTCTCTTTCTTAGTAAGGAACAAAATTTAAACATTTATGAAATGAGTTTTTTTAACTTGAAAAAACTTGAATTAATGCTGTCATGTTTACCTAAAAGGTTATCGCACATAAAATTTACTTCTTGAGTTTCTTTTCAACTTGTGGAAATAAGTAGCTGCTTAAGACTTCAGATGGAAATAGCACGATTTCTTTCATTGAAAGTATGTAAAATGGGTAGTAACATTGTTTAAGTACATTTATGAAACTTCATGTATGTGGCTATACACTACGGTGAAAGTGCATGTTAAAATCAGTAGTTCTGACATACAAGTTTATATGGCATTTATTTACAAATTCAAGATTTAAACTGATACATTATTAAGATACAGAATTTTCATTTTTAGAAATAAGAATATTTGTTATAATAGTAATAACAAAGTGTACTTGGAATTATTTAAGTTTAATAAAGGTTAAGTTTTTATTAAAGACTAATATTATGCCTGAATATTGTTTTCCTTGTAGTTTTCTTATTAATTCATACAATATTCATTATATATGTCAAAATCTTTCTTTTCACTGCATTTTCTTCTGTCTTGCTACATTTGCTTTGCTATAATACTGCCTTTAAAAATAAATCTCTTTAATGTATTTATTGTCTCAAATCGTGGCTTTCCACATCAGAGCACATTCTGTTTTTCTGTTAATTCATTTAAAACTCTTTTATTTGCAATGGAAATGACTTTGTATAAGAGATTAAGCGATGAAAAGGAACTGGAACTAACGACTGCCAGAGCTAGCTAGTGATCTGGCTTTTGACAAGTTACTTGGTGGAAGCATCATTTCATTAACTGCAAAGTAAGCATAAACTTTTAAATGTATATTCATTTAAGATGATAGATTTTTAATACATAATTAATCTAGTATAGTATTAAAATTCTTATTAAGATTCCTGGCAAACTCATTTATTTTTGCAAAGTAGCAAACCCTGTGGGATAAGGACTAGTTTACAGTCTTTAGAAAAACAAATAGCAGAAGTCATCATGAAAGGTATTGAAGCTGTCTTTTGGGCTTAGGTTTCCCTGTTCTTTGCTGTAGTGTTTAAAGAGCTGCTGGCTTTGGTATTTTCCTCAGCAGACTTTATTTGATTTAAAGAGCACAAAAGATGTGGATTATAAGTGACCAATGAAGACAGTATTAAAATATTTTTAATTTGTTTTCATTATTATCATTGAGCATCTAGACTAGTATCTCAGTCTTTGGACAAGGTTTATACTTATCCTGTCACTTAAACTAAAATGCAGATATCCTTTAAGTATTCAGATCTTAAAAGATAAAACCAAACACTGCTTTTACATATGAGTTTTGTATTCATTTTTCAGTAAATAGGAATCCCTGTCCCAGCAAACTCCATCCTCTTGCCTCAAAGAAGAGTTGAGTTTTCAACACTTATTTGTTATTGGGGGTAGAGGGGATCTGAATATGAATAGCTTATAAGTGTGCTTTTAGTCTTTTCACTTGCTTGGCTGTCAGTGTGGATATGGGTGTGTGTGTGCATGAACATGCATTTGGACATACTTTCCCTCTGTATTGTGACTTGTTTTATTATAATTTTATAGCTGATATATATAATATACATATATTAAATATAGCAATTATAAAAAATATATTGTTTTTCAACGTGTTGAAAATGTAGACCTTTTATTTTTGTAATGTATAGCAGGCCTTGATTTTAAGCACGTCTTAAAGGGAAGAAAGAAGAACACAATTCAGTTTTTCTGTTATATATCCTAGAAGTTAGCGTCAAGAATCAGTTATTAAGTGAATATATATTGAATTGTTGACAGGTGCCTTGGACTTAGTTACTGGTAATAAAAATTATAAGGCTAGTGATCTTCAAAAGATGCTTGAACCCATTTTTTTTCCTTTAACTTTAGAACAAGTAAATAGCTACCAGTCTATGAAGCACTTCTTTGGACCCTGCTGTTTTTAAGTTTAGGGTAGATTAATTTTTTAGTATAAGAGTTGATCTTTTATTTATGGTGAATACAAAAATATTAATGGTATAGCATTATGTGTATAATTATTGGTTGATAGGGTTTTGTGTTGGGGCATATTTGTTTACTTAAGGTTTTGTTAGAACAGGCAGTAGTACAGTTCATTTAAACTGTTGTAATTATAAAGTGAGAGTATAGAAGCTACAATGGAAAGTTATTTGAAATTACAAGTAAAAACTGTTTTTGAAAAAATAATACCAGGAATAAATTGTAGCCAGTTGAGGTTATCAGAGTTAACTGATTTACCAAGTTTATTTGTAATAGTGTGTTCTTTTATTTGTTTTTAGCAAATGAACTTGATTCTTGTTTAGGTTTATCCAAAGCATTCATCATAAATAGCTTATAAGATAACCTATTAAAAGTTAAGAAGCCATTATTTTCCACAAACAAATTTTTAATTACATGTAAAAAAAGGGAGGAGTCTAGCTTATTGATTTTCTTAGTTCTTTATAAAATTACCCTGATTCTCTAAAGGTTGACTGTTACATCATTTTTTTTAAGATTATTATCTATTGTACTCATCATAGTACATATTATCCTGAAGTTGTATTTATCTAGTTAAACAAATTGCTTTAATCTAACAAGCTAGAAGATTCTTTCTATAATATTAATACTGAAATGTACTTGCTTAGAATCATTTCAGTTTTGCATACCTAATCATCCCACACTTTTTTCTGCATTTGCATACTAGATTTTGCTAATCTAGCGTAGAATACTATAAATAAAATCTTCAGTGCATCAGAACAGTGATGTTGCAGAGGCCCTGGAAATCTCTGCTCTTACCTGTAACTAAAACACAACTCTTCCTGTTTCTCTTGTTCCCACTCTATTACAATAGCAAGATGTAAAAGGGACATAAATGAGATGATTTATTGCTGCGGGTGGTGTTTAAAATCTGAATTTTTCGAATTTGTTGCAGCAGTGAGGAACAGAGCAAGCTGTGAAGCTGCTCCAGTTAATGAAGTGTAGAAAGATATAATGTGGTTTGTATTGGTCGGTGTGGTATATGATACAGTGATTTTATTGATTGAATGAGAAATATATTAATTAAGGGGATTGTTGTGATATAGGTTCATGTTAGAAGTACCTCGGTTAGGTACTTTATAAAAAAATTAATAACTGACCACCTGTCTCAAAGAGGTTTAAAGTACTATGTTCATTATAACTGTATGATGATAATTGTGCATTATGAAAAATATTTTGTTTTTTCTTCCAGTGTGAAAAACTCAAATTATTGTCTCCCATCATATACCGCTTATAAGAACTATGATTATTCAGAACCTGGAAGAAACAATGAACAACCAGGCCTCTGTGGCCTAAGTAACTTGGGAAATACGTGTTTCATGAACTCAGCTATTCAGGTAGGTCTTTCCAAACAAAGTGAAACTCCTGTGCTTTATGGAAACCAGTAATACAGGAGGGATAGAGTTGGGTTTTCCATGTCAGAACTTGAGTATTTTATGTTTGAAGAGCTTTTGTTTTCATGGACGCTTGAAGCATGCACATTTGATTCATTCTGATGCTAGTAGTAGAATATCTTATGCTTCTCAGCTAGGTGGCATGTGATTGATTATCACGTAGTAGAAGATGAAGTATAAATTCATGGGAAAGTATAATTCCAATCAGAAAATACCAATCAGAAAACCTAGGCTCTCTGAGAAGAAGAAAAAAACTAGTGAGATCTCTCCTTTACATGAAATCTCTTATTTTTTAAGACATGGATGGAAATCTCAGAAAATGATTTTTATGGTCACCAGTGTTCCACCTCTTAAAAAAAAATTATTTTTAAATCTTTTTTTTTTTACTTTAATGTGAAATTAAGATTTTAAAAAATAAAATTTAATGAAATTTTGTATACACATTTTAATAAATCACTTTCCCTTAATGCTCTTTCAATTTGGGGATATAAGAGATCACTGCCCTTTTTTCCCCTTTGTCTGTTCCATAGAGCTTCCTTTTTCTTCCTATTGTCTGTACCTTCTTCCAATTTTACTTGTGAAATACTGATATCTTTGATTTAGAAGTAACAAGATCTATATATACTTGAATATCATTGTCACTGTGCATAAAATTAGAGCTGGTTATTTTATTTCCCTTTTAAAATAAAATTTTGTGTTTCAAAGAGCCCAAGATAATGGTATACTATTTTGATATTTGAATTTTACCTACATTTGTCAAGTCTTTTGTTTGTTTTTTTTTCCCCAATTCTGAATTTTATTTCTAAATCTACAGTGTTCTGTTCTCTATTCAGATTTTAATACTGAATCTCCTATGCCCAGGAACCACCCTCCAAAGATACAGATTAAACACAGATGTAGAGTGATAAGGACATACTCGCAAATCTTTTTGACTATCTGAAGAAAGTATAGGACTCTCTTTCATTCAAAATTCTAAATAAATAATTTGTACATTCTCATTAATGCACTTGTTTCCTAAATTAACCATTGTCGTTATAGCATTCTTGAAAAATTAGAGTTTAGCCATCATAACTCTTGACCAGGAGTTGGCAGCTTTTTTAAGACACACACTAGAGTGTGTAAAATTGATAAATTCCAGATATCTTGGTTTAAAGTTGAGCCAATCAGTAAATTGTCTGCTCAAGCAGATATGTGTAGGTTTAATAAACTGTTCCTTTAAACCTACTTTGATGAGTAATACTGCTTATACTTTAATGTGAATCACTTTATCCAAATTTTTTTTCTAGGATCCTAGCAATTGTTAGACAATTTAATTTTAAAATATTTTGTCTTTATTTTCCGGAAGAAGAGAACGGTAACTCATCTGAAAAGAACAAGCCAAAACTACTGTAATCCTGACAGTTTAATTTGGATAATAAAGTGCATGGGTGCTGAGCTTTCTGAGATAGGGACAGGCAGACATTGCCATTTTGTTTCTGTGTCTGTTGGATTACTCTGCCTAATCACTGAAAAGTCATATTTAGCACCATCTCCGGAAAATGTTTTATATATATAAACAGTGGTTATATCAGTATCAGAAAACCCTTTCTCATATCGCAAGTCACATTAATTTTTATACAACTGCTTATCCTTGCATTACCAAAATTATTTTCATTCTGGAGTCTTGATATCTTGAGGTCTTTTGGGTTTTGTTTTTGTTTTAACATTCTAGTACGGAAAACCAACCTTGGTGATTTTTCATAAGGATTAAGAATAGGATTTCTGTAAAAATTTTAGTTGCATAAGCATAAAAAATTTGAGTCCGTTAGAAAAAGAATTAGTGTTCATGCTAATCATTCATGCCAGAGAGTCTCTGGCTTACATTCAAACTATATTTCTTCTAAGGCAATTTTCGTTTCCTGTGCCTAATCAACTTTGTTGAGCTAGATTTGGCATTTGTTGAACTTCCTTGTGTATACTTAAGGGAAAAACTTCATTTTGCTACTTTATTCTTCTGTTGAAAGTTTTATTACAATAAACTGGTATACCTGATGCTGACTTCTCTTTAATATATTTCACCTTTTGTTTCATTTCAGCTGAGATATAGACATGAGGATGAGGTTTGTTAGGGTGATAGTTTGTAATTTTCTAATAATCATAAAAGAGAAATTTTTCATGAAAATTTCAACAAAGTATTTTAAAGAACTACTCTCGTTAAAATAAAACTTTCCAAGTTGGGGAAGAGAAAAAATTAGTTTTAATTTTTGCTGCTTTTGAATTTTAATCTAAATTCAGAATTAGAAAAGCTAGTACTTCAGTTATATTTTCTTAAAGCATCTATAATTTTTAATTGCTTTGGATGTCAGCTTTGAAATAGAAAATTCACCATTTAAATTTCCTTGTAACTTCTGTGAAATGAAAGATAGTTCATTAACTTCAATAAATATTATAAAATGAATTTTCTACTGATAATTTGAATTGTAATATAATCTCTTATTAATTCAGTAATTCTAAAAGATATGAGTGGACATTAGTACATTAGGCAGTGTAATTGTTGATAATATCTTTAAAAATATGGGTGCAAAAGCATAGCTATTTTTTCTGTGTGAGCATAGGTTATGCTTAACCCATCAGTAGCCTTGAGATAATTAAATTAATCATTTGTGATTAAAAACTAAGCAGCACCAATTTGAGTGTGATTTAATATTATCATTGTTATTCAGTTTAAAAATGCTGAGACTCAAGATTTTCTCTGAATAATGGTATGGATAAGTGTTAAATTTTTCTGGTGAATATAGTGCTGCCATGTAGTTTGTTTAGCTAGTTAATATCTGCTAGACGTCAAACATGTGGGATACAATTAAACTTAGGTCCTGACCTATTAAGATTATAGTCTTAATATTGTAACTTTCAGATGTTTTGCTTTTTAACATGAAAATCTTTTTTGAATTATTACTGTGAAAACTTTAATTGTATCCTCAGCAATTAAATAGATACAGTGAAGTTGCTTTGGTTGGTTGAAGTGCCCAGAGTCCTGTCTGCTTTTCTCCTGTATAATGGCCCTAGGAGCATGCTCATGGCATCCCAGGACTCTAAGGACTAGTTTAACATCTCTCCTGCTAATTAGCTGTGCTACCCTGTATAAGTTATTTCTACAACTTATTTTTCTCCTCAGGTGAGGAAAATAATATCAGTAGTCCCCTTATCTTAGAAGTTTTATGAGGATTAAGTGAGTTGATGACTATAAAGTTCTTAGGATAGTGACTGGCACATCATAAATGAATAGACATTAGGTTGATATTATCTTTTTTTTATTTTAAGGAGTTAAGCAGAGTGACTGTGGGAAAATTCTACCATCCATAGTCCCTGTGTTTATTTTTTCCCCTTTCCTACAAGTCTTATTCCACTTTGTCTGGACCTAGGGAATGAGGAAAAAATTGAATGTACTTTTAATTTTTTTGTTTTTGTTGTTTAGTGTTATTTCAATAATGATATTTTATCATCTCCATTTCTGAGCTTTGTTCACTTAGTTCTCCTAGGCGTACGGACTAAGCAAGGGATATAACAGCCTAGAACTTTTCATGAATAATCAGTGTGCAGGAAATTTAAAATTCTTGAGTTCAGGTAATCTCTGGCCTCAGCCTCCTCAGCAGTTATGATTATAGGCATACATCACTGTGTTCCAGTAGCAAAATGAGTTAGCAAAGTAGTTTTCCAGCCCTTAATATACTACTCCATTGAGAAAATGTCTAGTTTTTTAAATTTGCATTTTTGGAGGTAATTTTAATTAGCATTAGTTGAGTAGATTTCAGGAGCACTCCAACCCTTGTCTTTTTCATTGTCAAGGCGTAGGATGCTCATGATTGGCTTCCTGGAAGAAGCAGCTCTTCAGATGGATTTGAAGCAGGGGAGTGATATGGTCTTTTCCACTGGAAAGCAGCATGGCGTAAGATGGTTGTTTTCAAACTCTTTACTTGAAAGTAATAGGGCTTCTTAAACAGACACTAAGAAGTCATTAAAAAAAAAAAAAAAGATGATAATCAAGGACCTATTTTTTATCCTTTGTCATAAATGTCAGTTGGAATTCCAAATGTTTTTAAAGTCAACTTTCTCCTATGATCTGTTGGGTTAGGTAAAAAGTTATTCTGTAAATTCCAAAGAATGTTGAAAGTTTCCAAAGAATATAGAAAGTTGAAAAGTCTTTTTTTTTTTTTAAAGACGTAATTCAAGAGAAAGAGTAATATTACACAGAAATAACATTCTTTTAAGAAACTGGATTCACATATAATGCAAAACTGTGAAAAAGTCACTACTAAAGCTATTATTTCTGTGTTGGAGTACTTGATATCTGTGAACAGAACTAAGTATAATGCTTTTCTGCACTTACCTTGAGCTTGCTTTTGCATTTATTGGAACAAATTCTTGGAAACACAGTTTAACATGAAACTTTCTAATTTTTATTCAAATTAACCAAACTTTTGGTTCAGTATGAACATAGTTTCTTTCAATCACAAAAACGAAACACCTCACCACAGAAAGATAAGAATTTTTTTAAATAGTTTAGGATTTTGAAGAAAATGATGGCTTGAGATAAACTGAGAATGTGGCTGATGAAAAATTCAAATCCTATTCTTACGGCAGATTTTTACCCAAGCAATTAAACTCAATATATTTGAGCTCCTTCCATACTGCGTGCCAAAAATTACATGGCAAACTAGCATCAAAAATATGTTTAATCATCTTGTCAAATGGCAACTCAATCAGATCTTTCCATTTTGATAAAGGTAAAGAAATGGAAACAACCTTACTTATATTAGAACCATTCACTTTCTTATCACAGACGCCAGTGTTTTTACTTCTCCCTTGTTTGAACTAGGGAAAGGGAGAAGTGTTTCTTCCCTTTAGAAAAAGTAAGGGGACTGGGAAAAGAGAACCTTAATTGTCAGGCAGACTATTAGGGGAAAGAGTAGATATAGCATAATTCTGTAAGTATTTAGTTTTCATAACTGGGGCAGAAGCTGTATCTTTGATTGAATGCTTTGTACTGTGTAAGTTGGCTAATGGTGATTTCTAATCTTGAAAATATGCCTTTTGTAACCAGTGATCTTGTCTGTTCTTCACATTCTTCCAAATTAATATACACATTTCTCTAGTATTAATGCTTCTGTTTCTGTTAATATAACTTTTATGTTTTGTCGTATTCTAGAATACGAAATGACATGAGTACAGATTACAAGGGAAAGGCTTATTTCAAGGAGTTGTAGATAATAACGTCTGATTTTAATACAGAATTGTTTTACATTACACTCATGAGGTAGAATTACTTGGAATGCTGACATATAGTGGCAGTTACTAATATAATCAGACTGAATTATCTTGTATTTTAATAATTATTCAAAGTAAGAAAACATAAAAAATGTCAGTCTTTATAATGGTAACTACATTTTAGTAGTTACAATTTAGTAGTTACCAAAGTACCCTTCTTTGCATAGTAAAGAAGCAAGAAAAGAAAAAATGGTTTCAGATTTAGTTGTATTACCTAACAATCAAAAACAGTTAATTTCCTTGATATCAAAAGCTTTTTCCAAAATACATTTTTTTCCTTTATTAAAAATATGCATGTCACTCAACACATTATGATTGGAATATTCTAAAGTATATCAGGTTTATGTTCTGAATTTTATAAATTGGTATTATTAGTCACTGGAAAAATATAAGCTATTGGACAGATAGAGCCCTAGAAAGGAGAAAGCCATGCTAAATATATCTTAAAGGCTTTTTATCTTTTACCTGTTTGTCCTAATGTATGTATTTAAATTCTAGTCAGTTAATGTTATGCTGTATTAATTACAAGAGGCCCTCTCTATTAGATTTTTTTTCTTCTACTGGCACACTTAAGGTCATCTTTCTATTTCAGTTGGTGAGTAAAAATAGTTTGTGGTAATTCATGTTACCAGTGATCAACTTCATCAGTGTTTTTGCTTTGCCAATAATGGATGCTTAATTCATTTTTTTTTTAATACTATCTATATGGAAACTTTTGCTTGGTGTTACCAATCACTTCTTTACAATAATTCCTAAACTATACTTGGCGAGTGAGTTGGTTACTAAAAACCATTGCTTTAATTAGTAATAGTATTTAAAATAGATTACTAATTCTCATAAACTCATATTGAAATATTAAGAGCCCAGTAGTGAACCTACAACCTCTGATAGTAACAGTACCCTTCTTTGCCTAGTAAAGGTGGTTTTTCCTATCATTGTCACATTCTTACTTTTCCCTTCGTAGAGACCTTTGAGTTAGGGCATCTGATATCCTTATTTCACTGAAGAGGAAATTGAGACAAGGAAAGTTTAAGTAACTTGTCATTCACTAAGACAAGTTAATGAATGAGTTAAAACTGGCTGACATTAGGATGTCTATTTTAATTCAGACATCCTGAGATAATGTATATTTCATAGTTATACTAGTCAACTTGTAAGAAGTGCTTTTAAAATCTTATATTTTATTGTGGTTGCATATACATAGCAACATTTACCATTTCAACTATCTTTAAGTGTACAGTTCAGTGGTATTAAATATATTCACATTGTTGTGCATCCGTTAAAAATGTTTTTATGTTTATGCAAAATATATGGTCCCCATAATACAAAATGTTTCCATTTGGTAGTATTACTATTTTATGATTCAGACACTTTCCCTGGGAGATTATATTTGATGGTGTGTTTGAAATAATTTAAGAACTCCTTTTAGAATTGCTTTCATTCTTCTGAATATCACTGATGGATATTTCTCTTCCTTTGATGATAAAGTTGATTTTCCAAAATGTTATTCAGAGCTTTATCTCCAGAATATTGTAGGGGATCAAGCTGTATAATTTTTTTCAAATAATAAGTGTTAAGTTATCCATTCATTGGAGAAGAAAATGGCAACCCACTCCAGTATTCTTGCCTGGAGAATCCCATGGACAGAGGAGCCTGGTGGGCTGTACTCCATGGGGCCGCAAAGAGTCAGGCACGACTGAAGCGGCTTAGCACGTCCATTCGTTTACTCAGCAAATATTCACCGAAGGCCCACTGAGGGCCTTTCGCTCTGGGAGACACTGACTGTGCTGTGCGAGCAAAGCGTACGGATTCCGTGAACCGTAGTCTGGTGGGGGAGCGTGATCATCGCTCAGCCGTGTCTGACTCCTTGTGGTCCCGTGGGCTGTAGCCCACCAGGCTCCTCTATCCGTGGGACTCTGCAGGCAGTAATGCTGGAGTGGGGAGCCGTTTCCTTCTCCAGGAGATCTTCCCAACCCAGGGATCAAATCTAGGTCTTCTGCATTGCGGGCAGCGTCTTTACTGTCTGAGCCACTGGGGCAGCCCTAGTCTAGTAGAGTATAAACATTAAATTGTGAGTGTGCTAAGCATCATAAAGAGAAAAAATCATGGAAGGACAATGAGTATAATAAGACCTGGGAGAGCCTCTGATTTATACTGGAATACATGCTCCCCGGAAGTAACGTTTGAACGGTGACCAAAAAATAGGTGTTAGTTAGGCAATTGAGAATTGAAGTCAGACAGAGCAACAACAGCATGTGCAAAGCCCCTAAGGCATGCAGGTTTGAGGAACCAAAGATGAGTAACCCGTGGGATAATATTTAAAATGGGGAGGGGGCGGGGGGGATAAAATGAGTTCAAAGAAATAGGCAAAGACCAGATCATGTAGGGGGAATTTGGATTTTAATGCATTATAAAGGCATTAAAGGTTCCAGGCAGCTATCATCTCATCTGGTTTACTGTAGTTATCTTTTAACTGATTTCTCTGCTTATACCCTTAGCCCCTATGATTCATCCTCAAAAATAAACTTTCAGAGAGATGCTTTTGAACTTAAAGCAGGGGCTTTCCTGGTGTCCAATGGCTAGGACGCCATGCCCCCAATGCATGGGGCCTGGAATCATTCCCACATGCCACAACTAAGACCCAGCGCAGCCAAATAAATAGATTTTTTTTTTTAATTAAAGCATTTCCTGTTATTCCTTCTTCATGTCACTAAATGCCTTCTCATTTCACCAAGCAAAAGCTACAGTTCTTAAAAGAGACTATAAGACTCTGTATGATGTGGCTCCTGCTATCTTATTTTCTACGACTTTCCTCCATGCTCCCTCTGCTCCCTCCTCACTTAGCCCCCCCACCCCCCACATTTCACAAATGTTCCTGCCTTGGGGTGTCTACACTTATATGAGTCAGATGTTTCCCTCTTCACTCTGTATACAGTGGTAACTGCCCTTCCCATTGCATGACCACCTGATATTTGCTATATATATATATTTGAGTTTTTTTGTCTGTTGGCCTCTCCCTACTCCCAATTCGTGCTCCATGAGCATGGGGACTTTGTTTTAGTCACTGCTATAGCCCTATTACCTCAAACAGTGTCTGGCATGTAGCTGGCATTCAAATTAATGAAAAGTAAACGAAATCACAAGTGTGTGTCTGACTTCTGGCTTGTGCATCATAATGATAACATAATGATAACAGTGGGAGGAGAGACACGGGAGGTAGGTTTGGAGTAAGGAGAAGATTATGAGTCAATTTTAGGCATATGCAGTTTGTCCTGCCCATGAAACATCCAAGTGGATATATCATAGACAGATAGATGTTCTAAGAGTATGGAATACAGACCACAGGCTTAGGCTGGAAATAAAAATGTGGCTGTTTGTAGTTGGTTTTAAAATCAGGGAAATGATTGCATCTGTAAAGAGAGGGCATCTGTGAAAAAGAGATTCCAGGACTAAGACTTACAGTTTAACATGTGAGTAGGGGAAAGACTGCTGTTGCAACAAGAGAAAAGAAGGGGATTATGGATTCAAGTAGTTTCTAGATTTTGTGATGACTTCCAAAAGAATGAGGCCTTGTTACAAGCTAAGAGTGCACGAGTAAGATTGCTCAGCAGTGCTGAGATCTCACTTGAGATCGAGGACCGCCAGTTTAGAATGATATAGATTTATTCACTTAAAGTTCTCTGGAACAGTGTTCAGCTACATAGTGCATAAAATAGATGGCTGGGCTCATACAATAAGACAATTGGGTTCATCTCGAGTTGAAAGAAAAAGGGGTCAAAGAAATTAAGAGCAGCTAGGCTAGTCTTGTTTTGGGTGGCTAATGTATTTAGCTAATCCAATAAACATACATTGAGACTTACTCTGTGCCAAGCATTGTTCTAGACATTGGTAATACAGAGTTGAAAAACAGTGCCTATCTTCTAGAATTTCATTCTAGTGAATAAGATAAACATGTAAATAAATAAGATAATATGTGATATAGAAAGCATGAGAGCCAAGTATTTGAGAAGCAAAGAGATCTATTGGGAAATAAGTGAGGCTTCACTAAGGAGGTGACAGTTGAATTGAGTCTTGATTTCATTTGTTGAGTACATTATTCACTAAGACTTATGTTTGGTTAACCTGGTGATAAAAATAGCAATGACATACCAGAGGTACAACTGTAACATTATAGCTCATACTTGTTCACATGAGCACCTTTTTTTTATCATAGAAATCCCTACATCAGAAATCTTATTTTACCATAGCAAAAAACACATTGCTCATACACTCAATAAACATATTGATACCTCCTGGATGCTATATAGGTAACAGTGCTTTCTCATACATCTCTCATCTCTAAGAAGAGAAGTACCTAAAATATTTTGAGCAGTGACAGTATCAGTGAAACAAACATATAGTCTCCTAAAGTAATTGCATCAAAGATGACATTCATTTGAGTTTGAAGGGTTTACTGGAAAATCACTGTTTGCTTAATAATCAGGTCTCATATGTAATTAAAGATCTCTGTTCATTTAGACAGATTTTGCTTTGAATATAAACTGAGTCGTTGGCTGACACACATATACAAAACAGTATGCATACACATGCATATTATGCATATATGAATGAATACATATATTTTTAAATAGATTTTGTATAAAATTAAGGTATTTTGTGTAAATTCTTCAGTAATTACCCAGGGCTTTTTTAAGCATCATGTACCTTGCTCAAGAGAAAGCTTTCAGTAACTGTTCTTAAAAGAAATTAAAAACAAGTTCTTGACCAGAATGTTACTGTTCATAAGGAGATTCCTAATATTAATATTTACTTTATGATTCCTCTTATATTCATTGAATATCATATCAAAGTATCTATATCATCATAATTATACTACCATCTTCCTAAGACCTTTCTTACCTTCCCTGAAACTTATTTCATTAATCATTTCTTGTTTGTTGTATACCTTTAACCTCACCTCTTCACTGTCTTCCTTTCAGCATATGTACATGGTCAAGTCTTTTTTAAAAAAATGAGGTAGGAGGAAGACAGAGTACCCTTGACCTTGAAAAGCATGATCTGTGCTTTCTCCCTACTTTCTCATATTCCATTCAGTAATCCTCATGACTGCAGCATAGCACAGTAGGTAAAAGCTTGGATTTTGCAGTTTGACAGCTTCAAATCCTAGTACTATAACTTTTCAAGTTGTATGATCCTGGATAAGAAACTTTTTAATTTTATCTGTTACATGGAGATAAAATCCTTAAGAAGTACTTGGCACATAACAAGCATTGTGTAAGTATCAACTGCTGCTGTATCATCACTGTGACCATTATACCACTCCACAGAAATCATATTTGCTAAGGTCATTCTTGACTGCCTGTTTCACTAGGCTCTTTGTAGCCCCTTTAGTTGACAGCTTATAACTGACAAATCCCAAAGCTGTCTCCACCACAGTTCTCCCTCTTGAGTTTTCCTCCAAAATGTAACTGTTAGATGGACATCCCTGCCTAAATACTATTACAGATAACTCAAACTCAGCATGTCTGTGACTGAACATATTTCCTAGAAGCTTAGTGCTTTTATTTAGTATACTACCTTATAGGTGCAATCATTGACCCAAGTCAAAACCTGACTTACCACAGGATCTGTTGATTCGACTGTTCTTAAATATCACTTGTATCTATCCTTTTCTGTCCTGCCAGTACAGTATTTTAACACTTGATTATCTTTTAAATGAACTGTTGAAAAATACATCTAACTCATTTCTTTGTTCCTAACTCATCTTTTTGTTCATCATTTATCCTCTTCCAGTTCATTTAGTGTCACATTTAGTACAAAGCGTCATTGTTTTTAAATGCAAATACCTCCTTGCTTAAAACTCATTTCGTATCACCTAAAGGATAAAATCCAAATTGGACCCTACCTAGCTCCTTAACTAAAAGTTAAGACTCTCATAATTTATTAAGTCTGAGGTCTCTTTATATTTAATGTTGCCTCTTTCCTAGTTGCCTTTCACACACCCACATATGTGCTCATGGACACCCACACGCACATGCACACACACCTCTTTTCCTCTGTCTCTTCTGAACAGATAACTACTATGCAGTGAGAATCATGCAGTTAGAGACTGTCTTTGGTTTTCTTTTATATCCCCAATGTTTGATATGATGGCAGATAATAGTTCAGTACATTAGAATAGTGTTTCTCACAGTGTTTGGATGAGACTGTGCTGGTCAGCAATAAAATAACTGTACAAATTAAGCATAAGTGATCCAAAACTTTTACAGTAGTTAGGGTAATTTCTATTAAATCTAATAATTTAAAGATGGGGCTTTGTTTTCCGTATGTTGTTTCTTATTTCATTTTTCTGGTGGTTCATTTTTATTTTATAAAAAACTTTATAAAGTATCAGTCTATGACAGCTTGAAAATTTTAAAAAATATTAGTCCTTCCACATAGATGGTTTGAAAAACACTGAGTTAGGAAAATTTATCTGAAATATTTGCTTCACCTGTACCACATTAATGGTATTTCTGGAGCTACATGTCAAAGAGCACAATAATTTTTAAAACAATTATAACATGTAATATATATGTATATATGTAGTTCTCACAAAGACCTGCCAATGTAACCAGTTTGATAGCACTTGAATTGGGCTGCCATGTTAATCACTTGGCAGAACATACCCTCACTACTGTGCAAATTGTTTCTTTAATGATTCCACAGTGAATGATATGAAAACATCATTTTAGAACATTATATCTATATTTCTGAAGACTCTTAAAATAATGATCTTCTGTTCTTAATATTTGTTGAGTGATTAATCAAGTAAATTTAAAGTTCTTTTTTATTATGAAAATAGAAACCTTCATAGTTCATGTTATCACACAGTTCTTAAACTTCTGTTTCAACTCAGCTTAAATATTGTCATATGTGCCTACTGCCATAAAACGATACAGAGAAGTATATGACTTGGTGGTTCTCTTAAAGAATGTAGCAAGTCAGTGAAGCTTTTTAAAAAAATTCTGCTATCCCTTTCTGTATGTGCCTAGATCTAAAAGATGAATGGCTCACACAATTCTTAATGTTTATTTGTTCAAAAATGTTTCTTAACTGAATATTGTTTGTGAAGGACTGAACACACACAAAATTATAAAAGTTTGTTTCTTCTTAAAAGCTTTGAAAGTCTCCTTGCTAAAAATGTTGACATTAATTTTATTGTGAGCCAGTTCTGAATTATTAAAATAGAGTAGGAGATAAGCTACTAAACATTAAAATTGAGTTCGTAAGCTTTAGTTCTCTAAAATACAACTTGCACTAACATTCACTAATGTTATTAGAATCATTTAGCTTTAGAATGCTTTCAGTAAACTGAATATCTAAACATAGAATCATTCAACATATAACCTGTTACTAAAAAACAATTTTTTTACAATTGCTGTTGCAGTCCAGTAGTTTTAAAACATCATGCAACTACTTGAAGCTTGTAGCATCCTTATTGATGTAATCGTTATCCCAAAAGCTTTGAAATACATCTCTGTGGTATCTTCTATCCAGTGGATCTTCTATCCAGTTGCTACTTTTAGCTTTTAATATGAAAAATCACTAGTCTTATATAATCATGCTTTTTTAAGCATGACAGTTCTAGTTACAGGAGATACTCACTGCAAGTAGCAGTGTGCTCTTTTTGACAGAATTCTTCTTTCTCAGTCCTATAGGTGAGGGGGAAGAGGCATTGACATTTCTTTGCTAGCAAAAGGTTTCCCATTAGTTGTCATACTTCCTAAGTTTTCATTAAAATTCTTATTAAATTCAAGTAGTGTGTGAAAAATAGATTCCATAGAATTTGAAGAAAATGCTGATAGCAGAGATTTTAAATGAAGTTTAATTTTTTCATGTCCTAAGCATAGTGGCCAGACTAATGGTAAATGTTAAAATGTTAGAATATTTTGTCTAATTAAAAATGCTGCCTTTAAAATTGCTTTATGTAAAATTCTAATATTTTAAGTAGAGTGTATGCCAATTCTCTCTTCACTAAGTAGGTGGGAGAGGGGAAAAAAATACTTAGTTTTTTAAAACTAAAATGAAAATTATATCCACTTGTATTTTACATACACAAATTTGTTCTTTAAAGAAAACTTGGAGAATGGAAATGTAAAGCAAAACATGGCTTTAGTTGTATTTGTTTCCCCAGAATATATAGAGAAACTTCAGAATTGATCCCTCAAATATAATGCGATTTTCCTTTTCTAAGGAGAAAAATAACAAAAACATGAAGTGTCTTAAAAATATCTCATTTTTCAAATCTCCATGGTGAAGGGGCAGGCTTATATTTGTAGTTCTTCATTGTGAAAGTCTACATCATACTTTTTTGTCTTATCCACTACTTTAGTACATAATTAGAGCCAGCATCCCAGTTTTAATAGAATGCTTTGGAGTTATGCAGTACCTTTTTAGGATGTTTATACTGTTGTCATGACAAAAAAAACCAATCTGACAAATCTGAAAATTCTTGATCCATCTAATCTTAAAATCCAGAAAAATTTATTGGGGGGTATTCTAATATTACTTTAACCATGGATTACTTTAGGTTTTATTTTTTAAATCATAAGAAAATAATTTCCATTTTAGATTGGGTTTTTATATTTAGCATTGGTTAGTTTGAAAGTGTAGCTACTTGAAGAGTTGTGAGTGGCATTACATTTTGATCAGTTACAGAATGAGTTACACAATTCTCAAAGGCTTTAGGTAATCAAAAATTAAGTTTGTTTTCTTTCCTGTTCTAGTTACCGGTTTACTAAAATAGTGAGCATACATGATCACTTGAAAATTGGGCTTCTGGAGCACCTGAACAGAAAGGGAGTGGTTCATATTCAGCATTACAAAAGACAGCCTTCTCTTTTTGAAGGGGATTACTTTGACTATTTTCCAGGTACTGGGGAAATTCCAGATTCATTACAAGTTATTGGGATGGCTATTAATTATTCATTTCCTAAAATATGTTGATTATAGACTTGAGATTTGGTTATATAGTAGAACTTTATATCACTTGGTCAGTTTTTTTAAAAACTGGAAGATTGTAGTGAAATACAAAATTGAGACTCTTACATGAGACACTTTTTCAGAGAATTCTAGAAACATCAGTCTTACTGATCAGAACATTAATGGAAGAACTTATTGACAGTAATATAAGAACAATAGGATTTTTGCATGTGTGTTTAAGGAAAAGTTATTTTAAAAAAGCATTGTAGTCTTTCCAAGAAATTTAAATAATTAGAGAAAATCAGACTTCACATAATACACCAATTATAGCCTGTTGGGTTAAAGGTGGAAATGTATAACCAGAGAGTTTTTCATAGATAATTAATACTTTTTAAAATAGTTGAATACTATGTGCATTTTTAAAAAAAGAGTTCTTCATGGTGACAGTGGTTAAAAGTCTGTATACATTGACCCATATAGAATGTCCAGTAGATGAGATCTTTGATTATTTAGAATAATTCTCTGAAGAATTATTATGTCTAGTTCCAGGTTGATTTGAGGGAAAGAGTCTTTGTGAAAATATATTACCATATATTTTCCTTTCACATATCTTTTACTTATATGAATTTATCTTGATAGTTATTTTTTTGGAGTATTCATATTAGTTTCTTTTTCTTCATTAAGAAACCCACTTTAGGCATAATTTGGACTTTTATTTTTTAACTTGTAGAGCTTTGAGTAGGTTATAGTTATATAGCAGGCTGCAGTTCAGATCTTAGTCAAGTGTTTTCCCACTGTTCTCAGTCTCTCTAAGGACTGCTTTACCATATAAGTTTTTGATTCGTTCATCACACCTTTATTACGGTATGTGCCAGGCATTGTGCTAGATGCTGAGTTACAAAAGCGAATAGGACATGGACTCTGCTCTCAGGATAAAGACAGTATAAGAGTTCAAGTTAATAGAATTAGTCCAGAAGAAGGAACATTAGTTTATCTTTGAGGTACTGAGATGTTGAGATGAGTTTTAAAGAATAAGTAGGAATTTCTTACAGGGGAAGAACATACTAAGGGAAAGTGTACATGCTAAGGCTCAGTCTTAATACTTTAAGAAATATACCATAAGATCCCTAATTCAAATTCACATGCAAGAATTCACGTTCTTAACATGCGATTTTGATTTTAAATGCATATGTGAGCACAAGTAGAGAAGTACAAAGTCACTTTGAGGAACAGATTTGCTCACAGAATGATTGGTTTGCACATAATACACCATTCTCATCATTCTTCCTCGACTAACATCTTTTCACAGTAGCTTGCATCCTGAACCTTCCAATTAGACAGCTGCGAAGAGGCTGAGTCACACAGGTTAAATAAATGAATGCCAAAAGTCTACTACATACTAAATATGAAATTTTAGTATTCATATTACCATATACTAAATATGCAATTTAGTTTTTAATACTTAGATCCTCAAATGCTTTTGTCAGTTTTGCACACTATTAACTTGCCTAGGGATCATAAAAAGTTTAAATGAGTATTTAGCCTAGTTAACAAGTGCATTTGCCTGTTAATTAATGTAGGTTTTTCTACTTTTTCTCTTTTGCATCAAGAATTGAAACTACCCCTGGAGAAGGAAATGGCAACCCACTCCAGTATTCTTGCCTGGAAAATTCCGTGGACAGAGGAGCCTGGCAGGCTGCAGTCTGTGGGGTCACACAGCTGAGCACGCACACGTGAGGGGGGGTGGAGGGAGATGGGTTGGTAGCAGTTAACAGAGGTAGGACTGAAAAAAAGAATTGAAACTACTAATACAGAATCTTTTTCTTCAGTCTGATTATTGCTTCATTTTTAAAATGGTATTTGGCAAAATTCTATGCAATATTAGGACTGATTCTGGATACAATTATAATACAAACAAAATGTGGCTTAAGATATGTGTTTTATGATTAGTCACATTACTTCATATTTGGACCTCGTATTTTGATGTGAATTTGTAAGAGCTAGTTCTTAAACTATGGAAGTATTGGCATTTAGTCAGTGTCAAGCTGTTGAAATCAAATGAATTTAATAGAGGTGAAGCTCAGCATGTCATATGACTAGTAGAAAGTCAGAAAAACTCATAAATGTCCATAAAAATAACATGCTAATATTGTTTATATAATCATTTTTTGTTTTTATGATACATTCATATATAGTGTCAGGGTTTGTGGTTTTTTTTTTTAATTCTTAGTTCTTTATAAACTGAGAATTTATAAGAAAAATGATGTACGTTATGGATGAAGGTTTTGCGGGTTGTTGTTGTTTTCTCCAGTTCAGAAAGTATTGAGAATAAGAGATACATCCACATAGGCACAACATATGTTGTATGATTTCTAGTCTATATTATGTTGTTGGAGTAAAGTATCTTATGAGTTAATAAGGACATTTTCTGTGTCTACATATATAGGAATTCATATCCCTAGAAAAGGAATTATCTTGGAACACTTCCAAACAGATAGGAAAGTGGTGTTTTTTATATTAGAAGAATCTTTGAGAGATATACTTTAGAACTAGTAATAATAGTTTTTATTACTATATTAATGAAATTTATCTTATATTCTTTAAAATATTGTACTTAATGGAAGCCAGTCCAATATCGAATTTTCTGGTAATTGTCAAAGGTGTTTATGTTTCCGAGAAAGCCTCATGATAAAAGATTGAGTAATGAGTTGCATAAATTACAAATCAATTGTATTATGAACAAATTTAAGAAATAGGCTTCTTTTCTTCTGCCAGAGCGATAGCATTGAATACTGATATCACCTGGAACATGAAAATATTTTAGCTCTTTGAGTCCTTTTCCAATTGGACCTTGAAATTGATACCAAAAGAGAACTTTTAATATATAACTGGTTTTTGTATTATTTCAAGAATATAATGACTCCATTATTTTCACAGTGAGTGAGAAAAGAATGGTATTTTCAAGAGGTGGAAGAAAAGTCTGATACCGGTTTTTAAAATATTATGGACTGTGTCTTAGAAAAATTGAATATCTGTGTTTGTATGTATTTGTACAAATTTTTAGAAAAATTAAGGTCGTGAGTTCCTGGAAACATTACCTTTAACAAATAAGATACTTTGGGGGACTATTTAGGACTTAATAGTTCACATTTAAAAATAAGGTTTATCTCAGGATACATAGGTTATGTGCCTATGGCTGATTCATGTATGGCAGAAGCTGACACAATGTTGTAGTTATCCTCTAATTTTTAAAAAAATGTAAAAATAAATTTTTAATAAATATATTGCTTATGATATCTTAACAGGAAATACAGGCAATTATTTACTGAAACCACTGTGTTTTGTTGTTTAGTTTGTTATCAGTTAATTATAATCAATTTCAAACTGGCATGAGTCACTATGAAAATAAGCAGTGTTCCCTTTAAAAATCCAAGTAGAGACCTGTTACAAAGCAGATGGTAGATTAAATGAAAGTCAAAAAGGGGCCAGGGAGTTTTTAATAGGTGCTGTCTTTTTGAATTTGAAATTTTAATCTGAAATTGCTATTAAAGGATTTGTAGCAAGGAAGTGACATAATCAAGTCTTAAATTTTAGTGACAAATTTTAGAAAGATCACTATGGATGGAAAACTAAAAATTTTTCAATTATAGTTGGCAGCTCTTTGCAAGATAAGGATAACTATGAATAATTAAGTAAAAGCAAAGTGCAAGAATTATTCATGTTTGCACAACTTGATTTCTTTGAAGTGTTTGGTAAAACGTTAGCTTCTTTATATAATTGTTGCACACAGTAGTAGAATATTATACATTCTTAGTATAACCCTGAGCTGATAAAATATAAGGATTTGAAAATAATTTATAATTGTTGTAAGTGCTATCTTACTTCCACTTTGCTTCATTGACAATTTAGTGTTGGCCCCGTTTGTCCTCCATCAGATGCTACTACTGAGTGATGGCATTTATGCCCTGTGTAGTCATGGTATATTCTAGGTTGCTGGCCCCTACCTCCAAGCTGGGTATAAAACCAATATATATTATAAAAAGAAAATGAAACTGAGAAAGCCTGTAAGATTACAGAAGTTTGAGATGTAAAAGGAGTTAAGAGCAAAAGTACGAAAAAAAAAATCCTTCCCTGATTGCATCTTACACTGTAGCCTGCCTCTTTTCTACATAAAATTTTTTACTGTTGAAAATGACATGTAAGTAACAACCTCTGTAGCCCACCTCAAACAATTTTTGACTGTTGATATTGTTTTCACTGTCTAAAATAGTGTAATAACAAGTTCCATATTATAAAGAGTTCTCCCTCTTATCTTGAGGTTGGGGCCAGACTACCAGTTTGCACAGTATTATTTTTATTAGAAAATTCCAAATTAGATATCATGGTTACATGAGTAGACAGAAATTGATTTTTAATTGAAAACACAAAATATAACACAATGATTTATTTTTAAGATTGAATGTGCTTAAGTTTTAGCCAACAGTATATGACATATAGTTTATAACATCCGGGTTATCAGCATAAACTCAGCAGGCTTAATTTTTCATAGTTACCAAGACTGTTTAACTTAGTTCTTATGAGTTGTAAGCAAGCTTTGAAAAACTTTTATTTCCATTAATATAAATTCTGAACTCTACTATGAATGGGTTTCTACTACTTTACATGCAAACAGCTAACTTCACTTAAAGCATTTTGTCACTGTACTCCAAAACAAATATCTTCCTGCAGCCAAAAAGTTACCTCTATGACTGTATGTCTGTGTCAGTCTTTATATATTCTACTTAATGGCTCTAGACATCTAATTGATAAAGTAATATTGGGTTCAAAATGAAGTCACATTATATAGCATTATCAACTTAAAATTATTTTAGCTTGAGATAAAATATTGTGGGAAAACTGTACTTCCACTGTCTGTTTTATTTTAGATCCTAAATTGTTCAAAATGGAACAGAGCTGGAGAATTAACTTATTCATAATTTTAATCATGCCATAAAGTAAAATTGGGTTGTTGTATTATTAAATAAGAGCTGGAGGAAGTAAGAACACTGTTGGCCAGAGTTCACATAATAGAAGTTTGTTTTCTCAGGCTCAGCTGATCTGTACTGTCCCTTCTAGAAAATGTTTGACCCAAAAGGAAAACTTAGAAGGCTACTCTTTCATGATGATGAACTGACAATGGAAGCAGTAAATACCTCTTTAAAGTGCATTTCTTGCTTGTGCTCCATCTCAATTTTTAGCTCCTACGCAGGCTAATTGGCAAATGCCTGGGATGGTTAGACAATCCATAATTTCTGCCAGGAAAAAAACTCTGAACTTTGCTCCCAGTTAACCAGTAGTTTGCTGTGGTTAAAATTAATATAGGTTTTGCAGCAACAAATATTAGCATTTTCATTTACTATAAATAATTGACTTGAAATTTGGGAAATGAATAGTTGAGTACATCATTTGAATGTTTATTTGATCAGTTATTTATTAGTGCAAGAGGCCATCAATGTAAATTTATATATATATATATAAAATCACTTTGTTTCTGCATTGTAATGTTTAATATATATGGTTTCTTTTACTTGAAAATATATTTTATTTTTTGCAGTGTTTGAGCAATACACCTCCACTTACTGAATATTTCCTGAATGATAAGTATCAAGAAGAACTGAATTTTGACAATCCCTTAGGAATGAGAGGTGAAATAGCTAAATCTTATGCTGAATTGATCAAGCAAATGTGGTCTGGAAAGTTCAGCTATGTCACACCAAGAGCCTTTAAGGTTAGTATCTTAAATACATTTTCATCAAGGCCTTTTCACCCCCAAGAGGACAGAAGTCTCGGGGAAAAGAGCAAAGAATCATAGCTATTACAATGGTTGGTGGCCCTCCAGAGGGACTCAGCATATAAATAGATATGCAGCAAATAAAGTATTAAATTTTCAGGGTGGGGTACAGAATAGATAATTAGTTTAAAATGTCCAAAAAGGTGCTCGATTCGGCAGCACATATACTAAAATTGGAATGATACAGAGAAGATTAGCATGGCCCCTGTGCAAGGATGACACGCAAATTCGTGAGGCGTTCCATATTTTTAGACGAATGGATAAGGAAGCTGTGGTACATATATACAATGGAATATTACTCAGCCATTAAAAAGAATTCATTTGAATCAGTTCTAATGAGGTGGATGAAACTGGAGCCCATTATACAGAGTGAAGTAAGCCAGAAAGAAAAACACCAAACGCATATATATGGAATTTAGAAAGATGGTAACGATAACCCTATATGCAAGACAGAAAAAGAGACACAGATGTATAGAATAGACTTTTGGACTCTACGGGAGAAGGCGAGGGTGGGATGATCTGAGAGAACAGCATCGAAACATGTATATTACGAAGTGTGAAACAGATCGCCAGTCCAGGTTGGATGCATGAGACAAGTGCTTGGGGCTGGTGCACTGGGATGACCCAGAGGGATGGGATGGGGAGGGAGGTGGGTGGGGAGGTTCAGGATGGGGAACACATGTAACTCCATGGCTGATTCATGTCAATGTATGGCAAAAACCACTACAATATTGAAAAGTAATTAGCCTCCAACTAATAAAAATAATTGGGGGAAAAAATATCCAAAAAAAGTTCTGGGAGATGGTAAAGGAAATAAATAAAAGTTGAGAAATACAGGTATGGTTCAAAATGACGACAGACAGACAGCAGATTGCTTTAGAATGTAGCATATCTCTAAGAAACCCAAGTAAATATTTTCTACAAATGTAAAGACTAAATTTGGGCAAGTCATTAAGCTCTGAGAACTCTTATTTTGAGAGTCATAAGTTTGAAAAATTACTGAAATTAGTCTGCAAAGCAAACACTAAATATTGAGTATGGTGATGGTGGTAGATTAGTCACTAAGTCGTGTCTGACTCTTGCGACCCCATGGACTGTACCCTGCCAGGCTCCTCTGTCCATGGGATTCTCCAGGCAAGAATACTGGATTGGGTTGCCATTTCCTCCTCCAGGAGCTCTTCCCAGCAGTTTTCAATCACTTTTTATACAACTTAAATGATTTTCTTATAGGAAATCGACTGGGCAACATTTTATTAACTGTATGCTAGCTCTTTAAAAATAAATAGCAACAAAGCAGAAAAACTCCTGCATTTGTTCCTTAACTTTCCAAACTTTGGACCAGCTGGTTTAGACAAATCATTCCTCAGCCTTTATCCATAATTCCAGTTATTTTCATTTTACGAGATGTTCTCATTTAAACTTACATTGTAAATAGGTCCTTGAAACCTGACTTTTTTCTTTCACATTTCTTTTCAGTCTCATCAAAAAAATACTTAGCACTGCAGTGGCTAGAAAAATTATATATGAGCATGAATATTCCTTTTGTCTCTACGAGATTTATCCTCTTTAAACACAGGAGCTGAATGAGAGCACTGTAGTTTTGAAGTGACCCAAAAATATTACTAAATTTTAAGTCTGTGTGTGTGTGTGAGCTCAGTCATATTCGACGCTTTGCGACCCCATGGACTGTAGCCCACCAAGCTTCCTCTGTTCATGGAATTGCTTCCACTAAGAGCAAATCTTTAGTGTTTCCCAGTTCTTTGTACAAAACTGCAATGTTTTCTCATTGTTCTTTCCTCAGGTCAATAGTTCTTTTCTATTTTACAGAATAGTTATCATTATTAAAATATTTTTAGATATGTATTTATGTGTATTTATCCATATGTAATTTTCGTATCTGCAAATTACTGGAAAAGTGCCACAGGTTGATTTCAGGATTACAAATAAATTTTAGCAAGTAGATGAATTCACAAATATGGAATATCGACTATATATTTTTTAAGTCCCTAGAACTGATTTTATAGTTTTGCTTTTCTTACAGACACAGGTAGGACGTTTTGCACCTCAGTTCTCTGGATACCAGCAGCAGGACTGTCAAGAACTATTAGCTTTCCTATTAGATGGACTACATGAGGATTTGAATAGAATTAGGAAAAAACCATATATACAATTAAAAGATGCTGATGGAAGACCAGATAAGGTAAATTTAACCATGTTATTGTCACATTATTACAATACTGTGATATCTCTGTGTAATATGTGTCTGTTTTCCTTATAGGTAGTTGCTGAAGAAGCCTGGGAAAACCATTTAAAAAGAAATGATTCTATCATAGTAGATATATTTCATGGCCTTTTTAAATCAACTTTAGTTTGTCCCGAATGTGCTAAGATTTCAGTAACATTTGATCCTTTTTGTTACTTGACACTTCCATTGCCCATGAAGAAGGAACGTACCTTGGAAGTTTATTTAGTTAGAATGGATCCACTTACCAAACCTATGCAGGTAAGTAATGATTCTTTTCTTTGCATTTGTTATTTTTATGAAAAATTAGTGCTGAGTCCTTATGCCTTAAGTACAATTCAGTGATAAACTTTTTTGTGTAAGAGATTTTTATACACTGAATACTTTCAAAATTAGTACAACTCGTCATGTAA
Source organism: Cervus canadensis (assembly GCF_019320065.1). Taxonomy (NCBI): domain Eukaryota; kingdom Metazoa; phylum Chordata; class Mammalia; order Artiodactyla; family Cervidae; genus Cervus; species Cervus canadensis. The sequence continues at coordinate 6,409,060 of NC_057410.1, forward strand.
AAAGCAAAATTTTCAAAGGCATTTTCTTATCAAAGAAAAAATGAAAGGTGGTTTGATTTTACAATATTGTTAGGAATATTAGCTTACAAAGATTAATAATATAGTATTATTTATCCAGTTTTCCAAATGGAACTTTCTTTAATGTTCATTGTAGTTTTCTTCCTACTGGGTATTGGAAGTGGGTCTAATATTTGCTGTACATTTTGATTTATGATATGATAAGATAATGGTATATTTTAAATACTTGTAATATTTAAGCATTTTAAGAACTTGGAAGAGAAGTGGAAATTTAGTTAGGGTAAAAATACTTGCTTCAGTAATGCTCTGATCTCTTAATAGTTTGGTTAGTCTACACAAGAATAGAACTTTATTCTCTGCAAGAGCCCTGTGGTAGACTTTAATATCTATTGTCTGCCTGATTCCATTCCCTATTGTTATAATTGGGTTGTTTTACATTTTATGAAGCAAAGCACTACATATTTTCCCTTTCTTAATCAGTTAATCCTTTTCTGATATTTGACCTACCCTAATAAAATATTATAACACTTAACAAATTTTTTTATGACCTTTGGTTTATTTTAAATTTTGTCCCCTAGACCGTGAATTCTTCGAAGAAAAGAACTTTGGAAATCTTTTTATTCCCAACCCTCATGACTTAGAAGTGTTCAAAAATTTTATTCATTCAAATATGTATTGGGTACTTTCTGAGTATAAAGCTCTAGTAAACAAAGTAAACATAGTTCATCCTTTAAAAAATTGTTTACTAAAATCCTAGTATAGGTTCCAGCCAGAATTGCAGTTTATTAGAGTGTATTAGTTATATTAGTCTGCTCAGGCCACCATAATGAAATACCATAGACTGAGTGACATAACAGAAATTTATTTTCCCGCAGTTCTTGAGGCCGGAAATGGAAGAATAGAGAACCAGCTTGGTGGTTTCTGATGCTGACTGTCTTCCTCACTTACAGATGCATGCCTCCTCAGATGCATCCTCACAGGGCGGGGGGATAGAAAGTGGGGACATAGGCTCTAGAGAAAAAGGAGTTAGCTTGGTTAGCCCATCTGATGAGTTTTCCCATCACTGAAGTTGATTTAAATTAAGAAGGTCTCTTTAACAAGTGGTGCTGGGAAAACTGGTCAACCACTTGTAAAAGAATGAAACTAGAACACTTTCTAACACCATACACAAAAATAAACTCAAAATGGATTAAAGATCTAAATGTAAGACCAGAAACTATAAAACTCCTAGAGGAGAACATCGGCAAAACACTCTCCGACATAAATCACAGCAAGATCCTCTATGACCCACCTCCCAGAATATTGGAAATAAAAGCAAAAATAAACAAATGGGACCTAATGAAACTTAAAAGCTTTTGCACTACAAAGGAAACTATAAGTAAGGTGAAAAGACAGCCCTCAGATTGGGAGAAAATAATAGCAAATGAAGAAACAGACAAAGGATTAATCTCAAAAATATACAAGCAACTCCTGAAGCTCAATTCCAGAAAAATAAATGACCCAATCAAAAAATGGGCCAAAGAACTAAACAGACATTTCTCCAAAGAAGACATACAGATGGCTAACAAACACATGAAAAGGTGCTCAACATCACTCATTATTAGAGAAATGCAAATCAAAACCACAATGAGGTACCATTACACGCCAGTCAGGATGGCTGCTATCCAAAAGTCTACAAGCAATAAATGCTGGAGAGGTTGTGGAGAAAAGGGAACCCTCTTACACTGTTGGTGGGAATGCAAACTAGTACAGCCGCTATTGAAAACAGTGTGGAGATTTCTTAAAAAACTGGAAATAGAACTGCCATATGACCCAGCAATCCCACTTCTGGGCATACACACTGAGGAAACCAGATCTGAAAGAGACACGTGCACCCCAATGTTCATCGCAGCACTGTTTATAATAGCCAGGACATGGAAGCAACCTAGATGCCCATCAGCAGATGAATGGATAAGGAAGCTGTGGTACATATACACCATGGAATATTACTCAGCCATTAAAAAGAATTCATTTGAACCAGTCCTAATGAGATGGATGAAGCTGGAGCCCATTATACAGAGTGAAGTAAGCCAGAAAGATAAAGAACATTACAGCATACTAACACATATATATGGAATTTAGAAAGGTGATAACGATAACCCTATATGCAAAACAGAAAAAGAGACACAGAAATACAGAACAGACTTTTGAACTCTGGGGGAGAAGGTGAGGGTGGGATATTTCAAAAGAACAGCATGTATACTATCTATGGTGAAACAGATCCCCAGCCCAGGTGGGATGCATGAGACAAGTGCTCGGGCCTGGTGCACTGGGAAGACCCAGAGGAATCGGGTGGAGAGGGCGGATCGGGATTGGGAATACATGTAAATCCATGGCTGATTCAAAGAATAAAAAAAAATAAAATAAAAAAAAGAAAAAAAAAATTAAGAAGGTCGTTAGTAATTGCTTTGAATATGTATTATATATTGAACTCACATACTATGCAAGGTGCTGGATGTACAAAGGTATTTCTTGTCCTTCTTCTCAAGAAGTTTGTCATAACAGTGTGAAGAGTTCTCTGACAGGGCGCTCGAGGAGCATACAGAAGGAGTAACCTACCTGAACTGGCAGTGACGCCTGTGCTGAATCCTGAAGGATGGTTAGGATTTAAGCACGTGAAAATTGGGAATAAATACCAAGAGAGTGGCACACACAGAGAGAGGGTGAGGCAAAAGAGAGCAGGGCCCACTTCTGGAGCTACAGGTAGATGATACGGTAGACAGAGGCTAGACCACAAAGAAGCTTGATGCCCTATCACAGAAAGCTTGGACTTCATCCTGAAGACTAAAGGAGCCGTTAAAGCTTACGAAGTAAAGCCATTGTGTGGCCAGATTTATGTTTCAGAAAGAACACTGGCTAGTGCAAAGATTGGATTGGAGAGGCTTAGATCAGATGTACTAAGATTAAGTTTTTTTATACTGATGAGATGACAGATGACAAGGGCTTGGACTCTTAAGCTAAGTATCAGGATGGCAGGCAGGTAGAAGAGCCAGTTGAATATAGGACTTGAAAGTATATTATGGGATTGGAAAACTGAGGAGAATGGTACTCTTTGTTTTACTGGAAGATACAGGAAGAAAGTTTTAAGAAGAAGCCTAATTTAGTATTGGATATGTTGAGTTAACATGACTTAAATTTGTGTTTTGTATTGGACAAATTGAGAATCATCAGGAAAATTGGGAGAAGTGTCAATAAGCATTGACTTTGTGTGTGTAGACTAGAGGAGAGAGCTCTGTGCTTGAGAGAGAAATTGGGTGGTGAGCTCTATGAAGATGGTAGGGAATGTCTTAGAAGGATGAGATCACCTAATTGATCATCTAAACCAGAACAATTTGAAAAATGAAAAGGGCCATATTAATAATTATTCCAGGACATCAGGTTAACCCAGGACTGGCCAAAGCAAACTGGGATATATTGTCACCTAATCTAAGGAGAGCATATAGAATCAAGAATGCTAAAGATAAAAGCCTGAACGATTACACTAGAGGGTTAGTTCTTCCCTCAAAAGAAGATTTGACCAAGGCATTAGAAAAGAATAAGATGTAGTAGTGTTGTAGGGAAAGGAAGATTTTGAAGGAGGCAGTGGTCAGCAGTCTTACTACAGAGAGATAATAAAATAAAGACCGATAAAGACTTGGTTAAATGGTAGTATTGACAGCCTTGATCACCGGTTAAAGAGGTGAGGACAAAAGCCAAGAGTGGATTAATAAGTGAATGGGAGATAAGTTAAAAGGCTATTTGTAAGCAGAAGAGAAAGGGAGATAATTGATGGAGAATTATTAAAAAGCAATGAGAGATGGTTTTGTTTTTTGAGACATTTCTGATTTTATAAGAGGTCAAAAGTAAAGTGAAAGTGTTAGTCGCTCAGTTGTGTCCAACTCTTCGCAGCCCCATGGACTGTATAGCCCACCAGACTCCTCTGTCCATGGAATTCTCCAGGCAAGAATACTGGAGTGGGTAGCCATTCCCTTCTCCAGGAAATCTTCCCATCCCAGGGATAGAACCTGGGTCTCCTACATTTCAGGTGGATTTTTTACTGTCTGAGCCACCAAGATAAAATGAAATAAAGGATAATTGCTGAGTTTATGTTCTCGAGGAGTCAGAAGAGAATATATAGATGCCAGGGTTAGCCTTTTTTTTTTTTTTTTTTAATTGTTTCCATCTTTTTAAGTACTTGTAGAATGGGAAATAGCAACCCACTCCACTGTTCTTGCCTGGAGAATCCCAGGGACGGGGGAGCCTGGTGGGCTGCCCTCTATGGGGTCACAGAGTCAGACACGACTGAAGCAGTTTAGCAGCAGCAGCAGCAGCAGTAGAATGGGAAGAGTATCAGCTGATTCTCTTTCCTTGTATCAAAAGAGACAGAGAAAAAGACTTTTTAGACTCAAGTTTACAGGGGAAACAGTAAGTTGGAGATTTTCCTATCACCTAGACTGTTTTCTCACTCAAATAGGTATTCCGCTGATAGTGAGAGGAGTAGTGGTGAAATAAGAAGCCTAAGAAGTGGTGACGATTTTAAATAGTTATTGAGAGAAATAAGAATAAGCAAATAAAGGAGACACAGAAGAATTCCTGGCTAGTGTTGAAGGATCAGTTGAGATTGGGCACTGTGAGTTTGTAGTACACCCAGTCTATAAAGTTGGGCAGTTTACTCCAGCATATCTAAACAACTCTAAGAACGTATAGCAAGATTAAAATTGAATAGCTGAAAAATAAAGGTAGTTAAAGTTTTTGCAATGAAATAGTTGAAGGGGTGAATCATGGGGATGGAAGGGCATGGAGATAGTAAGGAGCCAGTGGAAAAAAGTGAGTTAAAAGGACTAGGTATATCAATGCAAGCCAAGAATAGGAAAGAATGGGTTTCCAGGAAAAGCAACTAGTGTTTAGACAGTTAAGAGTTTAAGGAAAAGGAGATGGCAAGGTCTGAGAAGTGAACCACAGTTAAATGCAAGTGTAGGCCTTTGAATTGAGCAGTGAAGGAATAATAAGGCTAAGATAAACTGTCCACGTGGACTTTGTCACCCAGGACAATGGCAAGATTGGAGACAGACACTGTGGGCCAGATGCCAAGTGAATGTGAGGAAGCAACCAGAAGGTTAGTCTAAACTAGTGAGTATTTTTTCCAAAGTAATAAAGTCATTGCAATTTTCTTTTTTGTTTTTTAGTACAAAGTGGTTGTCCCCAAAATTGGAAACATACTTGATCTTTGTACAGCACTGTCTCTCTTGTCAGGAGTACCTGCAGATAAGGTAGGATGTTTCTGGGTTTAAAGTATGTAAGCTGGAGTGTAGTTTTTCACTGTTGTAAACCCTGCTTAATAGAAATTTATTTCCTTTTAGATGATAGTTACTGATATATACAATCATAGATTTCACAGAATATTTGCAATGGATGAAAATCTTAGTAGTATTATGGAACGGGATGATATTTATGTGTAAGTATGAAATTCATTGCACAAATATTTCTTGAGAAAAAATTGAAAGGAAGTATCATAAAATTTTCAAAGTTTATAGTCAGTTTTATCCTTGCAGGTTTGAGATTAACATAAATAGGACAGAAGATACAGAGCATGTGATTATTCCTGTTTGCCTGAGAGAAAAATTTAGACACTCAAGTTACACCCACCATACTGGTTCTTCACTTTTTGGTCAGCCTTTTCTTATGGCTGTTCCACGAAACAATACTGAAGATAAACTCTATAATCTTTTGCTTGTGAGAATGTGGTAAGTGCCAAACAGTTCTATATTAACAAAATAAAATATTAACTAGCTAATAAAAGTAAACATGTAAGGTACTATCAGAATATAACTAGTCATCTATATTATCTTAGCTTTGTTTAGACAGGTAGCAGTGTAAGAAATCAAATTATAGGCTAATCCAGTTTCTTGATCATGTGAAACACTTCACTGAGATAATTTCAAATAGAGGAAGCATAAATTCTCTTAGTTGTTTTACACCAAAAGTTTATAGTTGGAAGAAAATAGTTTATCATGTATGCACTTTGAAATCATAGCAAACGTCTTATGCTTCATTTCTTTTTACACAGTGCTCATACTGATAACAAGAACTCATAATAATAAATAGTTTTATTTAAAAGGATAAGCTTTTATGGTTCTTTCTTTTGTAAGGCAACACCTTTTTGAATTGAACCTTGATTTGAATTAAAGTAATCAAGAATGACATTTACTCCCTTTCTTTTATCTGTTATAACTGACACATTTAGTATTCTTTCTTGCACACCTGTTTTAATCATTATAGTCCGATAACCCATACATAAAGATCACATTACAATCTGTAAGTGATCTTAGCCATACTATATATATATCATCTAAATGAGGATCTTTAGAAAATAATTTTATGAAATTATTTTCCACAAACTTTTAACATGAAAGAGGAAGACGTTAAAATCCTAGAAGTAGCAAATTATTTTTTTTAAGACAGCCAAACACAGATGATTAAGGTACCATACCTTGAGTCTGAATTTATCATTGAATCCACTAAATGATCATTGTTAAGTGCAATAAAAGTTTTGTTTTATTGAAAGAATGGAAAACTTTTATAAGTTTTTATCTTAATAGAACTGAACTTGTTTGATTTCTGATTTTACTTCAGCCGATACGTCAAAATATCTTCTGACACTGAAGACTCTGAAGGATCCCTGCACTGCTGTAAGGACCAAAACATTAACGGGAATGGCCCGAACGGCATCCATGAGGAAGGCTCACCGAGTAAGACTTGCGTATTACATTGTGAAATTTTCTCTGGGGTTAAACTGCTGCAGAGGGAAAGTAAGAGGATGAGGATTAAGGAACTTAACAATATCTGCAAGCCTGGGGGGGGAAATGTTCATATCAATAAGTATTAATAATGTAGCATTGGTTTTGTATAAAGATTTCTACTATCTAATACTAGGTGAAATGGAAACAGATGAGCCAGATGATGAATCCAGCCAGGATCAAGAACTGCCCTCCGAGAATGAGAATAGTCAGTCTGAAGATTCAGTTGGAGGCGATAATGATTCTGAAAATGGATTATGTACTGAAGAGACTTGCAGAGGTCAACTCACGGGACACAAAAAGCGATTGTTTACATTCCAGTTCAACAACTTAGGCAATACTGATATCAACTACATCAAAGATGATACCAGGCATATAAGATTTGACGATAGGCAGCTTAGGTTAGATGGTAAGTATTTGTGGAAAATGACTTAAACACTAAATTTGACCAAAGTGTGTTGGGGATTTTGGTTTGTTTGTTTTTTGAGGTGAAACTTTGAAATTCAACACTGTCCTGAGAATTAACATTTACTTACCTATCTACATGTTTAAATGAAAAGTCTTCATTTCTAAGTATACTAAAACACGTCAATGTTTATTAAATGAAGATTGGACTTATGCTTAAGTTTTGTATCTTCTTTAAAATATTTTAATGGCTTGGAAACAGCAAAGTACCCTGATCACCTAGTACAGCAATCTCTATTCTGCTATATATCTTAAAATGTATTATTTTATATCTTAAAATATATTAACTCTTAATATCGCATATTAAATCTTAAAGAAAAAAAATATGTTTTCCACCTTAGAAAGGTCTTTTCTTGCTTTGGATTGGGATCCTGATTTGAAAAAAAGATATTTTGATGAAAATGCTGCTGAGGTAAGTCATTGCTCATTCCTTCTTTCTCTCTTTCATATTGATCACACTGTTTTGTTACACTCTTTTTCTTCTACCAAATATGTTTATTTTGCAATTTTAGAAGTGGTTATGTGTTAAAAGAGAAAAGGTTCATCTTGTTTGAACCTGCTGACTTGACTATTAAACTTTCTGATTGTCTGTATAGGTGTGTATACAGAAAATGTTAGAAGTACTGTAAATCTCAGCTGAAATAAGCTTTTGATTTATTTGAGAACATTTAGGAGTTTTTCATGACTATTCATAGTAATATGATATCACTAAAATGAGTTTTGTTTCATTTGTTTTCTTAACTCAAGAAATACTTCTCTTTAGGATTTTGAAAAACATGAAAGTGTGGAATACAAACCTCCTAAAAAACCCTTTGTGAAATTAAAAGATTGCATTGAGCTTTTTACAACAAAAGAAAAGCTAGGTGCTGAAGATCCCTGGTAAGAGACAAAATTAAATAATTGTTTCTAATTATTTTTTAAGGATATATACTGAGGTATGTGCTACATCAAATTGAAAAAGTAATAGTTAAATTCCCTTTGATATTTTAAACAATAAGCATTTGTTTATATGTTATAATATATAAGAGGAATGAAATGTCTTTAAAAGTATATTAATGTTAAACTTTAATCTCGTTTTAGTATATTTTCCATAATAGCCATTTTACTATGAATAATTCATTTTAGTTACATTTTTCCAGGAACTTTTAGCTGTGGAGGTATTCCAACAGAAGTTTTTTTAGGAAAATCACAATATATTTTGTGTTGTTACTAATTTGAGTCCAGAAAGTCTCAAGATTTTTCTAATACCTTTATTTCAGCACAGTTTTGCTACATCCATGTTTTTTTTAGCTTACTAAAATGTAAATAATCTAGCCCTCGTTATTTCTTTGAATACTTATTTACATACTCACTTTCAATAGTTAGATCTATTTGAAAAATGTATTGATGATTAAAAATAACAAGTTCCTGTCAGTCTGTTACATATTAGACATTACCTAATATTACCTCTGACATTGTCTCTAATAAGCTTTAAATATTTCTTTATATATTTAGGTATTGTCCCAATTGTAAAGAACATCAGCAAGCCACAAAGAAATTGGATTTATGGTCTCTGCCTCCAGTACTTGTGGTACATCTCAAGCGATTTTCTTATAGTCGATACATGAGAGACAAGTTGGATACCTTAGTTGATTTTCCTATCAAGTAAGTTCTGATTGAGCTTAATAAACCTTGGGCACCTCTAACTTTTTTTAGCATCACTCCCAAATTATAGGTGTTTTTTAATTTATTTTTACACGTAGTTGACTTTAAATATTATGTGATTTCAGGTGTGGTATAGTGATTTGATATTTTTATTCATTACACAGCATATAAAGTTACTACAATATTAACTGTATTTTCTGTGCTATACATTAAGTCCTTTTGACTTATCGTGTATCTGAATCCTTTTCACCTATTTACCCATCCCCCACCCGTCTTCCCCTTTGGCAACGTCAAGATTGTTCTCTGTCTGTGAGTCTGTTTCTGTTGTGTTATATTTGTTCATTTGTTTTGTTTTAGATCCAGTTTCAGTTTTTGAGTGTACTTTTTGGGTTGTTCTAGCAATTTGTATGGATTAGTAACAATTTTTATTGCTTTTCTTAAGAGATCTTTCAAAAGACAAAGAGAAAATACATTAAAAAAAAAAAGAAGTAAAACTCATTTTATGTTACATTATCTTTTGAGTTCACTGGCCCTGTTTGTAAATCTAAGATACTTCATGGGCTCTTAGTGATTTTGTTTTCATCATTAATCCTCATTATTCTTAAATGTAGTTTTAAAAAGACTAATGTGAAAACTGAATAGTGGAATTGTTTACAAGGCAGATGATGCAGTATAGTAGTAAGTCATTCCTATTGTCATCTTTTGGTTTTCTTATTTCAGTGTCCAGAGTAAGTCATCCTATTTGTAAAAATATATAAAGAAGTCTACAGACAACATATCAGTAGTCTTTTTTTGTTCTTTCATTAAAATCATTGAGAATTCAGATGGACAAAAAGGGAATAATGTATCTTCATTCATGGAGTCCAGGAAGGACTTCATTACACCCTATTTTGTAAAAAGACCATGCTGCTCTCCCATTTTCCTGAAAAAATCATTGACAGTATTCTTTCATATTTCATAATATTGGTATACCAGATTTACTTACTACAGTTTGTAAGTAAAGAAATACTGAAGGCAGGTGTTGTATATGCGTGCAGAGGTGACTAGAAGGAAATAGATGGTGTAATACTGAAAACACTCTCTGGATTGCTTATTCTAATCCATGTTTATAAATTTAAAATTGAAAATGTTTTGCAATTATAGAATAAAAATGCTTATTTTCTCTTTAGCAAAACAAAATTATGAGCCATCAACCTTTTCAAGAATACAGCATTTTGAAAATATGAGTAAAAGAAGAAACAAAAGTAATGATAAGCTAAATCTGTTAGAGATCTATTTGCAATTTACAATTGTTATTGCTTTTTAATTAGACAAATACAAAAAGAATAACCATAAAAAAAGATAAACTATAAAATGGTCATATTCCAGTTTTGTTTGTGATAAATTATAAACAGCTGGTTGCATTTCAAAGAATGTTGCCCATTTAGGATGCATAGATCATCAAAACCTGGAAAACAGAGAATAGATATTAGGGTTATATTTAAATATATTTTATATTCAAATTAGGATAAAATTTCTAAGAAAGTTTTTTTTCACTGTCCCTGAAAAGTGAAAGTGAAGTCTCTCAGTCGTGTCCGACTCTCTGGGACCCCATGGACTTGTAGCCCACCAGGCTCCTCCGTCCATGGGATTCTCCGAGCAGGAATACTGGAGTGGGTTGCCGTTCCTTCTCCAGGGGATTTTCCCTATCCAGGGATCGAACCCAGGTCTCCCGCGTTGCAGGCAGATGCTTTAACCTCTGAGCCATCACTATCCCTTAATTTTTGCTTAAATAATTTCTGAAAACGACTTTAAAAAAGAACCCACATGATAAATGGTGATGTCTATATTTCCTCATATACTAAGAAATGCATTAGCATGAAAATACTAATCTGAATACAAATGATCAGTGGAGAATTTTTAAATTGTCAATCCCAAAGAAAATTTTTGCTGAAACACTCAAATCTCAAGGATATTTATATTATTTTATAGTTATTTGGCTCTTAGTAACTTCTTTAATGAGATATATATGTGTGTGTGTGTGTGTATAGGATTATATTTAAATGAGAGTCAAACAACACTGACTGAAGAGTAGAATTTCATTACACTTAGGGAAAGCATATAATTAACTTCATCTCTTTTTTAAACAGTGATTTGGATATGTCAGAATTCCTAATTAATCCAAATGCAGGTCCTTGCCGCTATAATTTGATTGCTGTTTCCAACCACTATGGAGGAATGGGAGGAGGACACTGTAAGTTGATAATTTACTTTTTTACTAAAGTCATGATGTTTAATAAGGCCAGACTCTTTTCCTTAAAATATTTATTACTTCTTAAAAGAAAAATGTGAGATGTGTCTTACATACAGTAGTCACTCAGTAGATGTTGATTAATGAATGAATCAGCTTTTGAACCTCTTTTTCTTTTTTTACCATTTAAGAGAAGAGGTTTGAGTTAATCATACTCCTCAGTTAAAGCACGGGAAATCACTAGTCCATTCAGGGCTCCTGTCCTTCCCCATTCTCCTTCTCCTTCCCTTTCTAAGGTGTTTGTTGTGTGTGCTCTCACAAATCATGCATCATTGTTAATTTATATGATTGTTACTCTGCTGTAGCTTTTACTCCTCTCTCCTGACACTTAAGACTTCTCCATATAACTTTATGTCAATTTAATTCATTGCTTCTAACCACTCATGACTTCAGTTCAGTTCAGTCGCTCAAAAAGAGGCGTGTCCGACTCTTTGCGACCCCATGAATCGCAGTACACCAGGCCTCCCTGTCCATCACCATATCCCGGAGTTTACTCAGACTCATGTCCATGGAGTCGGTGATGCCATCCAGCCATCTCATCCTCTGTCGTCCCCTTCTCTTCCTGCCCCCAATCCCTCCCAGCATCAGGGTCTTTTCCAATGAGTCAACTCTTCGCATGAGGTGGCAAAAGTATTGGAGTTTCAGCTTCAGCATCAGTCCTTCCATTGAACACACTCATGACTTACATCTACCATATTTTATTTCTCTTTTCACTTCATGGTGGACATCCAGATTAACTTTAACTTTCTACCATCTCAAGAACAATAAACATCATTGTTTTTAGTCTCCTATGTGAGAATTTCTTTGAGCTACACACCCAGAAGTAAGATGCTGGGTTGGAGTAAAGTACTGTGAGATGGCACTCCAAGATGATGATACCAATCTGTGCTCTCCAGTTGATAAGTTTTTCTGAAGAACCATCATTGCATTCTGGGGTAAATCCTATTCATTAAATATTTTCTCATATACTCAGTTGGATTTGGTTAGCTGGTTTTGCTTAGGATTAAGTAAAATTTAATTCATGTGTGAAATGATATTATAGTTGTTTTTTTTCTAAATTGTTCTTACTTTCAGTTTCAGTTCAGTCGCTCAGTCATGTCTGACTCTTTGCGACCCCAAGAACTGCAACACGCCAGGCCTCCCTGTTTATCACCAGCTCCTGGAGTTTACCCAAACTCATGTCCATTGAGTCGGTGATGCCATCTAACCATCTCATCCTCTGTCGTCCCCTTCTTCTCCTGCCTTCAGTCTTTCCCGACATCAGGGTCTTTTCAAATGAGTCAGCTCTTCGCATCAGGTGGCCAAAATATTGGCATTTCGGCTTCAACATCAGTCCTTCCAATGAACACCCAGGACTGATCTCCTTTAGGATGGACTGGTTGGATCTCCTTGCAGTCCAAGGGACTCTCAAGAGTCTTCTCCAACACCACAGTTCAAAAGCATCAATTCTTCAGTGCTCAGCTTTCTTCACAGTCCAACTCTCACATCCATACATGACCACTGGAAAAACCATAGCCTTGACCAGACGGACCTTTGTTGGCAAAGTAATGTCTCTGCTTTTTAATATGCTATCTAGGTTAGTCATAACTTTTCTACCAAGGAGTCAGCATCTTTTAATTTCATGGCTGCAATCACCATCTACAGTGATTTTGGAGCCCAAAAAAATAAAATCAGCCACTGTTTCCCCGTCTATTTGCCATGAAGTGATGAGACCGGATGCCATGATCTTAGTTTTCTGAATGTTGAGCTTTGAGCCAACTTTTTCACTGTCCTCTTTCACTTTCATCCAGAGGCTTTTTAGTTCCTCTTCACTTTCTGCCATAAGGGTGGTGTCATCTGCATATCTGAAGTTATTGATATTTCTCCCAGCAATCTTGATACCAGCTTGTGATTCTTCCAGCCCATCATTTCTCATGATGTGCTCTGCATATAAGTTAAATAAGCAGGGTGCCAATATATAGCCTTGATGTACTCCTTTTCCTATTTGGAACCAGTCTGTAGTTCCATGTCCAGTTCTAACTGTTGCTTCCTGACCTGCATACAGGTTTCTCAAGAGGCAGGTCAGGTGGTCTGATATTCCTGTCTCTTTCAGAACTTTCCACAGTTTATTGTGACCCACACAGTCAAAGGCTTTGGCATAGTCAATAAAGCAGAAATAGATGTTATTCTGGAACTCTCTTGCTTTTTTGATGATCCAGTGGATGTTGGCAATTTGATCTCTGGTTCCTCTGCCTTTTCTAAAACCAGCTTGAACATCTGGAAGTTCACGGTTCACGTATTGCTGAAGCCTGGCTTGGAGAATTTTGAGCATTGCTTTACTAGCGTGAGATGAGTGTGATCGTGCGGTAGTTTGAGCTTTCTTTGGGATTGGAATGAAAACTGACCCTTTCCAGTCCTGTGGCCACTGCTGAGTTTTCCAAATTTGCTGGCATATTGAGTGCAGCACTTTCACAGCATCATCTTTTAGGATTTGAAATAGCTCAACTGGAATTCCATCACCTCCACTAGCTTTGTTTGTAGTGATGCTTCCTAAATCCCACTTGACTTCACTTTCCAGGATGTCTGGCTCTAGGTGAGGGATCACGCCATCATGGTTATCTGTGTTGTGAAGAACTTTTTTGTATAGTTCTTCTGTGTATTCTTGCCACCTCTTGATGTCCTCTGCTTCTGTTAGGTCCATACCTTTCTGTCCTTTTTTTTTTTTTTTCTTTTTTTTTTTTTCATTTCTGTCCTTTATTGAGCCTATCTTTGTATTAAATGTTCCCTTGGTATCTCTGATTTTCTTGAAGAGATCTCTAGTCTTTCCCATCTATTGTTTTCCTCTTATTTCTTTGCATTGATCGCTGAGGAAGGCTTTCTTATCTCTCCTTGCTATTTTTTGGAACCCTACATTCACATGGGTATATCTTTCCTTTTCTCCTTTGCTTTTTGCTTCTCTTCTTTTCACAACTATTTGTAAGGCCTCCTCAGACAGCCATTTTGTTTTTTTGCATTTCTTTTTCTCAGGGGTGGTCTTGGTCCCTGTCTCCTGCACAGTGTCACGAACCTCCGTCCATAGTTCATCAGGCACCCTGTCTATCAGGTCTAGTCCCTTAAATCTATTTCTCACTTCCACTGTATAATCATAAGGGATTTGATTTAGGTCATATCAATGGTCTAGTGGTTTTCCCCACTTCAATTTAAGTCTGAGTTTGGAATCAAGATTACTACCTAGTCTAATGAAACAGGCTAGGACACTTTACCATTTTTATGTTTCCTGTTGCAGCTAGTATAATATAAGAATTAGTCAGTCATTAAAGTTTAGTAGAATTCATCCAATAAAATTATCTGAACTTCAGAGCCATAAATTATTCTATTTATGTCATGTTTATTGATTTTTTTCCAGAATGTGTACATATTGACATCCTCCATTTTTCTTAAAATGTGTATTTCCAAATTTATTTGAGAATAGTTGTTTATAATACTCTTATGCTATATTTTTGTCCCTTGTTCTTTTCTGTCTTTTCAAAGAATTAGGCTTTCTATTTTATTATGTTCTTCTTTTTGTTATACATGGTATGTATTCTGTCTTGTTGATTTTTTTCTCTTGTTACTTTGAGTTTGCTCTTTTATTCTTTCTTCGGTTTCTTGGGTTGCATGCTTAACTTTGTTTTCCTTCTTTTCCCTCTGTTGAAGGCTATAATTAAAGCTATAAGTTTTCCTTTAAATACTTCTTCATCACTATTGCATAAATTTTTAAATGTAGTCTTCTTTATCTTTCAATTCTGTGTATGTTTTTGTTTCCCTTATAATTTTCTGAATATCACAAGATTATCTCATATGCTTTTTCAAGTATATGTTTTTTGTAAAGCTCTCCTTTTTTTTCTTAATTTTATTTTATAGCAACTAGTGCCATTATCTATATTAAACGTAGGAGTTTATTAAGGCTTTCATGTAGCTTAATACATTGTCTGCTCCTTAAATGTTTATGTACTTTAAAAGCGTATGTATTCCCCATTCAAACATAGAGTTCTCTATTTCTATTACAGTTACTTATTAGTTGTATTTAAATCATTACTATTTCTGGTTATTTTTGATGTTCATTCTTTTTCTAAGATAAATTTGTCAGGACTACTACTAAAATGTTGATTTATCTGTTTCATCTAACAGTTTTATTAGGTATTTTGCTTATTAGTTGCATTTATATTTAAAACGGGTAGCTCTTCTTTTATCTATTGTTCTTTTTTACCTGAGTTTGATATTCATTTTTTATTTTGTCTTTTTCTCAGAATTAAAAATATTAGTTTAGCTTTCTTTTGATACCATCATTTAGTTTGCAAACTCTGTGTGCCTTTTTGTTAGATGTGTCTGTTATTTTTTTCTTTTTTTGAAAGTCGCTCAGTCATGTCCGACTCTTTGCGACCCCATGGACTGACTATACAGTCCATCGAATTATCTAGGCCAGAATACTGAAGTGAGTTGCCTTTCCCTCCTCAAGGGGATCTTCCCAACCCAGGGATCAAACCCAGTTATCCGACATTGCGGGTGGATTCTTGACCCACTAAGACACCAGGGAAGCCCAATATTATTGTTAAATCTTGTCCTTTTAGTGTCAAACTTATTGGTCTGAAAATATGTTTCTTTAAATTTGTGAATGTGGTCGACTTGATTTCAGATTGACAGATTTACAACCCATAATGGGCTTCATGCAGAAGAATAATTTTAAGAGGAGTAGGACTATTTAGAAGACAAAGTCTATAGTGTCACTCTTTAAAAGTTATGACAGCAGATAATTGTTATGAGTACATTTTGCAGCTTTATTTCTTCAGTTATTGGGTAGTTTATACAAAGTATGAGATAGGAAAAGTGGGCAATTTTTTAATATAATGATAAAGCGGATCTTTAAAGTTTGTGCAGATTAATTGATTGCTTTTTACATTTCTCTTTCCTTGTACTTTTGTTAAAGACTGGAAATGATTCTGATGTAAAAAAAAAAAAAAAACACCACCACTACAGATCAATGAGATATAGTATTATTGAAAAAATATTGGTCATAGAAAATTTAAACTTACAAGTTTAAACTTTGAAACTTTGAAAATTCAAACTTTGGAATCATAAACAGAGCTGAGTTTAAATCCTAACCTGCTGCCTAACAGCTATACTCTTGGACAAATTAAACTTCTCCTGATGCCTCACTTTCTTCATCTGTAAAATTAGAAGAATAGTAATGGTAACACCTTCTTTATGAGATAATACAGCACTGGGCCTAATACAAATGCTAATCACCATTTATTGTCATTAGTATTGTTATTCTGTGTATAAAAATAATAATAAATATGTCCTGTGTGTTCCTGGGATGGAAAAAAAAATGACTGGGATAGAAAATATCATAGACTTCCAGATTATAAAAAATTATTCTAAAAACCTTTGATCATTGGAATCAGTTGAATATATGATAGATTGGCCTAACATAGATGATTATCATGTAATTTTAATCAGTATTCCTTATATAGACAATTTTAAAGTCATGAGGGTTCCCTCCCAGAAAACCACAGATCATAGAAGTGATTGTATTTTTTTCATTAGATACTGCTTTTGCAAAAAATAAAGATGATGGAAAATGGTACTACTTTGATGACAGTAGTGTCTCAACTGCGTCTGAAGACCAGATTGTGGTAAGTGTGTCTTTTAATCCTGAAGATCAAGGAATCCATTGTTTTAAAAGGGGCCCATGGAGCACCATAGTCTATATTCTAGCAGTTCTAATAGTTGAGGGACTCATTCTTGTTTAAAGATATGTAAAATTGTCCTCTAAGTGGAGATCTGTCTTCTAAATTTGCCCACTAGCAGAAGCATAAGTTGAACATGAAAACTTTTCTGGTAGTTTTCAACATGAAAACTGGAGTTTTCTAATGAAAATATTAAATTTGCCCCTGAACAATAGGCTCAGACATTCTAGACACTGGCTAAAGTCAGAATGCTAAAATAGAAAAATAAAAAACTTTTAAGGGCCTTACCATACCTGAGATATTTAAAGAAAAGTCTTATCCTTTATGACACTTACGTATTCAAACTCTCAAAATGATATAGTTAAATAAAACAAATTACAAATTTTTCAGAATTAGCCCTGTGTAATCGTCTGATGTTTTCTGAATAGTAGAAAAATTAGGAAGTTACATCTACTCACACTTGCATCAGCTTGTCAGCCACAGCTGGAGCAAAAATATTGGCATTTGCTTTGTTTCCCATCAGAGCACGTTTTTATTATCAAATATTGATTGATGGTGTTGGTTTAGTCACTAAATCGTGTCCGACTCATGACCCCATGGACTGTAGCCTGCCAGGCTCCTCATTTTCCAGGCAAGAATACTGGAGTGGGTTGCCATTTCCTTCTCCAGGGGTCTTCCTGGCCCAGGGATCAAACTCAGCTCTCCTGCATTGTAGATGGTCTCCTGCTTGGCAGGTGGGTGCTTCACTGCTAGCCACCAGGGTAGCCTCTGTTAGATTGATGAATATTGATGTGAAATTGATGTAAAATATGAAAATTGATGTCATCTGACAGGTGACTAATGATGTTTTAAGAAGAAAACTAAGGCTTGCTTGATAAGAATTTATCATTCTGTAAATTTTGCCTTTATAAATTTTACTTATTGATCGCAGTATTGACAAAGAATGAGAAGTGTAGTATTTCCTCGTGTGATGATATTTCCTGTACAGAGGTTTCTGTTGGTGTGGGCAGCACTGACTGCTTCACTTTATTTCCCAGTTTACATTATGTATTCCTCGAGGGCAGAGACTAGCTTTTTGTTTTGTTTTAGTTTATCACGCTTTAAAAGTCTTCAACTGAAATTGTTCAGTTTAATAAATTAATAAACTTCTGAGCCAAGTTACTGGCAGTTTTAATCAGTTATTGTATACATAGATATGAAGCTATTTTGAGCTGTTTATAGATGTTTTATATCTTTATCACCTGTTTGTACACATGATTTATATACATATCATTTCTTATCTCCCTGTAGCTATGGGAAAGAACAAAATGAGACTTTTGAAGTCTTAGTATTTTTTAAATGTGTTTATGCTTAATTCAACTACATTTTTAGTTTATGTTTAGACTTTTAATTTCATATCATATCCCTCATTTTTCAGTTAAGTTCTCTTTTTTAGTCTCCCAACCGAAACCCCGAAGTTGCCTACATCCTCCTTCAAAGTCTGTTTAACAACACTGCCCTAATTTTGCTTTCAAATAAATATCTTGTTTATATAAAGTATGTTAATTTGATGTTACTTTACATTTTAACAGTAATAATTCTTCATTTAGTCAACAAGTGTTTGAATACATTCTATGTATAACATTGTTCTACACAAGGTTGAAAGTGAAAGTGTTAATCGCTCAGTCCAGTAGCTCACCAGGCTCCTCTGTGGGAGTTCACAGGCAACAACATTGGAGTGGGTGGCGGTAGCCATTCCAGTCTCCAGGGTATCTTCCTGACCCAGGGTTCGAACCTGAGTCTCCTGCATTGTGGGCAGATTCTTTGCCATCTGAGCCACCAGGGAAGCCGAAAAAGACGGCTGTCTCTGATGTCAAGAAGCTTACAATCTGAAGGTGACAGAGAAGTGAACTGACAATTGTACATGATAATTACTGTTAAATATCTTGACTATAGATTGAGGCAGCTGTCTCAACTGATTTGGAGTGTAAGGAAACAGAACGAGTGCAGGGAAGTTTACATAGAGAAAGGAGTGTTTGATCTGAGTCTGCAAATATGAATAGTGGTAAGTTAGACAAAAGAACCAAAACCGAAGGTATTCTTAGCAAAAAGAACAGTAGCTACGAAAGCAAGGAGGTGTGGCAGAAGATACCATTTAGCTAAGGGAACAGCAAATAATTTGGTGTTACTGAAACAAAAGACTGTTAGGAATGTGGAGCAAAAATTAGACTGGGGCTAAACTTGGCACTCAGATCATGAAAGATGAGTTTGTTGTTTTGATCTTTTCTTAAAGTCTGTAAGAAGTGTTGGGTGGTTAATAGAAGAACATTATTAAATTTCCATCTTAGCATGTCTTGAGAGCACTAGAAGACAGATTGGGGGGCACCCAGTAAGAAGCCCAAAGGCCATTATTCAGCCTCCAGAGGAAAGGAGGCTGTCCTGAAATTTAAGCCACAAGAGCTTCTAAAGTTAAATTAGTGGTAGTAAGTATATATAGACAGGGGAGAATGGATTTGTGAGCTCCTTAGTGGATAGAAATAATAGAACTTGATTAAGATTACATGTAAATAAAGAGGGGGAGAAAGATGACTCTGACATTTACTAAGATGGTAAATAAGAAAATTTGCTGTGAAATTGATACCTGTGAAGTTAATAGCTCTGTGGCAGTTTCCATTAGGTACTTAGACTAATTGGACTAGGGTTCAGGGGTGAGAACTGGCTTAAGTTATGAATTTGAATTGTCTGTCTTAGGTAGCAGTTAAAACCATAGGTTGAGTGAATCACCTATGGGAAGATACGTATTCAGAAGAGCAGTGAGCTGAGGACTGAAAACATGGATTTTTTTTTTTTTACTTTAAGTCAGGATTTAATGAGCCCACAGGAAAGTCAGAAGAAACTGTAGAGATGAAGCATCTAAGGAAAAGTAGTGTAACAGAAGCCAAAAATGCTTTAATGCAGGAGGAGGAGGAGTAAAGCATTAAATGCCACAGGAAGATGGGCTAAAAAAGGCACCCATTTAATTTGTTTATAAGAGGTTTTTGAGCCTGGTGAAAGGCATTTCAGTACAGTGGCTGCGGCAGTCACATTGAATTGAGGAGTGTGCATGAGAGTAAATGATAAACAGTAGATTTTCTGTCTCCAGCCTGGCTGCAGGGGAAGAGTAAGAGGTATATGGCAGCTAGAAAAGGAAGGAGAGGAATTTATGATGGGAAAAGACTTAAGTATTTTTTATGCCAAAAAAGTCGTCATTAAAGATACACAGTGATGATTGATGGAGCAGTATCCTTAAGATGGTAACAAAAGTTAGAATCTAGAACAACTACAGAATGAAGCTATTACTATTAGAAGGACACTTGCCTTGTCCTTAGAGACAAGAGGAAAAGAAAGAAGGCATAGAATTCTATTTCACGTTAGAGTAAGAAGGTGAATCTGTGATATGGTTGCATTGATTTATCTGTCCAGCTAACTTAGAAGAGAATAAATGTTAAATCCAGTGACCATTCTTCCTTTATAGATAGAAGTCATACTATTGATATAGTTAATAAATTTTAGTAACCTCCATTTGACCATGTGTGGTTTTCTTGATTTATGTCCTATCACCAAAATTGGTTATCAGCTAAAAATTCATTCTGTTTTTAATGTGATCTTTGAGAATCATAACCATTTTAAAATTCTTTGTTTGTTTTAACAGTCCAAAGCAGCATATGTACTCTTCTACCAGAGACAAGACACTTTCAGTGGAACTGGCTTTTTCCCCCTTGACCGAGAAACTAAAGGTGCTTCAGCTGCCACAGGCATCCCACTAGAAAGTGATGAAGATAGCAATGATAATGACAATGATACAGAAAACGAGAACTGTATGCACACTAACTAATGAAAGTCCTAGAAGCCATAAAAGAGAGACTTTCCTGCTGGTGGTGTCTATTGAAATGATGAAATTACCCACCACATTAAACAAAAGTCTGAGATGGGGAGTTTCAGATCACTGAATGTAAATCCTTTATCAGATTTTAACTTGTGCAGTACTTGAAGTGAAACACAATGAAAACTTTAACAGAAATTGTCTCTTAATACATTTACAGTCTTGTATTTACAAGCTAAATATATATAGGAAATCACAAATAAATCCCTTTTAAGTTTGCTGCTGTTTTGATGAATTATGTTTTCTTTAATTTTTTGGATGTGAGTTAATTGATGACAAATGTTAAATTTGTGGATGTTGGTCATTTATTTTGCTCAGATAATAACTGCAAGAAACCTATGGCTGAACTTAGTTCTTGGATAATCTAGTTCATGTGCATTAGGCTGCCTCATATACTACTATGAGAATTAGCTGCAGTATCTATGTGGCGTAAATACTGCAGGAGTATTCTTGGAAAACCAAATTTTCAAACCTTTACCTGGTAATCAGTGTGGGCCTGTTATAAAACTAAATCATGATAAAAGAAGCAGTCTTGAAAAAGTTATTTCCTTTCGTAGTATCATAAAAAACAGAATATTATGTTCATCTTACTACTACTGTGGAAACAGGTTCTAGATTTCACACTTCATCAAAAGTCACTTTTCAGTTAATGTAAGTATTTTTCACTGCTGTTGGGATCTATTCCTTAGATATTCAAATTCTTTTTGACTTACTTTAAAATGCATATCTTTAAATCTGGTGTTGGTCCAAAATTAAAATTTTGGCTGTCTGTTTTTCTCTACCCCATTTTTTGGTAATTTGGCAACTTTTAGCTCTCCCAAGTATTGTAATATAAAGACAAATTTATTAGTATTCTGTATCCATAGTAATGATTGCATCAAGCTTAGATGAGAAATTTTTTTCTGGCCTTTAAATTACTAATGGACAATTGGCTTTAAAGGTAGGTCTGTTAACTTTCTTTGTGTGTTCCTGATGGAATTCACCATAGCCTTACAGCTTTTCTCAGAAGGAAACTTGTTACAAGAGAATTGGCATTGCATGTTCCAGAGTCAGAACCTGTACAGTACATAAAACATACAAACCTTGAATTTGATTTTAGTTCACCACATTCAAGGATCCAAGATGCCAAAAATATGTGTGAACATTTGAAACATTTTTCATTTGCTGCTTTTTCCCCTTTGATCTAGTTGAAAGAATGTATTGTCAATTGGCATACAATACTGCCTTTAATAGAAAATAAATGCTGGGGCACGTTTCACATATCGACTACCTGAGAAATTGCTATGTGTCCCACTATTATTAAAGCAAAAAGTATAATGTTCTTCACTTGAACTAATCAAATACAATAGATTATAAATTGTGTATTGTAAATAAAAGTTCACTCTGTGAGTGCACATTTTGGTAAATTATTTATTTATGTTAGCATTTAAACGTGAAAGAAAAATGCATTTAACCAGGATAAATGAGGTATGTTGATCATGGCTTTGCTTTATACCTTGATATTAAAGCTGGTTTTTCATCCTGGTATTTTTAAAGCTGTTTTGGGTTTTTCCTTTTTATCCTTTCCTTTTCTTTTTCTTTCTTTCTTTTTTTTTTTTTTTAATGTAAACTAACCTCCTGCATGACAGAGGTTAAATTTGTCTGCACTTGAGTTCACTTGAGTTTACATTTGAAATGTGCATGTTTATTTATACAGACTTCAATAAAGCTATTCAAGGCCTTATTTAGTCTTTTATTTCTTACTCTGAATCTTTTAATAAAAGTCCCCTATTTTATGGTCGGTGACCATATGCTCTACTTTTTAGTTATATAGTTAAAAATGGAAAGGAAAACATGTCGTAGTGAAGTAAATCTTACTGTTAAGGACATGTTTTAAAGTTGACTTTTTCAGTTTAAATATTTATTCATTGAGCAACTGTTTGTACACCTACTAGAGTCTTGAGATTTAGCAGTAAACAAATATCCCTACACCCACAGAGCTTGCAGGCTTTCTTCTACCTACCAACTAGTAAATTTTATTTCCATTTTTCTGAGGTTTAAAGAAAAGACAATTTTTTTTAATAGCTCTAGATTGTAGTTTCTACCCTAATTGTGTGTTTTTAAAAGGAAAATGATGTTAATAAAATTACTGAATTTGTCAAAGTCAAATGGCATTTTCTGCTGCAAAAAATAAACTCTTAAAAATAGTGCAGAGGGTATTCCATACTCTAAAAGTAGGTATCCGTAGGTAGTACAGGGTCATAGGAATATATCCAAGTCTAGAATTCTGCTTCTAGCCCAGATACTTAGTAATCATGTGACTTTAATCTCTCCTGGTCTGTCTCTTCACCTGTAAAATAATGATGATAATAATAATAGCATTTATTCAGCACTTACCATAGACCAGGTACTATATTAAAGAGTTAGATGTATTATCTCATATGTAATTCCACAATAGCTATTGGGTAGGGACATCGATCCTCCCCATTCCTCATGCGGAGAAACAAGGGTGCAAAGCAGCTCACAGCTGCCCTGTGGGGGCTGTTATGCAGTGGCCAGTATTCCGTCCTCCGATGTATGTACTACCTCCCACTGGTTTTAGTGTCTGACTCCCAGGGTTGTTTGGAGCTCAAACAAGATACTGTGTTTTATGGGAAGTGCTTTGTAAACTGTGTGGTATACTTATTACTGATTTTTTCAGTCTCAATAGAAAGTCATCTTGAAGTCTTACAACTTTGCTCCCAAAAGTATCTTCAGGTGACTATTTGAGAATTGAATAAGAAAAATAGCAGCTGGAATATTGACCCACCATTCCCCTTTGAAATGAGATTCATTCAACTCATATACATTTATTACAATTTTAATTAAATTTTAAATATTAATATAACTACATTTCCCAAATGCAACCCTGATTCTCAGGACTTTTTTCATTCACCTGTGACTTAGTTTTAATTAATGTCTGTGAAAAAGCTGCAGCCTGACGCTTTACTTAAATATCTTGCTTTCTCTTATAATCTGTGTTGTTTTAGTGGTCCTGTGTTTGTCCTTGCTTTTCCGGCAACTAGATATAAAGACACACAAAACATTGATTGGGGTATGAAAAAAATTAGTTAAAGGCCAAAACCATTGATAGAGTATAAGGCAGTGCTTTTTCATCAATTTCTGAGGTGGGGACATCTTATGAGAAATAAGCCAGGAGACTAAGATAAAGACCTGTAGTCTCCAGTGGCTTACAGAAGTGGGGAAGAGGGGAGGGTCCTTACGGGTGGGGAGCATGCTAGTTGGAACCTTTCATCCTAGAGAATGTACTGTCTCTTGACACTATCACTGGTGCATGGTGATAATAAAAAGTAAGCCAACTTTTAGTCTGTTTTATTCTAAGTATTTGCAGACAATCCATTTCATTACTGCCTGCTTCCTATCCTCCCTACTTGTATGTACGCTTCTGATCTTTGCTTGTGCGGTATAGATGAGCACGCTCTCTCCAGGTTAGTGTTTAAAAATGTGGGGACATTCTTGTATACTAGGAAGGAAACAGAAGTCTTTAAAATCTCAGAAGGAAAGCAAAATAAATTTTATTTCTGAAGCCAAAGAAAAATAGTGAAAATCTTTGTTCATATTTTCTACTCTACAATAAAATAATTTTTAAATTTTTATTTGAAACAGCATCTCTTGAAAAAACACTTATGTTGATAACTCACAAGTACTTTTTTTTAAGTGCCAGAGGATAAAGAAAGGGAGAAAGAGAGTGTATTTATATTCTTCCTGACTAATACATGAAGTTCCAGAGCTCTGTACTCTATGGTTTCATTATCAGATTTTTAAAAATAAATATGCATAATTTTTCTTGTAAACATTCTTAGGGGCATTTCAATTCAATATGTATGTTTTTCTTATGTTTAATTCTTATTTACTATATATTAAAGCAAAAGAACTTTGAAGTAGCTCAGATAACACTTTTATTTAAAACTGAATTAAGTATATTCAAATTTTTATCTACATAGAATAGGTTTTTAAATATCAGAATTGGGAAGATGAAGTGTTTATGGTAAAAATTCAGGTATTAATCAAGCTTTATTTGAACTGATGATGGGGTAAAGAATTTTTAAATGGATATAAAACAGTACAAAAATTATTTTTGGCAAATATATGCATTGGGAAACATATTCATCATACCTTGGTCTAATTATAACCTGCTCTACCTTGGGAAGCCTGGAAATTGCCAAGATAGTGAAAGGAAAAGTCTGAGTTATTAAGGTAATCTAGAAAGGGGATAAACCATTCAGGGAAAATCAAGAGTTGACATAATGTTGTGATCTAGAGTCTCAAAGGATAGATAGAAAAAATCAGCCAAATGGATTTGGATTTTTTTTTCCTAGAAATGCATGTTAAACATGATTATTTAAAGCAGCTAAAAATACAGCTATCTCTTTGGAAATTGTTCTTTTAAATGGAAATGCTGTAAAAAATATTGCACATTTTCGATATGCACAAAATCAAATATTTTAAATGTTTAAATTGTTTTGGTAATTAACTGTAGAAAATCATGGTTGAAGTTGGTGCTCACTTGCTCAAAGTTTTCCCTCATATCAGGAACTTATAGCTTGTTTTATATAGTTTGATGAAACAAAATAGTTTCCTTTGCTGTGACTTTCAAGTCCATTGCTAGCTGGAGTTAAATCTACATACATAAAAGTAAAACAATAAATATGGAAACATCCCAACAGTCTTTTCCCATAATGTGTATTCTTACATTTTTCTCGGTAATGACAAGTTCTTTACATTTCCCAAACTGTTTTAAGCCTTGACTATCACCTTGCTTTTTAACTCACAGTTAAAATCTTGCAGGGTTCTTAAACTGTAACATCTCAAACGAAGTTTCTTATTAAAATGTATTTTGCTTCTCTTTTAGAATTTCTGAAGGAATATGTAGGTTGACAGGCATTGTAGCTCCCCCTTCCTCTTCTGTTCACTGGCTGGGAGGGATGTTCGGTTTTGAATAGTTCACACTCGTACTAACGTGTTCTGCTTAGTCCGGCCTCACGTGCGAGCCTTCACTTCACCTGGCCTGCTTTCTTCTCACCTTGAGTCCTCCTGTAATGAAAGTGAAAAGTGTTAGTCACTCAGTCGTGTCCAGGTCTTTGTGACCCCATGGACTGCAGCCCACCGGGCTCCTCTGTCCATGGATTTCTCCAGCCAAGAATACTGGAGTGGGTAAGTAGTGATGTATTTCATTCTCTCTAGTGAAAAATGTATTCATTTTTCTTTCATTTCCTCATATCACTAGAGAATATTCATATCAATATTCACATCTTTTCAGTATATAAAGTGGGCAACTTTTAAACTCCCTTTAGTTCATAAGAATTAATCCCATCATGACCTTTAAACTTATTTCCTAAAGAAGTTTCAGATGTTCAGATCATTGTTCATTCTCTGAGCTCCCTGATACCTGTAGTGAATTATCGGTGTTCTGAAAACTCCTTAAGACAAAACATCCTACAAGCATCTAGGGTAGGGATTTTAATGATTACCCTCATTTAATAAAACCAAAAAATAAATTGTAAATATAGAGAAATTGATAGTCCTTTTTTAAAATCTGAGAAGAATTCCTATAGGATTCAACTATTGACTGACTAGTAAGATAAAACTCAATTTGTAGAACAATTACATTCAATTTTGTACTGTATATCTATTGTGTCAGTTGAGGTAATATTGCAAAATCAAATAGTAAACAATAATCACAGATACTTGGGTATGATGTTTGTTGGGAGACAATGTAGAAAACTTTCTGTATTTAGAACCATTTCACCACAGCTGACTCTAAAGTCATTAGTTCTCAACCATAAAATAATAGCAGTTTCTTGCAGCAATTAATGGATATAAAGGTATAAACTTTGAGGTTTTGCAAAATAAGGCAATATTTCCTATTATGGGCAACTACAGTGCTCTGTCATAGCTCATGAAAGACTTCTTCAATGGAAGGCACAAATCCAGCTTTTGAAGTCATTGTTACTTATTTTTAGCAAAAGAATAGTAGGATGGGTCAAATGAATATTTGTTTTTTCCTTTTTTTTAAGATGTTCTCCTAGCTCCTCTAAAAAGACTTGGAGCAAAAGTCTTAGTGTGATGGTAAGCTTGAAAATTAAAATTTCATTGTGGATACTAGAATCCAGTTACATACTAACCAATAGGATTTTTAAAGCTACTTATGAGCATAACCATTTTACAGTAGAACCTTTTTCTCTGCCTTCAGCAATCGTGGATTATGTTGTCTTTTTTCCTCAATTTCAGTAGTATCTAAAATCATTTGAGTAAAGATAACCAAACTCCAATGGTTGTGACTTTTATTGTTCAGATATATTTATGTACAATTAAAGATATTTTCATTTAACCAGTATTAAGTAACTCTGCATGTCATAGCAGACTAAGATACAGCATCTCCTTGTTTGAAAATATAAATGTACAGTCAGATCCACTCACCAGGATTATGTCTTCTGGTCATCAGTCCCTTCCTACTCCAGTCCATTCTCTATTCTGCTGCCAGAGTGAGTCCATTTAAAAAAAAAAAAAAAAGCCAGATTCTGTTCCTCTCTTCAACCTAAAGTCCTCCTCCAAACTGTCTGAATAAAAGAGGGGTTTGGAAAATAGACATGACTACTGGAAAAACCATAGCTTTGACTAGACAGATGTTTGTTGGCAAAGTAGTGTCTCTGCTTTTTAATATGCTGTATAGGTTGGTCGTAACTTTTCTTCCAAGGAGTAAGTGTCTTTTAATTTCATGGCTGCAGTCACCATCTGCAGTGATTCTGGAGCCCAAAAAGTAAAGTCTGTCACTGAATATTACCCTACCTTTTAGAATAATTGTGAAGCATAAATTGTGTCTTGATCATTATGAATAATGCAGCAGATATTACTAAAAAAGAAGTACACCCAAGTGTGGGAATGCTTTTTCTCTCTTTACAAATGAACGTAGTCATCCCTATTCATTATCATTCACACTCAAGTTCCAATAAGCTTTCTTTAGCAAGATAACAAGGAGGGTAACATTTTGTCCACCCAGATTGCCTATTCAGTGGAAAATACTGAGAACTAGCCCTTATCCAACTCCTCACCTTCCCTAAGACACAATTTGACAGCTCTGGGCTTTCCCACATACTATTCTGCTTAATGGTCTGCTTTATCTCCTACACACCTTCAGGACTGACCCCAATGTACATTGCTTGCTCTTCCTGACACATTAATTGTCACCACAAGCTGTACATATCTCTCATCCCCCGTTAGACTGAATTAATTTGATGGAAGAGTTGTTCACAGATGCTAAGATGGTGTTGGATATAGTATGTGTTCCTAAATGTGGTAATTATTAAATGAAGGATTGCCTCAATATCTGAAATATAACTGTGTTACTATGATTTTGTTTTATCCCTCATATCCCTAATGAGTACATATTTCAAGAACTTTCAAGGTAGATTTGCCTTATTAATGTGCATTAAATGCATGTTTAAAATACAGTAGCATTCTAAGTTCATTATTAAAAGCAAATTCAGTATTATTTATGAATTTTATGCTATTCAAAATTAAATATAAAGAATAGCAACATTTCATTTTTATTTTCTAAAGACATTTTATTGTAAAGAAATCTGTTTTCTAACCTGATCTCCAAGACAACGTAACCATTCTGTGACTAAGTTAATTAGCCTCCTAATCCAGTATCACATACACAACATTCTAAAGTCTACTTTCCCTTAAAATTGTCCATTTTTCTTGAATCTAAGGTTTCCCAGGAGAATTAACAGCCAGCAAAAGTAAGATCTAGGTCCTTTTTGCCTCTGCATTGACCAACAAACTAGTCACCAAGTTTGTCTTCTCTGAGAACAGTCTCAGAGCTATTAAATCGTAATGAGAGTTTGCCTACTAGTGGCTTCCCAGCAGCCTGTAAAGCTGCACGTGTCCCTGAACCACGCACAGCCACGTTGAAAGAGTAAAGATGCTATTCGGTTGGAATATACAAAGGTAGGTATGCACATTGCTAATGTGAAATGACGTGAAACCGTCCGTAGTTTTCAGATTTGAATTCCCATTTTAAAAGACTTCACTTTTGAGGCAAAAAGGGGTCTTATTGATGGCCAAGGGTAAGACTCAGTTTCTTAACAGGGTAAGTTAATTTTGAAAACCAAAGGAGCCAAATTTAAGAGAAGAAAAGATAGTTTTGATTTGAAAGAAGAGATCTTTTTTTTTTTCTTTCATGGGTGGTTTAAGCTGTACAAGTATTTTCATGGACAGACCCCTCAAAATTCCCTTTGAACAACTAGGTATACTTGGAACATCCTGAATCTGCTTCTTTAAAAAGGCACATGAAAGATAACTGTATAATGATACCAATTGTAATTGCATAAAAATAGCCCAACCAGAGTTACTTGTATATATAATCCACTAACAAATTTTTTAAACCCCCAATGATTAGACCCAGAAGGAAAATTGAATTGCTTAACTTGTTCAAAATCTGCTTTCTGAAATACATGATAAATTATCTAATTGATAGATATTCTAAAAATGAGTAATATAGAAGTATTTGAGGCTCACAGTGAGTGATGCTAAACCCAGGTGTTTGGCTAGTGAAGTTGGTATAACTCTGGAAACCTCTTTCATACTACAGTTACTAGCAAATACAGAATGGAGCTTCAGAATTCAGTGGAGCTCTAACAGCCCTTTTTGCCCTCAAAGAGAGGAAACCAAAACCAGGGCAGAGAGAAGACAAGTCCTTGTCTCATATGCTAGTTACGCCTCCCTCTCCTGTCACTGGACCCACATACTGTTTCCAGATCCTGAAACACTCACTTCAGGTTTTTATGCATTTGTTTCTATCGTTACACTTAGCTGGTATCTCTGTAAGCTTGAATTTTTACCTAGTCATCCTTCTATAACTACGGTTTCCACAGCTACATTGGATTTCCAAGGGCATGGCTTGTCTGTTCAGACTCATATTTGCTCCTATTGTGCAGTTTTGGTTTGGTTTTTCAAAATATAATGTTGGGATTTACCCCTAAAATCAAGTTTATGTTTTGTCTTCTCTATCTTTGCCCAAGGCAAATTTTCTTGGATTCTGTAAAGCTGCCCATAGAAAACCCATAAGAAAACTATAATAGAGTATACTCCCTGTAACTAGACTGTTAACTTCAAGAATCAAGGATGTTCTTCTGTAGTAAATATTCTGTGGATGTATTTCCGCAATTGTCATATTGTTGTTGCTTTTTTCATATAATTTCAAATACAGAAAAATGAAGTTCTTGGGGAAAAGTCAGGATCAAAATAATTTCATGGAAAATGAGTAGTATATCAGTTTAAAAATTGGGAATTACATTCCAAGAGTATTCATGAAAATGTTCATTTCAGTTGCCTTGCTGAGGCCTTGTCATTGTTACGTTGCCTCCATATGTTATAAGATAGAAAATAACATGTATCTTTCACAATTACTAGAAATATAAACAGGAAAGTATAAACTCATGGTAAATGGAAACAGATCCAAAAATAACCCAAATGTTAGAACTGGTAAACAGGGACTTTAAAATAACTACAATAAATATATTAAAGAATCCACAGGAAAAGACAGAGTGAGTAAGACATAGGGAATGTCGGGGAATATGTATGAAAACTATATGAATAACCAAATGTAAAAATTAAAGCTAAAGAATATAATAACTGAAATTAAAAATGTGTTAATTTGATGGGTTTAATGCAGAACACAACTTAAAGCCAGGGATTTCCCTGGTTGTCAAGTGGTTAAGACCAGGCTTCTACCCCACAGGGGTCACAGGTTCAGTCCCTGGTTAGGGAACTAAGACTATGTGCTTGCCATGTGGCATGGCCAAAAGTTAAATAAATAAATCCAGAAATTATCTAAAATAAAGCGTAGAGATTTCTTTTCTTAAAGTAACAGGGACACGAAGACCTGTGAGAGAGAACCAAACTGAAGCATGGAGTAGAAAAAAGAGCTGAAAACAGATGACTGAAGTTTTCCCAAATTTAACCAAAGAAATCAATGTGGAAAATCCAGTGTATCCCAAGCAGAACAAAAAGAAAAGAAAACCACATCCATTCCCTTAAATAGTCAAATTAATAAAAATCCATAATAAAAATTAATTCTCAAAAGCAGCCACTGGGGGTTGGGAGGGAGTTATTATACATTGCTGCAAGTAATATGACATTGACATTTCATTAAAAGCAACAAAGGCTGGGAGAAAATGGAATGACATCTTTGAGGTGCGTGGTGGGGGAGTGGGGACTGTCAAATTTAGGATTGATACACAAGTAAATATCTTTCAAAATTGAAGGCAAATTACACATTTTGAGATTAAAGACAATTTGTCCATCAGTAAACCATACTACAAAAATGCTGAGGGAAATGCCAAAAGAATTTCCAGATGGAAATTCAGATTTACAGGAACAAATAAAAGCTCTGGAAATGGTGACTAGAGTATGTGGATAACTACAAAATTTTTTCTTTCTTAGAAAAAATCAAATGGTTGTTCAAAATGATGAAAATGTACTGGGGTATTTGTAATGTGTGAATAAAACATACAACATTAGATAAAGAAAAGGATAGATGTAAAATTATACTGTTATAAAGTTCTTATATGTGAATTAATATAATATAAATGCAAAAGATCATGGTATATTTAGAGCAGCCACAAAAAAAAAAGGCATAACTGAAAATCAATGGAAGAGATAAAATGTAATAATAAATAATATTAATGTCACCCCTCCCCAACAAACAAAAAAAGTAAAGGTAGAAAAGGAGGGGAAAGGAACAATAGAAAGAGCAAATGGTAAACAAAGGAAGGTTTGTTTTTATTTAATTTTATTTAGATGCAGCCATATTAATAATATAATAATAAGTTAAATATACTAAATTCTGGATAAGGCAGAAGTAAAGATCCAACCATATGCTTTTTCCAAGAGTCACAATTTAAATATAATGACCAAATAAGTTATAAATAAAAAGATGGAAGATAGTACACCCAGGCATAGGAAATTTAATGTGGCTATATTAAAAATAAGATGATTGACAATTATAGGATACTATACACAACAAATATGCAAGGAATAGTCTCTAAGACAAAACTGTTGTTTAGTCGTTAAGCTGTGTCTAACTTTTGCGACCCATAGACTGCAGCCCACCAGGCTCCTCTATCCATAGGATTTCCCAGGGAAGAATACTAGAGTGGGTCGCCATTTCCTTCTCCAGGGAATCTTCCTGACCCAGGGAATCTTCCTGACCCAGGGATCAAACCTGCGTCTCCTGCATTGACAGGTGGGCTCTCTACCACTGTGCCACCAGGGAATCCCCTAAGACAAAATGCTGGTCCATAATTAAGTTTTAGCAAATTGCAAATGATTGACATCATACAAAATATGCTCTGGCACCCCCAAATAATTAAATTTGAAATATGTCAGCCCCCTCTGTATCCACTGGTTTACATTGGCACATTCCAGATCCAAAATATTTGAAACAAAATTTCAGAAAGTTTCAAAAAGGAAAAATTGAATTTGCTGGATGCCAGCAAGTATTTATATAGTATTTACATTGGATTAGGTATTGGCTCAGATGATAATGAATCTGCCTGCAATGCAGGAGACCCAATTTGATCCCTGGGTCAGGAAGATTCCCCTGGAGAAGGGAATGGCAACCCACTTCAGTACTCTTGTCTGGAGAATTCCATGAATGGACGGGGGAGCCGGGTGTGTCATAGTCCATGGGGTCACAAAGAGTCGAACACGACCTGAGTTACTAACACTTTCACTTCATTTTCAGGTATTATAAGTGATCTAGAGATGACTTATTTGAAAAGGCTATATGCAAATAACTACACAATTTTATATAAGGTACTTAGTCATCCATGAGTTTTAGTATATGGGTTGGGGGGTTCTGAAACCAAGCCCAAGCAGATACCAAGGGATGACTGTAAATAACAAGATATTTAGAAACTTAACATGGGTCAAGGAAAAAAACCACATGAAAATTTAGGGGTTAAGCTAAAAAATCTTATAAAAATTATGTTTATACTCTGTTGTAATCTACTAAGTGTGCCATATTTAGCACTTTGTCTAAAAAAGTAATGTATATAATGGCTAAAAAATTCTAACTATCATCCGAACCTTTAGCATGTCCTGATTGTTTGCCAGTGGTAACGTCAAAGATGACAGGTCACTGTAACAAATACGACAATAATGAAAAACTTTGAAATATTGTGAGAATTACCAAAATGTAACAGACACAAAGTGAGCAGATGCTATTGGGAAAGTGATACCAATAAACTTGCTCAATGAAGGGTTATCACAAATCTTACATTTGTAAAAAGAAAAAAAAGAGAGAGACAAAAAAATGAATATCTGGAAAATACAGTAAAGCAAAGCGCAGTAAAATGAGGTATGCCTGTAGTAAATTAGCAAGACTGATTGTATTAGTTTGCTACGGCTTCCATAACAAAATATCACAGAATAGGTGGGTTAAACAACAGAAGTTTATTTTCTCATGGTTCTGGAGACTGGAAGTACAATATCAAGGTGCAGGCAGACTGAGGCCTCTCTCCTTGGCTTGCACATAACTACCTTCTTTCCTTTTCTTTGCATGGCCATCACGCATTGTATCCCTGGTGTCTCCTTTTGTGTTCTAAGCTTATAAGGACACCAGTGATAGTTGGATTCAGTTCAGTTCAGTTGCTCAGTCGCGTCCAACTCTTTGCAACCCCATGGACTGCACCACACCAGGCCTCCCTGTCCATCGCCAACTCCCAGAGTTTATTCAAACTCATGTCCATTGAGTCAGTGATGCCATCCAACCATCTCATCCTCTGTCATCCCCTTCTCCTCCTGCCTTCAATCTTTCCCAGCATCAGGGTCTTTTCAAATGAGTCAGTTCTTCACATCAGGTGGCCAAAGTATTGGAGTTTCAGCTTCAGCCTTCCAATAAACATTCAGGACTGATTGCGTTTAGGATGAACTGGTTGGATCTCCTTGCATTCCAAGGGACTCTCGAGTCTTCACCAACACCACAGTTTAGAAGCATCAATTCTTTGGCACTCAGCTTTCTTTATAGTCCAACTCTCACACCCATACACGACCACTGGAAAAACCATAGCCTTGACTAGACGGACCTTTGTTGACAAAGTAATGTCTCTGCTTTTTAATATGCTGTCTAGGTTGGTCATAACTTTTCTTCCAAGGAGCAAGCGTCTTAATTTCATGGATGCAGTTATCATTTGCAGAGATTTTGGAGCCCCCCAAAATAAAGTCTGTCACTGTTTCCATTGTTTCCCCATCTATTTGCCATGAAGTGATGGGACCAGATGCCATGATCTTAGTTTTCTGTATGTTGAGTTTTAAGCTAACTTTTTCACTCTCTTTCACTTTCATCAAGAGGTTCTTTAGTTCTTCACTTTTTGCCATAAGGGTGGTGTCATCTGCATATCTGAGGTTATTGATATTTCTCCTGGCTATCTTGATTCCAACTTGTGCTTTATTCAACCCATGGTTTCTCATGATGTACTCTGCATATGAGTTAAATAAGCAGGGTGACAATATACAGCCTTGACTTACTCCTTTCCCTATTTGGAACCAGTCTGTTCCATGTCCAACTCTTAACTGTTGCTTCCTGACCTGCATACAGATTTCTCAAGAGGCAGGTCAGGTGGTCTGGTATTCCCATCTCTTTCAGAATTTTCCAGAGTTTGTTGTGGTCCACACAGTCGTCGCTTTGGCATAGTCAATAAAGCAGAAGTAGATATTTTTCTGGAACTCTGTTGCTTTTTCAGTGATCCAACGGATGCTGGCATTTGATCTCTGGTTCCTCTGCCTTTTCTAAATCCAGCTTGAACATCTGGAAGTTCACGATTCATGTACTGCTGAAGCCTGGCTTGGAGAATTTTGAGCATTCCTTTCTAGCTTGTGAGATGAGTGCAGTTGTGCAGTAGTTTGAGCATTCTTTGGCATTGCCTTTCTTTGTATTTCTTTGTATTTTATTTCTCTGTATAAGCAATGAAAATTGGAAAAGTACCATTTGTAAAATTATCAAGCATAAATCTGAGAAAAATGTGCCAAATCTATATGGCAAAAATTATAAAACACTGATGATCTGTGACCCAATTAGATAAAAGATTATATTTATGGATATGTTAATATTGTTAAGCTGTCAGTTTTATTCTAAGAGATCTATAGAATCTACACAATCTCAGTAAAATATCCAGCAAAACTGTGTAGAAATTGACAAGATAACTATAGAGTTTCTATAGATAATCAAAGGAAATAGCCTAAGAAATTTTGAGTAAGGACAAAGTTGGGGGAGTCACATAACCTGATTATAAAACTTACTATAAAACTAAAATAATCAAAAAGTGCAATGTTGGTGAAAGATGGACACAAAGATCAGTGAAACAGAATATAATCCAGAAACAGACACACAAATGTTGGATCGGTTGATTTTTTACATAATATTAATAGCAATTCATTGTAGAACAGATTGTCATTTTAGCAGTGATGAAACATTTCTATGCAAAATAGCTAACTCCAACCCATAACTTATACCTTATGCAAAAATTAATTCAAAATGGATCATAGGTTAAAATGCAAAAATCTAAAACTGTACACTTTGGGGAAAAAAAACTGGAAAATCTTTTTGACTGTGGGTCAGGCAAAGATATCATAGTTATGACACCTAATACATGATACAAAATGAAAAGTGATAAATTAGACTTTAATAAAATTGCAAAACTCCTGTTCTGCAGAAGACACTTAAATAATGAAAAGCAATCCACAGACTGGTAGGAAAACTTTGCAACTGATATATCCGGTAAAAAAAAATATCCAAAATATAAAAAATAATGCAAAACTCAACAGTAAGGAAACAACTCAATTGGGGAAGAAAAAAAAAAAAGCAGGAGACTTGACTAGGTATTTCACTGATGGAGATATACTGATGTCATATAAACAGATGAAAAGATGCCCAACGTAAATCATTAGAGAGATGCAAATGAAAACCACAATGTGATACCACTCTAGTCCTATTAGCTAAAATAAATACCAAGTTTCAGTGAGAATGTGGAGCGGCCGGAATGCTCTACTACTAGGGGGAATGCAAACTGGTGTAGCCATTTTATACAGTAATCCAAACAGCGTGCTACCGGCAGAAAGCAGACGTACAGACCAATGGGGCAGAAAAGAGAGCCCGTAAAAAACTCAGACACTGCCAGTCAGTCCTGGACAGGAAAGACTGGTGCAGTGCTCCCAAAGGCACTTCTCTCCTCATCTCTGCTGTCCCTTCTCCTTCACGTCGTTTGGAGAGGCGCCATGCTGCTCGTTAAAAATGTGAACTGTGGAGCCAAACTTCCCAGATTCAAATCTCAGCCCCACCACTGAGCAGCTATTTAACTCTGGAAATTTTTTTTTTTTTAAAACCATACCGCACAGCTTGCAGGATCTTAGTTCTCTAACCAGAGATAAAACCCAACATCCCTTGCAGTGGAAGCATGGAGTCTTAACCACTTGACATTTAACTTAATCTCTGCTTGTCTGAGTGTTCTCATCTCTAAAATGAATATACTAGTGTTTACCATATAGGATTATTGTACAGATGATATAAGAATAATTGTAAAAGGCTTAGGTCAATGCCTATGTGTGCCAACTGAATTGAGTTTCTGTTTCCTATGTCTGCAAAGCACTGCGATGTTAGTATTCCTGATATAAATTTGTCTGTCAAATAGAGGTGGGACGAATCCTTGAAAGAATAAGTCTTGTCTCTCTTCCTCCTCTCTCTCAATCTCTGCAACTTTTTCTCTGGCTCCCTCTCATTTCCTCAACAAATATTTACTGAGCACCTTCTATGTGCCAGGCTGATGATTATATTTTGAATCAAAAAAGCATTTACGCTCTCCTTTTGCAATATTTTAAAACAAATCAGTACTCATTGCAGTGCTATAAGGTGGAAAGAGGGAGCGTGCCTGTGTGCTAAGTCACTTCTGTCGTGTACGACTCTTCGTGAGTCTGTGGACTGTAGCCCACCAGGCTCCTCTGTCCGTGGGATTCTCCAGGCAGGAATACTGAACTGGGTTGCCATGCCCTCTTCTAGGGGAATCTTCCCGACCCAGGGATCGAACACCTACCTAGCTCTTCTATCTCCTGCATTGGCAGGTGGGCTCTTCACCAGTAGCGCCACCTGGGAAGTGGAAGGAGGGGAAGGCAGAAATGC
The DNA here is from genome assembly GCF_019320065.1 of Cervus canadensis. Classification (NCBI taxonomy): domain Eukaryota; kingdom Metazoa; phylum Chordata; class Mammalia; order Artiodactyla; family Cervidae; genus Cervus; species Cervus canadensis. The sequence goes on from NC_057410.1 coordinate 6,446,120, forward strand.
AAGGTATTTTTTGTCGATCTATTTGGTCTCTGTGTTTCTGTCTGACTCTGTCCCTCTTATTCTCTTCCTCTGCCTCTGTGTATATGCCTCTGGAAAGAAAGAATCTAAGAAATTTCCCGAAGTACAGGAGGAACTTGCTGCAACTGATCTGAAGTGTTTTGAGTACAGTTTAATCTGGGAGAGTCTGGTTGTAGCCAGTTTTAACCAGCAGGGGGCAGGAGTGTCCAGCTGTATAAATCCTTGCAGCTAGCTCTTTCAAGACCTCCATTTAAAAACTGCTTTTCATCTGTTCTGTGAATTCCGTTCCACTTCTAAGCTGTCTAATTGCAGTTGCAGTTCAGTCACTCAGTCGTGTTCAACTCTGTGACCCCACGGACTGCAGCATGCCAGGCTTCCCTGCCCGTCACCAGCTCCTTGAGTTTACCCAAACTCATGTCCATCGAGTCGGTGATGCCATCCAACCATCTCATCTTCTGTTGTCCCCTTCTCCTCCCGCCTTCAGTCTTTCTCAGCATCAGGGTCTTTTCTAATGAGTCAGTTCTTCACATCAGGTGGCCAAAGTATTGGCACGTCAGCTTCAGCATCAGTCCTTCCAATGAATATTAGGACTGATCTCCTTTAGGATGGACTGGTTGGGTCTCCTTGCAGTCCAAGGGACTCTCAAGCGTCTTCTCCAACACCACAGTTCAAAAGCATCAATTCTTCAGCGCTCAGCTTTCTTTGTAGCCCAACTCTCACATCCATACTTGACTACTGGAAAAATCATAGCCTTGACTAGATGGACCTTTGTCAGCAAAGTTATGTCTCTGCTTTTTAATATGCTGTCTAGGTTGGTCATAGCTTTTCTTCCAAGGATTAAGCATCTTTTTTATGGCTGCAGTCACCATCTGAAGTGATTTTGGAGCCCAAGAAAATAAAGCCTCTCACTGTTTCCATTGTTTCCCCATCTATTTGCCATGAAGTGATGGCAAGTCTAGCTGTGTAATTGGTGCATAGCAAAAATGACTCCTGGTATTGTCATAATAAAACAAATTTAATTTGGCAAATTCGAATAAGTTTTTACTGATCTTGACTGTTGATTTTGTTTTCCCACAAGGATTTATCCTCTCCTTAGACCTCTAAAGAACAAAATTTTCTACATCTTTATATTCAGTAAACAATTTCAACTGAAGATAGGATGGATGGAAAAACTAACACTCTCAAGACATCAGGCCTCATGAGCAATCCTGGGCTCCTCATTTAAGTTCCTTGAGTTTTTGCTTAAGAAGTTTGTAAAGACCAGGCTGAAGGCTATATTGGCCTAACCCAGGGACCCACACCCTTTAGGGCCTGTGGACATTATGAAGGCATGTCCAACTGACATTGAAGGGCCGGGGGCCACGGGTGTGACCTTTGCTCTCTGACCTCTTGGCTCTCTGCACTTAACAGCTGTTACAACCAAGGGCCTTCCCAAAAGTCAGACCCAACTCAAAGGTATTAAAAAGTTATTTTTTTTAATGTTCCCAAGGAATTTATTTTTATCCCTTTGTTTGATTTTTTTTTTTTTTACAAATGATACATTTTGAATTTCTATTCAACACACAAATTATCCTATAGTGCTCATCGTGTGCTTTCCATAGCCTTTATCAGGGCTTTCTAAATGTTCCTTAAATCAACTGACGGGGTCCAGAATATTGCATTAAAGTGGCTGGTAAAGCAGTGGCAGGGTTTGAGAGGACTGACTCCAATTTTGAAAAAATTTCTACTGTGGGTAAAATGCTATCTTATAGCATTGCATACTACAGATAGATCGTTTGTGAAAAAAGAGTTAATTGATATCGCAAACTTATCTTTGGTTTATTTTAAGAAATTGCCTCGGAACTCCCTCATGGCCTAGTAGTTAGAGTTTAGCGCTCTCACTGCCATGGCCTGGGTTCGACCCCTGGGTGGGGAAGTGAGATCCCACAGCTGTACTCCATGGCCAAAATAGTGAAAGAAAGAAAAAAAGAAGAAAGCGACTACCAGTCTCCCCAATCTTCAGCACCTACCCCCCTGATCAGTCAGCATCCATGAGCATTGAGGCAAGACCCTCCAACAGCAAAAAAGATTGTAACTTGCTCAGATGATAGTTAGCATGTTTTAGCAATAAAGCCTTTTTAAATTAAGGTATGTACATTGTTGTTTTAGATATAATGCTATTACATACTTGATAGTATAGTGTAAGCATGACTTTTATATGCATTGGGAAACCAAAAAAAAAAAAATTTTACGCCTGACCTTATTTCGATATTTACTTTCCTGTGCTCCAGAGCTGAAATCGCTGTATCTTCAAGTGTGACAGCACAGAGTTTAGTTAAAAGAGAGAAAAGTGAGCATAAGACCTGTACTCCCCTGTTCCTCACAGTGCTGTCCTGGAGCCAGTTCATTCCATTATGCATCACCCAGAGATAGGGTGGCACCAGTTTTTATTCCTACTACTGCATTAGTAAATTTAATTGCTTAAATGTAGGCAAATTTATGATCTTAAATTTCTGTAAATATAAAGTCAGAAATGGGTCTTACGGGCTAAAGTCAAGATTCTGGCAGAGCGATATTCCTTCTGGAGAGTCTAGGTGAGAATTTGTTTCCTGGTCTTTTTAAGCTTCTACAAGTAGTCTGCATTCCTTAGCTTATGGTCCCTTTCTCCATTAGCAAGGCCAGCCACACGGCGTCTTCTGGTTTTTCTCCTTCTCCATGTCACTCACGTACCTGTGCTGCGGTTGCCGCAGCTCCTTCTGTGACCCTGACCTTCCTTGTTGTTGTTGTTGCTTAGTCACGAGGTCGTGTCTGACTCTTGTGGCCCTTTGGACTGTAGCCCACCAGGCTCCTCTGTCCATGGGATTTCCCAGGCAGCCACACTGGAGTGGGATGCCGTTTCCTTCTCCAGGGCATCTTCCCGACCCAGGGATCAAACCCATGTCTCCTGCTTTTCTTGCATTGGCGGGTAGATTCTTTCCCACTGAGCCACCAGGGAAGACCACCCTAAGTAAAGAATAAAGAAGATTATTAATTCTCTCTTGGCTGCCAGTGTCCTCTGGCATAGGGACGGAAGGGGAAAAGTCCATTAGGTACTCATGCACTCAGTAAGTGGGTGGACTGTGGTTAAAATAAGTTCTTAATCAAGGGAGACATCAGGCTACCTACAGTTACTGCTGACAACACGTGGAGACCGTAGATTGTAGATGGAGATACTGAGTGTGCTGAAGTGCAGGAGATCCAGGGAGAGATGCTGATGGGCAGTAGACACCCTGATGAAAATGATCAGGATCACAGACAGCTGACGTTCTGAACGTTATCAGTTGGGGTTTGGGCAGTGGCAGGAAAGAGTTTTCTAGAAAGAAAAGCTACAGATTGCATAATGGACCAGTGTATTATTACCACTTGGGCTGAAAATTTTCCTTTTTCTCTCCTACGTCCGACTCTCCATGTTGCCTCCCTTCTCAGTAATCTGGGAAATTGGATTTAACAGACTGCATCAGTGCAGTTCCATACCCTCAAGGTTCCTGTTGGGCTTGGGAGGCGCTAGCAGGGGGGCAGAAGGAGTGTGGGGGTCGGGCCTTATTCCTCAGCTCCCTGACCCGCAGGCTCGGTGTGGGTTAGCCTCGTCTAAACGCAGACCACAGCTGCTACAGTACAGCTCCTCTAGCCAGGTTCCAGCGGCCGGCCTTCTCCTTGTCTCTTGAGTGGGGAAGCGGAGGATGGGTTTGGGGGTAGATACAGCTTTCACGGATTTTCGCCCAGGGTGTTTTACCTCCCTTACGTGGCACAGTGGTAAAGAATCTGCCTGCCAATGCAGGAGATGCAAGAGACTCAGGCTCAATCCCTGGGTTGGGAAGATACCTGGAGGAGGAAATGGCAACCTACTCCAGTATTCTTGCCTGAAAAATTCCATGGAGAGAGGAGTCTGGTGGGCTACAGCCAATGGGATCACAAAGTCAGATATGGCTGAACACACACACACACACACCTTTGTAAATAGCCTCTTTATTAAGCAATCTTCAAATACCCCCTTTGAGAAATTCATCTCTCTTTTGCTTGTCCCCTGACTTCATACATCACTCAAACTAAGGAATAGATCCTCCCGTATGGGAGTTCCTCATGAGCCTGAGCAGTGCAGGGGTGGCTTAGGGTACTGAGAGGTGCTTCTGAATAATACAATTTAGTTGTTTTTTTTTTTAAAGGAATGCAGCAACCCCTGCCATAGGGAGATGTCTATTTAACATCTTTGAATTCATTTAGTCAATAAATAATTATTGAGCATATGGCATGTGCCAGGCGCTGGTGATAGAGCAGTGAAAGAAAAAAACACCCCTGTGCTTATGGACCTCTGTGCAGTTGAAGGAGACAGATGATGAGCAGAACACATAAATGAAATACATGCCGTATGTGAGATGCTCTGAAGGAAAAATAAAAGCAGGAAAGAAAGATGGGGGAGTCGGGAGGTGTGCAGTTTTAAATTGGATGCTCAGGGAGAAAGTAATGTTTGAGTGATGACTTCAAAGAGAGTTGGCAAAATAGTGGCTGGGCTGTACAAATGGGATTCAGAATATGAAGTAGGTGTCTGAAACCTTACCTATCAGATGTTTACAGGCTGAGAGATTTTGCTGTTTTTGTGACACTACATGAAACAAGCTATTTTCCAAGGATACTCCAGACACATTTTCAATATAGCAGCTGTCAGCAGGAGCGCTGATGGTGGCGAGAATGCGCTGAGGGAATCTGGCCATGCCTGGCATCTTTTACAAAATTATGCTGCAAAATCACTCTCTCCCTTTCTAATCCTCAGAACTAGTATCTTACTGTGTAAGGAAACTGTCCTCTTCTCATGCTGCTGCCTTTAAAAAAAATGAAAACAGTTTTTGAAGAAGTGGGGAGGAAAAGGAAATGATTGACAGCCAGGAGACTTCTGCCCTATTTCCTCCCTTCCCATCCCCCAGCTTAGCTTCCTTGGGAAGAATTAAACCTAGGGCAGGGCTTTGGCCCTTCCTGCAATATAATCAGTCCAGGTAACTGATACATCTCATTATGCAGGCTCAAAAGGCCTGAATAATAAGATATCTGAATCAGTTAGGATGGATGTTCTGCTATTTTAACAGACAGATCTAAAATAATATGTAAGGATACATGTTTCCCATATAGTAGAAGTCTAGGGAACTAGGCAATCACAGGCTCAGAAGCAGCTCTACAAAGACACAGAGGAACCAGGCTCTCTACCATTCCTGGCATGAGGTTTCCACCCTTAAATCTCAAAGTGGCTGCTTGAAAGTTCAGCCACAGAACTTCCCAGGTAGGGATTAGCAGGAATGACAGGAGGGCCAAGACTACTACACCTCAGCTGATTTCCCCAAAGCCCTTCTCACCAACTTCCACTTCGTTTTAAGTTGATCAAGAAGTGGTGTTTAAGCATTTTATAGTCTTACAGTAGTGTTTGATAACAGACTTTTTACAAGTTTTCTTACATTTTAAAAAATTTATATGGGGTTTTGGGTTGATATGAAATGTATTATAACTTCCACTGGCTACTGAGTTCACTCAGAACATCTCATTTTCAAAAATAGATTGATGACATTAAGCAGGAAATGCCTATATTACCAAACTAAGTCCAATAGTGTCATAAAAGATTCATTACAATCAAGTTTATCCTAAGAATGTAAGCATAATCTATATCAGAAAGGTCTGAAATAGAATTCCTCCCTAATATTCTAGATGAGAATATTACATGATAAACTCAGAAGACTTTAATAATGATTACCATTTATGCTAATTAAAAAATCTTTTTAAAATGAACTAGAAGGAAACTCCTTTATCTTGATAAAGGTTTAATATGAAAAACTTAGAGCAAACTTTTTACTTAATGGAAAAAATTTAGATGCATTTGCTTTAAGATTAGGAAAACCCAAGTTTGCTGACATTCATCAGTACTATCTTACATGGTTCTGCAGTACCTAGTAATCTGTGTGAGAAAAGAAAAAAAGAATATTAGAATTGGTCCTCCATATTCACAGTTCCTCTCTATCCACAGTCCTGCATCCATGGAGTCAACCAACCTTGGACAGTGTAGCACTGTAGTATTTACTATGGAGAAAAATTCGCCCGTAAGTGGACCCACACTGTTGAAACTCATGTTGTTGGATGGTCAGCTGTGTGATTGTGGTCTTCTGTGGGACTGGGGATTAGGACTTAAACATGAATTTTGAAGGGCCACAATTCAGCCTAATAACATACAGGGAAAAGTCACAACTCCTAATCTAGTCATTCAGACATTTGTCTGTTGTAACACAGTCAGGAGCTACTTTAGTTCTATTTAATGGGACTCTTCCTGATTCTTTTCTGTTTGAGAAAGAATCTTCCTGGGGAAAAAGTTATCTTGACTCTTTAGCGATTTTTTAAAATTTGTGATAAAATAGAGATCCCTTGAAGGAGGGCATGGCAATCCACTCCAGTCTTCTTGCCTGGAGGAGCCTGTGGGCTGCAGTTCATGGGGTCACACAAAATTGGACATGACTGAAGTGACTCAGCACAGCAGAAAGTATACATAACGTAAACTTCACCATCTTCACCATTTTAAGTGACTAGTTCAGCAGTGTTAAATACATTCACATTTTGTGCACCCAATCTTCAGAACTTTTTTTATCTTGAAACACTGAAATTTTATTGCCATTAACTCCTCACTTTACGTCCCCACCAGCCCCTGGCAACCACCATTATACTTTCTGTGTGAGTTTGACCATTCTGGATACCTCATATCAGTAAAACCGTATAGCATTTTTCTTTTACGATTGGCTTATTTCACTTAATATAATGTCCTCAAGACTCATCCATGTTGTCACATGTGCCAGATTTTTTTTAAGGCTAATAATATTCCATCATATGTATAAACTGCTTTTCATTTATTCATTCACCTGTGAATCCAATCATGCATTGTTTTTATTCCAAATGTCAATAACATTTTGGGTTTCTTCTACCATTTTGTCTACTATAAATAATGCTTCTATGAACATGATGAGTGCAAATATCTCTGTGAGACCCTGCTTTCTATTCTTTTGGATATATTCCCAGAAGTGATATTGCTAGGTTATATGGTAGTTCTATTTTCAATTTTTTGAAGAACTGCTATACTATTTTTCTATAGCAACATCTTGGCACTTTTGGGGTGGGGGTTTAACCATTGAGAGGAACTCTTTGTGGCCCTTTTCTATTTGGATGAGAATTTTTCTGGATGGAAATCTTAGTTTTTTTAGTTGAGTGAGGATTCAATTCCTGACTCTTTCTGTTGGGTGGAATTCCTCCTGGCTCTTTTCTGCTGAGTGGAATACTCGTAGAGATCTTTCATGAGGTCTTTTTTTGCTTGAGTACCAGCCTAATCACATGAGTAATTCTCACTCCACCAGGCTCCTTCCCTCCTGACTATATGCTCTGTCACTATGGCACTAATGCTGTCTATGATCTCCAAAAATGTAAAAATTTTTATGAAGGATATTTTGTAGCTATCAATGTCTCCTCTCTGGGGTTCTTGGGGTCTCCCCAAGCTGGTTCATTTATGGGAGACCCATGCATCTTAAGGGCCAAAAACTGCTTCTAGAAATAGTCTTATTTCTCTTGGTATGAAGGAACTGAAAAGTAACTTCCTCAATATCACTTTAATCAGGCCATTCAACAATCTCAATCAACTTTATCTGAAGCCATTTAACCTCTCAAGAGTCACCTGTCCTCCCCAACCATAGCTCCTCCTTCTATTCCAGCCTCAAAGACTCTCACACCTGCCTCTTTCTTTCCTTATCCATCTGCTCCTTCAGACTCCTTCACATCTCCTCCACCACGTCCTGACGCTCCTTGTATCTACCCACCTTCCCCAAACGTCGCCCGCTTTGCTGGCTCCCCAGTTCCCTGATACTTGGACTTCAAGGCAGGAAAGATGAAGGACTTCAATTGTTCCTCCTCAACAAGTCTTTTTTTTTTGTCACATTGCACAGTTTGCAAGATCTTAGTTCCCTGACCAGGGATCAAACCTGGGTCCCTAGAAGTGGAAGCATGGAATCCTAACCACTGGGATGCCAGGGAATTCCCAGCAAGTTGTTTTTAAGCATTGGTCTCAACCTGCCTTAAATGAAATAAGAAAGGACTTTCTTGAACCGTGAGAAAACAGAAAATTTCTACATAGTTCAAATCAGTTTTAGAAACATATTTTCCAGGGCTTCTAGACCTTTATTTATTTATTTGTTTTTTAAAATATTTATTCATTTATTTGGCTGTACCAGGTCTTAGTTGCAGCATGTGGGATCTAGTTCCCTGACCAGGGATTGAACCTGGGCCCCCTGCATTGGGAACTCAGAGTCTTAACCACTGGGCCAGCAGGGAAGTCCCTAGACCTTTATTAATTAGCTACACTTCTTGTGGTTCCCAGAGATGCCAGGACCCACTTACAGTTTTAAAAAGCTAATGAAAACTTGTAATTAAATAAAAATTCAACCTAGATCAAACATAAGGCTAAGAAGAGTGGAAAATAGCTCAGATACTATCCCTACAGAATAGACTGCTCAAAGATTCAAGGGTATAGATAATAAGCAGACAAATCAGTCTCTAATTATAGGCATATCTAATTATATTATTAGAAAACATTAGGAAGGATTATTTAGGCCTAACCCTGATGATCCCATGGTATCAGGGTTTATTTAGATATCAGTTTGTTAATGGGGTCTGTGCAGAACTTAGGCTGTTCAAAATCATATTAATTGGTAGAATATTCCTTGTTCCAAATCCATGCACAGGCTGATTAAAATTAAATCCACAAAATGCAAGCCCCTGGCTTAAACAACTTGAATAAAATCAGAGGTTTGAGAGGACTACCAAAAAGCACAATCCGGAAGATGAAGAAATGATGAGAAGAAATAATGAAATCCCCTGTTCTAAGACCTGGACAGTGTGACTTCATCAAAATTATAGATTTCTTTTCAATGAAGGACGTTGTGAACAAAGTTAATAAACATCCAGAAAATTAGGAGAAAGCATTAAAACATTATCTGACACTGATGAGGTGCTCATATGTCAAATATATGAGAAATACCTCCAAGTCAATATTGACAGAGAAACCCAATGGAAACAGGCAAACTCTCAAAAAAGGAAACCTCATGTCTGACATGCACATGAAGAGATACATGAAGTCATTAGTAAGTAGATAAACATACAAAGATCAGTGAAATAAAACTTTCTATCAGATTGGTTAAAAGTAAATGTAAAATGGTAGTCATGTATGGATGTGAGTTGGACTATAAAGAAAGCTGAGTGCCAAAGAATTGATGCTTTTGAACTGTGGTGTTGGAGAAGACTCTTGAGAGTCCCTTGGACTGCAAGGAGATCCAACCAGTCCATCCTAAAGGAGATCAGTCCTGAGTATTCACTGGAGGGACTGATGCTGAAGCTGAAGCTCCATTACTTTGTCCACCTGATGCAAAGAACCGACTCATTGGAAAAGACCCTGATGCTGGGAAAGATTGAAGGTGGGAGGATAAGGGGATGACAGAGGATGAGATGGTCGGATGGCATCACTGACTCAATGGACATGAGTTTGAGTAAACTCCAGGATTTGGTGATGGACAGGGAGGCCTGGCGTGCTGCAGTCCATGGGGTTGCAAAGAGTTGGATACAACTAAACGACTGGACTGAGTGACTGAAAATGGTAGTAGGAAAGTGGAGGCACAGGAACCCTCATATGCTGCTAGAGACAAATCGAGTTTGTTCACCCATTCTGTAAAGCAGTCGGGCAGTCCATGGTCTGAATATACATATTCATACATATATGAATATATATAGCTTATATATGTAAATTACATTTAAATATATATAATGTATATAGTATGTATGTAATTTGTATATATTTGCATACAAAGAGACGTATAGATATTTAGAATATATTTATATGTTGAGAGATTTTCCTAAGTTTGTTCATTTGCCTTTCAGTGTTTTCAAAGACTGCCATACCTTAGCTGTGTTTCTGCCCTAAGAGCTCCAAGTCAGGAGCACAAGAGGCAATCGTATTGTGTCAGTCCTTCAGAAAACCACCCGACAGATCATAGACAAGCACAATTCCCTGGGAACGAGGTCCCCTAAGTCCCTCCAGAACAAGGGGCCCACACCAAGAACACGAACTGCCATGCAGAAAGTCTGCTGCTGTGCCGGGGTGCGGAGCGGGCATGGGACACGGCTAAGCTAAAACACAACAGACACATTTTTCTTGACTAAGTGCTCTCTTGGTTGCTATAAATCTTTGACTGCTTTCCAGAGTTTATTCTGACAGTTTTTGTTCATTTTTTTGGTGTTTCTATGAAGGGACAATTCCTTCAGGCTACCTACTCCACCATTTTGACTGACATCTTGACCTTACCAATAATTTGGAAAAAAAAAAAAAAAAAAAGAACCCAGCTGCCCCTGAATCTGTCATTGCTTCCCTGGTGGCTCAGATGGTAAAGAATCTTCCCACAATGCAGGAGACCCGGGTTTGATTCCTGGGTCAGGAAGATCCCCTGGAGAAGGGCATAGCAACCCACTCTAGTATTCTTTTTTTTTTTTTAATTCTTTTTTTTTTTTTTTTCATTTATTTTTATTAGTTGGAGGCTAATTACTTCACAACATTGTCAGTGGGTTTTGTCATACATTGACATGAATCAGCCATGGATTTACATGTATTCCCCATCCCGATCCCCCCTCCCACCTCCCTCTCCACCCGATCCCTCTGGGTCTTCCCAGTGCACCAGGCCCGAGCACTTGTCTCATGCATCCAACCTGGGCTGGTGATCTGTTTCACCCTTGATAATATACATGTTTCATGCTGTTCTCTCGAAACATCCCACCCTCGCCTTCTCCCACAGAGTCCAAAAGTCTGTTCTGTACATCTGTGTCTCTTTTTCTGTTTTGCATATAGGGTTATCGTTACCATCTTTCTAAATTCCATATATATGTGTTAGTATGCTGTATTGGTCTTTATCTTTCTGGCTTACTTCACTCTGTATAATGGGCTCCAGTTTCATCCATCTCATTAGAACTGATTCAAATGAATTCTTTTTAATGGCTGAGTAATATTCCATGGTGTATATGTACCACAGCTTCCTTATCCATTCATCTGCTGATGGGCATCTAGGTTGCTTCCATGTCCTGGCTATTATAAACAGTGCTGCGATGAACATTGGGGTGCACGTGTCTCTTTCAGATCTGGTTTCCTCAGTGTGTATGCCCAGAAGTGGATTGCTGGGTCATATGGCAGTTCTATTTCCAGTTTTTTAAGGAATCTCCACACTGTTCTCCATAGTGGCTGTACTAGTTTGCATTCCCACCAACAGTGTAAGAGGGTTCCCTTTTCTCCACACCCTCTCCAGCATTTATTGCTTGTAGACTTTTGGATAGCAGCCATCCTGACTGGCATGTAATGGTACCTCATTGTGGTTTTGATTTGCATTTCTCTGATGAGTGATGTTGAGCATCTTTTCATGTGTTTGTTAGCCATCTGTATGTCTTCTTTGGAGAAATGTCTGTTTTGTTCTTTGGCCCATTTTTTGATTGGTTCATTTATTTTTCTGGAATTGAGCTTCAGGAGTTGCTTATATATTTTTTAGATTAATCCTTTGTCTGTTGCTTCGTTTGCTATTATTTTCTCCCAATCTGAGGGCTGTCTTTTCACCTTACTTATGGTTTCCTTTGTTGTGCAAAAGCTTTTATGTTTCATTAGGTCCCATTTGTTTATTTTTCCTTTTATTTCCAATATTCTGGGAGGTGGGTCATAGAGGATCTTGCTGTGATTCATGTTGGAGAGTGTTTTGCCTATGTTCTCCTCTAGGAGTTTTATAGTTTCTGGTCTTACATTTAGATCTTTAATCCATTTTGAGTTTATTTTTGTGTATGGTGTTAGAAAGTGTTCTAGTTTCATTCTTTTCCAAGTGGTTGACCAGTTTTACCAGCACCACTTGTTAAAGAGATTGTCTTTTCTCCATTGTATATTCTTGCCTCCTTTGTCAAAGATAAGGTGTCCATAGGTGCGTGGATTTATCTCTGGGCTTTCTATTCTGTTCCATTGATCTATATTTCTGTCTTTGTGCCAGTACCATACTGTCTTGATGACTGTGGCTTTGTAGTAGAGTCTGAAGTCAGGCAGGTTGATTCCTCCAGTTCCATTCTTCTCTCAAGATTACTTTGGCTATTCGAGGTTTTTTTGTATTTCCATACAAATTGTGAAATTCTTTGGTCTAGTTCTGTGAAAAATACCGTTGGTAGCTTGATAGGGATTGCATTGAATCTATAGATTGCTTGGGGTAGAATAGCCATTTTGACAATATTGATTCTTCCAATCCATGAACATGGTATGTTTCTCCATCTGTTTGTGTCCTCTTTGATTTCTTTCATCAGTGTTTTTATAGTTTTCTATGTATAGGTCTTTTGTTCTTTAGGTAGATGTACTCCTAAGTATTTATTCTTTTTGTTGCAATGGTGAATGGTATTGTTTCCCTTAATTTCTCTTTTCTGTTTTCTATGTTAGTTATAGTGTATAGGAATGCAAGGGATTTCTGTGTGTTAATTTTATATCCTGCAACTTTACTATATTTGTTGATTAGCTCTAGTAATTTTCTGGTAGAGTCTTTAGGGTTTTCTATGTAGAGGATCATGTCATCTGCAAACAGCAGAGTTTCACTACTTCTTTTCCTATCTGGATTCCTTTTACTTCTTTCTCTGCTCTGATTGCTGTGGCCAAAACTTCCAACACTATGTTGAATAGCAGTGGTGAGAGTGGGCACCCTTGTCTTGTTCCTGATTTCAGGGGAAATGCTTTCAATTTTTCACCATTGAGGGTGATGCTTGCTGTGGGTTTGTCATATATAGCTTTTATTATGTTGAGGTATGTTCCTTCTATTCCTGCTTTTTGGAGAGTTTTAATCATAAATGAGTGTTGAATTTTGTCAAAGGCTTTCTCTGCATCTATTGAGATAATCATATGGTTTTTATCTTTCAATTTGTTAATGTGGTGTATTACATTGATTGATTTGCGGATATTAAAGAATCCTTGCATTCCTGGGATAAAGCCCACTTGGTCATGGTGTATGATTTTTTTAATATGTTGTTGGATTCTGTTTGCTAGAATTTTGTTAAGGATTTTTGCATCTATGTTCATCAGTGATATTGGCCTGTAGTTTTCTTTTTATGTGGCATCTTTGTCTGGTTTTGGAATTAGGGTGATGGTGGCCTCATAGAATGAGTTTGGAAGTTTACCTTCTTCTGCAATTTTCTGGAAGAGTTTGAATAAGATAGGTGTTAGCTCTTCTCTAAATTTTTGATAGAATTCAGCTGTGAAGCCATCTGGTCCTGGGCTTTTGTTTGCTGGAAGATTTTTGATTACAGTTTCGATTTCCTTGCTTGTGATGGCTCTGTTAAGATTTTCTATTTCTTCCTGGTTCAGTTTTGGAAAGTTAAACTTTTCTAAGAATTTTTCCATTTCTTCCAAGTTGTCCATTTTATTGGCATAGAGCTGCTGGTAGTAGTCTCTTATGATCCTTTGTAGTTCAGTGTTGTCTGTTGTGATCTCTCCTTTTTCATTTCTAATTTTGTTAATTTGGTTCTTCTCTCTTTGTTTCTTAATGAGTCTTGCTAATGGTTTGTCAATTTTGCTTATTTTTTCAAAAAACCAGCTTTTAGCTTTGTTGATTTTTGCTATGGTCTCTTTAGTTTCTTTTGCATTTATTTCTGCCCTAATTTTTAAGATTTCTTTCCTTCTACTAACCCTGGGATTCTTCATTTCTTCCTTCTCTAATTGCTTCAGGTGTAGAGTTAGGTTATTTATTTGGTTTTTTTCTTGTTTCTTGAGGTAAGCCTGTAATGCTATAAACCTTCCCCTTAGCACTGCTTTTACAGTGTCCCATAGGTTTTGGGTTGTTGTGTTTTCATTTTCATTCATTTCTATGCATATTTTGATTTCTTCTATGATTTGTTGGTTATTCAGAAGCGTGTTATTAAGCCTCCATATGTTTGAATTTTTAACTATTTTTTTCCTGTAATTGAGATCTAATCTTACTGCACTGTGGTCAGAAAAGATGACTGGAATGATTTCAATTTTTTTAAATTTTCCAAGACTAGATTTATGGCCCAGGATGTGATCTATTCTGGAGAAGGTTCCGTGTGCACTTGAGAAAAAGGTGAAGTTGATTGTTTTGGGGTGAAATGTCCTATAGATATCAATTAGGTCTAGCTGGTCCATTGTGTCATTTAAGGTTTGTGTTTCCTTGTTAATTTTCTGTTTAGTTGATCTATCCATAGTTGTGAGTGGGGTATTAAAGTCTCCCACTATTATTGTGTTACTATTAATTTCCTCTTTCATACTCGTTAGCGTTTGCCGTACATATTGCAGTGCTCCTATGTTGGGTGCATATATATTTATAATTGTTATATCTTCTTCTTGGATTGATCCTTTGATCATTATGTAGTGTCCTTCTTTGTCTCTTTTCACATCCTTTATTTGAAGTTATTTTATCTGATATGAGTATTGCGACTCCTGCTTTCTTTTGGTCTCCGTTTGCATGAAATATTTTTTCCAGCCCTTCACTTTTAGTCTGTATGTGTCTCTTGTTTTGAGGTGGGTCTCTTGTAGACAGCATATATAGGGGTCTTGTTTTTGTATCCATTCAGCCAGTCTTTGTCTTTTGGTTGGGGCATTCAACCCATTTACATTTAAGGTAATTATTGATAGGTGTGGTCCCGTTGCCATTTACTTTGTTGTTTTGGGTTCACGTTTATACAACCTTTCTGCATTTCCTGTCTAGAGAAGATCCTTTAGCATTTGTTGAAGAGCTGGTTTGGTGGTGCTGAATTCTCTCAGCTTTTGCTTGTCTGTAAAGCTTTTGAATTCTCCTTCATATCTGAATGAGATCCTTGCTGGGTACAGTAATCTAGGTTGTAGGTTATTCTCTTTCATTACTTTCAGTACGTCCTGCCATTCCCTTCTGGCCTGGAGGGTTTCTATTGATAGATCAGCTGTTATCCTTATGGGAATCCCTTTGTGTGTTATTTGTTGTTTCTCCCTTGCTGCTTTTAATATTTGTTCTTTGTGTTTGATCTTTGTTAATTTGATTAATATGTGTCTTGGGGTGTTTCGCCTTGGGTTTATCCTGTTTGGGACTCTCTGGGTTTCTTGGACTTGGGTGGCTATTTCCTTCCCCATTTTAGGGAAGTTTTCAGCTATTATCTCCTCGAGTATTTTCTCATGGCCTTTCTTTTTGTCTTCTTCTTCTGGGACGCCTATGATTCGAATGTTGGGGCGTTTCACATTGTCCCAGAGGTCCCTGAGGTTGTCCTCATTTCTTTTGATTCTTTTTTCTTTTTTCCTCTCTGCTTCATTTATTTCCACCATTTTATCTTCTACCTCACTTATCCTATCTTCTGTCTCCGTTATTCTACTCTTGGTTCCCTCCAGAGTGTTTTTGATCTCATTTATTGAATTATTCATTTTTAATTGACTCTTTTTTATTTCTTCTAGGTCTTTATTAAACATTTCTTGCATCTTTTCAATCTTTGTCTCCAGGCTATTTATCTGTAACTCCATTTTGTTTTCAAGATTTTGGATCATTTTTATTATCATTATTCTAAATTCTTTTTCAGGTAGATTCCCTATCTCCTCCTCTTTTGTTTGACTTGGTGGGCATTTTTCATGTTCCTTTACCTGTTGGGTATTTCTCTGCCTTTTCATCTTGTTTAGATTGCTGTGTCTGGAGTGGGCTTTCTGTATTCTGGAGGTCTGTGGTTCCTTTTTATTGTGGAGGTTTTACCCAGTGGGTGGGGTTGGACAATTGGCTTGTCAAGGTTTCCTGGTTAGGGAAGCTTGTGTCGGTGTTCTGGTACATGGAACTAGATTTCTTCTCTCTGGAGGGCAATGGCGTGCCCAGTAATGAGTTTTGAGATGGGTCTATGTGTTAGGTGTGACCTTGGGCAGCCTGTATGTTGACGTTCAGGGCTATGTTCCTGCATTGCTGGAGAATTTGCGTGGTATGTCTTGTTCTAAAACTTATTGGCTCTTGGGTGGTGGTTGGTTTCAGTGTATGTATGGAGGCTTTTGGACGGTCTCTTATTACTTAATGTTCCATGTAGTCAGGAGTTTTCTGGTGTTCTCAGGTTTTGGGCTTAAGTCTCCTGCCTCTGGATTTCAGTTTTATTCTTCCAGTAGTCTCAAGACTTCTCCAACTATATAGCACTGATAATAAAACTTCTAGGTTAATGGTGAAAAGATTCTCCCCTGTGAGGGACACCCAGAGAGGTTCACAGAGTTACATGAAGAAGAGGAGAGGGAGGAGGGAGATAGTGATGAGCAGGAGGAGAAAAAGGGGGACTCAAGAGGAGAGAGACAGATCTACGCAGTTGTCTGTTCCCAGAGTGTTCTCCGTAGCCCAGACACCCACAAAGATTCACAGAATTGGATTGGGAATAGAAGGAGAAAGGAGGAAATAGAGGTGTTCTGAGGTAGAAAACAGAGAGTCAAGATTGGGAGAGAATAATCAACACACTCCTGAATAAAAATGGGAACTGAATATTGGATTCTTAAATGTCCACAATGTATATCATATACTGAAAAACAAAGATTAAAAATCTAGAGTAGAGGTTAGACTCTTAAAAATACAATATTAAAAACAAAAACCAAAACAGAAAAACATTTTAGAAATATATATGAAGTTCGGTTTAAAAATAGGGCTTCTCTCTCTTTTTTTTTTTTTTTGCAAGGTTATAGTGTAATGAAAATGAAAATTAAGGAGTAGTAGAGGAGTAATAGAGGACTTTAAAAGGAAATAAGAGAAAAAGAAAAATAGAAAAAAGAAAAGAAAAAGAAAAAAAACAAGAAAAAAAATTTTTCCTAATTAATAAAAATCGTAAAAATCTATGAAAATGAAAGTTAAGGAGTAATGGGGGAGTAACAGGGAATTTTAAAAGAAAATAAAAGAGAAAAAAGAAAAAAAAGTAAAAATATATCTAGGAGTTTCTCTGGAGCTGTTGCAGTCAGTATGGGTTGGGCTGTTTCAGATAGCTCCTCGTTCCAGCTTACGCTTCTCGATATCTACAGGCCCCTTCCGGTGTAGTCGGTGTTTTCTACAGGGATTTTAATCTGTTGTACCGGTCCCTTCTGAAGCGGTTCCCTTTGTTTATTTGGCTTCTGTTTGCCGGTCTCTTCAGAGCCTCATTTCCGCCCTGACACAGGCGGGCGGAGGTGGACTCTTAATCAGGTAGCTAGTTTCGTCGCGCTGCGGGGAGGGGCTGGCGCTGCTTTCTCCGCCGGCACTGCTCCGGCTCCCGGCTGCTCTATATGGAGTGTGCCCTGCGCTGCGCGCGGTTCCAGCCCTCGGGTGTTCCACAAAAGCGCAGAGTCGGCTGCGCCTGAGTTTGTGCCTTCCCTGGCCCGAGCAGCTCAGGCAGCCAGGAGCTTGACGGGAGCTCTCTCCCCGGGTGCAATGCGCCTTCTCCCCTCCGCGGTCCCAGCCTCAGTTTCCGCCGGCGCCAGTCGGGTGCTTGGGACTTCTCCCCTCCGCGTCGCCAGCCCCAGTCCCCGCCTGCGTCCTGTGTCTCGCCGCGACCCTCCTGGCGGATGTCGACCATCCAGAATCTCAGGAGGTCTTTGCTTGGAAAGTTGAGGCCTGTTTGCAGTGTGGTAGGGGATGCGGTCCTTGGGGCCGAGCCTGCCCCTTTCCCCTCCCCCCTGCCTCCTGCCTCCAGCGGGCCTGGGCCTGTCCGCAGCCTGCGAGCTCTTCTCTGGACTTTCTCGGTCCCTTTGTTCTGCAAATGGCCAGCAGTGTGTTCGGGCCGGTTAATTTTCTCTCTCTCTTTTGCTGTCCCACAGTTTAAGTTGGTAACTCACAAAAGCTCCCTCTGATTGTCCTCAGGGCACTCAGGCCCGGTCCTTACCCTAAGCAATGCCGCCCGCTCCTCTCCATCCTGCCCCCACTTGCTGGTGGCGGATGCGGGCGTCTGGGGTACTTTTCTGCTGGGAGTTGTTTTTAGGCACATAATCTGTGGGTTTTATTTATTCTTCCCCTCCCAGTCAGGTTGCCCTCCGAGATTCAAAAACTTCCCCCAGACCCGCCAGTGCGAGGGTTTCCTGGTATTTGGAAACTTCCTCTATTAAGACTCCCTTCCCTGGAGGGATCTCTGTCCTTAGCTCTTTTGTCTCTCTTTTTATCTTTTATAGTTTGTCCTACCTCCCTTCGAAGACAATGGGCTGCTTTTCTGGGTTCCTGATGACCTCAGCTAGCGATCAGAAGTTGTTTTGTGAAGTTTGCTCTGCGTTCAGTTGTTCTTTCGATGAATTTGTTGGGGAGAAAGTGGTCTCCCCGTCCTATTCCTCCGCCATCTTCCACTCTAGTATTCTTGCCTGGAGAATTCCATGACCAGAGGAGCCTGGAGGGCTACAGTCCATGGAGTTGTAAAGGGTCAGACAGGACTGGGCAACACACACATGCCTCTAAATACCTTATAGTGAAGCTTTGCTGCTGTTCTAGGCTGTGTATTAAGAGGACGTGGAGCACATACTTTTTGAGCACCAGTCATGTTACAAGTACTGTGCTAGAATTTTTTCATTTATTAAATCATCACTGACTAGCTTGGGTCATCTGTGGCCTTATGCATTTCTGTGAAACAAGTAGATCAGATGATCTCTGACCGCCTTTCTAGCTCTAAACCCATGTGACTCCAAAAAGATTTTGCTTTGTCTTTCGAAAAGAAGCAAAGTACACTTAACGTTGAAAGGGAAACATGTTAGAAAAAAGAAAAGATCAATTGCTGAGAAATAAACTCAGTCCTCTACCTGATGTAATAGTAATGGTTCATGGGGCTTCTAGATGTCAGTCTGGCTAATGGTAGAGTCAGGCAAAGAGCAGGCAACTGGGAAACAGGAAGGTTGGAGGAAGGGAACCAAAAAAATTAAATTCCTGTCTTTAAAACCTTTTCTTTTTCTGTTGCTCTTTTTGGCTGCAGGGACGATAACATGCTCTGGGGGACTGAGGGCTGGAAATGGGAAAATTGGCAGAAGATGGAGACAGAAGGGAGTTAGAACTGCCAGGGGAAAGAGCAGGTGATAGACAGAGTTTCTTAAATATACTTATGGATTCAAGAACTGTTGAATTACCCCATCTCTTCTGTTTGTTTGTTTTTTTTTAATTTTTGGTCTGAAATTAAATGAAAATAGACAAGTGAGAAAAATAAATAAAAAGCTACGGAACTGAAACTGGAATGATTTAATAACTCTACCACAAAATAGTATGACCTTCAGATCTTAGTGTAGGGAATAAGTGACTTTCTCAGCAAGCAGATACAGTTTATTATCAAAAGTACACAAAGGATTCCTCTGTTCACTTACCTGGTGCTCTGCCAGGTAAAATTACAGGAACTATAAAAAATATATGAAAACCAAAAACTTAATCAGAGGGTAGGAATGTGAATGGATTGGTTTCTTTTTGTTTGTTTGTTTTCATATTCCTGATATTGGTATGATTTTAATTCTAACACTGATTTTAAAAATGCAAAGTCATCAATCCTATAACATAGTAATTTATGAGATTTACCAAGTGTCAGATATATATTACCAGAATCACAAAAGTCATCTTTGACCGTCTGTAGCGTAATTAAATCTTGATCAAGAATCTCCATTGTTTTCACTGATCTTAGAAGTCTGGTTGTTATTCAAATTTTATTTCAAAGAGTTGAGACATTTATGTCTGGCACACACCATATGCCATATACAGTTGTTTCTACAATGGCCAAGTATTTTCGCAGGTCAGGTCTTAAAATCTGAAGAAAGAAATCTCATCCTAGTAGCAGCATTCATTTACTCACTCAATCGCTCTTTCATTCAGTCACTCAGGGAATATTTCTTGAGGGGAGGAAGCAGCTATTTGGGAGAAGATGTACAATGGCAGTCCTCACTTCCACAGGATTTATCCCAGTTCTCTCTGTGGGAGCTGGAGGTTTTTACAGTGTATACTCTAGTCCCTTATTTTGTTTTCCTTTGCTTGAACTCTTATTTTGGTAAATTTCTCAGTACTTTTGTTCCTCTGTTATAGAGGACAAGAATCCCGGTAACCAGAATGAGTGTTTATTGAAGCTTAGTATATATATGCCAGTTGCCAGGAGCGTAGCAATGACTAATACAGGGCCTTTCCATCAAAGACCTCGTAGTATAGCAGGGAAACAGAAAGATAAGCGTATAGTTAGATGGAACTATGTTATTCTCTGGACTTCCCTGCTGGTGCAGTGGTGAAGAATTCGCCTGCCAATGAAGGAGACACAAGAGCTATGGGTTTGATCTCTGGGTTGGGAAGATCCCCTGGAGAAGGAAATAGCAACCCACTCCAGTATTTTTGCCTGGAAAATCCCATGGACAGAGGAGCCTGGTGGGCTACAGTCCATGGGGTCCCAAAGAGTTGAACATTACTGAGCAGCTGAGAACATATGCACAGTAAGTGAACTGCGCTTCCTTGAGCCTGGTTTCCTCACCTGTGAAATAGAAACAGTAATTCTTAATCACAGGATTCTTCTGCAAAGTTTAAATTAAATAGATAGTAAATGCATGTGTTTATTTTACAAGTTAGACTTATTGTTAACAGACCCAGGAGATTTAATTCTCTCATCAGTTTATATTCACATCATAAAATATAAATTCATTTGGTTGTTTTCATTTATTTATTTCATTGTTTTGGGGGCCAAATGTGCATAACATGCTGTGTGTTAGACCACACAGCCAATTGATTGCTGTTGAGTGCTTCAAAAATTTCAAGAGAGATTATATTGTTTAATTTGATATTAAAGTGAGCAAAAGAACTTAGTGGGTCTGAAAGTAAATGCATCTGTTATAGAGCTTCCCACACAGTTCCTCTAGATATGGTAACTGTTATTTCTCTTCAGACTTAGAGGAAGACTTCTAAAGACCAACAATCTGGATGCTGCTTTGCATGGACCATCTCTCTCCTGATTTTCCCAATTAGAAAATATTGACCTAAACCAACACAGTCTCCTATGGGACATGTCTTCTAACTCTAAAACACATTTTCAGCTGGACACAGATGTGTTAACTGCAATGAGTTAGGACTAATTAGGAAGGGTGGGAGTGTGAAATCATATGTGCCCATTTTAGGGCTAATTAGGAAGGGTGGGAGTGTGAAATCATATGTGCCCATTTGGTGAAAAAGTAGTAGGTTGAGAAGTGGGAAGAATGGGCTAGAGAAGAGGCCACAGGAAGACGTCTAGACAGAGAGGTGGCATTTGATATTCAAGAACAGATTAACAAACAAGAGATGACATTACTATTCAGGGAGACAATGGACTCCAGGAAGTTCCAGTCAGTGGAACTGGTTGTTCACCCATGTGGGCAGACAAAGCTCCTACATACAGGGCCTGACAATCAGGCACTGTTCGAAAATGCCTATATTTTAAATTTCTATATAATATATTCTATAATTTTTAATTCTGAAAATTAAAGCTTAAGGGATTCTTTGAGAATATACATTAAGAAATACACAGACAGTATGTACCAAGAGGTGTTAAAGACTAATTATTTCTGGACTAAGTGAAACTCTTTAAAAACAAATGTGAAAATGAGTTGATTTCAGGAAAAATAATTCAGAGAGAATTAATGGTGACAAAGGAAAAATAATAGAGGGAGGCTAAAATAAATTTAAAGTTAAATTCATAGCAGCTGTTAAATTCATAAACTAAACTTATGAGTTTAACAAACTTTAAATCTCCAAACACTTTAGATTATAAATAATAATTAATATATAATTACTGATAAGAATGAGTAAGAAAGCACTGTTTGTTGTTCAGTCACTAAGTCACGTCTGACTCTCTACAACCCCATGGACTGCAGCATGCCAGGCTTCCCTGTCCTTCACCATCTCCTGAAGTTTGCTCAAAGTCATGTCCATTGAGTTGGTGATGTCATACAACCATTTCATCCTCTGTTGCCTCCTACTCCTCCTGCGCTGAATCTTTCCCAGCATCAGGGTCTTTTCCAATGAGTTGGCTCTTTGCATCAGGTAGCCAAAGTATTGGTGTTTCTGAAAGCACTTACATATTTGCAAATCAAATTTCTTGTTAATTCATTCAACTAACAGATCTCTCATTCATTTTATTCAACACAGATGTCCATGTATGTATCACATGAGCCCCTTACTCTGACCACATAAATCAATCACCTTTGACCACAGGTGCATGTGTGAACCAGGTGCATCTCCTGCTCCAAAAACAGTGAATCTGTATTCTTTTCAGGGACTTAGGAGGTGGTCCAGCAAAAAGCACTGCAGAATCAGAATATACCATGCATATATGCTTTGCAGAACCACGTAGATTCTTTCTCTTTAGAAATATAACTGTGACACATAAAGAGAAAGTATGTAGTTGATGATCGTGTATAGTGAGACAAAAGCTAAAGAGACACAGAGAATAAAAAAAGCAGCAGAAGTCATGAGACAGCAGAAGATGTGAGGAAGCAGAAGCTGTGAGAAAACAGAATCTCACTGATGTGCAGAATTGGAGTGAGGTAATTGGTTGAAAGAGGCAGGAGAAATATTAGCAGAAACATAGAGTAGATGTGTCTGGGTAATATTTAAGCATTCTAGAAAAAGGAAACAAAATACATCTGCTGCTGAGATTAATCAAGCAGTTGCAGATGCCAGAAGTCTTTGGAGTTTTCAAATGACATTCTAGGCTCTGTGAAGCTAAGCCTTTCCTCTATTCCCATAGCCCGGCTTTGTGGTTGAAACTCCTTTCTCTCCTATTTTCTCATGCACTGTTCTTTGAACCCCCACTGCCTGAAGTATTTAAAAATAATCTAACCTAGTACACCATGGAAAGGAGTTTGGACTTTAATCTAAAACAATAATCATAAAAGGGATTGACATTTTCATTTCAGAGAGAAGCCCCTGGGATCAATGTGGAAATATGCTAAAAATGCCCAAGAGGCAGGATTATATTTTGGAAACTGTTTTGAATCATTGAGAGATGATGATGGGGTGATTGGTGAACTGAGAAGTTATGAAGGGGGATGAATGAACAGAATTTAACTCAGCTTAGGTGTAGTAAGTGAGGGAGCAGGGTTAGGCAAGTTTGATTCTTCGTTTCCTCGTCTGGGTAACCAGACAGATGGTATCGCCTTTCATTGAGAATGGTGATGTATGAAAAGGATCAATGCCTTTCTGGAGCAGAGTATTATGTGCCAATGAAACTTCCAGGTAAAGATGTCAAGTAGGAGGTGGAGAGTTCATATCGAGATCTCACACAAGAGCTGTGGAGTTATAAATTTGGAAAATAAGGGCTTGATATCATGAGTTTCAGAGAGATATGAATAATAATTTCTTGGTTTATTTCCATAGCACCAACTTTACGAACACACTTGGAATAGCTTGTGTTAGCCTAGGGAAGCTGAGACTATTAGTTCAGTTCAGTCGCTCAGTTGTGTCCAACTTTGCAACCCCATGGACTGCAGCATGCCAGGCCTCCCTGTCCATCACCAACTCCCGGAGTTTACTCAAATTCATGTCCATTGAGTTGGTGATGCCATCCAACCATCTGATCCTCTGTCATCCCCTTCTCTTCCCGCCTTCAATCTTTCCCAGCATCAAGATCTTTTCAAATGAGTCAGTTCTTCACATCAGGTGGCCAAAGTATTGGAGTTTCAGCTTCAACATCACTCCTACCAATGAATATTCAGGACTGATCTCCTTTAGGATGGACTGGTTGGATCTCCTCCAAGTCCAAGGGACTCTCAAGCTCTTTGCCAACACCATAGTTCAAAAGCATCAGTTCTTCGGCACTCAACTTTCTTTATGGTCCAACTCTCACATTCATACATGACTACTAGAAAAACCATAGCCTTCACCAGACGGACCTTTGTTGGCAGAGTAACTTCTCTGCTTTTTAATATGCTATCTAGGTTGGTCATAACTTTCCTTCCAAGGAGTAAGCGTCTTTTAATTTCATGGCTGCAGTCACCATCTGCAGTGATTTTGGAGCCCCCAAAATAAAGTCTGCTACTGTTTCCAGTGTTTCCCTATCTATTTCCCATGAAGTGATTGGACCAGATGCCATGATCTTAGTTTTCTGAATGTTAAGCTTTAAGCCAACTTTTCCACTCTCCTCTTTCACTTTCATCAAGAGGCGTTTTAGTTCCTCTTCACTCTCTGCCATAAGGGTGGTGTCATCTGCATGTCTGAGAGTATTGATATTTCTCCTAGCAATCTTGATTCCAGCTAGTGCTTCATCCAGATCAGTGTTTCTCATGATGTACTCTGCATATAAGTTAAATAAGCAGGGTGACAATATACAGCCTTGACGTACTCCTTTTCCTATTTGGAACCAGTCTGTAGTTCCCTGTCCAGTTCTAACTGTTGCTTCCTGACCTGCATACAGGTTTCTCAAGAGGCAGGTCGGCCCCTGCGCAAGGATGACACGCAAATTCGTGAAGCGTTCCATTTTTTTTTTTTTAAAAGAGGCAGGTCGGGTGGTCTGGTATTCCCATCTCTTTGAGAATTTTCCACAGTTTATTGTGATCCACACAATCAAAGGCTTTGGCGTAGTCAATAAAGCAGAAATAGATGTTTTTCTGGAACTCTCTTGCTTTTTTGATGATCCGGTGGATATTGGCAATTTGATCTCTGGTTTCTCTGTCTTTTCTAAAACCAGCTTGAACATCTGGAAGTTCACGGTTCACGTATTGCTGAAGGCTGGCTTGGAGAATTTTGAGCACTACTTTACTAGTGTGTGAGATGAGTGTAATCGTGCGGCAGTTTGAGCATTCCCTTGGTATCTCTAATTTTCTTGAGGAGATCTCTAGTTGTTCCCATTCTATTGTTTTCGACTGTTTCTTTGCACTGATCACTGAGGAAGGCTTTCTTATTTCTTCTTGCTATTCTTTGGAACTCTGCATTCAAATGGGTATGTCTTTCTTTTTTCATTTATGTCTGAATATCCTCTGTATTGCATCTTAGCTGTCATGTTATACAAGGTATAATTCTGAGACTGATGACTTACCTTGTCTCAATGAGGTGGTCTCTACATAAGGCTATGTATAGGACCATCTAGCTTTATGTATATAAGGTTAGGACTATAACGGGAAGTAAAATTTCCAGGAGTTCTGATGTTGTATATTCCAGAAGGTCTGAGTTGGAAGGTTTAGAGGCTTTCATGTTCATATCTTAGCTGATATTACAACAATGTTCCTTTCTGTTTCCTATAGACAAGTAAATCTAACTGGTGTGTCTACTATAGTATTTCTGTTAATCTGAACATTCTATTGATATTTGTCAAAATGTAGGTTATACAGGGTGATACCAATGGATTGGTAGTAATTGAAGTCACTGGTGTGCATAAGATCACTCTGAGAGGAAAAATTAAGAAAAGAGAGAAGGGAATAGAATCCTTGGAAATATTAATATTTAAGCAGTAGGTGAAGAAAGTGAAAGCCACTCAGTCATGTCTGACTCTTTGCAACCCCATGGACTATACAATCCATGGAATTCTCTAGGCCAAAATACTGGAGTGGGAAGCCTTTCCCTTCTCCAGGGGATCTCCCCAACCCAGGGATCAAACCCAGGTCTCCCTCATTGCAGGAGGATTCTTTACCAGCTGAGCCACAAGGGAAAGAAAAGTCCAAGAAGAGAATAAATGAATGATGGCAAAATCTCAGGGATTAAACAACTAGAAAGGTAGATTGAGTCATATTTGTATTTCATCATTACACTGAGACAGATATTTCAAAATGATAGTAGACAAGCTTTCTTGTACATGAATACATGCTCATCTGCTCACTGTTAGTTTACTTTCCTAAAAGATTCATAATAAATGTTCAAAAAAGATGGATTTCCTAATTTTCAACTGGAAGGTTAGAAGTAGCTCATATTCAAGTCTATTTAGAAGTTAATAAAAGACAGCATAAATAATGATCTCAAGGTTACCTTTTTCTACTATTTAAAACATTTAATGAGTACTGGGCATTGTACGTTACCTGCAATGTCCCATTTAGATATTAGAACTACTTAATGAGGAAGCCACTTGTATTTTCTTTGTTTAAAGAAGTGAAAACTGAAAATTAGAGAGGTTAAGTAATTTGCTGAAGTTACCCAAGTGGTAAGTGACAGGGCAGAGATTCAAACAGAGGGCTTTTTGACTTGAGAGCCTGAGGCTTAACAACTAGTTGATAATGCTATGAAAGCATTATTTATGTAATAAAATGTTAAATTTATCAGAAATTTATTAGTGTAATTTTCAATGAAGACAGATTTTGTAGGCACATTACACTCATTCTTACATTACAGGTGTGCTGTAATTTTAAAAGTACTACTTGAGACGGTGATTGCAACCATGAAATTAAAAGACACTTACTCCTTGGAAGGAAAGTTATGACCAACCTAGACAGCATATTAAAAAGCAGAGACATTACTTTGTCAACAAAGGTCTGTCTAGTCAAGGCTATGGTTTTTCCAGTGGTCATGTATGGATGTGAGAGTTGGACCATAAAGAAAGCTGAGTGCTGAAGAATTGATGCTTTTGAACTGTGGTGTTGGTGAAGACTCTTGAGAGGCCCTTGGACTGCAAGGAGATCCAATCAGTCCATCCTAAAGGAGATCAATCCTGGGTGTTCATTGGGAGGACTGATGTTGAAGCTGAAACTCCAATACTTTGGCCACCTGATGCGAAGAGCTGACTCATTTGAAAAGACCCTGATGCTAGGAAAGATTGAGGGCAGGAGGAGAAGGGGACAACAGAGGATCAGATGGTTGGATGGCATCACCGACTCGATGGACATGAGTTTGGGTAAACTCTGGCAGTTGGTGATGGACAGGGAGGCCTGGCGTGCTGAGATTCATGGGGTCGCAAAGAGTCAGATTCGACTGAGCGACTGAACTGGACAGCACTGAGCTGAACTTGAGATACTTGAAAATGATGATACATATTTGAAGTATTTTGGTACAAAACAAGAAATGAATCTGTTTTTGGAATGCTAACTCCTTAGTTTATCTGATTTCTTAACTTGTGAAATCAAAAACCAGTTTTAGCTCTGCTGACTTGCCTGGTTTTGTCATGAAGCTATGCATATTTCCCGGGGCAGAACAACTTCTCTGGGCATATGTATGTGTAGAACGTTTTTCTTTTTTTTTTTTTGTTATAAAAGAAATTTACAGAAGACTAGCTATAGGTAACTGTTGCACATTAAGAAAATTTTGGCATATCAAGTCATTATGGGTTGCTTTAATGAATGAATTCCAATTGCATTCCCCAACATTAATAGATGTAAAAGACTTTAAGAAGATTGATTTTGAGTCAGTCATGCCAAAGTGACTAACAATGAAAAAATTAAATTTCAATAGAAAATTGACTACATAGGGAAGGGCACTGGACAGGATCTTAACCCTAGATTACTAGCCAGTTATTAGAGGCTTATTTTTAAAACCTCTCTAGAACTTCAAAAATCATGTCTGCTACATCGTCGCATATTCTGCCAAAGTTTTTGTTTTTATTTGCTAAACTCATATCTTTTAATACAACTGTAAAGTTTCCCAGAAGTGATGTAATAGGCACAAATGATACAAATGACTTTTACCACATCTGCCACCTTCATCTACACTTGCTTCGCTTCATCTTAGAAAGGAAAAAAAGAAAAAAAAAAGTTTATGAATTACTTGTGGTGCAAGTAATTACTTATTTTACAACCAGCATTTCCTAACCAACATTGCTACCCACTGACAATTTCATAAGTCCCTGTGTTCTGTGCTATAAAGGTGTCATCAGCTCAGTTGTCTGAAGGTGTTCATTTCTTCATCTACCTTTATCCTATTTCAAGCTTCCCTCTAACCTTTCTTTGCGGCCTACTCAGCAGGTGTGAAATGTCTTGGGCAAAAATATAGTGACCTGCAGTGCTGACTGTTCTGTTTCCACATGGCAACCTCCCTCCCCTGCCCCGGCTTATACCCACCTAGAAACTTCCCTTGAAAAGCACTTGCCCAAAAAATAAATTAATAAATAAAAGCACTTGCCCAAAAAATAAATTAATAAATAAAAGCACTTGCCCACTGGTTGTCAGAGAAGCCAGGCAAACACACACTCCTTCTACTGGATCTTCGGAGAAGCAAAGCAAGCTTTCCTACACACACAACTGGATCTTCAGAGAAGCACAGCTTCCTTTGCTGTTTGTCTTTCCCTTACATGTACTTCAAACCTAACTGCAGGCTTTTATGTGGGTTCATTATTTGAGCATCAAAACACTGTTTTTAGTAGAGTATCCGTTCATTCAATAAATATTGATCATCTACTGTGTGCCAAGCACTGGAGATACAGCCGGGAACAAAACCGGAAAAACAAAACAAAACAAAACATTTCAACGCTTCTGAATTTTCATTTTAATGAGGAGACAGACATGCAGTAAAGGAGACGAGGCAGATCGCAGAGCGTTAGGTAGGTGAACAGAGGAATTTTGGCTTTTACTTTGGGTAAAATGGAAAACGAGCAAAGGGTTTGGAGTAGAGGGCAGTTTAATGCTCCATTTTACAAGTTAGGAAGATAAGCGACTGGTTCGCAGTAAATGTACTTTGTAAGGGCATGCTTTGTACAGTTCTATGGAGGAATTGCAATTTAGGTCGGGGGTTGGGGGGAGGATGAACAGAAGGTAGGCGTTGATTTGGGGCCAGTTGTTCCGATATTCGAAGGGGCAGAAATGAGCGACAGGACAAATGAGGATTAATCCAAAAGGAAGCAAACTGTTTACACCGAAATACAATTTCATAGAAACATAAACACAGACGCAACAAGGAGTACCAGGGGCACTATTCAGACACCTGTCACCAAAAAGCAAGCGAACCTCGAGGCAAACTGTGCCCTAAGCCGACTCCGAGGCTGGGAATTGGGCCCAAGGAAGCGCCCCAGCCCTGATCTGGGCCCGCCCCGAGCGCGACCACGCCCCTGGCCACGCCCTGCCTACGACCCGACGCTCGGGTTGGCCGCGGCGGAGGCGGTGGCCGCGTTGCCCGGAAGTGTAGCTGACGTGTCCCGGCCGCGCTCGGAATTGTGGGCGACTCGGCTAATGGCGTCGGCGAGTCTAGGGGGCTTGGGGAGACAGCACTGAAGCTTCTCTCCAGCTTGGCTGGTGACAACCGGTGTAAGCCGAGCCTGCGTCAGCGGGAGAGAGCTGCCCGCCTGGTGGGCTCCTCCGCCAGAGTCGGCGGAGCCTAGCAGGGCGGGGCGACTGCGGGGGCCCCTGGGATAAGAGCGGGGGCAGTTGCGAGGAGGCCGCGGGGGGCTCTCGGGCTCGCTGCCCAGGCCGGCCCGAGCCCCCGTGGAGCCCTAGGGGCCGACAGCCCTAGGGCCAGAGGCGCCTGAAGGGAGCTCTCTGTCGCCCCAAGGAACTGACAAGTGCCAGAGTTCGTTTGCGCCGCTCAGAAATTGGCACGGGGCTTGGTGGATCATGTCTGGCACCAACAGCCCCGAGGCGGTTAAGAAGCTGCTGGAGAATATGCAGAGCGATCTGCGGGCCCTGTCCCTGGAATGCAAGAAGAAATTCCCACCGGTCAAGGAGGTAAGCTCCGGGCGACTTCGGGAGAAAGCACGGTGAGCATAGTCGATCCTGTTTAGACTCAGTCCTTCAGTCCCATCCTCCAGTCCTGTCTGATTCTCCTTTGGCCCTCACCTTTCCAGATTTGCGAACCGGTGGGTTGTTTCACGAGCGGTTTTGTAGTTTCCTTTTGGCAAGTCTAAGGCGCTTTGATTTTCGCTACTGTCCTGTCCAGATTTAGCACCGAAGTTCGCGCAGTGAGCCGAGTCAGCGAATTCAGCTAGGTGTATGGTACCCTCCTCTTTTCTGGCCTTTTTCAAACACGAAATTAAGCCAGATTCAAAAATTTAGGTTTGTTGCCTTTAAAAGCTAATAATCATAGTTGTGGTACCGCTTGTGCTCCTCAGCTTTCTGGTGTATGTCACTCAATTGAAAGTAGCTTTTTTTCCTTCTTGGTAAGTGTCATGCAGTTTTAACTCTTTATTAGTATCATGAAGTACTAATAAATTATCCAGAAACGCTTGACTTAGGGCAAACAGTGAAGAACCACAATGACCACATTAAGCCTTGTTAAGGGCAACAATGTACTGAGAAGTTTGGGCTTAGAGTCAAATAGTATACACCTGAGTTTAAGTGCTCGCGAGACGTCTTAACCACTTTCAGCTTCAGTTTTCTTTCAGATGTAAAATAGAGTTAAAGAATGGGCTTATTAGATTATGATGAGAAAGTTTTCAGAGGGGAAAAGCATACTGTTAAAAAGGCTCAATAATATATACAAATTAAATTCTCGAAATATTTCCTGAATTGGAATTTTTAGCTTTTAGTCACTATTAGCTTTTTCTCTTGATGCCATTTTATGTCTCTTAAACTTTTTAAAGATGCTACTCAATTTCTTTTCCCATTTCTGAAATAAGATATTTTTGTTCGAGCAGTTATTTTACACTTACTCCTATTTAATGCAGTTTGGTATATATCTGCGATTTCATAATTAGAACTTGCCCAATAAAGTTTGAATTTTAGGCTTCTTAGGAACCTTAATTTTTCTGTACTTTGGTCTCATTCTCCAACAAACTCCATTTAGTAATTTTTTAATAAAGTACGAAAATATTCCCTACCCAATGATGAAAATCAAACGTGCCACTTTTGGAAAGATGAATGTTATGACAAGTTTTATTTCAGATAGTCAGTAGTTTGTTTTAATATCGATTTTCATTCTTTTCTCTATATGATCTGTTGAAAGTTATAAATATGAGTTTTAAAGAATATGGCTGTTTTAAGTATTTTTAAAGAAACAGGCTATTCTTATTACCCCAGGATATGCTCTCATTTAAAAATGTCAAATTCTATTTTGTAATTTTAACAATTATTTATAGAACTGGCCATTCCCAGTTCTTATAATACAAATAGAAGTAGTGATTCCTCTGTAATCATAGGCCTTTGTGGGCTAGCTTGGAGATTAAATTGCCATTTATTACATTATTTCTATTGGAAAATGCATTCAGAACGCCACATGGTAAAACTCAGCCCGTTTCTAGGACTTGGAATAAATCTCATGAGCTTTTTCACTTGACCCTTGACTGAAGAGGCGTTAAGTAATCGCACCTAGTCTGTGAGGTTATCACAGAAGTAATTTTTGGTGTGATTATCCCTGATACATAATTTTGTATATAGTACATGCTTCATGGATGCAAGAACTTTGACTTCTTAACCTGTGGCACTTCTAGTAAGCTTAGGACAGTTCTTTAGGAACTGAAAAATAACCTTAACTGCGTCACAAGTGTGAAACAAGACTGAAGTAATTAGCCTGATAGCGATGGTTTTTTAGGAGCAAGGCTTGACTTTCAAGAAATATTTTGGTTGAATTCATTTCTCCCTGGTAATTTGATAGGGATACATATTTTGACTTTTGTTCTTAAAGGGAACTGGTGAGTTTTTAGTGTATTTCTTTGTTTATTGGGGGAGCAGTGGGGAGAGGTGTGTTTGGCAGACCCTAATGCAAAGCCTTTCTGGGTATAAGAAGCTTTTCCATCTGTATGCTGGTTTGCTGGTTAACATTCACCTGGTGTCTTCACAAACATTACCTGCAAAATTATCGTTTTGACCTATGTGGAAGCCTACTCCTCGGAACTTAATACAATACGGATCTGACTGCGTATCTGTACTTTGCAAGGGTTGTCTCCTTTCACATTACTTTTTAAACAAGGTAGAATGAAGTGAGACATTCTATGTTTAGTCTTTAAGTTTTAATAACTTCAACCTTTTTAGCCATAGTGATTGGCTCTAATTTTTTAATAATGAGCTGCATTTTTTAAGATTTCAAATTTGTTAGAAATACAGAAGAAAAGAGTGTTGATAAAGGGTCATGTCTTACTGATACTTATTTTTTATCTCTGGGTTTTCTACATAGTTTTTTCCGTATTAATTGGTTTCATTTATAAAACAATTTGCATATTAAATTATTTTTATAATGGCTATGATGTCATTATCATTTTATAGTAGAGAGTAATTAATAATGGTGATAGTCCTTTTCCCCCTCATTTTTCTTAAATATGAATTTTCGTTTCAGCAGTGTAACTTTTTTTAAAACATAAGTGTACTTGCTGATTTGTTCTGGAATATTTGTATAAATTTTTCTTCTTTGTCTTAAAAACTACTTTAAGGCTTTGTAAAATCACTTCTATGTAATTGATATTCAGTGGCCCTCAGAGGCTGTAAACTCTGAGGTTTTATGTTTTTAATGAATAAAGCCTTTTTGGTCATTTCTATTTGTACTACTCTGTGGAAAGAAATGAGGGGGGTCTAACTGAGCCTAGAAGTGTGGTCAGAGTGAGTTTGTCATTCTTGAGCGGAGTCTTTATAGGATAAGTAGAAGGCAGTCAGCAGGAGGAGGAGGTCATGCTAGGCAGAGGAAAATAGCATGTTTGTATCCCATGTAAAAGAAATGTCATACCGAAGGTGATTGGAAACCATTAAACCTTTTTAAGATAGTAATATGATCAAATTTATATTTACATTACTGGAGGGAAAAATTAGAGGGGATTGAGATTGAATTAAAGAGAGCAGATATTTTAGGGATGTTTGTCTGCATTGAGGTAATAGTAGGGGTGGATGGAAAGTTGCTTGCATTGTGGTAGATGTGGGTGAAAGACTGGGTATGGATTAGAGAGATTTAGCAAATAAAATTACCAGGTCATAGTGATGTTTTTTATGAGGTAGAAAGAGAAATCTGTGATGCCTCCCAGATTTCTGGTTTAGGAAACTGTGTAAATCATTAAAAGGAGGAAATGTTTTTGGGAAAAAGGGGAGTAGTGATGAATATTTATTTTAAGCTGATGTGTGATATCCAGGTGGAAGCCATCAGTAGGTGTTTGAAAATGATGGTTTGGCACTTAACAAGGAGGTCTCAATTAGTTTTAGGAGTATCAATTATACATGTTAGCAGAAACCATAAGAATAGAAAAAATGGTCCAGGAAGAGTGTACAGAATGAGCATATCAGGACTAAAGAAGGAACTCTGAAAGTAAGAGCATTGAGAGGGAAAGAGCCTGCTGGGATGGCTGAGGTGAAGGGTATGGGGGAGAAAGGAAGTTCTTGGTGAGAGCAAGGGCCCTGAGGAAGCTGGAGTGTCAGGTGCTTACGTGTATTGAACTGGCTTTCAGTCTGAGAAGGGAGACATTATTTTCTGATAGAGGAAGGTAAGGAGCAAAAAATGGATTTGAATGTGATAAATTTGAATGAGGGACTAGTGGAAGGATAGGAAGTTGTGGACAGTTTGGCCTATGGCCTCTGTTTGAGTGGTAAGATAGGAAACAAGCTTGTTGCTAGGTGTAGTTAGTGGTGAAAGAAGTGGTGGGTAGAAGCTTGAGGGGAGTAGTGGATCATGTTGTCTTGGCAGGAAAAGTAGTTGAAATGATGATGGATCGTGAGATCTAGGTTGGATTCCCAAAGAAGGAAAACCAAGACAACATGGATTGGACGATGGAAAGGTTAAGGAACTAACAGCTGTTTAATTGAATTGGTCCAATGTAATTCAAGAGCAGTGGCATTGGGGAGTGAGAGAGCTAGAAGGATAAAGGCAGACGGGACAGAAGGGGGCTGTTGGATTTCAGATTGCTAAGTGCTGCTGCACTAAAGGGTGATGAAGCCCAGGGAGTGGGTGACCGCAGAGGAAAGGGGTGAAGGTCATGACTTGAGGTGGTCACAGTTGGGATTTTGGATGAATTTTTGTCTCGTTTTAAATGAAGTGGAATCAGTGGAGGTGTATGTAATAAAATACAAGCAGTCTTCCCAGGTTATGAACTTTGTACTTCTTATACATTTAAGTTTGGGTTGGTAGGGGATTTTTGCCTTAAAAAGCAAAGGTTGTTGTGGCAGAGTTCCTCAGTGTCTGGTGTTTGTATGCTGAGTGGGGCCCTTTGGTGAAAGAGATGCCCTCTACTTACCATGACAGGATTCTCTTCTTAACCAGCTGTTTGGGGATTGAGGCCCAAGTCAGCTGGCTCTTCTGGTAGGGTGAAGATCTTATTTTCAGGACATTATGACAGTAAATAATGAGGGCTGGATCATGCTTACATGCTTAATTGGGAGCTGTTTTCCTTTAATATCTTATACCATACTATAGTTTTTTTTTCCTGTTGACATAGGTCAGAGAAATTTGTTTATGATGCAGCCAATTGTGTTCTTCTCATTAGCATGAAGAATAAGTCCGTGTTTTATTTAGTTTTCATAATTTATTTTCAAAAGTGTCAACACTACTCAGAATAGTGTGACAAGTGTGGTATGGAGTTATAAATCATTTTAGTCAAGACTTTCCTTTATAATACAATTCTATATAGTTGTGCAGACATGCTAGTGATCTTTGATTTTTGACTCTGCTCTTTTCTTTTTATGTTCCCATTGATTTTATTCCAGGAAAGGCACATTAAACTCCTCAGTTGAGTCAGTTCAGTCGCTCAGTCGTGTCCGATTCTTTGCGACCCCATGAACTGCAGCACACCAGGCCTCCCTGTCCATCACCAACTCCCGGAGTTTACTCAAACTCATGTCCATGGAGCCGGTGATGCCATCCAGCCATCTCACCCTCTGTCATCCCCTTCTCCTCCTGCCCCCAATCCTTCCCAGCATCAGAGTCTTTTCCAATGAGTCAACTGTTTGCATGAGGTGGCCAAAGTATTGGAGTTTCAGCTTCAACATCAGTCCTTCCAATGAACACCCAGGACTGATCTCCTTTAGGATGGACTGGTTGGATTAAACTCCTAGGGTCTATTAAATTATTTTGTTTCTGATAAATATTTTAGATGCTAACTTTAAGAGTAGTATAAGCAGTAACATTTTCACTAAGACATCTAGGAAAATTTTACAAGCTTATTACAATATTCCAAGAGTGTTTTATAATGAAAGCTTCTTTAAAAGCTTTTGATTAGTCCATGACATGTTTTATTTATTTATGAAAGTTAGTACCATAACCAATGAAATTTATTGTTGAAGTGTAAAGCATAATATAGCTTATTATTATTATTTTTTTTTTTACTAAGATTTTGACAATTGTATTTTTGCTTTCATGAAATTGAATAGAGAGCCAAGGTCAATGAAAACATAGTTTAGTCAGAAAATAATGTATTATATAGTTAGCACTAGGCTTTGGTGATGTGGAAGAAATAAAAGACAGTGTTTGAGACTAATAAATCAAAACGGAAGACAGTCTCCAAAAATGGAAATATTTCCTTTTTTTTTTTTTTTTGTTTTATATGGTAGTAGTGTTTTGGGGCTTCCCTTGTGGCTCAGCTGGTAAAGAATCCACCTGCAATGTGGGAGACCTGTGTTCGATCCCTGGGTTGGGAAGTTCCCCCTGGGGAAGGGAAAGGCTACCCACTCCAGTATTCTGGCCTAGAGAATTCCATGGTCCATGGGATCGCAAAGAGTCAGACTGAACTGAACGACTTTCAATTACTTACTTAGTAGTAGTAAGACTCTTTGTGACCCCATGGACTGGAGTCTGCCAGGCTCCTCTGTTTATGGAATTCTCCAGGCAAGAATACTGGAATGGGTTGCCATGCCCTTCTCCAGGGGATCTTTCCTACCCAGGGATTGAACCTGGGTCTCTTGCATTGCAGGCAGATTCATTACCATATGAGCCACCAGGGAAGTTTATTTTCAACCATATACAAAATAGAGGGTTTTGCTATTACTCTTAAAATTTAATAGAAGTTAGTTTCTAAAGTGTAAAGCATGGCAGGAAGTACAAAAATCAATGAGAAACCGCCTTTGTCTTCTTTAAGTTACCTCAGAGTTGAGTAAAATATTGTCTTTCTAGTAGTGTTACACCCACGGACTCTATTGCAACATGGCATTTCAGTTTTACAGGTATAAGGAAACTATGGCTTGGAAAGGTCAGTAACTTGCAAAAGGTATGCGTGCATATCAGCCACTCAGTCGTGTCCAACTCTTTGCAACCCCATGGACTGTAGCCCGCCACGCTCCTCTGTCCATGGAATTCTCCAGGCAAGAACATTGGTGTGGATTGCCATTTCCCTTTCCAAGGGATCTTCCTGACTCAGGGATTGATCCGTGGTCTCCTGCATTGCAGGCAGATTCTTTAATATCTGAGCCACCAGAGAATCCCTGCAGAGGGTAGTGAAGCTAGAAAGTGAAAGAACTGGGACCATGTGCATCCATTTCCTACATCTTCATCTCATCATGTTGCAGAGTCTTTAAAGCATACTTGTTTTTATCATCTTTCCCATTTATCTATTTATCTGCCTTGCTTCATCATCTGTTACCCTTTGTCATTCCTGTTTTGACTTTTGTAACATTCTACTTTCCTATGTCTCCTTCCTCTCTCAGTATTCTGTCTCTTTTTCTTTACATATAAGTGTATCCCAAGGTCTGTCTGGAGACATCTTCTTTATCTGTGTTAATCTCTTTGGCACTTGCATCTACTCCCATTGTTTCTGGCCTTACTTCAGTGCTGATGACTCCTAAATCTACTTCATTACCTCCGCCCTCTTTACTGAACTATCTGTTAACGCATTATTGATCAGGGGATTTTTGCAGAACCTAATACCTGTAACTGGTGGTTTGTTATATAAGTGAATATTGAAACACTTGGTCAATAACATTCAAGTAACAAAAGACTATTAATAATGTCTCTGGCCAATAAGTTGTTAAACATATCTACCGGAGTATCTTTCACATGCTTCAGATAGAACTTCTGGTAATTGAACTTATTTTTCTTAAAACTTGTCCTGTCCCCACATTTCACTTGTTTTGTTAATGGAATTTATCATTCTTGCTTACTCTAGTTATATTTGGCTGTCTTCTCTCTCTCAATTCTCTTTATATTGTATCCATTGTCAGATGTTCCTTCCACTTCTGTAATTTCTAACGTATCTCTCCTCTTTTCTGTTGTTTTAGCTATTATTCTAGCTCCCAGGAATCAGTCTTATGCCTGGCTTGGTATGCATTAATGGCACAACAGACCTTGCTGTATGTTACCACCAGATTTCTGTACGTAAACAACTCAGAAATCCTCAATGGCTACTTTGTACATACAGAACTCCTCAGTATAACACTTAAGACCTTCTTGATCTTCCCATCCTTCCTTCATCACCCTCCACTTTTCCTCAAATCCCTTTATACTTAAGCCAAACTGTTGCTTGCTCTTCATTTTCCAAATATGCCCTACTCCTTCCCTCTTCCATGATGTGGCTTTTGGTAGCTTTTTGTTCCTTTTGCTGGCCTAAAATCATCTGCTTCTATGTTTTAAAAAGTTAAAATCCTACCCTCAATTTAACCCATGTTGCTTGTTCATTTGTTACATGAATGAACCAACTTTAGAGATAATGTTCTCATTTCTTTCCTCATTTACTCATTCATTTGTTCTTTCATTTGTTCATAAAATAATTTTTGAAAACCTGCTGTGTGCCATGTACTAGCTGGTTGCTGGCCAGGAATAGTTGCAGCTCCTGCCCAGGCTTTTCAAGCTGATATGTTTTCTTAACCTTCATTGAAACTTATTTTATAAATTATTTCCTTATAACTCTTATGTTTTTACCTTTAGCTATGGTATTTTCTAAATAGCTTCTTAAGGACTGTCAGTTTTGCATCTTGTTTATCCTTCTGTCTGTCATAGTTCAAAGCATTTGTATATCTGAGAGGTACTAATTAGATGCTTGTTGGAGATTAAATTTTTAAAGAAGAAGAAAAGGAATACTGTATATATAGGCATACCATATATATCAGTTCAGTTCAATTGCTTAGTCGTGTCCGACTCTTTGTGACCCCATGGACTGCAGCTTGCCAGGCCTCCCTGTCCATCACCAACTCCCAGAGCCTACTCAAACCTCATGTCTATTGAGTTGGTGATGCCATCCAGCCATCTCATCCTCTGTCGTCCCCTTCTCTTCCCGCCTTCAGTTTTTCCCAGCATCAGGGTCTTTTCAGATGAATTGGTTCTTCGCATCAGGTGGCCAAAGTATTGGAGTTTCAACTTCAACATCAGTCCTTCCAATGAATATTCAGGACTGATCTCCTTTAGGATGGATTGGTTGGATCTCCTTGCAGTCCAGGGGACTCTCATGAGTCTTCGCCAACACCACAGTTCAAAAGCATCAATTCTTTGGCGCTCAGCTTTCTTTATAGTTCAACTCTCACATCCAGACATAACTACTGGAAAAACCATAGCTTTGACTAGGCGGACCTTTGTTGGCAAAGTAATGTCTCTGCTTTTTAATAATGCTGTCTAAGTTGGTCATAGTTTTTCTTCCAAGGAGCAAGCAGCTTTTAATTTCATGGCTGCAGTCACCATCTGCAGTGGTTTTGGGCCCCCAAAATAAAGTCTGACACTGTTTCCATTGTTTCCCCATCTATTTGCCATGAAGTGATGGGACTGGATGCCATGATCTTAGTTTTCTGAGTTTTAAGCCAGCTTTTTCACTCTCCTCTTTCACTTTCATCAAGAGGCTCTTTAGTTCTTCTTTGCTTTCTGCCATAAGGGTGGTGTCATCTGCATATCTGAGGTTATTGATATTTCTCCCGGCAATCTTGATTCCAGCTTGTGCTTTATCCAGTCCAGCATTCTTATGATGTACTCTGCATATAAGTTAAATAAGCAGGGTGACAGTATACAGGCTTGACGTACTCCTTTTCCTACTTGGAACTAGTCTGTTGTTCCACGTCCAGTTCTAACTGTTGCTTGTTGACCTGCATACAGATTTCTCAGGAGGCAGCTCAGGTGGTCTGGTATTCCCATCTCTTTCAGAATTTTCCAGAGTTTGTTGTGATCCACAGAGTCAAAGACTTTGGCGTAGTCAATAAAGCAAAAATAGGTGTTTTTCTGAAACTCTTTTGCTTTTTTGATGATCCAGCGGATATTGGCAATTTGATTTCTGGTTCCTCTGCCTTTTCTAAATCCAGCTTGAGCATCTGGAAGTTCATGGTTCACGTGCTATTAGCTATCCACATGTAATCTGCATTTCAGTCTTTTATTTGATACATTATATTAAGGAAAATGTGTTTGCTTGAAGCTAGAGGGTTTTTTGTTTTGTTTTGTCTTTATTTTTTAGCCCAGAGGTTTTGAATAGGATTCCATATAGGTATATATTTTTCAGAGCTTTGAGATTTTAGACTAATTACTTGTTACAGAGGAAAATCTTATTGATTTCAATGTAGTAATTGTTTTATAAGAGTATTGTCCCCTAGGGAGTGTTCTAGATCTATTAGGTATTCCCAAGTGAGGATTTGACTTTAGGTCTTTGGATTTTACCTGAGCTCTGAAATCCTAAGTTTGCAAGGCAACTTCATACCTCCCTAGTCTCTTGAGTGCATTATTCTCCTTAAGTTGCCATTAACTTGAATTTCACATTTCTTCTTTAACTCTTGTTTCATGCTATATCCTGTGAATAATTAATTTGGGCGTTTGGTGAATTTGTTCTAATTTCGAGACTCTTCTTTCATAGATGTTTTTAAAAAATAAGTATGGTTTTGTTTTGTTTTTTTAAAATAAAACATAGAGGCTTTGGTGAAGAGAAGCAGTGTTATTGTTACTATTGTTATTGTGGACTTGTCTGGAGTTCTCGAAGTGGACATTTGCTGAGTCCCTTCCTAGCGTTCATTCCTTCTTGCTTTCTTCAGTGATGGGCTGCACTTTTCCTTCATTTTCAACTCTTTGGATTTAGATGAATGAATCTCACTCCGTGCTCCAGGATAGCTTGATTAGTTTGATCTGATTTAATCTCCACTTCCACACTTCTGTTTCTGCCCACACACCCACACACAGTGCAAATGTGTGCTCCTGGGAAGGGAAAGCTTCCTCTCTGTTCCTCAAGTGCTGCTTGAAGAGACCTTTTCTCTCTCTCTGGATAGTGTCATATGAAGTTGTGAGGTATAGAATGGCTGGAACTAATTTTATTGCCAAGTTTTGGAGCAACCTGAGGATGAACCTACTCATGGAACAAGACAGAACCAAGAGGATGGCAGAGAAGTGAAGCTGTAGTCGTGATGGTGATGTGACTCTCTGGATCAAATTTCCTCTGGATTTTTCAGTGAGTGGACAGTAAAGTCCCTCCCTCTGTTTAGAACTTTTCTTTTGCTTATTTATAAATGTTTATATATATCCTCTGTTTGCATAATGATAAGCATTAGTAATATGGGGAGATGAATGAAATACATTTTTTATCCTCACTGGGCTTACAGCTAGATCGGAGAAACAGACATGTCATAGGAGAAACAGAATACACGACAGGGACAAACTATAGACGACTCACGGAGATGGAAGGACTTGTTGATACTTGCCATAGAAAAACAAGTTATGGAAGACAGTATTTCTGTCTCTGCTCCTGGTGCCAGAATCAGAGACACCTGCACCATCTTCATGTTGTTAGCAGTGGTTTAATTTCAGCAAAGCATTATTTGTCACATTAAATTAGTGTTCACTTTATTTGTGAATTTTTTGGCTTTATAATTTAAGAGTTATAAAAATAGGGAGTTTATTTATAATTTATTAATATTTATACATAATTAAATTTGTCAGCAACGGGTAGGTCCATGAGACTTATTTCTTTTTCCTTTTGAAAGATGTCCTTATGCTACTTAGTTTTCAGAGACACCACTAGATATGGGTTCGGGGGGCTATTGAAGAGTAAGACAACTGAGGATGGATGGAGGACAAAGTTTGAAGTGGGGAAATTTCCTACTTTAGATGGATAACAAGAAGTTTGAACTAAGGTGTAGAAATGACATTTGAGAAGGAAAAAAGCACAACATGTGTTCACTATGTAGCCTTTGTGACTGATTATATTTGTGGAGTCAGGGAGAAACCTCAGATACCTGGTCAGTGACTGCATGGTTGCTGCTGCTGTTCACAAAAACAGAGGTTATAGGGAGAAGAAACCGGCTTTTCTGAGGCTAGGGTGGAAGTTGGAGGTGTGCGTGTGAGGTGATAACATCTTTGAATATCTTGACTTTAAGGTGCCTTTTAAAAATATAGGGTAATAAATCCTATAGTTTAGGAGACAGTTAAGGAACAGGAATATAATTTAGGATTCTTCAGTATTTAGAAAGTAACTGAAACCATAGGCTTGAGGTTGCCCAGGAAGAGTTTATTGAGAAGTTAGGCCAAGGATCTTCTGTGTTGTCTTGAAAGAGGAGTCAGCATTTCAGCATTCTATCTTATCTTTACTGTAATGTTGGCTTCTATATTCAGAGTCCTTGGTGGGTGTGTCTCTTTGGGTCAGCAAAGAATTTTGTGAAAGAGAAAAAAGTATTTCTTGAGAGACATTACTTTTAAGATGAACAAATATTAAATGCTGCAGCATATTTAATACTTTTGACTTTGTCACCCAATTCATAGATTGCCCCTGGGGAATAGAGATTTTAGGCTACCCACCATAACCTGTATCATCCCTATTAAAGTCTACAGAACTGGGACTTTTTTTTTTTTTCTGAGGGCCAATTCAGGAAAATAACTAAATTTGCAGTTGAGTAGTTCCCCTATGAATATGTAAGTATCTAATCTACAAGAGTCTAATCAGGGTAGGGGTTACTTTTAAAGCAAGAAGTTAAAGATTCTTCTTCACACAGACAATCTTTGATAAATAGAAGGAAATCTGAGTCTGAATACTTGCATTTATACAGGGCACTCTTGAAGATGTCCGCCAGGCTGAGGTATGAAGTAGCACTGCTTGAGGTGAGGGAGCCATGATATACAAGTGTTGTCAATAAACATCGGTAATGAAACTTTGCAGCAACACGGGGTGCCAATGAGAATAGGGTGGTGGTACAGTTTCAAAGTTTCACAATAGAAAGTTGGATGAAAAAAATTAGGAGCTGTGAGATAGGTCCAGTTACATCTGAGTTAACAAACAGTCCTTTTGGTGATTTCTTGAGTTTATATACCTTTTAAAACACTTGTTATTTTGGAACTAAAGAAAAAACACTCATTGTTTTCCTTATTGTGTGGATGTATAAAAATATTTGTTAAACATATGTTGTACTTGTAATTTAGTTATTTATACTTGTTTATGATTCATACTTGGGTCAGTTCTTATTTATTTGAGAAGATCAAAATAGTGTCTGGCAAGTCGGAAATCCTTTACTGACATGTAGCATCCAGTATGCTACAGGACTGATTTTGGAAACTGACTAGAATTCAGAAAGTTAGAACAGATTACATTGGATTTATGATGATTTAGTTTGATATCTGTTGATTGAAGTAGAATGAAATTTTGAATTGAGCACAGGCACGGTACAGAGGGCCATGGTAAGGAGGGAGAGAGTTTGAACATTTGAAATGTTGGTGGAAGAAAGTTCAGTGACCATAGATTAATTTCAGTTGACTTAGTAAGAAAATTACTTAAGACATTTAAAGTGGGGTGTATGAATATAACAAAGTATACATAGTAATTTCAGTGTTACTGCATTTATAGTAGTAGGTTTGTTTTGGTTTATACATCTTCATACTATATCCAGAATCTGACCACTCCTTACCATCTCAGTCATTATCACCACAGGCCTATCCACCATCATCTTTTGCTTATATTATGACAATAGCCTCTTAAATTTTGCCACGTGTTGGAATCACCTGAAGATTTTTTAAAATGCCAATGCGTGATTCCCACTGGCAGCCATTCTGATGTAATTTTTGGAATGGGTTGCAACCTGGGCATCATGATTTTTTTAAAGTGTCTGATGTTCTAATATACACTGCCCCTAGATAATCAGAAAATCAATAATCTTTCTATGAAGTAGTTTATTTTGACTACATTTTTCTGCTAGTAGCCATGTGCATTTAATTCAGAACATTTCCATTTCTTAAAGTTTCTTAAAGTCCTAGATATTCATTAGGCTTCTTAATTGTGAGCAATGGAAACTAACTTGGGCTAATGTAAGCAGAAATGAAGTTTGCTGATAGAACATTGAGGGGCTCGTAGAATTGGTAGAAGACTGGATGAAGCCAACCTCAGAAAGTACAGGAATGAGAGGGGGCTGAACAGCTAAGAGCCACTGAAAAACTCATTGCCCTGAGACCATCACTGCTGTCTCTGCTCAACGCTGAAGTTGGAAATTCTCTGTTCACAGACAAGGGCTTCACATGCTTGGAATTCCACAAAATGACAAAGGTATACATTGTATAGCCTATAATGTGTTGTTTATTTTATACATCAACCCACTGCTCCTCAGCCTAATAATCTAGAGGACACTGCATTCTTCCATCATTATTTTAAAAACTTTAGTGCCTTCTACTACTTGTCCCTTAGTAAACATTAAGAGATAACAGAATAAATGAACAAGTGGCAAGCAAATTAATAGGAAATCTTGAATACAATATATGAATACTTGTGTATTATTTTTGGAGGTATGGTCACCAGTTTAAGTATAAAATAGGCATGTTTCTTAATAGTAGAAATGTCCTGAGTTTCTATAATGGAAGTTACATATCAATATTGTATGTTAGCAGTGTCCAGTAGAAGTATAATGTGGGCAACACATGCAGTCCATGTGTTTAATTTTAAATTGCATTTAAAAAGTAAAAAGAAACATTTAGTTTTAATGGTATATAATATTTAACACAACTCAGTTCGACTAGTCACATATTAAGTGCTTAGTAGTCATATGTGCGTGTTTAATTGCTGAGTCGTGTCTGACTCTTTGCGACCCCATGGACTGTAGCCCACCAGGCTCCCCTGTCCCATGGATTTTTCCAGGCAAGAATACTGGACTGGGTCGCCATTCCCTTCTCCAGGGGCTGCTTCTGACCGTGGGCTCGAACTCTGGTCTCCTGCGTTGGCAGGTGGATTCCTTCCCACGGGGCCGCTGGGGAAGCCTGGTCACACGTAGCCGGCGGC
Source organism: Cervus canadensis (assembly GCF_019320065.1). Classification (NCBI taxonomy): domain Eukaryota; kingdom Metazoa; phylum Chordata; class Mammalia; order Artiodactyla; family Cervidae; genus Cervus; species Cervus canadensis. The sequence goes on from NC_057410.1 coordinate 6,490,025, forward strand.
TACCATGTTGGACGACACAGTCCTGTGGCGTGCTGTAAAGTGCCCTGTGACTTTCAGGTCCTGCCGCTCAGCTTACCTACGCTGAAGTGAGTGAGACACCTTAGGAAACTGAGCGTTTTAAAAAGGCACAATCTAAAAGGAATGACAGGGCTCTTGGTTATTCATTCTCTTCTAATTCAAAGCAGTTTTACTTGAGTTTGCAGTGTTTTACAATTTCTTTTTATGGTTGAAGGAGAAGTGTGAAATGGGAAAGAGAAACCTATTTTTTTTTCATTAGTCTTTGATTTTATTTATTATTTTTTATTTTCTGAAGATTTAAATGTGAGGATTTAGGGTAGTTCAGATGCAATTGAAGGCATAGAAAGGCAATATGCTTTTGCAATGCAGAGTTTGCATGAGAATAATCAAGTTAATCATACTTTATTACATTTAGTGTATGTTTCACTACTAGATATTAGTATCTGAAGTTTGTAAAATGAAAAAATAGTAGTGACTGACTCTGTGCTTGAGATTTTATCATACATAATTTCTTTTCCCTAGATAATTCATGTCAATAAGTAAGTTTTATGTTCTAATTATTTTTATTCTTGCAGGCTGCTGAATCAGGAATAATAAAAGTTAAAACAATAGCTGCACGAAACACCGAAATTTTGGCAGGTAATTTTTTGCATTAAAAATTCAACAATTAATGAAAGTTTGACTAATGGTAAAAGTAGAATCTTAAGACCCATCAGTTTTTTTTTTTTTATAGCATCTCTTCCTTATGCTCCAACATGCTATCTATAATGGTAAAGAACATGTAAAAGTCCCTAATTTATGAACTAATTGGGTTTCCCAGAGATGAATGCTATACTATTCTCTGAAATCAGAAAGCTTAAAACTACAAACTCCTTACAGGCAAAGATTTTTCATACTCATCTTTGTATTCTCCTCCTCCTCTTGTCAATCACCTAAGATACACCTTACCCATAAAAGGCATTCAGTTAATATTTGTTGTATTGAAAGGAAGATTTGTTCTCAGACCATCTTCCCAGATCTGTTTTATCTTTGATATAAGCAGGGCATTATAGAGATTTAACGTTCTTTTGATTGATCTAGTTTAGGGGGAGGAATTTTCAAAAGTTTCTCTCTGGCACCCTTTGGATACTCAGTCCACCTCCTCCTTTTCTTCGTGCCTTTCTGTTCTTGCCTCAATAATGAACACACAAAAGCAGGAAACTGGCATTTTTGAGACTCTGTTACATGTGAGGTGTTTGTGCCACTTGATCTTGCATAGGACAACCTTGTGGGGAAATATTCTTTTTTGCTAGCAGAGCACATTGAGATGCAGAGAGGTTTAGTGGCCTGCGGCCGCATGGTAAGTGGTGGAATCAGATTCGCTTCCGGGCTGTGGAGAGCCCGTTCTTCCGGCCGCAGCCTGCCGCCAGGGCGGTCTCCGCACCAGGCGCTCTCCCCCGAGGGCTGGCGCTGCCCCGCGGCTTGCTTCGCTGCTCCTTCGCGTGGTTTCCAGTCCCACCCGTGCTGTTCTCAGCTAGTCACAGGAGAAAAGCAGCCCTGTTAAACTGGTTTACGCAAAGTCCAAATAGTGAAGTCTCTTTACATTTTTTAAAGAAGGATACCAGTAAATTCCTAAAGGGTGGAATTTTAAAGAATGTTCCAAAATGAAATGAAGATGTTTGGGGCTAGTTTTAGGGTGACAGATGAGAGTGGATTTCATTTTTGCCACCTTAGGGTTAGCCTGCTAAGTGGCACCTGTTTCTCACAGCTCCTCTGGTTTCGAACATTCTGACGAAACAGCAGAGTTTCATGACCTTATTCACAGCGCTGAGTACTGCTCCGTGTGGTACTGAGCAAAGGCGCGGAGTGAGTGGCGGGCACAGGCAGAGGTGTGTGTGCCTGGATGGAGGATGGGCACGTGGGTTCGGAGATGCGTGTTGGGCGGATTAGCGACCATGAGGAAATTGTTTCAAGATGAACTGTGGACACGGGTGTTTTTAAGTTGGAGATGTCATAGGCCAATTATATTAGCATGTCATTGCAAATATTTACTTTTGTTTCTGTCATTGCTGATATTATGGTAAGTCCTTAATTATTCTTCAGTAACAGAAATTTTCATTGAGTCTGTAGTTGATGGACAATTTGTTTAAAGAGACTGTTTTCTTCAGAGGATCACTGTCTGTTACAGAGTTCTGTACCACATAAAATGTCTAATTCATACTAAGGACAATTAAAACATTTTTTTTCTCAGTATGAGTTTAATATTTAAGTGGACTGTTAATTTCATTTTAATTCAGTTAGCTTTATTAAAGTCAGGTTAGAACAAATCCTTATGCACATACAATTAATAATTCCTGCTTTAATATCCATAGTATCCAGAACCATGTACTTGAGGAGGTATATTAGCATTTAAACTTTTTCCTAGTGTTTTAGCCAAGTATTTACAGCAGTTGATTGATTAGTAAAAATTTATGATTTTAGACCACTGTCATCTTGAAAACTCATGGGCTCCAAAGAAAAAGGGAAGAGTTTAAATTAGTATGTCATTTCTCAAGTACTTAACTCAGGGTATAGTTAATATTGAGAAAATTTTTTTGGTAACTTTTTTTTTATTTCCTGAGAAGTGTTTACTTCTCTAAAGACTGTAGGTTACCACTTTTGTGCTGTAACAGATGTTAAAGGTATCAAACAACTGAAGAGTCTCCAGTGATATGGGAAATATTCAGAAAATAAGAAAGGTTGCTATAAAAATCAGAACCCTTAGTTAGGGTCCCTTGTCAGAGGAAATAGTACTTAGCATAGATTTTTAACCAACTTGAGTTTTCTTAGATTTATTTTCCAAGGGAAGGTTACTTACATTGTAGAATAAATCTTGGCTTTACACCCCCACTTCTAAGCACCCTCCTTTAATGTTTACTTTTCTTTGTTTTCACTGCTCTCATGAATGCTGACATAAGTGGAATGCTATGCCAGGTAATGTCAGCATCAATGCACATACAGATCATTATCTCAACATTGCCTTTTCCTTTAAGACTGCAAGTGCGAGATAGCAGCATGAAGCTTTTCATTTACAAGGCCAAATGCCTTCATCTTACGCTTGACTATCAAATATTATAAATTGTTTTCATTATCCTAGTTTACAACAAATATACTTGAACTTGACTGAGATTTGTGCTACACAGAAATTATATAAACAGAGAATCTGCTATTTGAATAGATATTGGAAATAAGGAAATCAATGAAGTTGTGAAATCTTTTAAAATTGTATATTTAACCCCTGACTCAAAACTGTAATTACATCCACCTAACACCGCTTTCAACTACTGTCAATATATATAGAAAATTTTTACGTAATCATTATGTATGATTTGTGTTCTTCTGTCCTCACAATTTCCCTCATTCTTTTCATATCTATATAGTCTTATTGCTAAGCGTTCTCTAATTTCAGTAGCAATGAGTAAATATACTTTGGAAATTTTTTTTTACATTAAAGTGTTATTTGTCTGCTGATTTTATTCAGTATATTCTCTTTTATCAGTCCACATACCTGTGATACTTTACAAACATCCATAGAGTATCCCATATAACATATTCTTAATAAAGAAATAATTATGTAAGAATCACTGGTGGAGATATAAAGATGGGTAATATAATTCACCTGCAATCTGTGTGTTAATGCAAGAAATATATTTGAAAAGTATGTTTGTGCCATTCATTCTATTTAGCTTACCTGCTCCTCCATTTACTTTTTGGAGCTCTTTGTCAGAAATTTTCCCTTCCCAAAGACATACTTCTTGAGGTCAGGATCGATATCTTATTCTTCCTTACATTGCTGCTAGATAGCACATTACATGGGAAATAGTAAGCTCTCCTTAAATGTAGGCTCCTCCAAAATGCAAGTAAGACTCTTTGAGTGTTGCCACTAGTATATTTTCGATCTCTCTTTAATTTTCCGTGTTATGATTGAGTACATGAATTTTGTCATATTTAGATCATGTCAGCCAGTTAACAGAGTAATGGAAGAGACAGATTCTAAACAGAAAATTCTGAGGCTTATATGGTAAATGTCAGGTGGAAGTATAGATGGGCTTGTTACAAGAATATCAGGAAGATTCCTAATCCAACCCGGGACTATGAAGCTGAGTCTTGATGCTCGAAAAGGAGTTAGCCAGGCAAATAAGGTGTAGGAGTAATAAGTAAGGGAAGTTACTTAAATGCATGAGGTATGAAACAGTTTGGTCTGTTTGGGTACCTGTCCAACTCCTGCCATTGTGTGACTTCCTGAGCAACTTGATAGAAAGTGTTTGAATTAGGGAGGTGACACTTTCATATACGTATTCTTATACTCTGTACATTACTCTGACAACATGTGAAAGGCATATTTCAGTGTATCATCAGTATGGAAGGGGCCTGTTGGTAGATTGCTACTCTAACCCAGGATGGAAGATACAGGAGGCTGTACTTCATTGCTTGCTAACAAATTGACCTAATGGATCAGAGAGCATTCTCTGCCACATAATGTGTTTTTCTTTATTCTTTTCCCCCCTTTTTAAAAACACAAATTTTAATTTTTATCCTGCCTTTATTACATCATACTTTTTTTGATAACATATTTTCTAATTTATGAAATTGTTCCAAAATATTTCAGCAAGTGATTGTAATTTAGGTATGTTTCAGTATTTAGAATTATATCACATTTCTAGGAATGAAATTATTAAAGGATATGAACCTGTTCTTGAAATTTTTCATCACTGCTTTCTAAAAAGATAAGTTTATACCTTTACCAACGACATGTGAATGTATTTTTATAGCATCCTCGTAAGATTATTATTTTAAAAAATCTTTTCAGTCCTTGAACAAGCAAGTAACTTCTCATTTTAATTGACATTTCTTTTTAATGTTGAACATTTTTCTCTAATAAATTACTTTTTCATTTTAGTTTTTTTTAAAATTTTTGTGTTTTCTTTATCAAGTGTTTGAGCTATTTATATAGCAAAATATTAACTTGTCATGTTTATATCATATTATCTGCATTATTTACCTCTTAATTTTTTATCTGCTGCTGCTAAGTCGCTTCAGTCGTGTCCGACTCTGTGTGACCCCATAGGAGCCCACCAGGCTCCCCCGTCCCTGGGATTCTCCAGGCAAGAACATTGGAGTCGGTTGCCATTTCCTTCTCCAATGCATGAAAGTGAAGTCGCTCAGTTGTGTCTGACTCTTAGCGACCCCGTGAACTGAAGCCTGCCAGGCTCCTCCGTTCATGGGATTTTCCAGGCAAGAGTACTGGAGTGGGGTGCCATTGCCTTCTCCGTAATTTTTCATCTAGATGCTTTTTATTTTCTATAATCTAACTTTTCTGATTTGTTGCTCTGTATTTAAGTAGTCCTTCTCCTTCCATGTAGTTGATAGTCACTTTTACTTTCTTCTTGTTTTTCTGCAGTTTGATATTTTTCTTAATAATAGAGGGTTACACGAGGACCTAGGTGTTTTTTCTTTTGCTGAATTACTGATTATAGCAACATCATTTGTTGAATAATCCTTCCTTTACCTGTAATGTACTTTTACGATGACACTGTTCATAATTTTATTTGTCCTTATGTTGAATCATTTAAAATATTTTCAGATATTTTGAACCATTAAACTTTTTTTAGTGTTTGAAGTATCAGTTTTTCCCATAACTAGATTTTAAAGATTTTAAGGATAGCAGTCATGTCTCCATCACATTTTATTTCTTTCACAAGAGCTATAGTTTGTCATTTAATGACTGTTAAAAATTTAAAAACCTTTTATTAACCCCTGTTAGTGTGACTCATAGTGGGGTACCCTAGTTTAATTCTTTTTTTCCAGGATAAAACCTGCAATTTTGCAGTGAAACTGCTCAGAGCAAGGAAACCCCTAGGATATGGGGACCTGCTGGATCTCTTTCAGGTGTGTGAAAGTACATCATTTGATCTCACAGTTACACAATTTGGAAATAAAATAATCAAACACAGAGTTTCAGTCTATTAAAGGAATTGTGCTTCTGAAGGGACTTATGTAGAAACTAAACTTTTTCTTTTTTCCCTTCTCTCCACCCTCCCCACCCCCACCCCCCACCACAGGTTTTGATTAAAAAGCATTGACCTTTTCCTCTTTTTTCCCCCTGGATTTAAAAAAAAATGGTTAAAGTAACATACATGTTGTTTTATATTTTTGCACACCCTTTTCCTCAATGTGATCGCTTAACTCTAAACCTATAGGAAGGTTTTTATGTGAAGACACCCTTAAGATGCATGTAATTAAAATTACTGTTTATAAAGAGAAAGTAGCAATTGCTCAGTTAGAAGAGTAGGATTAATTTCTGATTCTTAGGATCATTATGACATTTAGAATAAGATAAATAATTAGCAACTTTTAAAAAATGATCTTTATCTTCATTGTGATCTAGATCTGGTAGATATGTTTCTGTTTTTCACATTATGCTTCAAAAAACAGATCAGTAGGTTTTCTTTTTTGATTGTTGTTGATCATCTGTTTTGGATAACACAGAAATTTCCTTTGACCATTATATTCTCACATAAACTGGGAGAAAAAAAAGTAGGAAGGATGGATACCTTTGAGTTACATTAAAATACAGTTAAAAATTATTTTTATTACTACATTAATTTTAACTCAGCTTGATAGATCTGAATAGCTGTGACTGAATGTGTAATTCACCTTATTTTATTCATTCTAAGATAAGACAGTTCTTGCACATGTTAATATTCCCCAAATTAGCATGCATTTTACAGCTAATAGTATTTTAGAATCACTGTGGGCCAGATACTTTTGTAGTTGTCTTTTTCAGTGCACCTATGAACTTGTTCATAGTTGTTCATACTATCACATCAGTTGAGTTGCATGCGTTGTTGATGTCATGTAAGTTTCATTGGTATTTGAAATGTTACCTTTGTTGTGCAGAAACTTCCTGTTAACATCTTATGGTAAGATCAAAAAACACCAGCATCAAAGCATGCAGAATGGGTGTCATTAGCTTAGACAAATATCTCAGAGACAGTGGTGAAGTGCTCTCAAGCAATGAGGCATTGCAAACAATCCAATTAAAAAATGGACAGAAGTTCTAAATAGACATTTTTTTCAAAGAATACATACAGGTGGCCAACAGGTACATGAAAAGATGCTCAACATCATTAATCATTAGTGCTATGCAAATCAAAGGCAAATGAGGGTATCACCTTACACCTGTTAGAAGGACTGTTGCCAAAAAGATAAGAAATAACAATGGCCTTCTTGGCCTAAAGGATGAAATTATGAGGAAAAATTGTAAGTGATTAGAAAGTATTGTATCATTGTTTAATTAGCATAGGTAATTGGCACTGATTTTCTTTCTGGTGATATACATGTGTCTTAAAATAATTGTCATCAGAGACTCTGTAGAAGTACACTGTGTTTCCTTCTATGGAGACAGAATCCCTTTCCTTCATTCTTCTGATGACTTTAGGCAGACAGCTTTGAAATGTTTCATTGGTTCCTTTTAGACACTTTTAACTCCTTTAATTTCCATTTGCATCGTATGCTGTTTGCCTTAAAAGAGTGGCAGCATAATGTTGTGGAAAGAGTAGTGAACCAGGAATTAGAAGACATATTTTTGGATTCTGGTTTTGCCACCTACTTATAGTGTCACTGGGTTCAGATCATGCCCTATAAACTCTGCGTGGGTATTATGATACTCAAATGACAAACACATGTTAATGTCCTAAAAATTTTAAGTGCAACTTAATTGTATTGAAAACTTACATTTGCCTGAACAAGATTTAATAATTGGAACATTCTGCAGAGTTAGGGGTGGGCATCAGACTTCAGTGATTTTGGCAGAATTGAACATAGCAGGATATTTACTGCTTCAGAATAGTAATTTTTGAGCTTTATTGTCATCTTTTAATCACTCATATAAATGTTTTGTGACATTGTTATGGAAATTTTATTTCTCTGGTTTTGAAGCAGAACCTTGATGCACAAGAAAGCAAGGAAATAAGGCAAGGGAGCTGTTTTTTGGAAACACTGTTCATTGCCAGTCATATTTGCCATCTCTTAGCTGCGATGCAGTGGCACCCCACTCCAGTCCTCTTGCCTGGCAAATACCATGGACGGAGGAGCCTGGTGGGCTGCAGTCCATGGGGTCACGAAGAGTCAGACACGACTGAGCGACTTCACTTTCACTTTTCACTTTCATGCTCTGGAGAAGGAAATGGCAACCCACTCCAGTGTTCTTGCCTGGGGAATCTCAGGGACGGGGGAGCCTGGTGGGCTGCCGTCTATGGGGTCGCACAGAGTCGGACACGACTGAAGCGACTTAGCAGCAGCAGCTGGGATTTATGCTGGCATGCTGAGGGATTTTACAGAGCATGCTGTAGGGAATAGTAGTCTTTTATTTGCCATACCATAAAGAAGCTTTGGGAGAAGAAAGAAGGGACTTTAAGTGATAAAATTAATGTTAACACTAGCTTTACACTTTTAAAGGTGACTATGGGAGACTTTCCCACAATTTCTTTTGAAAAACATGTTAAAACTCAAGTTTTGTGTGACTTTACACAGGTTTTAACCTATTAAAATAATTGATGGATGCAATACATTTGAAAACAAGTACCAAACATATAAGTTTAATGTTCTCGTGACTTGGAATTTTATGTTATTTATTCAAATTCCCTGAGGATGACAAATGTGAAATGTGTCTTTTCATCTTTGTGTAACCATCCACTAAGTGTGTGTGTACTGATTTAACTTAATTTTGTAAATGTAAATTATGTATAATTCAGTTTGTGCATTTTCTAATCTTTTACATTTTTGTTGCTGTTTGAAAACTTCTGAAATAATTGGCTTGGTAGAAGGAGTTATTTTAAGATTTGGAATTATAGCATGTGCATCCAGTTAATTTAAAGCAATACTTCAGTAATAAGAGTTGTAATGTTATTGTTTTTAATGGGTTTACTTCTTGAAGAAGAAATTAGAGCCAGTGAATTAAAGGCATGTATAAAATTCTAGGGAGTTCTGAATGTTCATTCAGAAATGTGATAGGGTTGATGTATGTACTATTTTTAATTACTTTCCTGCTCTAGAATATGAGCTTTTATTCCTATTTTCCCTTCTACACTATTGAAGAAATAGTCTTACTCTGAGGCAAGATAGAACTTCTGAGAAGTTGCCCTTAAAGAGTTTACAGAAGACGGAGGAGAACCAGAGGACAGTGTCAGGAGAAAGGCACGGGAAACTGTACTAAGGAGGGTAGTTTAGATACAGAGTCTGCAGTATTTTAACTCTTACTGCTTGATTTTTATTTTCATATTTATTTTACATTAAGTGGTTTTTATTAAGATTGTCATTACTGGTTGTAATTATGTAAAAATGTTCTTATTTATGAATTATGTTTAAATTTTTATTTTATATGTGTTCTAAATAAAGCATTGAAGGAGAACAGCTCAGAGGTTGTTCAACCTTTTCTAATGGGTTGTGGAACCAAGGAACCAAAGATCACTCAACTATGTTTGGCTGCCATTCAGAGGCTCATGTCCCATGAAGTGGTGTCTGAGGTAATGTGAAGATTTTGTCTGAACTGTGCACCTACAAATCAGATCAGGAGTTTTCTCAAGGAGAGAATAAAACATACCTGGTATTTAATATAGATCAGTACTTGAAGGACATGCCTTCATTTTAAAAGGTTACCAAATTGTCTCCTTATTAAACACTCAGTGTAGATGGGGTGAATTTTGTCAAATCATCTGCAGTCTAAGAAGTCACACGTGCTCAGTTGCCTAGTCGTACCCGACACCTCATGGCCCCATGGACTGGAGCCCACCGGGCTTCTCTGCCCACGGAGTTTTCCAGGCAAGAATACTTGAGTAGGTTGCCATTTTCTACTCCAGGGGATATTCCCAAACCCTCATCTCTTGCGTCTCCTGCATTGGCAGGAGGATTCTTCACCACCAGTGCTACCATAGTTCATTAATATAGATAATTTTGAGAACCAAGCAAATTTTCAGTATCAGTGATGAAGAATATCATGAATTCATGAATTCCTTTTTTAAAGGTAGAGAAAATCATGACTATTTCTTAGATTGTCTGAAATGTTGCTCATTAAGGGTATTCATATCTAACCTCATGATGGTAAAACAGGAAAAACGTTGTATTATTATGAATCTGCATCCTGCTTGTTTACTTAACTTTGTACTTCATAGGGTACTTTTTAATAGAAATGGTAAATTATTTTGCCTTTGGTATAACATTCTAAACAGTATCAGATTTAATTGAGTTCGTAAATGTGTTGTTAAGTTGTGTTTTTTCTTTAACTTGTTTTCCCCTTGTCAATGAAAATAATATGTAAGACATAGTAACAGACTCATAATTTGTATATGTTTATATTCATAAGTGTCCAAATGAAATATACCCCTATTATTTTAGAAATGAGCCTTGATTTTGGCAAGGTATTTCGGAACTGCATGTTGCTGTTTGCCTGTATTCAAATGGTACATTTTAAATCTTAAAGCATTATTTTTTGAGAAGAAAATTAATTGGTTGCAGTTCTTGAATTAGTTGAGAGACATGTGTTTGGATCTATAGATTTAGAAACATGGGTTTTTGTTAATGTGATCAAGAAATTCTCTCCAGGTGAGATTTTATTTGCATACTTTTTCTTGCTTAGGGACCCAAAATACCTATATTTTATTTGTTGACAATAATTAAAATACTTGTTTTACAGACTGCAGCTGGAAATATAATTAACATGCTTTGGCAGCTAATGGAAAATAGTCTTGAAGAACTTAAGCTGCTTCAAACAGTTCTTGTTCTTTTAACAACCAATACAGTAGTTCATGATGAGGCACTCTCTAAGGTAGGAACCTGTTTGTCCAAGTTCATGAAGTGCTTTGGGACAGTATTTGGATAAGCTGACCGAAAGAGGAAAGCCTAGTGCTGTTTGAACTAAAGGCAACTTTCCTGTAACTCTTGTGATAATGCACGTTGCATGTTAAAAGCCCTCAGCGCCTTACTTTCCACAGATCAGAGGTGATGTCAGGTTAGGGTGATTAGACAGACTCCCTTGGCGATAGCTGACAGGCTTGGTTATGAATACAATGTGGAAAAAGAAAGGTAGCAGAAGAAAAGGAATAGAGAAAGAAGAAAAGAAAACGGCGTTCGTTTCCAGGTATCAGTGTTGTCCACAATTACCTTGGGTGTTCCTGACAGCTCTCTGTTTCCCCCTTTCAAAATAATTTCACGTGTGAAATGTATGTAAGCCAGATAGCTTAAGTCTGTCCCTGAAGCAGCTGGAGAAGTGTCGTTTTGGCATTAATACTAGATAAGGCTGCATGTATGAAAGCTCTTTCTCATTCCCACTCTCCTTGAAACATGTAACAACTGTTATATTATTTGTTTCATCTTTAAATTTTTTTTAAAATTGTGTAATATTTCTAAAGAACAGAAAGTACAGAGAGTAATATAAAAATAGCCTCAATTAATAGTTTATTATTTAGGGTGAAAGGTGCATTTCACATTACCTTTGCTAATCTTATGTATCTTTGTATTCACTGAGTTTGAATTTTTTAAAAATAATGAAGTTTTTGTAGCTTTATTGTATAAAAGAGTGGGACTTTTAGCATAGGTGATTGAAACAGCAAAACATAAATTATTTGCAGTTACAGCAGATAAAGATAATAACCGTATTCATCAACTTATTTCATGCTAAATGAAACTTGTTTTTTTAGGCAATTGTTCTTTGTTTTCGGCTACACTTCACAAAAGATAACATTACAAATAATACAGCTGCTGCTACGGTGCGACAGGTCGTGACTGTTGTTTTTGAGAGGATGGTGGCTGAAGATGAACGGCACAGGGGTAAAGTGATGGGAGTTGTTTCCTTTTGCCTGTGGGTGGCTCTAGTGTCCATGGTTATTCATTTAATGATTGTCAGTCATTCCCCTATGAACTTAGGCTGCCTAATAATTAGAATACTTTAGGAAGTATATTTAACGTCTTTATTATTGATAATGGCAAACCAAAAGATAGATCTCTCACAGTTTTGTCACCCTAAGAAGTGGACCCTGTTTTCTGTATTTAGTTTTAATATATTCAAAATTTTGTATTGAAGATGGTAATAGCACATTTTACACAAAGTGTTGCATTGTAAGTATTTTTAGCCAGACATTACGTTTGATTATTTTGTGTTACATTCTGGCTTTTGTAACTGAGATTTTAATTGGGGGCATTGTGTTTTGTGGCTCGTCTATGATTTCACGAACTGCTTCTGTTCTGTGGTTCAGTATTGTTCTGAGTGTCTTCCCACATATGTATTTCCATTTGAATTATTTCTTTGGAGTAAATTCTCAAAAGTGAGCTTCCCTCATGTGAATTTTTGTCTTTGCCTATTAATATGTATTAATCAAGAATATTTATTAATGTAAAGCCTACTCTTCATATTTTCATCAAATCCTTTTATTTGTAATTTTTAACATCTTCATGATTTGAAACATTTCCTAAAAACTTAGACATATCCTGTCACAGAGTTTATAGACACTCTGTTTCTGTTACAATTTTTATAATTTGATAAATATTAAGTTTTTTTAATTTACTATCCTTATTAGATGAAAAGTAAAAACTTTCTGCATTATTAGTTGAAAGGATCATGAGGTGCTATAATCAAGAGCAGCTTCTGTTTTATGGAGTCAAGAAACAAAAGATTAAACTTTTTTTTTTAGATTTTTTCACCCCTAAACTCTTGATATTATACAGTCTTTCATATCATTTGGTGTTATTTTGGTAATATTGGTAAAAAAAAAATAGCAATACTAGTAAATGATAGTTCTGCCTACTCTAATAATTACTTCACTTTATCTGAATTTAACCATTGGTCAAATTTTTCACATTCTGTTTCAGGCATTTTTCATCTATTTGTTTATTAAAATATTCCCACTAACTTTTGTCTCACTTTTCCAAGGGGAAATGCAGGTGGAATTCTAACAGTTTGAAATATAAAGGAAATTAAATGTAGAGGTTAAAACAGAGCAGTTCTCCAGTTTGAATGTCTTATATACCATAATCTCAGTTAATTTCTAAATTGATAGTTTTGGTTGTGTGTCTAATATCACACTTAATACTTTCTAATAAGGTAGAAAATATTTAGAACCTCTTCCTTTTCAAGTAGTCATTAGTTAAGATTTATTTGAAACAGGCTGCCATAACTTACAGGGAATAGTATCTTGTTAGGATTCAAAGAAATTGAGAAGCCCCATTCTAGGTGACTCTTGGCTGGTCAATATCTGTAACTGACATAGTACTTAATGGCAGATCAAGCAGTTAATTCTCTTGAAGATGGTGAGATTATAGAGGAATTAACTGTGGTAAATATTTATATGTTTGATATTTAAAGGTACATTCAAATATGACATGGGTTTCAAATCCATGAAATAAAAGGACTAGAGAAAGGGGTACTAGGAAAATCATATGTATGGACAAAGATAATCTTATTAAAATGAATATGAGATAGTGAAGAGTGGTTTTTTTTATGATACAATGTATCAAAATGTAATTCCCAATTTTTCTTTCCATTTTGGAGGCATGGTTCTGAACTTAAAGTTTATAATTCTGTGAATACATTCTTATTTTCAATATACCTTTTAGATGGTGCATATGATTTATTAAAAGCACTATGAAATCCTAAAACCCTTCTTTTTTGATTGCAGATACTACAGACCAACCAGTACTGGTCCAAGGAAATAGTAACAGAAGATCTGTCAGCGCCCTCAGACCTTGCGCTAAAGATGCATATATGCTTTTCCAGGTAGTTACTTGATAAGGGCGATTTTTATAATAGAGTGTACTTTTGTGTGAACGGTTGATTTTGGAATCTTGTATCTGATTTAATTTTTAAGTGTTTTTTTTTCATTGTCATTTTAAAGTGTCAAAAAGTAGTATAGGTTTTAAAAGAAAAAAGTCGTACAGGTTTCCTCCACAGTATCTGACAGTAGCACATTTCTGTGAAACTTCAAAATCCCTTAAGTGGAAAAGCAATTACCTTAGGACAGAATTACCTAACGAATGCACAAAATAAATCAGGATAAAGCACACACACACACACAGCTCAAAGCTGTGGCAGCTTGACGCGGAGACGCTGAGTATGGCTCCTAGAGAAAGAACTTGAAGGTACCACTCTTGGTGCTGGGGGTGCGTGCCGCCTCTCTTATGGGCTGCCTGCAAAACAAACTCGGAACATGGTTTTCATTTTTGTCTTTTTTTCCTTTTTTAAAGAAAATTGAAAATCTTCAGATTTTCTCCTGGTTAAAGAAAACAGGTGCTAACCTAGGTCTTTTGTAAAAACTAAGTGGTGAAGAACTTTTGGAAAGCATGTGATATCTGTCTAAAACATTAAAGAGCGTCTGTACCTAATTAGCATGATAAAATATTATGTTTCACTTTAAGGAAATAAAATGAGTGAAATCCTGAACTAGCTATATTAGGAATGACTAGTCATATAAAATACTTCCTTTAATAGGAGAATTAAAGTATTTACTTAAATTCTGCTCTATCTGATATAACATGATATACAAATACCTGATTTTTACATTACTTATCATGAATAAAACAAGATTAACCTGCACTAAAAATTTTATTAATTTTGATTAAAGAGTCTTTAAAACAATGTTAGAATAAGTGTTTGTCTCTACTCTGTGTATTAAGTTTACTTACATAATCAACTATACAATTAATTAAAATTTGAATTATCAGTACTTAATTTCTAAGGTATAAAACCTACTGATAAGAAGAGATACTTCAAAGAATTTTTTATGAACTATGAATTTTGAAAAGGACATTGCATTCCAGCATGTGAAATATTTTATTTATTTTTTATTTATTGTTTGATTTATTTTCTAGGACCTTTGTCAGTTGGTTAATGCTGATGCCCCTTACTGGCTAGTAGGTATGACAGAAATGACACGAACATTTGGCCTTGAATTACTTGAATCAGTCCTGAATGATTTTCCACAAGTCTTTTTACAAGTAAGCCATTTGTGGTATCTTGCAACAAAATTAATCTTTCCTTTTTTTCACAGATAGTTTTCAAGAAAGCAAGATGTATTTTTCCCCCACATTAAAAGATGCAAAAAATTATAGCTTCAGACTTTAAACATAATAATCTACTGTTATCTTAACTTTTGTTGTGCCCAAGCATTTTGAAATTTTAATGTTAGAAGGAATCCCTAGAGTCTGTCTGGTCAAGCATTTCCCAATCTAAGGGTGTATGAAGGCGCTCTTTTTATAATGTTTATAATTATATATAATTATATATATTATAATGTTTATGATGTGAGCTCTTTTTATAATATTTAAAAGCCTTAAAAATTGTTGCTAACTTTTGTTTGTATGCAGCTGTGTGCTTTCACGTAATTCAAATGGAAAAAAGAAGTCATCATTGCTTATTTAATAAATTTAATGTGCTGTGCAGAATATTTCAAAACAGTTGATGGGGAAAAAGTGAGAAAGAATTCAAACTTTTCATTTTACTTGTAAGAAGCTAAAGTCCAAAAGTGATTCAGTGATTTACATGGGGTTCTTTAGTTATTTGCAGATCTTGAACTAAAATTTAAAACTTTTAACTATACTCCAGCTCCTTTCCCTAATATGCTGCCCCTCCCTAGATCAGCTCTTTGATCTTTGCTCTTATCTACAACACAAGTGAATCAAGTGCCACCAAAGTAGAAGACCCTTTAGCCCAGGAGTCAGTACTGAAATTTTTACTACATGGCTTATAGTTTTTGGTCCATATTAGATAACTCTTCAGAGCTTTCAGTGGTATTGGACAATATTAACTGAGGATTCCCTTTCTTGTATTAGCATAGGAGAAGTTAAGGTATAACTTGATTCATAGTCTTGTATAAACTGATAGTTGTAACAGCTACGACTTTTGACTGCCTACTCCGTGCTAAACTTTGCCAAATTCCTTACAATCTTTAATCTTACAATTACAATCTTCCTTACAATTCCTTTAATCTTCACAAGTACCAATTATTCCTGTTTTACCCAGGAGGAAGCTAAGAATTTGAGGGTTAACTAACTTGTCTAAGGGTTCATAGTTTGTGAGTGTCCTCATCCTTTAGCCTCACTGTCCTTTTTGTTCTTAAATGGCCCACTTGGACTCCTGCTTGAAGGCCTTTGTGCTTACTGCTGCCTGGGCCTGGAATGCTTTTCTCCCGTGTAGCTTGTTCTCTTCCTCTTCTGAGGACTTAACTCAATGGTCAACATACCAGACAAACCTTCCCCACCACGCTGTGCAAAATGGCAGCTTTTTTTCCTGGCAGCACCCTTGTCTTTCTGACTCCTTGTCATTTTTCTGATCACTTCCTGACATATGTGTTTGTACATGAGTTAGTCTATTTTTTCCCCTCATAAAAAAGTAAGTTCTATGAGGCAGGGACTTAGTTCAGTGTTGTACAGTTGCCTATAATAGTGCCTGGCATATGGCAAGTATTTGATAAATATTTGAATAAATGAGTGAATGAATTGGTAAATGAATTTGAATTAGAATTTTCTGTCGTTTGAATTACATTTTCTAATTTTGTAGGGAAAAGTTTGAAAAAATGGTTTCAGATTTATTGTGCCTAAAATAAATCTATTCTACTTTATTCTTCTTGCTATAATCCAGAGGAGAAAAAAGAATTACCTTGTGTAAGATCCTAAAGTTTACTCCTCAGTTCAGTTCAGTTGCGTCGCTCAGTCGTGTCCGACTCTTTGTGACCCCATGAATTGCAGCACGCCAGGCCTCCCTGTCCATCACCAACTCCCGGAGTTTACTCAAACTCATGTCCATCGAGTTGGTGATGCCATCCAGCCATCTCATCCTCTGTCGTCCCCTTCTCCTCCTGCCCCCCAAGCCCTCCCAGCATCAGGGTCTTTTCCAATGAGTCAACTCTTCGCATGAGGTGGCCAAAGTACTGGAGTTTCAGCTTCAGCATCAGTCCTTCCAATGAACACCCAGGACTGATCTCCTTTAGGATGGACTGGTTGGATCTCCTTGCAGTTCAAGGGATTCTCAAGAGTCTTCTCCAACACCACAGTTCAAAAGTATCAATTTACTCCTACAGATCCCTTAAAAAACTGGGAATAAAGCTACCATATGACCTAACAATCCCACTACTGAGCATATGCCCTGAGAAAACTAATTGAAAAAAACACATGTACCCCAGTGTTCATTGCAGCAGTATTTACAATAGCTAAGACATGAAAGAAACCTAGGTGGAATCTAAAAAGATGGTACTGATGAACTTATTTGCACGGCAGCAGTGGAAACGCAGAGATGAGAGAAAAGACTTGTGGACAAAGTGGGGAAAGAGAGGGTGGAACGAATTGAGAGAGTAGCGTGGAAACATGTACAATACCATGTGTAAAATAGAGAGCCAGTGGGAATTTGCTATATGAATCAAGAAGCTCAAATGCAGTGCTCTCTGACGACCTAGAGGGTGGGAGGAGGTGGGGGAGGTGGGAGGGAGGTTCCAGAGCAAGAGGGCACATGTATACCTATGGCGACTCATGTTGATGTATGGCGGAAACCAACACTATTGTAAAGCAGTTACCCTCCAATTAAAAATAAATTAAAAAATGCTCCTGTGAAGTTTTCTTCAAGAGATAAATATTTGTTTTCATTCACTCATTATTCACTCATCCAATCAGAATTTACCAGTACTTTACAGTCTGCTGGTGAATGTGTTCAGTGCAAAGGATTCAGTATTTAAATAAGATAGATAAAATTCTTGCCCTTATTGTGCTTATCAGTCTAATTGGAAGAAACACATTACTGAATGATAAACTGTGATGAGTGCAATGAGGGAAAAATATAAAAAGTGCTGTGAAAATGAGTAACATAGGTACCAAACCTAATGGCGAGTTGGTGATGATGAAGGCTGTGAAGCTTTTACCTGAAATATGAAGAGTAGTTAGTTGAGAGAAATAGGTAGTATAGGAAAAGAATATTCTAGAGCAGTGACTCTAAGAAAGGATCTGCCTTCTCTTTTAGAAAATAAGCTCTATAAGAGCAGGGACAAAGTTGAGCTTAACCCTGAATTTCGCAGTGACCACAGGACTGGAAAAGGTCAGTTTTCATTCCAATACCAAAGAAGGGCAATGCCAAAGAATGCTCAAAGTACCACACAGTTGTCCTCATTTCACATGGCAGCAAGATCATGCTCAAAATCCTCCAAGCTAGGCTTCAACAGTAAATGAACCAAGAACTTCCAGAAGTACAAGCTGGATTTAGAAAAGGCAGAGGAATCAGAGATCATTTTGCCAACATCTGTTGGATCATAGGAAAAGCAAGAGAATTCCAGAAAAATATCTACTTCTGCTTCATTGTCAACGCTAAAGCCTTTGACTGTGTGCATCACAACGAACTGTGGAAAATTCCATGGTTTTTCCAGTAGTCATGTATGGAAGTGAAAGCTGGACTATAAAGAAGGCTAGCACCAAAGAATTGATGCTTTTGAACTGTGGTGTTGGAGAAGACTCTTGAGAGTCCCTTGGACTGCAGGGAGATCCAACCAGTCCGTCCTAAAGGAGATCGACCCCGAATATTCATTGAAAGGACTGATGCTGAAGCTCCAATACTTTGGCCACCTGATGTGAAGAGCCGACTCTCTGGAAAAGACTCTGATGCTAGGAAGGATAGAAGGCAGTAGGAGAAGGGGACGACAGAGGATGAGATGATTGTATGGCATCATCGACTCAACAGACATGAGTTTGAGCAAGTCCGGGAGATGGTAAAGAACAGGGAAGCCTGGTGTGTTGCAGTCCACGGGGGCCGCAAAGAGGTGGACATGACTGAGCGACTGAAGAACGTCACGATTCCTGGTACACGTTACACAGTTGGCAGTAGATGCTGAGTAAAGCACTGAAGTGTGAGGAAGTAGGCAGTCTTTTACCTTCTTCAAAATGAACTGAGTGAATTACAGAACTAATTATATTTTATTAAAGATGACTTCTGACTTTATGGCTTGAGCTGTGGAGAATATTCTATGAGCAGAACTTTTGCTAGAAAGGGAAGTATGTTCAGCTTTGAACTTACTCCTTTTGAGATACCCAAGTGTACGCAGAATAGTAGTTTGATTTATATATCTTGAGCTTGAAAGTAAGATTTTGGGCTCAAGTTATAAACAAACTTCACTGGCACATATGTGAGTGAACGAGATCACCTATGGCGATAACATGGCATTCTGGAGTTCTGAGAAACCTCATTGTTAAACAGTTGGGCATGAGAGGACGAGCATATGAGAGACTCAGAGCATGGAGGCCAGGAAGGTAGGAATGCATTTGAGCTTTCCTTTTAGGAATCAGTTATGTCACGTCCTTCAGTGAAAGTTGATAAGACTGCAAAGGCAGTGTTTGCTTTGGCCACAGATAAATACATCATGATGTGTATAACAAGAATAGTATAAATGGAGATGGAGTATAGATTGATGGGGGTTGTTTAGGAAACACAGTTGTAGTTGAATAGTGAGGGGAAAAAGTTAACATAAAACTTTTAGGAGTTGTCTGAAATATTTACGAGTAAACTGTTACGTAAGACTTTAGCAAAGTATGAAAATGGACTTAAGTATGATTTTCATTTTGTCAGTCAATGAAACTGCTATAGATGTGGAAGTAGAATTTCAAACCACATAACTTAAGAAAATTTTATTTTTAAAATTTGTTTTTTGGGGGTCTATACGGGTCTTTGTTGCTGTGTGTGGGCCTTCTCCAGTTGCAGTGAGTCCTCTCGTGGCCGTGCACAAGCTTCTCACTGCAGTCATTTCTCTGGTTGTGGAGCACAGGCTTTAGGGCATGCAGCCTCAGTAGTTGTGGCACGCAGGCTTTGTTGTTCCATGGCGTGTGGGATCTTCCTGGACCAGGGATTGAACTCGTGTTTCCTGCGTGGTGGGCAGATTACTTGCGACTGAGCCACCAGGAACACCCTTCATAAGATCCCATTTGGAGGGGGGGGAAGAATTAAAAGTACATTAAAATGAATTTAAAATCTAGAAGGACATATATTTGGAGTCAACAGTGAGTCGCTAACTTATCTCTGGGAGATACTAAGCAATACTTTTATTTTTATCTTTTTACTTCTCTATGTTTTCTTTCCTTTTTTCTGCTAGTAAACCTGTATTTTTTCTTGAATGAATCTGATTTTTTAAAAAATACAATTTACAAATTAAAAAAAGCTACTCTGTGCCTTATCTTTCCTTTTTTGTAAGATTAAAGGATTGGATTGGTTGATTTTTGTTTTTGTATCTTTGTTCTTGGCCTCAGTGAAACTGGGTTGGTTAAAACAACAGAATAATTTTTATATTTGAGGTTAAACATTGACTGTAGACTGGACCTTTTTTTGTCAGTATAATAAGACTACTTTTGGCTAATATATTGAGGGAATTAACAAGTTAAGGGAGGTTTTCTGCATAATATGCCATAATTATAAGTAAAATTTAAGAATTCTCTGTAAGATTCCCAGACTTTAAAATAATTATGCTTGTTTGTTATTGTGTTTTTTATCAACTCATTGTGTTCTGTTCAAGTGCTCTAATTAGAACAAAATATTAATTAATAAATCTGCATGTGAATAGAATTATCTTCACAAAATAAAATCTGAATTATATAATTTATTTACTTTATTAATCAGATTTTCTCCTCTCAGCTTCCTGTTTAAATGCTTTATCTGTTTGAATTTGTAAAATCTATTTTCTTTTATCTTTTATGTTTTTAATTGCTAGAATTGCTAGTGTCCTACTGAAATTAAAATGCCTAGTAATTAACATCATTTAATTCCACAGTTATTAAATGTTCTTTTTTAAATTTCAGTTCTTTTTAAAACTTCTTGAAATATTATCATTTGATCTTATATTCTCAAAGAGGAATACTAATTTCAGAATTGTGTGTAAACTTTAAAATAAACTATATAAACTTATACTTTTATTCATACTGATTATTGAAGATTGTTATTAACTGTGAGACTTTTATAAGCATTAAGTACAAAGTAAGTTAACTCTTTTTTTTTTCTTTCTTTCTTTCTTTTTTTTTAATCTTTGCAAATAGCATCAGGAATTTAGTTTCCTCCTCAAAGAAAGAGTATGTCCTCTTGTGATAAAGCTCTTTTCTCCAAATATAAAATTCAGACAAGGTTCCAGCACTTCATCTTCTCCAGCACCAGTTGAAAAACCTTATTTTCCCATCTGCATGCGTTTGCTGAGAGTAGTATCTGTTCTGATTAAGCAGTTTTACAGTCTTTTGGTAAGTGCTAATTTTCATATGTGTTTGTGTATGTAATTGCATGAAGCCTCTTCTGAAAACAGGATCTTATTATAGTGTATTTAGCTACTTCAGTTAAACAAACTTCTTTTTTTTTTTTTTTTTGAGTTCTTATAGATAATCTCCAACGTATTTGAAAGTTCATTCTTTACTTTCTTGAAACTCTCTTGTGTTTATGTGGTATTTTATACTCGATAACCCCACTGCATTTTATGCTTCATTGTTTTCTTAGTTCTTGTTTTTTCTTCTCTCCAAGGCTGCCAGTGCCAAATTTTTTTTAATACCACCATACATATGACTTATTATAAAATTTGGTGAAGTGTAGCATTAGAAATTAATTTTTATTTTCAGTCCAGTATTATATCTATTTTGCATACATTTTTGGATGCAAGATATATTGTGATATTTTTGATCATAATTCTATGTAATGATTGACTCTTAAATATTAAATAATATTTTTCAGAGAAAACGGTATATTATGATATATTTCTTTAAAATTTTATGTTAAGTCAAATTCAGCGGTTTATAATTCTTTAAATTTATATCCTTAATTTTAATTAACAAAAGTAATTGGTTATTGATCATCTGCTGTGAAAAGTCAGTATGCTAAATGTTAGCGATAACCAACATTATAAACTATTAGATAGTATAAGTAGTTTATACTAAATTCTATGGAAACTTGAAGAAAATTTGTTTTCTATATTTATGGTACACTTATCATAGATTTTCTTTTCATAGTCCAAATCCATTTATGTAAAATGCATTTTGAAATAATCTTTATAAGCACTGTAGTTATAATGAGTTCTGGCCACATGAGATGTATCTGTAAGGTATGTAATACATTGCTTGGAAATGCTGTAGGAAATCAAGTCATTTCAGAATGTGTTGCTGTTTAGGGAACTGTGAATCGTCAGGGTTTGGTGCCAAGGGTTTGAGAGTCTTCTGGTGTACTCATCTTTGTTGGCTTGGACTATTTTGTTCTAACTTTTTAAAAATTACAGTCATTGTTCCCCACAAATGTAAGTATTTGATATAATTTCCAATAATTATACTTAATTGATAAACCAAGACTTTGTTGTCTAATTATATACAGTTAAAATGGAGGGAGATTCTCTGAGTCTTTATGTTGATTGGTGGTGGTGGTTTAGTGGCTAAGTTGTGTCTGACTCTTGCAACCCCACGGACTATAGCCTGCAAGGCTCCTCTGTCCATGGGATTCTTCAGGCAAGAATACTGGGGTGGGTTGCTATTTCCTTCTCCAAGAGATTTCCCGACCCAGGAATCGAACCCTGGTCTCCTGCATTGCAGGCAGATTCTTTACCTACTGAGCTAGGAGGGAGCCTTACTTTTAGAAATTTGGAAAGGTCTGTCAGCATTTGCTAAAAGTTAAAGAAAGGTAGATAGTTTCTCTAAAGATGGAAAGCTTATATCTGTTAGTTGTTGTATTTTCTGTATTGTATTTATTTACAGTTTGTCTCAGTCCCCAAACTTAAAAAAAATGTAAACCGGAGTGACAAGTGATAGAATAGGAAGCTCTAGGCACTCTCTCCCCTACAGAGACACCAACTTTAAAATCTACGGAACAGATTGCCTTCATGTGAACTTTAGAAACTAGCTTAGAAATTATAGCACCCCAGTCAAGTTTAAGGCCAAAATAAGTTCATTAGAGTGGCTAAGAAAGCCCACTGCACTTACCTGCCATACCCCATCCCACCCCTGGCATAGCATGGTATGATCAAGAGAAAATTCCTAACTTATGGATTCTCCTTCATGTAAAAAAGAAGGGTGAAATGTGCAACCAATATCCTGACTTTTGGGGTACTGCCCAAGGAACTGATTTTTGTCTTAGCTGACTCTTAAGACACTGACAAGAAAGGCCGCAACATACTTGGCTGCCAGGGGTCTGCTGAGAACAAAGTCAAACCCTGTGGCTTGCTACAGTACCAGGGAGATTATAGAATAACACAGATACCAGTTCAGTTCAGTTCAGTCACTCAGTCGTGTCTGACTCTTTGCGACTCCATGGACTGCAGCACACCAGGCTTCCCTGTCTCATCACCAACTCCCAGAGCTTGCTCAAACTCATGTCCATCGAGTTGGTGATGCCATCCAACCGTCTCATCGTCTGTCGTCCCCTTCTCCTGCCTTCAGTCTTTCCCAATATCAGGGTCTTTTCACAATGAATCACTTCCTCTCATCATGTGGCCAAGTATTGGAGATCACACACAAACCCAGAGAACACGCTTTGACAGAAGCAGCTGGAGGGGACCCCAAAATCTCTAGCTGGGCTGATTGATAAAGATCTTTTCCTGTACAAAAACAATAAAGAGTTTTTTTTTTTCTTCAAATGCCCAAATTTGAACAGAAAATAAGAATATATACAAATGAATAGGAAAACATGGCTCAAAGGAGGAAGATAAATTTATAGAAATTGTCTATATTGTCTAATTCTATAGAATAGAAATTAAAGAAATGGCGATCAGAACTTCCCTGGTGGTCCAGTGGTTAAGAATCTGACTGCCAGTGCAGGGGACCGTGGTTTGATCCCTGCTCTGGGAAGATTCCACATGCTGGGGTCAACCAAATATGTGCACTGCAACTTTTACATGCCCTAGAGCCCATTTTCCACAAGAGAAACTGCCTCAATGAGAAGCCTGTGCACCACAGCTAGAGAGTAGCCCCTGCTCACTGCAGCTAGAGAAAGCCCACTTAGAGCCACAAAAACCCAGCACAGCCAAAATAAGTAAGAAGTGGAGATCAGTGAGTTGCCCAACAGAGAATTCAAAATAACTATCATGAAGATGCTTTGATAGCTGAAAGAGAACATGGAAAACCAGTCAGAAAAATGGCATATGAACAAAATGAGAGAAACTAACAAAGAACCAAATAAATTCTGAATTTGAAAAATACAGTACTCAGTTGGAAAAAACTCACTAAAGAAGATAGCAGACTGGATCAAGTAGAGAAAGAATGAGCAAAGTTGAAGACAGGTGATTAGAAATGATCAAGTCAGAGGAGCCAAAGAAAAGGAAATGAGCAGACCCTATGGGACGGCATCAAGTAGACCAATATGTGCACATCTAAGAAAAATACGCTGTGTCACTTTCACACTCACAATGCCTCTGTAACCGAATGTGTGAATATTTTTCCCACACTGAGCATTCTCTGACAGCCAGGTGTCCTATGTTTCACTTGGATTCTGACATCTACCAGAGTTAGCAAAGGCTTCACAGGTGGTGCTTGTGTTAAGGAACCTGCCTGTCAGTGTGGGAGATGTAAGAGACGTGGGTTGGATCCTTGGGTCTGGAAGACCCCCTGGAGGAGGAAATGGCAACCCACTCCAGTATTCTCACCTGGAGAATCCCATGGACAGAGGAGCCTGGGAGGCCACAGTCCATAGGGTCACAAAGTCAGACAGGACTGAAGCGACTTAGCATGTACTGTGCATTAAAGTATCAGCCCCATGAGGCTGTCCCCTATATTAGATGCCATTCCCAAGTAGTGGATCTCCAGGTTACCAACTAGTTCTGTGTAACCTGGCTACAAATTGGAGGTTCCCATTATCCCCTTTTGGAGTTTGATAAGTTGATAAAGTGACTCACAGAACCCAGGGGAACATTTTACTACTGCTGATTTATTACAAAGGACATTTTAAAATGCCAGTGAACAGGCAGATGAAAAGATACATGGGGTGATGTCTCCATATTTTGGGGATTTTTATGGAGGTTTCATCATGTAGGCATGATTGATTATTAACTCAATTTCCATCCATCTCTCCACTCCAGAGAATGGAGGGTGGGGATGAAAGTACCAGACTAGAAAATCATGGCTTAGTCTCTCTGGTAACCAAGCTCTATCCCAGAGTTCACTGAGAGTTGCCTCATTAGAACAAAAGATAATCCTGTTACCCAGGAAATTCCGAGGGTTTTAGAAGTTCTGTGTCAGGAACTTGGGTCAGAGATCAGTTGTTGGAACAAAAAATGGTCCTAGCCACCTATATTTACAAGGGTTTTAGGAGCTCTCCTAAAATCGGGTGGAGACCAGCATATATGTTTCTTATTATTTCACAGTGCATTATGGGAGTTTTAGATGAGAGAAAGGGGCAGAGAGCCTGTTTGAACTAATGGCTGAAACTGCAAATTTGAAAAAGGAACATACAAATTCATGAAGCTCAAAAAATTCCCACTGGGAGGATTAACTCAAGAAACAAACTGAGACACATTATAATCAAGCTGTCAGAAGTCACAGACAAAGAAAACATTTAAAGCAGAAAACGAAAGGTGACTGTTCATGTGCTAGGGAACTTTCATAAGATTTTCGGCAGACTTCTCAGCAGAAACCTTGCCAGCCAGAAGAGGATGGGATGGTATATTCATAGTACTGAAAGAAAAACTGTCAGTCAAGAATACTGTATCCAGAAAAACTTTCCTTCAAAATTGAAGGAGAAATGAAGTCTTTCCCTGATGAACAAATGCAGAGAGTTTATTATCTGTGACTATACCAAATATATGTCACTTCACTATTGATTCCCTAAATATTATCAGAGTTGTCTTGGGAGGGCTTCTCTCTCTTCTCTCTCTAAAATGCAGGTTTTAACTAAGATAAGGCTATAGGAAGAGAAGACATTTCTCCCTTTCCTTTTCATATCCACTAGTCTGTAATGGAGAACACAGTCTTTTTCCTGTTCTCCACAATAAGGCAGCCTTCTTACATCTTCACCATGACAAATGCTGAATTCACATTTTATTTCTGTTCCCAAGTCAGGAATTACCAGCTTAATTATCTTTTATTTTTATGAAACGATGCTGAATTTTATCCCTTCAAAATTTATATTTTGAAGCCCCATTGTGAACATATTTGGAGATGTGACCTTTGGGAGATAATTAGGTTTAGATGAGGTCATGAAGGTAGGATTCCCATGATAGAATTAGTGAGCTTATACAAAGTGTTACTGGAGAGCCTTCTCTCTCTGCTGTGTGAAGACACAGTAGTAAGGCAGCCGTCTGCAAGCGAGGAAGAGAGCTCTCACCAAAACTTGACCATGCTGACATGCTGATCTCAGACTTCCAGCCTCTAGAACTGTGAGAAATAAATTTCTGCTGTCTGGGTCGGGAAGATCCCCTGGAGAAGCAAATGGCAGTCCACTCCAGCACTCTTGCCTGGGAAATCCCATGGGCAGAAGAGCCTGATAGGCTACATTCCATGGGGTCGCAAAGAGTTGGACACGACTGAGCAACTTCACTTCACTAAGCCACCTAGGTATTTTGTTACGGCAGCTTGAGCAGACTAAGATACTTGGTTTCTGTCCACCAGTTCTGTTAGCTAGCAGTTCATCCTGTGACTTTCAGAGCTACAGAAATCTTATTTTTAGTAATTTCAGTTTTGGATGAAATTTCTGTTATTGAATGAATATATTCTGGATATTACAAAGTACTTTACATTTATTAATTTCATTTGGAGTTTACTACAACTCTATAGAGCAGACATTTGTATTTCTGTTTTACAGATGAAAAAATGAGGCTCAGGATATTTCTGTAGTTAGCCTGAGATCATACAGTTTGTTAGCTGCAGAGCGAGGATGTTAAGTAACCCTTTTATGTCCCCCAAACCCAAGCTCTTAACCTCACTGCATTTTATCCTTCACTGTTTTCTTCGTTCTCGTGTCTTCCTCTTTCCAAGGCCAAGTTTCCTGTACTGCTCCTCTACCCATCTCTGCAGTTTGACCTTAGTCTCCTTGATTTAGGGGCAGAATAAGGAGACAGAACCGCACAGCCAGCTGCAGTGAAGATCAAATGCTGCTGCTTGAATGAAGAGAAAAGCATACTTTTGTCTTTCACTCATCAATTGGGAGTGATGACCAACTGATAAAATGTCCCTTTACAACAAGGCAGCTCTTGGACTGTGTTGCAAAGATGAATTCTTCACATAGGATATTAATTCCTCAGTGTTAAAATTTGTTAGGTTGAGAGTTGGCTCACTGGTGTGCAGCAGTTCAGATGTTACAATTTCTCCAAAGTCAAAAGTTAGAAGTGTGGTAGTTGTGGGGTCAGATATGTGACTTGTGTGGAATTCTCTTTTATTTCTCTTGTGTTGTCCTTTTTTAAACTTGGAAATGATACATCTCCTAAAAGGCCTACCAGAGTAGTAATTTTATACTTTTCAGTTGTAGGATACCTTTATACTAAAAATATTGAGGTGCTTTCATTTATGTGGATTATTTCTAACATTATTTACTGTATTAAAAATTGCCTGAGTGATAGCAAAACCCATTTCACGTTAACATAAAAATTTATTTTTTCAAAAGACACCTACATTTTCCAAAGAACAAAAAGGATTGTTTTATATTCTTTTTGTAAATCTCTTTAATGTCTGTCTTAATAGAGATAGCTGGATTCTCCTACCTTCTTCTGTTTTCATTATTTTGTGGTATGTTGTTTTGGTCAAGCATATAAAGAAGATCTGTCCTCAGAATGGTATATAGTTGGAAAAGGCAGAATGATTTTAAAGGCATTTTCAGATAATAGTATACATTGGTCTTTGATATTGTACCAAACTGAACCAGTGACACTTTCTGAAAGGTGAAAAATATGAAACTATATTACATTTTTATACCCTGTTACTTTAAAATTCATTGATTCATCTGGTGCTTCATTCCGTTGTATCCTTCACTGATGAATCATTTGTTGTGATTGAGCAGATGTTCCAAATGTTAACACTCTGTACACTACCAAAAATCACACATGTTAATATCAATGTTAATATCAGCAACCATTTATCAGAAAAGTCTTCCATTATTAAAAAGCTGCCCAGGTCATAGTAGCAGATACAAGTCTTCCAAAATTCTAATTTTTGTTTGAAAGCTTGAATCTTATCATGTACAATAAATACTGTCAGTTGTTTCCCCAAAAGTGACAAGCTTATTTTGTTAAATTTTGAGAAAATGTCTACAGTATACATAAGTCTAAATAGTCATAATTTGCCTTATGCTCTTTTAGTTAAAATGGTCTCCATAGGAGAAAAAAAGTGACTAGGTCAGTTTGCAGCTGTACTTTTCCTTGAGACAACCACTTTACTTTGATACACAGCAAAAGTACCTCATCTGTACTTGCTGTGACAAATACACAGAAAATTATAAATATATGCATGTATGGGTCAGAGTTAATAAAATCAATAGTTAATATAATTATTGATTAAATAATTCAATCAATAGCTTAATAATTATCAATAACATGTATTTTATTTGTTATTTTATTTTTGTTCATTGTACTTGTGGTCCTTAGGTGAAGTAGAACCTTTTAATTTTATTGAGTGTGTGTAATGGTGAAGGATACAGTGACTCTAGTATGGGTTGGTGCTGCTGCCTTGCATCTTGCTAAAGCACTCCACCGTTGGTTTGAATCATCAGCACAGGTGTCAATACATTAAAAATGGCAAGTAATACATTAGTGTTCTTATGAAAATAGTGTGATGTTACAGATGTCCTGAAATGGTCTGAGGGACCCCTGGTCTGAGGGGTCCATGGACCACACTTTGGGAACCACTACACTGAAGAATCAATGTTCTCCCCCAGTGTTCATTAGCTTATATCTTACTCTGTCTAGTAGCTCAGGAGTGTGAAGATAACTCATCTTCTGTTAATATGTCTGGAGTGATTGGAAGAAATAAGAACGCTCCAGTCATTCAGGTGCAGATATAATGTAGCCCGTACACCATGTTCTTTCCACATTCTATCATCTGAGTTAGGTGCTCTTCTGCTCTTTGATATACTTTGGCGCCATGCCCAGATGACTTTTTTTAGGCAGGTATCTTTAAGAAATCTACTAAACTTAATTATTAGTGTCTAGTATATCTCTCTTCTGCCCTTGACTTAGTGCTTTTAAAAAGGAATGTATTAGCTAAATTGACTTGGGCAAGTTCATTTTCCACCTCTGTATATGTATATATTTCTCTCACAAAGGATCTTATCACTAACAAATCCACTAGCTATAAGGTTGTTAACACTAAACAGCCCCTGGTAAATAGACTCTTGCATTTAAATATTCTCCAAGACTGTTTTCATTGTCTTCTAAGCATACAGTTATCTTATATACTTGAGTCCCTAACAGACGTCTATGTGATATTTCGATGAGAATATCCACCAGGATGACTTTGATTCATCTTAAACATCAGTTGTTTCTTGGCTATTGTCTGGTACCAGAGGCCTGTAGGAATTCGGAAACATTCATCACCCTTCATGCTAGTATGATGGTGTTCACGAAATACCTTTGTGCCACAAGAATTGGACGTGGGCCATAGATACAAGTTTCATAGATACTTGTTTCATACAAGTGCAGCCTCTTGGGGGAAAGACTTGACTTAGATTCATAAGAGGCACCTTCCACAGATACCCTTGAGAGCAGGTCATTGTCCCCAGCTCCTAGCTTTCTGGTCAGAGTTTCACTCTTGGCAGGGAGGGAGGAAGTGAGAACAAAGCTCCAGTCCTCAGGAGAAAGGCTCTCCCTTTTGCCCAAATCACAAGATTTTAGTGGCTACAGTATAAAATTGAGTGTTTAATTTATACTGTAGTCACTTTTTTCATAGGAGAGGAAATGAAAACTCTTCAAGGCAAGTTTTGTAACGTTAATAATTCCTTTGATGGGGCTTCTCTGGTGATGTAGTGGCTTAAGATTCTGGGTTCCCGATGCAGGAGGCCCAGGTTTGATCCCTGGTCAGGGAACTAGATCCCATGTGCCACAACTAAAGATCCTGCATGCTGCAAGTGAAAAACCCCATGCAGCCAAATAAATATTTTTAAATAATTCATTTTGCTTTGATATACTTGATGTTTCTGAGAGCCTTTATTTTCTGGCTGCATAACCTAAGACCTTCAATTCTACCACCACTTTTAAATTCCACTTTTACTCTAAAACAGATAGTATACATTTTGAAGGACCTACTCATGTTAAAATTGTTCAGTAGATACAACTGTTGCCCAGGGAGTCACTAGGATGATTCTTTCTTTTTTAGTTCTTTAATAAAAGGGAGTAGTTTTAGTTAGAAAAAAATAATAAGCACTGTGTATATTTGCATGTCACTTTGCCATGTTTAGGGGATGTTTTTACTCTTTTCATTTTTCTCATTTGAGTTCTCAGCAAGGTGCAGGTTCTTTTATCCTTTATTTGTAAGAAGATTACCTGGCTTGTTACTGTCAAAGTTGGTGGATAAAGAAGCTGAGCCATGTGACTTAAGATCCTACTGCTTTTCAACCATATCAAGTTTAGGGCAATCACAAACCTGCCTGTGACTTCCCAGTCATAGCAGTCTAAGGATTATACTGTTTTTAGTTATTCCTCCAGCATTATCCTCATGATAGTGTTCTATTTTTAAAGCATCTACCTAAAAGTCGTTAGAAAATACCAGCTGCTGACACTTTGGGCTAAAATCCTGAGGGCTACTCTAGTCTCAAAATTCCTTGCCCCACATTATGCTCACTCATTTGGGGGCATCCCCAACTAAAACATTCAATAACCTGCTGTCCTTGGTGTAGGAGTACGATTCAGTTTGGCTTAGCAACCACAGTGTCAAGTTCATTCTTACCTCCATGAGGTCCCAGTGTGTCCTCAACAAATATATAACAGAAACAATTCATTAACCTTTGAATAAACTGGTTAATTTTTGTTTGTTCATTCAGTTATCAAACATTTAATGAATAATGTCAGGAATATGCTTTAAATGGCATTACTAATCTATAGACAGCTTGCAGAGGAGTTGGTTTAATACCAAAGGTAAAAGCTAGTAGTTAATAAAGCCATGTACCTAGCCTTGTTCTGAGTACTTTATTATATAAACTTACACCTGTCAACTGCCACAAGTTCCTTCTTGTTTTCCTACTGGAAAGTATATGCTAAACATTCTTTGGCTTATTGCCTGTTTGTTTCTTAAGCAGCATAAGATCATATGAAGAATGTTCTGGTATACTGAAGGCCACTTGAGCATACGCGATCCATGCTGTCTTCCAGGAATGAGGACAGCCTGGTGGTGCACTGTACTTTCTAAAGAATAGGGATAAAAGATTCATGAAGTTAGAAGATCAGTAGGGTGAGTTTTTGAGGATATATTTAGAGAGACACTGCTTACTTTTACTGTTACCTTTTCCGTATATAACTACTTTTTTTTTTCTCCACTGCCCATTAAGGATCATAATTTATTTAAAAGTGAAAGGTTGTATTTGGTTTGTCCATAGGACTGAGTTAAGAACAAGAATGTAACTTATTCTTAGATTTAAAGAAATATTATTAAAAATCTTATATTTTTTAGGTAACTGAATGTGAAATATTTCTGTCACTTCTGGTGAAATTTCTGGATGCAGATAAACCACAGTGGCTACGAGCTGTTGCAGTGGAATCAATACATAGACTTTGTGTGCAGCCTCAGTTGTTGAGGTAAAACCTCAGCAATATTTTGTTAAATGGATAGGTTAATATTTATGCTACTAGGGAAAGTTTATTTATTTCCAAATAATGATTTCTAAACAAAGAAAATTGTATGTAGTGTGTAAATAGAGGGGTGTAAGTATGGACAAAAAGTGTGATTAGTGATTTCTATCAGTTGAATTTACTGAGTTAATATGACCAAGATAATTTTTTTAGGACACTGACCTCATTCTGAACCTTTGTCCACAGTTAGTAAAATCACTCAAGTATTATGAAGAAGTTTTAAGCATAGCATTGAGATTGATTGACCACCATTATTTTCTATTAAAAAATGTTAAAAATTTTAATATATATTTTCTCTAGAAACATTTAAAATTATCTTACAGGTCATTTTGCCAGTCCTATGACATGAAACAGCATTCCACCAAGGTTTTCCGTGATATTGTGAACGCACTGGGCTCTTTCATCCAGTCCTTGTTTCTTGTCCCTCCCACCGGAAGTCCTGTTGCAACAAATCAAGCTGGTAAAGGCTAAGTCACGTTTTGGTTTTTATATCCTGCCATAATTTACAGTATTCACTATTCTGAGAGGATACTGATCGAAATCTTCTGACTAGAGAAATTTGGGTTACCTAAGTGTATTATATACATTTACTTTATAATATTTTATAAGATTTCTTTATAATATTTTATATATAAGTATAAAGACTTACACTTAAAGAGTAAATTGATCACACTGAGGTAGCTGTGTTTATTTCTTTCTAGAATGTATTTTCTTCTCTAATATTTTCAGTTCCTCTCATCACATATGAACACAAGTTTAGGTACTAATTTTCGTTTTAGAAGAATCTTCATTTGGTGCCTCTCTTTAAAGAATGTGGTTACTACTAAGGTAGTATCTGTCAGTCTTTCTTTTAACAAAACAGATGAACATAAGTTTGAAAATCAGTGTATAACTTCTTATTCCCTTTAACTTCTTTCACTTTCATTTTTTACTTTCTGATTAGTGGTCTTTTTTATTTACTCTTACCTCTACTAAAAGGTGATTTAACAAAAAATATGTTACAGTGTTTGTTAGTATTTTTAGTTATTAGTACCTTTGATATAAAGAAGGAAATGGTGTTTTGGGGAGACCAGGAAATGCTCTAGTAACCAAAATAGGATTGATAAATTTCATTTATTTGTGCATTATCCATTCTTACAGCATAGTATTAAAAAACTGACCAGGTGTTTGAATATTACAGATTTATACTTAAGTAAATTGGTATCTTTGGTTGCTTTCCCTTATCTAACAGGTAACAACAATTCAGGTGGCCCTGTCTCAGCACCAGCTAACTCAGGAATGTTGGGGATTGGTGGAGGTGTTACTTTGCTACCAGCATTTGAATATAGAGGAACTTGGATACCTATTCTGACTGTAACAGTACAAGGCAGTGCTAAAGCAACGTAGTAAGTAGTAGTTGCATTATTTTGTAAGGAATGGGGTTTATATTTTATACTAAAGGTATTTCTCTCTGCATTATACTTAAAATTTTAAACATACTATTTCTAACATATTTAAGAAGTAATTTCTTTTGTCATCTTTTGAGAATTTTATCTATGACTGGATTTTGTTTTCTTTTGTTCTATTTGAGGACAGTTAACAGCATTATAAAACAATGTGGTTTTTTAAGGACCTACTCACTTGTTCTGTATGACTTTTCAGTTTAACTGTGTGGTTTGATTTCAGGCCTTATGGACTTAGGTCTTCTGATACTGAGTAACTCTCAGCAAATTAGTTTACCTATTTAAAAATATCAGCGTCCTCAACTATAAAATGGGAGTAGTGATCTATCTATCTTTCAGGATTCTATATGTGAAAACAGTTGAGTGTTTAACTGAGTACACTTTAAGGGTTTAACACAGAACTTTTAGTTTAATTAATTAAAGTATTTAATGGATTCCACATGTGTTATTTTAAAATTTTTGTTATTAGCCCTTTTCAGTTTAACAACAGTTTTTACATATTCAGCTGTGTATTGTTGATTTTTTCTTAAACCTTAATGAACTGAGATAGCAAACTTAGTGCTTACATAGATAAAGCAAGCAATACTACATATGTTTAACATTGCCACAGTTAACTGTGAGGCAGTTTAATTAATATATTTTTGAGTAACTGATACACATAAGGGCTTCCCAGGTGGCTCAGGTAAAGAATCTGCCTGCCAGACAGGAGACCTGGGTTCCATCCCTGGGTTGGGAAGATCCCCTAGAGGAGGAAATGGTAACCCACTCCAGTATTCTTGCCTGGAAAATCCCATGGACAGAGGAAGTTGGTGGGCTACAGTTCATGGGGTCGAAAAGAGTGAGACATGACTTAGCGACTAAACAGCAGCTGCAGTTGATATGCATAATTAAAACAGTATTCCAGTGACAGCAAATCAAGACTGAAAGTATGAAGCCGAATCTCTGACTAGTTTAAATCATGAATTTATGTGGTGTGTCAGCCTGCATTGTGTTATCACAAGGATACTTCACTGTGCATCTTTTTATTTTGCCTGAAATTGTAAAAGTAAAGAATCATGGAAGACTGAAATATTGTTACTCTTAGTCATTTAAAAGACATTAAAGTTACTAAATGTCTCATATATGCTTTGCCTTGCTGTAGAGACTAGTAATTTGAGTATACTGGAGTGAGTGTAAAAGTAAAAAGAAAGTAAGAAAGTAAACGTCTCTCAGTAGTATCTTGACTCTTTGCGACCCCATGGACTATACAGTCCATGGACTTCTCCAGGCCAGAATATTGGCGTGAATAGCTGTTCCCTTCTCCAGGGGATCTTCCCAACCCAGAGATCAAACCCAGCTCTTCCACATTGCAGGCGGATTCTTTACCAGCTGAGCCACCAGGGAAGCCCCTGGTGTATACTCCAGTATACTGGAATATCAAGTTGTAAAAAAATCAGATTTCTAGCAGTGAAGGAGATACTAATAATTTACCTTACTCATTTCTCTGGGTCATTTTTTTAAACTGAAACAATCCCAACACAGAACAAAATTGCTGCTCTTGTGGACCTGATATTTTGGTGAATGAGGTAGTCAGTAAAGACACAAACATACAGTATCACCTTGGGTAGTGATTAACTGTTTGAAAAAAAAAAGCAATTTATAAGGGCATAGAGAGTAACCACACTGAAGACAGGAACAGAAAGGATATATCTGGGGAAATAAGATTAAGCAAAGACACAATTAAAAGGAAAGAGTGAAGATAAATGATACAGGAAGAAAAATAAAAGCAAATGAAAGGAGAGTACGTACTTGGCCAAATTGTAGAATTGCTTTTTTATTAGTAAAGTTGTAAAACAAATTGTTTATTGATCCTCATCAATTAAGAGTCTTGGATTTTAACTAATTCTGCTACTAAATATTATGATTTTGAGTAGAGTGCTTTATTTCACTTGATCTTTTTTTATCTTTAAGACAAGGTTGAACTAAATCTCTAAGAGAGCACATAAATAGTTTTTTATTGTTGTTGCTCTTATTGGTTTTTTTTTAGCGCTATAGATATTGAGATTACTCACTTCTGAAATCATAAATAGCCAGAAAATATTGGGGGTTCTTTTGTAAATGGTTTAGTATGTTCACATCGGGACTTACTTGTTGAATTGGTATCTTTAATTCATTCATTGTGAGGATTAGTATAATACAGTTTTCACTGCCTTCTTTGTTATTGTTGAGTCACTAAATTATGTCCAACTCTTGCGACACCACGGGCTGCAGCATGCCAGGCTTCCCCGTCCTCAGCCGTCGCGCGGAATTTGCTTAGCTTCATGCCCGCTGAGTCAGTGACCCTCTGCCCCACCTCCTTCTCCTTTTGCCTTCAGTCTTTCCCATCATCAGAGGCTTTTCCAGTGAATTTTCTTTGAGGCCATGCATATAAATCTTAATTGAGTATTCAGTTCTTTTATTGACTTAAGTGTGTAATAATTTGAAAACTTAAGTGACATATAGATAGAAGTCGTTTTTACATAATATTGATGGAAGTATATTCTTCCAGATTTATTACACTCCCTTCAAAGTTGGGCTTGTGACAGATTTTGCAACTGGAACTTTATTTTAAAATGTTTAGATAAATGGGTTACATTTTATCTAGAAGTGGAATTTGTGTAATAGTTACAATAAAATAGCAGTGAAACAGAGAGATAGGAAAGTGTGGGCTTTGTTTAGGTTTGAATTATAAATAAAAACAGGTATAAATTACCTTTTTTTAACTACTCTAGCACTTAAAGTCTATACTATAGAATTTGGGAATTCTACTTTCTGATCTTCAGAGTATTATATCTGCTTTAGATGCATTTTCCCAATAGATGACATATTCTTTGAGAACAGTCTAACAAGATGCTTGGTACTGATTTGTTTATTATATGGTTCCTGAATGCTAATTGGCCTGGGAAAGATTAAGCACATAAACTTTACTTCCTCATGTGAGCTTAAATATTTTGGTCAATAATATGAATATGATTGTATTGATTACTAAAATTTTAAAATACTTAAGTGTTGGCACATAGGGGTTAAATTGATAGGCTTTAGAGTCAGAGTTGAGTTAAAAACTGCTGATAACTGTGTCACTGTCTGCAGATTCATTGTCTGTATCTCTCAGGGTTTTTGTGAGGCGTTAAATAAGATACATTAAAAAAAAAAACCAACTTAGTGTCCTAGACTAAAAGTAATTGCTCAGTAAATGATAGGTATATATAGGTTTTTTTAATTGTTTATTCTGAGTTTTACATCTTTGTAAACTTCCTACCTTATCTAATATTGATTATGATTAGGAAACCTTTAGAATTTGAGATTGGAAATTGCTTTTCTTACAATGATTTTTAATGATTTCAGTTGTGTTTTATATGTAAGTAACCAGATAAAAATTTGCCCCTTTGTAGTTTACAATTCATGAGTTTATTATATTCAAAAGCTAGGCAACCATAAGCACCATCTAATTTCAGAACTTTTTCATCACTCCAGAAGAAATCCCATATCTCTAAGCAGTCAGTCACCAATCTCCTTTCCCTACCCTTTAGTAGCTACTAATCTACTTTCTGTCTCTGTTGATTTATTTACTCTGGATACTTCATATGGATGGAATCATATAGTGCTCTTTCCTGTCAGGCTTCTTTTACTCAGCATAATGTTGAGTAAGGTCCATCCATGTTACAGGTTGTATTAGTACTTCCTGTTTGTAGCTGAATAATAGTCCACCGTATGATTATGCCACGTTTGTTGATTGTCGGTTGATGGGCATTTGGGTTGCTTCCACTTTTTGCCTATGAATAATGCTGCTATGAGCATCTGCCTGCAAGTTTTTGCATAGACATATGTTTTCATTTCTCTTTAATATATACCTGGAGTGGAATTGCTGGGTCATAGAATGACTCTATGTTTAACTTTTTGATGATCTGCCAAACTGTTTCCCACATGACCATACCATTTTGCATTTTCACCAACAATGTATGAGGATTTAAATCTCTCCACATCCTCAGCAATACTTGTTATTGTGTTTTGATTATTGCTGTCCTAGTGGGTAAGTGTTATCTTACTGTATTTCAAATTTACATTTTCTAATGACCGATGACATTGAGCATCTCTCTCATTTGCTCATTGGCCATTTATATATATCATCATGGGAGAATGTCTTATCAAATCCTGTGCTCCTTTTTAATTGAGTTGCTATTTTATTATTGAGTTGTAGAGATTCTTAACATAGTCAAGATCTAGTCCCTCATCAGGTATATGATTTGAAAAAGTTTTCTCACAGTCTGTAGATCGTCTTTTCATTTTCTTGATAGTGTCCTTTGAAACACAGTAATTTTCAATTTTGATGAATTCAGCTCATCTGTTTTTTCTTTTGCTTGTGGATTTCAGTATCATACCTAACGAACCATTTCATGATTTGAAGTCATAAAGATTTTTGCCTGTGTTTTCTTCTAAGAGTTTTTAGCTTCAGCTCTTACGTTTAGGTCGTTGGTTCATTTTGAGTCGATGAGGTATGAGTCAGTGAGGTATGAGGTAGGGCTCCAACACCACTGTTTTTTAATGTGAATATTCATCAGTTCTCCCCTCATTGAATTATTCTTTCTTCAGTTTTAAGGAATTTAAAATGACAGTTCCCTGTTTATGATTTAAAACAGAAGATTTTCATCTTTCCTTCTGAAAGCTATGTGCTAATTATGGAGTATGTGTGTTAGTCGCTCAGTCGTGTCCGACTCTTTGCGACCCCATGGACTGTAGCCCATCAGGCTCCTCTGTCCACGGGATTCTCCAGGCAAGAATACTGGAGTGAGTTGCCATTTCCTTCTCCAAATGATGGAGTATAACTTGCTCTAAAACTTGAATGTGACACACGGATGCTCTAAATATGATCTTACCTTGTTGACAGATTGTATCTAAGATGATGGGATGACAGATGAGCGGGCTATTTCACAGCAGTGCTTTTCCCTAGTAAGAACACATCTTTTCTTCTTTTTAGTGTTGGTTTGATTTTATAGCACCTCATTTACTTCCTTTTAAAAATTATAGTTAGGTTACAATATTGTGTTATTTTCAGGTATACAGCAAAATGATTCAGTAGTGCACATAAACAGATGTATGTATATGTACATACACAAAGAATATACAAAAAGAATATATATATTCAGATTCCTTTCCATTTTAGATTATTACAAGATATTGAGTATAGCTCCCTGTGCTATAGGACGTCCTTGTTTATTACCCTTCTATATAGCACCTTATTTTGAAAGCACTGAAGTCGGAATTTGAGATGGTTTGTAATTTGTTTGTCTTTTTCTGTTCTGTATATGTGTTTATTTTTCTGTTGTCAACAGTTAATGAAAATATTGGCACAACTTGGGGGAGAGGCAAAAAATAAACTATTATTATTATCAGTTATGACACTGGTCAAGCCTTAACTTTTCTAATCAGTTTCTTAGAATACCGTTACGGGACCATTCTCCAAAGTAAACAGATCTAGTGGTGGCCATTTACTTTTGCTATTAATCTTAATTTCTGTAATCTTAAATTATGGGAATAGATTTTTATATATTTTCATTATTTTGGCTTCTCATTAAATACCTGATTTTTTCATAATTTCAGCCTAGAGATGTTGGACAAAGTTGAGCCCCCAACTATCCCAGAGGGTTATGCTATGTCTGTGGCATTCCACTGTTTGCTGGACCTTGTACGTGGAATCACTAGTATGATTGAAGGAGAGTTAGGAGAAGCTGAAACAGAATGTCAGACTGCAACCACTGAAGCAGTTTCTTCGCCTACACAGTCATCAGAACAGCAAGAATTACAGTCAACATCAGACCAGATGGATAAGGAAATAGGTATATTTATTATGATTCTATATTTTAAATTTTTATCTTGGAATAATTTTGAAGTTACAGAGAAATTGCAAAAATAATAATTTCCATATATTCTTCACCATTCTATCCCAATTGTTAACACTACCATATTTGCATTATTTTTCTATTTATATATATAAGCATTTTTTTTTCTGAACTATTTGAGAAAAAGTTTCAGACATAATTCCCCATTACCCCTTAATACTTTAAAGTGTATTTTCTAAAAATAAGAACCGTTTCCTACATAACCACAGTATAGTCACCATCAGAAATTTAGCATCAGTTCAATATGTCATCAAATCCCAGATGTCCTTCAGATTTTGTCATTTGCCCAGTAGTGTCTGTTATGGTTTAGGGTTACATGTTGAATTCAGTTCCATGACTCTATACCCTTCTTTAGTCTGGAACAATTCCTTAATTTTTCCATGTTTTATATGACCTTGATATTTTTGAAGAGATAGGCCAGTCAACTTGGGTTTATTTTTGTTTCCTCATAATTAGATTTAATAGATTGATTTTTGGCAGAGCTGCCACAGAAATGTTGCTATGCTATACACCAGTGCTGTTAACTTTGTCATTTGGTTAATGTGATGTCTGCATCCTTTCTTCAGTGTAAAGTTAATTAACCTTTTGTATAGAAAT
Source organism: Cervus canadensis (assembly GCF_019320065.1). Lineage (NCBI taxonomy): Eukaryota > Metazoa > Chordata > Mammalia > Artiodactyla > Cervidae > Cervus > Cervus canadensis. The sequence goes on from NC_057410.1 coordinate 6,529,745, forward strand.
ACTTCGAGACATCTTCTAGGAGAGCTTGCCCTTCCTGATTTATTTTGTTTCATGTGTTCGTTTATATTAGTAGAGACCCTTGTATTCCTATTTTTTTCAGTGTCACCAGCACAGTCTGTGATTGTCATTATTTGATTTGACTCTCGGTTATCCACGACACGGCCACGTGGGGCCCCTTTCATGCTGGCTTCTGTGTCCTTTTATCATCCCACCTTCTTTTGTTGTTTTCTGACCACTGCTTTACTGTCTGATACAGTAAAGTGCTCTAAGCTCATCTTGGATTTTTCTTATATAATCCAGGGATAAGTTATTTTTCCAGGGAGCCCTAGTTCATTTTAGTGGAGCGCAGTGTTTATAAACTAATGCATGGACACTAGATATGCTTCCTGCTACTTGAATAGGAAATACGCACATATATGAGCACACATTTCTGTACATTTAAAAAATATATATCTATTTTAAATAGCATAAGGACACACCCAGTTTTTCCAATTCTAGTTTAATGCTACATGATGTACTTTTAACTTGCCGTTTTTGGTATTTCCTTCTCCAACAGTAAACTTGATCCTATTTTACTCATGTATTTACTCATTTGCATGATTTCCACTGTGTGTAACCAGTCTCTTGGCTGAGCTTGCTTATTACAGTTTTACATTGCCAACTGGTTGCATAGGCTGAAAGTTTGGCCCAATGAAATGGAAGGGAGTAGGAACTGATTTTATATGTATAATTTAAAGGTATCAGTCAGTATACAGAAAGATCTTATTATTGATATTTTAAGACAACTTAGTTTTAAGACTTCTTGGGAATTCTCTGGTGGCCCAGTTGTTAGGAACTAAGATCCCACAAACCACGTGATGTGGCAAAAAAAAAAAGATTTCTTGAATTCTAAAACTGGTATGGTTTTAAAATTTTCATTTATTCAGATATATATTAAAGGTTATAGCTTTAGTATTTAATGACAAAGTTGTTTTTTGAATATTTGGTATATTATCAAGTGATGAGGGGGGTTTTAGAATTTGAGTGTTGTAAAGTACTGTGACATTTGTAATTATTAAATATTGCATGTGTTTCCTTTAAGTTAGTAGAGCTGTTTGGGAAGAAATGGTGAATGCCTGCTGGTGTGGTCTGCTTGCTGCCCTGTCACTCCTCCTTGATGCCAGGTATTAAGTCTTTGTAAGTTTTATATTGCATGTGGCAGGTAAAAAAAAAAAGTAGCAACAAACCATTTTAAAGTGTATATTTAAATTTATCCTGAGAATTGTTTCCTAATACTAGTTTTTTATGTTTGTAGAATATTATTATTTTTCTGCCATCCCCCTCTTCCATCATGTTATAATGGAAAATACAATCCCAAAATTACAGAATGCCTTTTTCATTTTAAGCTTTACTGCTTAAAATTAAGATAATTATATTAATCAGCTTCTTTGATGTTTTTCTTCAGAATCATGGAATTTGATGATTTTAAAATGCTTGATATTTTTAAGTTATGTCTTTGAGTTCTTGACTATTTTCTTCGATAATGAATGTGTGTCATAAATTGCTTTTATCCAGTTCAAATTTTCAGACATTTATTAGTTAAAATTCCTTAAAGAAGATTGATTTTGAGTTTTTAAAATAGATTTTCTTAAAACTTTCCTGACTACCTAATTTCATTTGGCAGCATACCTAAAAATAATCATACTAAATAAAATACTTTGTCTTTTCAGCACAGATGAAGCTGCTACTGAGAATATTTTAAAAGCTGAGTTGACTATGGCTGCTCTTTGTGGAAGACTGGGCCTTGTAACTTCAAGAGATGCCTTTATAACTGCAATATGCAAAGGTTCCCTGCCTCCCCATTATGCTCTTACTGTGTTGAATACCACCACTGCAGCCACACTTTCCAACAAATGTAAGATTTCAGCTTCTTTAGAGTTCTGTTCATCATGTGGGGTGACATAGTGTAAGAGTAGCGATTATAGAAATTCTGATTTCAAGCCTCTATTTTTCTACTCCCTGACTCTGACTTCTGCGAGAAGCTAATGTCCCTGAGCCTCAGTTTCTTCTATCTTATTAAAACAATGGGGTAGCAGTAGGGAGAACAATACCAATTTTAAATAATAATTGCGAGGATAAAAGAAGATGTATCTAAAAGTCATTTGTAAACTCTAGCATACTACTGAAATGGGAATGGTTGAGTTTTTTTGTTTTGTTTTTTTAATAGAACTAGTAGAATGGTAATATTTGCCACCACTTAGATTAAGTTGACATTCAAAAAATATTTTTTTCTTGTTGAATACTTAGAAACATTCAAGTTTGTTACAGGTAATATAGGTAAATTTCAATGTGCTGTTCAGTTTTCAAACTAAAAATGTGAGTATTGGTCTCTAAGTAGAAAAGTTTACTGGGAATGTATGTTTAAAATACTAAGTGTCCTAAATTCTATTTTGCTTGTAAGGCAATTATCAAAGTTTTATAATTTGTTAAACTTATTTAGAAAATTACTTAATATTTGCTTAACTTGCTTTTATTTTTGCACCTCTTGAGTTTTTAAAATGTTTGCATATGGATAATAGGTAACTAAATAAATGTCATAGTTGAACTTAGTTTGATCAAATTAATGTTCTAAAATATAACATTGCTTTGAGTACAGTATGAAAATTATATTTAATTATTTAGGTTTTCCTTTGTGTTCTAGCATATTCCATCCAGGGCCAGAGTGTTATGATGATTAGTCCATCAAGTGAATCTCACCAGCAAGTTGTCGCAGTGGGTCAACCGCTAGCAGTCCAGCCTCAAGGGACAGTAATGGTAAAGTACTTTTTCTTCATTAGGTAACCAGTTAATACCAGTTAACTATCAAGGAAACCTTTTGTACCTTTTTTGTGTGTTTCTCAAAATTTGTCATTATACTTATTTTCTTTCTTTTATCTGAATGATACTTTTAGAAGAAACTAGATAAATAAAGAGTGACATTGTTGTAACCAACTGTGACAACACAGTTTTTAAGCAAATGAATTTGTTCTGTACAAAATCATCCAAGCCTCTTTTCTTAAAATTTTTGTTTTTTATTGGAAAATATTTGAATATGATAGTACTTTTTATAAGCTTATAATTTTTGAGAATGCATAACAGTTCTTGCAAATATATCCTTTTTTAATATAGCTGACTTCCAAAAATATCCAGTGTATGAGGACTTTACTTAACTTGGCACACTGCCATGGGGCTGTTCTTGGGACATCATGGCAACTTGTCTTGGCAACTCTACAGGTATGTTGTAGCCTCTGGGTCAGAGGCCAGTGTTGTTTTATCAGGTGCTATCAGTTAAACTCATCAATGCCTGTCAGTGCTTTGGGCAGGCCTGAATAGGCAGTAAGCATGAAAAAGGGCAAGTCGGAAAAAGAAAACAGACATGGCTCACATTATATGAAGTGATGGGATGTCTCTCATAATGGCCTGTTCTGCTGCCTATGCTTGATGTAATGAGTATTTTGTATGAATGTTAATTACTGATTTAAATTTAGTTATTAGATACCTAGTCTGATTTTTAGTTTTAGTTATTGGAATTTTTGTAAGTTTATAAATTTCTGTGTTCTGATTTTTTTTTTTTTAAATTTTACAGCATCTTGTATGGATTCTGGGATTAAAGCCTAGTAGTGGTGGTGCCTTGAAACCTGGGAGAGCTGTTGAAGGGCCCAGTACAGTAAGCTCTAGTCATTCTTACTCAGTTAGTATTTTGCAGAATGTTTATATGTTACATTTAATTTTCTTCTTCTCTTAGGTGCTAACAACAGCAGTGATGACAGATTTACCAGTGATTTCCAATATACTTTCAAGACTGTTTGAAAGCTCACAGTAAGAGTCAGTTTTTAAAATTGATACAAACATTATTGTTAGCTGTATATTTTAGATGAGAATATCTTATTTCTTCATTTTTATTTTAGGTATCTTGATGACGTATCATTGCACCATTTAATAAATGCACTTTGTTCCTTATCCTTAGAAGCCATGGATATGGCCTATGGAAATAATAAGGTGTGATATTCTTCCTTTTCTGTGTTAAATGTGGTACATTATTTTGTTGAATAAGGTGTATATTCACTAGGATCTTAGTGTTTTACAAGTGGGAACAACACCTCGTGGGCTAGCCCTGCTCCTTTGGGTTCTTACATTTGTGGTGGCTCTGAAGGGAGAGTGAAGAGGATGCTCTTCGGCTTGTGGTGTGTGCCAGTAGTTGGCTTTCCTGGTGCCAGAATGTATCATGATTTTAAATCGTGTCCACTTGGTGCTGAGTATTCTAAAAAATATTTCTGTAAAGAAAAATTGAACACCATGTTTATAAATGTGCTCCACAAATTAGTAATCCTGATGATTACAGTTTATGCTTGTGGCAATACAAGTTTTAAATCAAGGAAAATATGTCTCAGTTTCTTTTGCCTTCATGGGATGGAAATTAAGGAGCTAGTCATTTCTTTCTGAGGGTAATGACTCTCCCTACCTTGAAAATTATTTTTTTGCTTTGCTTATTGATTAAATGAATCAAGCAATACTTTTGAGGACATTTCTTCCTATACTCTACCATTTTCTGTTAAACTTGGAAAACACAAGAATATTTGGGTTTACTGATACCTTAGAAATTATTTAAAATGCTCTCTACATTTTAAGATGAATAAATATATTAGTTGGACCATTTACAAGTAAGTGAAGTTACTAAGAAAATGGTTAGAAAAGCAGAGAATGCAGCTTGTGGTTTATTTAACATCCAACTGTAGGACCTAAAATTACATTATTTGCCTAATCCTTAATTATAATCCTGTGTATTGTAGCTTGTCATCTTGGCTCATGTGAGTCATTTAAAGATGAGCCAAAAAAATCTTAAAGAGCAAAGTTTTGTATATTATGGTACATACTTAGAGAATTATATAAACACGCAGGTGTTTGAAAATATCTGTTATAGTTTGCTCCAAATCAAGGCAAGGATAATATACAGTGAAGTAATCAAATTCTTAATACAGTCTTAAGGATGTAATCCTACATCCTTAAGATTAATTCTTAACTCAACAATGTAATATTTTTAATAGATGCCTTAATTGAATCTGAGCAAGTTTATATGGTAATGACTTGAGAATTTATGTATTCACTCAACAAAGTACATTATATTTACTATGTAAATTACACTCTGCTAGGAAATATAAAGGAAATTTCTGTTTTCAAAGAGCATGTAAACCACTTGGCTAATGGACAATGTGGCAGATAAGGTGGTGAGAGAGTCAAAATAGTTTATCAATATCAGCTATTCTGAGTGAGTTAAATAGCTTAGGGAGTAAACTATACATCATAGTCCTTAAAGATGTGGTTTTAAAGTCACCAGTCATCTCATTTTTGGTCCTCATTTCAGGAATTTGTGCTGATGTGTTGAGGGGGATAGCTGATGGTAAAGCTTGCAAATTCTTCCTTAGAAGGGGACAATGTTGATGACACTTGTGCATGCATACTACCAAACTGAGTATGTCAACAGCAGAAATAAGAAGACAGCTGCTATCTTTGTTGTATGTCAGATACTAACTTATGTATTTCTGTTTAATCATTTAAAACAATTCTGTCAGGTTCAGTAGTGTAACTGCTTTTTAGAGATAAAATATAAAAATAGCTTAAATACCCTGCTTGGGGTCACCTATTTAGTAATTGGTGGAGCTTGGATTTGAATCCACTTATGTCTTATTCCAGAGCTCCATTATTATAACCACTTCACTTGTGGCTTTAACTTTTGTGTGCATCAAAGTCAGGTATAGCACTTTTTAAAAATGCAAGTTAGGACCACATACCAAACTTCATGGATACAAGAATCTTTGGGTATGAGGTCTAGACATATACTTTTAAACGCTGTGTGATTCCTGTGTATCCTCATTAGAATAAAGAGTAGGGAAAGGAGGAAATAATACTGGGCAACATTTATAGGGACTTACTATGTGCCAGGCACTTTCTAACGTGAGAGGTCATTTCAGTATATTATTATCTCCATTTTATAGATTAAAAAAGTAAGCACAAAATGGAGTGAACTTTTGCTGTTTGCAGCAACATGGATGGACCTGGAGAATATTATGCTTTTAGTAAAATAAGAGAAAGACAGATATTCTTTATTGTCACATGTATGTGGAATCTAAAAATAAAAAAGCTAATATAATGAAACAGATCCACAGAGATAGGAAAGGCAGAAGGGACAAAATAAGATAAGGGAATTAAGAAGTAAAAATTTTGAAACTTTATGTTGTACACCTGAAACTAGTATCAGCTATAATTCAACAAAAAAAAAGTTACTCAAGGTTACATAGCTATTAAGTGGTCGTGTTGAGATGTTAAAAATTCATAGGCATCAGTCTTAACTACTGTATCATATTGTCTCTAGAATGATGAATTTCTTTCTACTACACTAATTTTTAGGGTAGTTATAGTGTTAGCACAGGCAGGAAGAGTCAACGTGACCACACTTTTCTTAAAACCCCAGGGTACTTGTTCAACAGTTTTTACTAGAAAAGAAAGATAATTTCACACATTTCCATTTTAGATTTTTATCAGTACTGTAAAATCAGTACAGTTGTATATAGAGTAATTACAAAATCTTTTTACTTAAAAATTATGAAATTATGCTAATAATTTACTTTTTAAATTTTAGTTGGCTTCTATTTTTTCCAGTGCATTGTCTCCATTTGAAGTACTACAGCTGTTTATCAAAAAAATTCTCCTAATTCTAGTCAGCTTAGTCTACATTTAAGTATATTTTACTATCTCTATTAAAATTGGATTAGAGATAGTTGCCCTTTAAACTTTTTACTGAAACTGTTCTTCTAACACATGGACTGAGTAATTCAGCCATTTATGAAGTACACTGGTTCCCTTTCTGCTACTGAAATGCCAGTGACTGAGAAAAGTGGTTTGTCTTCTCTCTCTGCAACTTTTTTATTAGAGTCTAAACTGACAGCCTTTACCTCCTCCTCCTTGACATCATCGTTCTTTCCCCTGGTGTCTGTTGTCTTCTTCTTTTTTTTTTTTTTTCATTTTTCCTGATACTCACACATAAAACCTAAGCATTTGAAGACTTTACTAGTAAGAATGTATATTAGTTAGCTTAGCATGCCATAACAAAATACCATAGACGGGATAACTTAAACTATGGAAATTAAGTTTCTCATAGTTCTAGAAGGTAGAAGTCCAAAGTCAGGGTGCTAGCATGGTCAGCTCTTGTGTAGACTCTCTTCCTGATTGAAAGATGCCTGACTTCTTACTGTGTCCCTACATGGTAGGGAGAGAGGGAAAGGGAGGGAAAGAAGAGGGAGACGGAGTGCACTTATAAGCTCGCAAGCTCTGTGGTGTCTCTTCTCATGAGGACGTTGAACTTAATGTATTGGGGCCCCACCCTGAGGACCTCATTTGACCTGGATTACCTTCTTACAAAGTTTGGGAGCAGTGGTGGAGGGTGGGGAGGGGCGGGTCACAATTCAGTCATAGCAAAATTCTTTCCTTTTGGTCAGAAGACATACATTCTGTGTGTCTGGTGTAGTTTTTTGGATTTTCAAGGCTTCCCCACTAAAGCAGTCTCTTCCCAACTAAATTTTTCGATTAGGAGTCATGCTAGATACTTGAGGGTTTCCCTGGTGGCTCAGATGGTAAAGAATACACCTGCAATGCAGGAGACCCAGGTTTGATCCCTAGGTTAGGAAGATCCCGTGGAGACGGGAATGGCTACTCACTCCAGTATTCTTGCCTGGAGAATTCCGTGGACAAAGCAGCCCTCTGGCAGGCTACAGTCATGAGGTTGCAAAGAGTTGGACATAGCTGAGCAACTAACACTTTTTAGATACTTGAGAGTGGGCTGAAAGGCTTGTCATATGATTACTGAGGTTATGTCATTTATTTCAAATTAATCAAGTATATTAATTATAGTCATGCTCTTCACGGTATTCTCAGTTTTGTTTTCAGTTGAAATACTCAAGTTCTCCTTGTGATATAAAAAAATATTATATTTTTCTTCTAGGAACCATCTCTTTTTGCTGTTGCCAAATTGTTAGAAACTGGTCTAGTTAACATGCACCGAATAGAAATTCTATGGAGACCTCTAACTGGCCATCTACTTGAGGTAACCTCTGTTTCTTAATTATTATATTTACTTTTTGTTTATAATAATGACATACACAGTGAATTAATGATTCTGTATAACCATAAGAAAAATCAGCATTAACATTTTTTCTTGTACTTCTCTCTGTATATTTTATCAGGGACTAAAGTTTATAGTAACCATTTTGGCAAAGAAATAGGTTGAAAACTTTATGACTAAAAATGAGTGATGTATCAATGAAATCTCTGATGTCTCCTTCACCTGTTAGTTTGGGTCCCCTTTCTTTTATTATATAATCTTTTGATCCCCTCCGCTTCAGCTGGTTCTAAAACTTCAAGGCAATTAGGACTGAGACTTAGTACTAGACACTACTCCTTTACAGACTTTCCTGTGATTATGAGGTAACATTTCTACAAAAGGGAAAAAACCTTCTCAGTATCACTAATTATAGATCATGCCAGGGAATTTTGTCTGGATTTGTATTCAAACTTGAGTGAATCTGAATAATTAGTTGCTTCTTACTGACAGCTGCTTCTATCAAATACATGTCTATGAGTAGTTTAGGTTTTGGTTGGCCTCATTGTTTGATATTATTTTAGTAATCTGAGAAGGGTACTATTCTTAGTAAAAAAAAAAAAAGGTCCTTTTTCTTTCTCCTTCCATTTTATTGGGATTATCTTTATGAGCTATTAAAGAATATATGCACATTTCTTCATTATGGAATTCTCATCAAATGGCAAAAGTATGTTTTAAAATTTTAGCCAAGTGTTTGATTATGAAGTCAACCAGATGAGGAACTTCAGTGTCTGCTGCTTCTGTTTACCCTGCTGACATCATTTACTTTTATGAAATCCTTTCTTTTCTGTGAGTTGTTTAGTTTCATCTTTTATCTTCTATCTCTTTATTGCTTCCTCTTGCCTCTTATTCAGAAGGTAAGCTTACTTACATTTTATATATTTTCATATTTTCTTCAGCCCTTATTGACAAACATTTTATATGACTTTTTAAACGTGGAAGAGTAGGAAATGAGATGTTGTAGTTTTTCACAAATTAATGTGTGATGTATAGCTTAAGTATACAAATTAAAGATTAATTTTTGTTCAACATGTATATACCCTTAGGTGTGCCAGCATCCAAACTCTCGAATGAGAGAATGGGGAGCAGAAGCCTTAACTTCACTTATAAAAGCAGGATTAACATTTAACCATGATCCTCCACTTTCACAAAACCAGGTAAAAAAAAGAACCTTTTTTAAAAGCACTTAAAGTCATCCTCTCCCATATGTAACTTTATTTGTAGGCCATGGATCTCTTACAGAAGATTGATAATCCTGGATTTTCAGGATTATCTATATTAAATTTTTAAAAAATTTTCTTGTAATAGCACTAAACTAAAGTAATAACTTAGAATTGGTTACCTAGAATTGGTCTCCCCATCTAGAAGTTTCCTTCTTCATGCAGTGCTGAGGGAGGCTTCATACTTTATTAGCCTCTTTTCCTTTGGTCCTTACCTGTCTTTTTTTTTCTCTTTTCTTCCCCCTACTCATTACGCTGTGTGCTTAGTCACTCAGCCATGTCCAGCTCTCTGCAGTCCCATGGACTGTAGCCCTCCAAGGTCCTCTGTCCATGGAGTTTTCCAGGCCCGAGTACTGGAGCGGGTTGCCATGCCCTCCTCCGGGGGTATTCCCTCCCCAGGGATTGAACCTGCATCTCCTGCATTGGCAGGTGGATTCTTTACCGTTGTGCCACCTGGGAAGCCCTTACATGGGGAGAAGCAAGTGGCAGAAGAGGCAAGCACAATAAAGTAGATTTTTATTTTTAAATAATTTTAAAGGTTATTTTATACTTTCAGAGTTTTCTTTTGTTGTGCATCCTTTTTCCTGACTCCCATAATCATTCACATATATCTTATACAGTTTTTTAAAAGTCTGCCAAAGTTTTGTTTAGAGATGGAGTAGGAGTGAGGCATCAAACAGCCACTCACATTGCCCTTACTATCTTACTGTATTGTATGTGGGCGTACTCTATAGATTCCTCAGCAGACAATCACTGGGTATGTACTGTATGCCAGGCAATGTTTTAACTCTTGTAACAGAATGATGTACAAGACAGAAAAGTTTCTTAATTTTTATAGCTTACATTTTAGTGATTGCATATTTTTTTCCTATTGCAATCTAATTTTTTTGTAAAGCCCTTTCCATGTATATATTCTCAGCATCCAGCTTAATACCTGGCACATGGTAAGAGCTTAATATGTTTGTTCAGTCAGTGAGCCAAATAAATGAATCCTTGGAGAGAAAAAAAAATAAACAAGTGCTTTCAAATGCTAAAGGAGTAGAATAAAGTGCTCTTTGCACTTTTTAACAGTAAAAAAATTTTGTGGTTTTGTGTCATCTTTGTCTACTAGTTCAATTTTTAGCAATATTGAGACTTTTAAATTTAAATACATGTGGTACATATTAATAGAGTAAAAAATGAAAGTTAATTTTAGAAATTGGGAATTGCTTTCTTCTCTCCAAATAGAGCTAAATATATAGAGGTATATTTTCTATAGTGAGATTCATTTGTATATGGATCTGTAACTTTTTTTTTTTTTTTTGGATCTGTAACTTTAATACCTGTTAACATCAGGTTATTCCCTATTTATTCTGAAATATAGTATCTTGAAGACAGATTTTTATTTTCTGTTAAAATATAAGACTTAGGGACTTCCCTGAAGTCCAGTGGTTGGGAATCCGTGCTTCTAATGCAGGAGGGGTGGGTTCCATCCTTGGTTGGGGAACTAAGCTCCCATATCTTACTTGTGTGGCCAAAACATAAAAAATTTAAAAAGACTTACGGGGCTTCCTGGTGGCTCAGTGGTAAAGAATTCGCCTGCCAATGCAGGAGACACGGTTTCAATCCCTGATCTGGGAAGATCTCACATGCTGCAGAGAAACCAAGCTCATGCGCCACAGCTATTGAGCCTGCGCTCTAGAGCGTGGGAGCTGGAACTGCTGGACCCACACGCTGCAGCTACTGAAGCCCGTGTGTTCTAGAGCCCATGCTCTGAACAAGAGAGGCCACCACAGTGAGGAACCCGTGCTCTGCAACTAGAGAGGAGCCCCTTCATGCCGCAACTAGAGAAAAGCCCGCACGGCCACAAAGGCCCAGAACAGCCAAAATAAATAAGTTAATTAAATTAGTTTTTTTTTTTTAAAAGATGACCGGATAATCCTAATGGTTACTGTTAGAGAAATCATTTTTGATGTTTATTTTCCAAAAAAATTTCTTTTTACCATTGCAGTCTGAGTGAAGGTGAATTTAAACTTGAAAGACAATAGCAGAACCTTTCTATGTTCTGGAACTTCTCTGATTAGCTTCTTACCTTCTCTTCAGAGGCTGCAGTTGCTTTTATTGAACCCATTAAAGGAGATGTCCAATATTAATCATCCAGATATACGACTCAAGCAATTAGAGTGTGTGCTGCAGATTCTTCAGAGTCAAGGAGACAGTCTTGGGCCTGGATGGCCATTAGTGCTGGGAGTTATGGGAGCAATCAGAAATGATCAAGGGTAAGTGTTTAAAATTAACATCCAAAAGGTAATAGGAAAAGGGAATTCTGCCTAAAATTATAAAATGATCATTAATTTTTTATGTATGCCTTTTTTGCTTAAGATTATGATCTAAAATAGTTTTGCTTACCCTACTCCCAAGTGGCTGTAGGGAGTCATTAGGGCTCACTTTTATTTTGGAAGGATGGAAAAATTGCTATTTCTTTGTCATTTATACATGAATACAAGGTTCTTAAAATAAGAAAAATGCATCAAACAAACTTTCCCTTTCTCATTCAATGTCTAAATTTTGTTTGGCTAGTTGAGGCAGAATAAAAATAATATGGTATTAATACATGTTTTCTTTTTTTAGTTTACAGTTTTTCTGATTCCCATGAGCTTCTTAATTTTTATTGGTTAATTATTTTAAGTAAGCATATCTTTTTTCGGTCAGTTCAGTTCAGTTCAGTCGCTCAGTCGTGTCTGACTCTTTGCGATCCCATGAATCGCAGCACGCCAGGCCTCCCTGTCCATCACCAGCTCCCGGAGTTTACTCAAACTCATGTCCATCGAGTCAGTGACGCCATCCAGCCATCTCATCCTCTGTCGTCCCCTTCTCCTCCTGCCCTCAATCTTTCCGGGCATCAGGGTCTTTTCCAATGAGTCAACTCTTCGCATGAGGTGGCCAAAGTATTGGAGTTTCAGCTTCAGCATCAGTCCTTCCAGTGAACACCCAGGGCCGATCTCCTTTAGGATGGACTGGTTGGATCTCCTTGCAGTCCAAGGGACATATCTTTTTTACATTTATGTAAATGTTGAAGTACTGTATGAGTACTGTGTTAGGGAAGATTTTCTTCCAATTTTAAGATAAAATTTTGATTTGTTCAAGTTATTGTAATATGTGTATTTTTCCTTCCATTTCTCTTAAATACATGAGTATAGATTTTCTTTTGTATTTTCAGAGAATCCTTGATACGAACGGCGTTCCAGTGTCTTCAGTTGGTTGTGACAGATTTTCTACCAACAATGCCCTGCACTTGCCTGCAAATAGTTGTAGATGTTGCAGGTAGCTTTGGACTTCATAACCAAGAACTTAATATTAGTTTAACTTCAATAGGTTTATTGGTAAGTATGATTGCCTTTCTTATATAATCTAGAAATCATTGTTTGCAACTGAGAGTGAATGCTAAGCAAGTGTGCTTTTGACTCTATAGGAATCATTTAAATGACTTTTAGGTACATACCAAGCATCTTGTATGAAGGGTTAAGTAATATTATTTAAGAAATAATTCTTTAAGAGCAGAATATGTGGAATAATTTTGATCTATTGAGCTGAAATTTGGTTTATATAAGATATGTTATGGAAGGGTTTAGTAAACAGATAATGGTACATACAAGAGAAATAATCAGTTGACTCTACTGATATTAACATAAAATTTAAATTTTAAATCCAATTTTTAAAAAATATTAAAAATTAAAGGTTGCACTCTCAAATTCTGAAATCAGATAGATAAACTTAACAGAGGAAGAGATATTTTCATTAAATCCATTCTACTAGGAAAAGAGTTTCTGATGTAATTGCTTTTAAGTTTTATTCTGAAAATCTATTTGTTGCATATCTGTGTGTTTAAAATAAAAATCCCTGAATAGGTATTTTTTTTCCTTGGCTCTTTAGTGGAATATTTCAGATTATTTTTTTCAAAGAGGAGAAACTATTGAAAAGGAATTAAATAAAGAAGAGGCAGCACAGCAAAAGCAGGCAGAAGAAAGAGGCGTGGCTTTGAATCGGCCATTCCACCCTGCACCGCCGTTTGACTGCTTGTGGTTGTGTCTTTACGCAAAGCTGGGTGAGCTGTGTGTAGACCCCCGTCCTGCTGTCCGCAAGAGCGCGGGCCAGACCCTGTTTTCAACAGTCGCTGCCCACGGGACCTTACTGCAGCACTCCACGTGGCATACTGTCATTTGGAAGGTACCGTGGAATACCTTGCGTTATCAGTTGTTAATTGAGACATGCTTGTATGCTTTTTCAGCAGCAACAAATTAATTTAAAACTTTAAAAAATTTTCTTAGTTTTTTTATTGAAATATAGTTGCTTTAGAATATTATGTTAGTTTCAGGTGCATAGAAAAGTGATTCAATTATACATATATATGTTGTTTTGTTCCTATTAATTTTTAAAGAAGAATTTCCATCCATTTGTGCTTTTGGCAAAATAGGAAGTTTTAGCTTTGTCATATTTTTAATTGCACCTTGCATATTAGCAGATTAAACACTTAAAGCCTCATTTTTTAAAATTGGAGGATAATTGCTTTACAATGTGGTATTGGTTTCTGCCATACAACAAAGTGAACCAGCCATATATATATATATATATATATTTCTTTCTTTCTTTCTTTCTTTTCTTTCTTTCTTTTCTTTCTTTCCCCTCTTCTTGAGCCTCCCTCCCACCCCACCCCAATAAGCCTCAGTTTTTTATCTCTTTGATTTCTGACTTTTCACTTCCTTTTCCCCGTTTTCCTGGTGGTAAAACCAGTAGTTGCTAAAGTTCCACATATAATTCAAATATAATTAAATGAAAACTTTATAAACAATATCGATAATAGTGAAATTTGTTTGTAGACTCACCAAACAAAAATCACCTCCCATTTGTAAATTCTACGTTTGTTGAAGTATGCAGTTTAATTTTTTAATTTTTCATTTTTATCATCTTTTTAAAACATTCTTTCAAAGTCAGCAGCTTATTAGTGAGTATCCCGTCTTTGCTAAAAGACGGGATACTCTTTTTTTTGTTGCTTAATCTGTTCCATTTTAATAAAACTCTTATTTATTATCCTTTACTGCTTTTGTGAATTTTTGAAATTAGTAAGTTTGACAGTAGGCAGTATGGTAAACTTTAACTGTATTTAACAGTGTTCTGAGTTTAATAACAAGACCTCAAAATGTCTTCTTAAAAAATTAATAATGTATGTTCCTAATAAAAATAATTGAAAGCCCTACTCCCTCCTGTGTCTTTTGTTTCAGCTCCTTTCCCTAGCTTTATCAGATCACAAACAAACTTAAGAGTCCTTTACTATTTTAAAAAAGCAAACTGATATTTTCTCTGACTCCTGTTTCCTTTTCCTAACTTCATTATTAATCTTGCTGCCTAAATCTCAGTATTAGTAATTTTTTCTTTCTCACTTCCACTGCATTCCCTTACCCCTTGTAATTTGATATCCAGATTATCCTACTTCAGAGTATCTTAAACATTAGCATGTAACAGCATCTCCTAGAGGGCTTGTTAAAGCACAAATTGCTGAGCCACTGTACCCAACCCCCTAGAGGTTCTGATTTCTTTCTGTGGCGCAGAGACTGAGAATTTGCATATCTGTGAAGCTCCTGGGTGACGCTGATGCGGCTGGTTCTGAGACTGTGTTTAGAACCACGGAAATTGTCCATTGGCCCTGCAGGCCGTCTTCTAATTGCCAGATCTCTTGCCCCGTGGTCAGTTTTTCATGCCGCTCCTTTTTTCGTAACGTTTGATGCTGTTGATTATTTTCTCCGTGAAATTTCTTTTGGCTTCTGTTTCACAGTGTGCATCTGCTTCTCGATTCAGTTTTGTTTTATTTTCTTGGCCCCTATTCCTTCCCCTGAATCTACATTTTAAATAAACATCCCCCAAATTCCAACTGCTTCCTACTTGATTATTTTCAAGCATCCTCATCCAGACATGAAATTTCAGTAGTTACCTCCATCTAGATGTCACTCATACTTAAATTTTTTTTTATACTGATATTTTTTTTGCTGGAGCCCTCTCTTTAGCTTCGTCCCCTTCTTGTACATTGTACCTTAGGTGCTCCACTGGTACTGAGTTCAACAGGTCTTAAGCGATAGTCTGTTCAGTTTACTTTAACTTTTTATATTCCATGGCCTTAAGGATAAACTGAAGAATATAAGGATACCTCTGTTGGTCAGTTTCCTTTAAGATACAGGGATTGATCAGAATGTCAGGTATAATTCTTTGTAACAATGCTTAATTTCCTATGCTGTTATTTATGCTATGTTATCAGTATCTTTATATGCATTATCACAAATATTCAGGTTCTCTTTCATCTGCTGGACCGAGTTAGAGAGTCTTCTACCACTGCAGACAAAGAAAAGATTGAGTCTGGAGGTGGCAATATTCTCATTCATCATTCAAGGGACACAGCAGAGAAGCAATGGGCTGAGACATGGGTTTTAACATTGGCTGGAGTTGCAAGAATCTTCAACACCAGAAGATATTTACTTCAACCTTTAGGTAGATGTGCTTTTTTTTTTTTTTTTTTACTGAGTATACAAGTAATTAATGTTAAAGGAAATTTGGAAAATACAGATTCTTTACAGATTATATACATTGTTATTTTCTAAGAGTAATCCATTTTAACTGCCAGTCTTTGTTGTTACGTGTGGTATGAGCATAAATGTTTTCATTCATTTCCTTGAAAAAAATATGTGTACCTACTGTGGGCGAGTCTTGGGGATACAGTGATGAGCCAGATACCTACCGTCCTTGATATATCCTGGGTATGAAGGAGGAACTATAATTACATAAATAAATAGAAAATTGCTGCAATGATCAATGCAGTTTATAATAGATTGTGAGCTTATAGTAGATACTTGACCAGGCCAGTGATGTATATATAGGCTTCTCTGAGAAAGCAGTGTTCTGTCTGAATAGTAGTTCACCAGGCAAGGGTAGGGTGAACTGGGGAGAGCCTTCCAGGTAGAGAGTGTGTGTAAAAGAGATGAAGGAAGATTGAGGAGATGGAGATGGTGTGGCTCCTGGCACGTCTGAAGGTCTGGAATGAAGAGAACATGAAAAAGAGTGATTCTCAATAAGGTTTTAGAGGTAGAGGCCAGATGTTGCAGCACTTTGTAGGTTATGTTCAGAAGACTTCACTCTAAGAGCACTGAAAACCACTGAAAGATTTTAATTCATGATGTGATGTGTTCAGATACGGAGTTCAGAAAGATCACTTCAGATGGTATGTATGGAATGGAATGGTCATAAAGAAAAATGGTAGGATACTATTAGATTGGTTAGGAAACTTGGTGGTGTATAAATAGATCAGTGCTTCTCAACTGAAAATTGGCCAAAATTGGGCCAGTTTTGCCCAGCCTCCTCCCTCCCCCCACAGGATATATAACAATGTCTGAGACATTTCTGGTTGTTACCACTAGGGAGGGGCATGCACACTGGCTTCTGGGGAAGTAGAAGCCAGGGATGCTGCTGCATGTCAATGCACAGGACAGCCCCTACAACAAAGAGTTATCCAACCCAAGATGTCAGTAGGATTGAGATCCAGAGACTAGTGTAGGTTATAGTACCTTCAATTCTAGTGGTAGGCATGGGACTGATTGAGAAAAGTAAACAAATACAAAACAAAGTACTTGTAAAATACTTGTAAACAAAGTACAAAAAAACTTGTACATAACTGTGAGAAAGCTGTACATGTTATTTTTTCACTTCTTATTTTATGTTTGGCTTTTTTTCTTCTCATTATCTCTAAAGCATAAGCATATTTATGATGTTCATAGGCATTTTTTTTTCCATTTATTTTTATTAGTTGGAGGCTAATTACTTTACAGTATTGTACTGGGTTTTGTCATACATTGACATGAATCAGCCATGGATTTACATGTATTCCCCATCCCGATCCCCCCTCCCACTTCCCTCTCTACCCAATCCCTCTGGGTCTTCCCAGTGCACCAGGCCCGAGCACTTGTCTCATGCATCCAACCTGGGCTGGTGATCTGTTTCACCATAGATAATATACATGTTTCGATGCTGTTCTCTCGAAACATCCCACCCTCGCCTTCTCCCACAGACTCCAAAAGTCTGTTCTATACATCTGTGTCTCTTTTTCTGTTTTGCATATAGGGTTATCATTACCATCTTTCTAAATTCCATATATATGTGTTAGTATGCTGTAATGGTCTTTATCTTTCTGGCTTACTTCACTCTGTATAATGGGCTCCAGTTTCATCCATCTCATTAGGACTGATTCAAATGAATTCTTTTTAACGGCTGAGTAATATTCCATGGTGTATATGTACCACAGCTTCCTTATCCATTCGTCTGCTGATGGGCATCTAGGTTGCTTCCATGTCCTGGCTATTATAAACAGTGCTGCGATGAACATTGGGGTGCACGTGTCTCTTTCAGATCTGGTTTCCTCAGTGTGTATGCCCAGAAGTGGGATTGCTGAGTCATATGGAAAGTTCTATTTCCAGTTTTTAAAGAAATCTCCACACTGTTCTCCATAGCGGCTGTACTAGTTTGCATTCCCACCAACAGTGTAAGAGGGTTCCCTTTTCTCCACACCCTCTCCAGCATTTATTGCTTGTAGACTTTTGGATAGCAGCCATCCTGACTGGTGTGTAATGGTACCTCATTGTGGTTTTGATTTGCATTTCTCTGATGATGAGTGATGTTGAGCATCTTTTCATGTGTTTGTTAGCCATCTGTATGTCTTCTTTGGAGAAATGTCTGTTTAGTTCTTTGGCCCATTTTTTGATTGGTCATTTATTTTTCTGGAATTGAGCTGCAGGAGTTGCTTGTATATTTTTGAGATTAATCCTTTGTCTGTTTCTTCATTTGCTATTATTTTCTCCCAATCTGAGGGCTGTCTTTTCACCTTGCTTATAGTTTCCTTTGTTGTGCAAAAGCTTTTAAGTTTCATTAGGTCCCATTTGTTTATTTTTGCTTTTGTTTCCAATATTCTGGGAGGTGGGTCATAGAGGATCCTGCTGTGATTTATGTCAGAGAGTGTTGTTCATAGGCATTTTTGTGTGATGTTTATTATGTGCATTTTAAGGCTATCTCATACATATCACATACCTATATATTTGATGATCTATATACTTGATGTGTATACATACACATTTTAAATTCTAGTTTTTTGTTTTCATATAAAATTTACATACGAAATGTGCTAATCTCAACTGTATTTTTGCTAAGTTTTGACAAATAAGCATCATTTTTCTGTGATACTTTATCTTAAAAGCTAAGATGTAATAGATACAGATTTAGATTTTTAAAAATGAAGACATGATTCAGTTCATGTAGCTTCAATAATTTTATAATTTAACACTAGGAAATGGTTTTTATTATTATTTTAGAATAAGATTATGGTATCAAGATGATGCTGGCCTCATAGAATGAGTTCAGAAGTGTTCCTTCATCTACAATTTTTTTGAGTAGTTTGAGAAAGATATGCATTAACTGTTCTCTAAATGTTTGGTAGAATTCACCTGTTTAAGCCATCTAGTCCCAGACTTTTCTTTGTTGGGAATTGCTGACTCCATTTCACTACTGATAATGGTTCATATTGTCTGTTTCTTCATGGTTCAGATAGGAGGATTGGGAGATGCTTTCTGAAATTTTGTCCATTTCTTCTAGGTTGTCTATTTTGTTGGTGTATAGTTGTTCATAGCAGTCTCTTATAATCCTATGTATTTCTGTGGTATCAGTTGTAACATCTCCTTTTTCATTTCTGACTTTATTGATCTGGGTCCTCTCCCTTTTTGTCTTGATGAGTCTGGCTAAAGGTTATCACTGTTTTCAAAGAACCGGCTTTTAGTTTCACTGATGTTTTCTATTTTTTTGTAAGTCTCTATTTCATTTATTTCTGCTCTGATATTTATATTTCTTTCCTTCTACTAACTTTGATTTTGTTCTTTTTTCTCTAGTTCCTTTAGGAGTAAGGTTAGGTTGTTTATTTGAGGTTTTTCTTGTTTCCTGAGGGAAGCTTGAATTGCTATAAGCTTTCCTATTGCAACTGCTTTTGCTGGTGCCCCATAGGTTTGTGGGGCTGGCCTGGTGGCTTAGCTGGTGAAGAATCTGCCTACAGCACAGGAGACCTGGGTTTGATCCCTGGGTTGGGAAGATTCCCTGGAGAAGGGAAAGGCTACCCATCCCAGTATTCTGGCCTGGAGAATTCCATGGACTGTATAATCCTTGGGGTCACAAAGAGTCAGACATGACTGAGCGACTTTCACTGTCATAGGTTTGGGATCATTGTGTTTTCTTTTTTGTTTGTCTCTAGGTATTTTTTGATTTCCTCTTTGATTTCTGTTGTGACCCATTGGCTCTTCAGTAGCACATTGTTCAGCCTCCACACATTGGTGTTTTGTAGGTTTTTTTCTTGCAGTTGAAAACTTTGCCATTTGTAGCCACATGGGTGGACTTGCAGGGCATTATGCTAAGTGAAATAAGTCAAACAGAAAGACAAATACGGTTTGATATCACTTCTGTGTGGAATCTAAAAAATGCAGTGAACTAGTGAGTATAACAAAAAAGAATCAGACTCCCAGATACAGAAGACAAACTGATTGTTCCCAGTGGGGAGAGGGAGGAAGCAGGGCAACATGGGGGTAGAGGGGCTGGGAGGTATGAACTATTAGATTTAAGAGAGGCTAGAAGGGTGTATTCTACAACATGGAGAAGATAGGCAGGGTTTTATAATAAGTGTAAATAGAGTATAACCTTTAAAAATTGTATAAAATTATAAGAATTTTTTAAAAGTAATGTTTTAACATAACGAAGTACAATATGCAGTTATACTCAGTCTTTTAGAAAGAGGACTTCTTCCTAGACGTAGCATATATTAATAGAAGAACTGCAGATTTTTTTCCTTCTTATAGCGTGGAATATTCTAAACCTGAGACTAGGTCACCATTCTGATAGGTGAATGTAATGTTTAACCTGTTTTTTGAACTGGGATGGCAACAAGCAGAAGTATTTTGTTTTGCTGTTTTGATAGTTTTTAAACAAAATTTGTTAAAACTGAGCAGTTACTAAAAAACCTGTTTTTTTGTTGTATGTAAATTATACTTCCATTTCAGTTAAAAGAGTATGGAGAGGAATAAACATATAACTGGACAAGTGTTAGTAGTTTATCCTATAAAGCAATGCGGCACTTCCTGTTTTATACCAGACTTAGTTCCAGCTTTCCAGTTAATTGAATGCTTCCTCAGTCATATGGCTTTATTCCTTCTTGAAAAAACCTAGTCTTTGATAGCTTTTGTGAAGTGAAAGTCTTTAAAACGCAATTATCTCTATTTTTCACAGCCTACTTATGTTATCCTTTGCAAAATGTCAATTCCTCTGATTTTTACATTATTTAAATAGGAAGAGGTGAGTAATAATCCATGATGTTGTCAAAGCCGTTGGGCCGGGTGTCTGTAGGAACCAGGTCCTTTGTTGCTGGGCTTAAAGGAACAAGGGCTTCCCTCGCGGCTCAGTGGCGAGGAACCTGCCTGCCAGTGCAGGAGACACAGCTCTCATCCCTGAGTCAGGAAGATCCCAGGAGAAGGAGATGGCAATCCACGCCAGTGTTTTTGCCTAGAAGTCCCTTGGACAGAGGAGCCTGGTGGGCTACAGTCCGTGGGGTTGCAGAAGAGCTGGCCATGACTTAATGACTGAACAACAACAGTAATAGAAACAAGCCACACCTGGTTTCATTGTAGAGTTTCATTATAAATGGGCTTGGTTGGTCACAGGAATAGAACAAGAGATTGAAATGATTAGTGGAAACAGCAGCCACCATTCAGCCCATGCTGTGCTAATGGTAGATCAATTGACTTGATTTTACATGAGAGAAATAAGTTCAGCCTCATGGTAAAAGGACAGTCTTATTTATGGTGCATGTTCTCCTGGCAACTTACTGATATCGGGAAAAAAATGTTTAAGAAAATTCTGCAGCTATAAAATTATTTAAATATGAAAACCCACGTGTAAAGTTAAGATTTTTATGGAGTATGACTTAATTTATTTTAAACATTTAGGTAAAAAATGTGTATCATACTGTCATAACTTTTCCTATATGCTTAAGAATGGGACCATCTTAATAAAGGTAGATAGTTAGATTGAAGACGTTACTGAAAAGTTTTTGTTTTCACTCTTTCAAGTTTTTATTCTGTTCTCCTTAGGCAGAAGTATTAGGATAGAAAGGTGTATACATACATTTATGGAGTTTTAAGTTCAAAACCTTGTTTGATATACTCATTATCCTTTTCTTGGTGCCGTTTGTTCCTGTATCTGACAAAATTTTTTTACTGGATTTTTGGGTTGTGATGGTTTTAACTCACATTGTTAGTGCCTAAGCATATCTTTTTCTATTTCTGTAGGAATTTAAGCAGAAAAATAAAGCAAATAAACTTTCAAGTGTCTAATAGAGACAGTTTGATCACTTTTATGGTGATAATTGTTTTCCTCTTCCTCATACAGGAGATTTTTCAAGAGCATGGGATGTTCTTCTTGACCATATACAGTCAGCAGCACTCAGCAAAAACAATGAAGTATCTCTGGCTGCACTGAAAAGCTTCCAGGAAATCTTACAGATTGTGTCCCCTGTCAGAGACTCAGACAAGCCCGAGACACCACCCGCAGTTAATGTCCCTGTGCCGGTTCTTTTAGGGCCTGTATCGGGCCCTAGCCTGAACAGGGCATTTGTAAGGACAGATTCCATTGGAGAAAGACTTGGAAGATATAGCAGCTCTGAGCCACCCGTAGTTACCGATGAACTTGAAGATTCGAATCTCTGGTGGGCTGCATGGAATACCTGGTGCAGAATTGGATCTGAAAGCACCAAGCCTCCTGTTCCAGTTGAGAAACTAACTTTCATTCCCAGCCAGCCTTTTCTTACAGCTTTAATTCAGATATTTCCAGCTCTCTACCAACACATCAAAACTGGTTTCAACATGGATGACTTGCAGAAGTTGGGAGTCATATTGCACAGTGCTGTTTCAGTCCCAATAAGTTCAGATGCCTCCCCTTTCATTCTTCCATCTTACACTGAAGCAGTTTTGACAAGTTTACAGGAATCTGTACTTACAGCTCTAGATGTTCTCCAAAAGGTAATCGAATTTTAGTGGCTGTCTAAGCTATAATGCATATGGTTCTCTGGAATTTTTTTACTTTGCTAAATATTTTTTGGGTTAATTCTGGATCATCAAGATTGTTATGTATGTCTACTTTGGGCTGCATTCAAGATTGTAAAGATCCAGTTATTTTTAACACTTGTATTTTTCTAATATATTTTAAAAGGTAATTCAGGTTTATTTTGAGAGTCATCAAGAAGCTGCCTGCATTCCCTTGTTTCTGTTCACCAGCATTTTTGGTTTGTTCATTCCACTCTTCACAAGAATATATACTTTTGGAGTGATAACTTTAGTAAAGTATTTCTGTAATTAGAAAATCAACTAGCAATGAGAGTATATATTTTTTATCTGTATTTTAATTTTAGCTCTTGAGTTGTTGGAAACCCATTAAAAGAAGTAAGGATAAATGTGTGAAGTGTTTACCTCACAGAAATTTTAGAAAGATATATTTTAACCCTTGTGTTTTGTTACTCCGAAAAAAAAAAAATTAAAACAGATCTAAAAATTATTGAGCAAATTCCAGTTGGCAGGCAAGACCAAATCAAAATCAGAGAATTCTTTAAACTGTCAAGGTAATTGTTAGCACAATTAACAACCACCAAAATGTTGAACAACACAGGTATGAACTAAAGAGTCAGCGATCCCCGCAAAGTCGTTATGACAGTCTAACAAAATTAGAATGGAAGTGGACTCTGATTACACATGTGTAATCAGTAGTCATTTGGGTACTGTAGATCATGCTTTCTAATTAAACAATTGCATTATATCCAACTGGATTGATGAAAACTTTCACAGTAATAATAGTGGTTTCTGCTACAACAGAGTACACCTTGATTGTCTCTGGAGGAGGTCTAGCTGAGCAGTAATTCCTTGACCACCTTACCCCTAGTTACTCTGTGCAGAGAAATTGTATAGAAACTTAAAGTGTAAGACAATCTGACATTTTAATAATTTTATTATAGGGATGATCAGTTTTCCATAATTAAAAGAGCTGCTTTTATTTTCAGTGGCAGAAGAAAAGTAGCCTGTCAGTAATAATTTTTTTCTCCCTGACTGTGCGCATAAGTTGTTTATAGACTACTGTGGAGGGAATGGAAAAGCTAGAAAAGGAGAACGTAGACCTTGTGGGATGCCCATAGTCTAGACTCTCACTCAGGTGTTTAGTTCAGGTTTTATACATATGTAGAGGCTAGTAAACAAAGAAGAAGACTTAACATATTTCATTATTAGTGAGAGTGTTTTTATATTTTCCCTCACAGGTGTCAGAAAACTTTTTCACAAGCAAAATATACTTGCTTTGGAAGTTTATTCTTAAACTAATAAGCTATTCTGCAAAACACTTTACTGATTAAAAGCTGTTTTCCTTCTTAAAGGAAAAACTCATTTCTAATTTCATATTTACCCTTATATTGTGTAGAGTTTCAGGGTCATATGCTTTTCCTCTTGGTTTTCATATCACTAGTTCCCAACCAAAATGACTTAGTCCTGTAGGCTAATTTTTTTTTTCCCCAAGAAATTTTTACATACCTAGGGGACCTGAGAATTTGATTATCTGTTTTCCCTAAGTTTTGAGATCAGGAGACTGCATCTGTCTTATTTGTTGCTAACCTTCGTAAAGGCTGATAACTGGTACAATATGTACCTCTGTGGTCAAGGCTCCTGGAGTGGCACTTCAGGAGACCCTGTCAGACTGTGTGTGAATAGTGCTTCTCTACTTAATGGGGCAAGTTTCTGAATCTCTGTACTTTGGCTTCCTCATCCATAAAAGGGAAATAATAACTCTAACTTTTTTTCTTAGTAAGTGGGATAGTATTTGTAAGGCATTTAGTGCCTGGCACAGTTAAACATTCAGTAAATGTTAGCTGTTACTATTTTCATTATCATGTTGTCTTGCAAAGGCCTTAGTACATGGTAAGTACAGAATGAATTATTTTAGATGACTTAATAAGAGAAACCTTGAATCATGTCAGATGTTAGATGTCCACTTTCTTTTCTTGTTTTCACATACACAACTTTCAAGGATTGATAGGAAATATTGCCCAGATAGATTGGGGCTTCCCAGGTGGCGCTAGTGGTATAGAACCCGTCTGCTAATGCAGGAGACTTACGAGATGCAAGTTCGATTCCTGGGTCTGGAAGATCCCTTGGAGGAGGTCATGGCAACCCATTCCAGTGTTCTTGCCTGGAGAATCCCATGGACAGAGGAGCCTGGTGGGCTACGGTCGATAGGGTCACAAAGAGTTGGACACGACTATAGTGACTTCACAAGCACGCTTACTGATTCTTAGCTTTTGGACTGAAATCTGCTACTAGATTTATGCTATAGGCTTTTCTGACTTAGAATATTGAAGAGAAGC
Source organism: Cervus canadensis (assembly GCF_019320065.1). Lineage (NCBI taxonomy): Eukaryota > Metazoa > Chordata > Mammalia > Artiodactyla > Cervidae > Cervus > Cervus canadensis. Next base: position 6,554,634 of record NC_057410.1, read on the forward strand.
CAATATTAATAACTTTTTCTTTGATGAAGTTTGTTGTTAAAGAAAAATTGACTCCACATTATGTATTTTAAGATCTCAGGATTCAGCTGTAACACTGTTAGTAAGTTTTGTTTTGTTCTTTTATAAAGCACCACCAAAAATCAAAACATATAGTCCTGGTCATTATTTGGTGCTAAGATATTTCCAGAAAAATTTTGATACTTAGTTTTCTAAGGTCTCCACACAGAATTTTGCTCTCTTCCTCTCTCCTGCCCCTCCTTCTTTCTCTTCCTTCCTTCCTGCCTGCCTTTCTTTATTTGTCACTGAAAATAAAAGAATTCATTTAGGATAATTATATCTTTTCCACAGTAATTGCTACATATTTAATTCTAAGAGTTAAGACTCAGCAAGAAGTTAATGAAGAAGACTGTGAAATTATAGAAGTAGTTAGTAGAGAGAATTTTTTTTAGGCTGTATACTTTTCAAGTTCTCCATTCACTGTTTCTGAGAAAAGTAAATAGAGAAAGATGGTATTACATATCCTCATTCTACTTTTCCCATTGTAATTACAGAATGATCTAATGGTATGTATGGGCAGCGCTTTGCTTATCTACTTTGTATCTCAAGATACTTTTGTTAAAGCTAAATGGCTACCCTTTCTCTGAGGGAGAATAAAACTGGCCTGTTATCTGACAGGTTAAAAAAGCCATGTTTGTATGAAAATATACGTGTTGTACACATAGTTTTAAAGAAAGTCCTTAAGATTTTGAGATGCTTTGAATTTTGATTTTGTATTTTGAAGGTGCTTCAAGTGTAGAATGATCATGCTTTTTGTTTTGAAAAGCACAAATATATTTTAGATACTCCATAAATTATATCATTAAATATTTTTCCCACAGAGAAAAATAAATGCTAAGACAGGAAAATATGAAAGGATGGGAGGAGAAAACACATTTGTTGCTAGAAAAAAAAAACACATGAGATTTAAGTACTTCAACATATTTGATGTAATTTTTTTTCTTGTTTTATATCAAGTCTATGTATTGATACATTAGATGCTAAATACACACTGCCCTGTTAAAAATACATAACATTTCTTTTAGAAACAGATTTTCATTGATGACTTATTTTCCCAACTGTAATGAACATGCTTACTTGTTAAAGTCTCTGGTCCATGCATGATGTGGGTATAAGCTGTCATTTTCATGAACTAATGTCATCACTTAAGCACTTAGGTAGAAGTCAATCTCATCGTGGTCAGTGAAGCATTCTAAGTTGTCTAAAGGGCGTATTACTGGACAAGTGATAAGATTGTGGAACCTCAGAACGGCCCATGACTTCTCTTTAAGGGCTTGCCCTTTGTTTAGTTTGCTAAGTGATAAGCCACACTTTTAATTAAAAAGTATTTTTTAGCTGATTAAAATATTTAGCCTATACTTTATTCAATATTAGTTTAAAATAGTTTAAATGTCCTTCAGGGCTTCAAAAAGTATGTAATGCTTAACATAAGATAAGACAATCTTTAAGATTCTTTGGTTAAACAAAAGCATAAATGGTAAAGAACTTAATGGAGTTCAGATTATGCATTCTGTTGTTCATATATTGTTTTATAGGCCATCTGTATAGGAGCAGAGAACATGCAGATAATGTACCCCGCTATATTTGACCAGTTACTGGCATTTGTAGAATTTTCATGTAAACCTCCACAGTATGGAGAGCTGGAAACAAAACACATTGCAAATGCAAAATATAATCAGGTAATTTGCTGTAAATTATATTTACTCTGTAAAGTTTCATGTCTTATAAATGTAGTGAGTTCCACTTAAGATGGACTTTATCTCAGAACTTTTTCTTTCACAAATAAACTTTCGTATGTCTGTTAACAGTTTAAACTGGAAAGATTATTTGGAAAACCTGTGTTCCTTATTTTTTTTAATGGTTTATTGCTTTCTCTTCCCAAGTGGTTCTCCAGAGAGCTTGGCCTTTCTTGTTACTCTGTAGTACATCTTTCTTCAGAGTTCCTTTCTTGGTGTCCTCATCGCATCATAAAATGGCTTATAAATCCCTATGCCTAGTCCTACTCTTATCTAAAATAGATACCTGCGATGGAAAATGAAGAAATGAGAAGTTGTCTACTACTGGTGTGAAATTTAGTTGGATTTTACATAAAAGATTTTTTAGCCATAGTTGGCAAATTTTAACTTTGTTTTGGCTTAGGGGAAAAATAAATTTCTTTTTTTTTTAAAATAAATTTCTGAATGCATGCACATGCTGATTTTGTTCACTCAACATAAAAATTATAATTTTTACATGGTCCGAAAAGTAGTTTAATGTGTATTAACTTTTCTCGTTCTATTTGTCTTGCAACACAATGGAATCACAATAGATCCAACTATTTGCACCGGTGAGTTAAATTTCCTAAAATTGTCCTAATCTATTGGCAACAAATAAAGTACATCTTTGCCAATTTTTGATAGAATGCTGTATGTACTTTTTATGATAGTTTTAACTTTTGCCTGGCTGAAAATTATTCTTTCATGACATTATATCTCTTTGAAAACTTTGCATGTAATAAAACAATCTGACCTAAAACCAAGGCCTGAACTTTAAGACAAAGAAGCTTTCACTTTGAAAACAATATGATTTCATTTAATCTCATTTTTATTTTAACTCCATGTGAAAATATTACTTTCTAGGCGGAATGGGTTGCCTTGAATTATGTACCATTTGCTGAAAGGTCTTTAGACGTAGTTGTGGATTTATATCAAAAAACAGCCTGTCACAAAGCAGTGGTGAATGAGAAAGTACTCCAGAATATTATTAAGGTATCTTTTAAAATTTTTATACTTTTGTTTAATGATGATAACATTATTGAAATTTATCTTCAGGTAATTGTATATTGTCATATATTAAGATAAATGGAAAAATATAATCTATTATTATTTGTAGTGATTTTGCTCCAACATTCATGGATATTATTTAGGAAGCTGTTTCTCTGAAATGAGAAGGTTTTTTTAATAAAAAATATTTTAAAATAAGTATGCATTCGATTTTATGATTTTTCATCTTTGGCACTTAAGAAAATAAGCATCTTGTTTCTTAGGACAGTACCTCTCATACTTTGAGTTTGATAAGCATTCAAGGAGAAATTCACAATTCAGCCTATCGATTTAACTGATCATGCATACTTTTTTTGAGCCAGTTCCTCAGTGCATGGACAGCCATTATTAAAATTCATCTGCTGTTGTGTGTGTCCCATTCCTCCAAAGTTTATTTCCTTTTTTTCCCCTCTGTTTTGAAGGACAAACCTAAATCTTGGTCTTACTCTAATATGTAGATGTGACTTTTATTTACTGGATAATTGCAGTCTGATCTGAACTCTGTTCCCTCAAGGAAGAAGGCCTTTCTCTGTTCCATGGTTCATCCTTCTCTTTGTGTTCATCCGTTTCTTTTTCCACCGTTCTTTGCTGGTGATTCTTTCAGCCTCTTATATTTATCCTGGGAAGATGTCCCAGGTGGCACGAGTGGTTAAGAACCCACCTGCCAGTGCCGGAGACATAAGAGACGTGGGTTCGGTCCCTGGGTCGGGAAGATCCCCTGGAGGAGGGCACAGCAACCCACTCCAGTATTTTTGCCTGGAGCATCCCATGGACAAAAGAGCCTGGCTGGCTACAGCCCATGGGGTCCCACAGAGTCAGATATGACTGAAGTGACTTAACACACATGCACGCTGAATACTTCCCTCAAGGAAGAAGACCTTTCTCTGTTCGAAGGCTCATCCTTCTCTTTGTGTGCATCCTTTTCTGTTCCCACCTTTCTTTGTTGTTAATTCTTTCAGCCTCTTACACTTTATCCTGGGAAGACGATTAAGCTTTTTATGTAAGATCTTTCTCTCATTTGACTTCCTACTCAAATTGTTCTCTGTTTCAACTTTCCTTTACTTCCAAGCTCCTTTAAACAACTTGTAGCCCTCACCTAACCACCACTCACTAACCTATTGTACCCAGGCTCACTTCCATATTCTGCTAAAAAAACTACTTACTTGAAGTTACAGAAGGCAAAAATCTTTAAATTCTAAGCCCTTTCTAATTCTGTATTTTCCCTGTTAATATGGTACTGCTCTGGCCTTCTCTTTTGAAAACTAGCTTTATTTATTTACCTTTGGCTCTGCCGGGTCTCTGCTGCTGCTGCGGGCTTTCCTCTAGTCGGGGTGCGCTGGGGCTACTCTCTGTTGGGGTGTGCAGGCTTCTCACTGCGGCCGCTTCTTGTTGGGAGCACAGGCGCAGGGGCTGTGGCCCAGGGCTTACTTGCTCAAGTGCATGTTGGATCTTCCCTGCCCAGGGATTGAACCCGTGTACCCTGCATTGGCAGGAGGATTCTGTACCCCTGAGCCCCCAGCGAAACCCCTGGCCTTCTTAAAAGTGTTTCTTCCCTTGATTTTCTGTCACAGTTCTTTCTACCCCTCACCACTCAGCCCCTCAAAACTGTCTTGTATCTCCTGATTTGTTAAGAATAAATTTTAAGCACTTCTGTTGCCAGTTACTAAGAAAGAATAGAGATTAAAAATGAATAAGATAGTTCATACATTTAATAATTCAATAAAGGATCTATAAAAAGGCAAATAATAATGCAATATATTAAGTACTAAGTGAAGACCACCAAGTGGAGGCAGCTTTGTGTTCAGAGAAAGCTGGATTGGCATGGTGCACCGCTGTGTACTTGCTGCTCTGTGATTTTGTTGTTGTTGTTTTTGCTCTGATTTTGGAGCAAATGAACCGGAGAGTGTTTCTCTTATGTAAAAGAAGGGTAATACGAATGCAAATTTCATGTCTTAACCATTAAGAGATTCAAGTGAGATATGGCATTTAATAATACTTGCCAAGTAGTCAGTGTTGAATAAAAGTTAAGTTCTCCCTCCCCTCTGTAGACAAGGAAATAACTAAACTGCCTATGGGATTCTGGCAAGGGTTAAATAAAGTAACATTTGAAGAAGAAATACCCAGCAACAAGGGAGAAGGAGATCTAGATCAATTAAGCAACATAAAGATCATGGTATATTTTTAAAGCGTTGTTGAGAAATCCCACTTAGGGAGCTAACAGGGCCTGGAATAGGTCTGAAAAAGTGGCTTTGGGTTTTACAAGCCATGATAAGGAATCAGATTTTATTCTTTAACCTCTGAAGAGCTGAACTTGGAGGAGTGACATGGATCAGTTTGTATTTTTAATGGAATTAAATAATCTCTTTTCTGTATTTCTGAACAGTTTGTTGGTGCCACTTACTACATTGTATTGTGTTAATTGGACAAGGCTCTTCCTTCCTTGGAGACTGAGCTTTGTGACAGCAAGAACTGAATTTTCTAGTTCCACGTACATTTATTGAGTATATTGGATATGCCAATCTCTATATTAGTTCATTAAATATTTTAAAAAAATAAATGTATAAGTCAAATGTATCTGTTGTGCTTAACATTCCCCTGACACTGGTAAACGGTTAATCTAGTAGTAAATTATACTTTTAATTTATCTAATCTTAAGTTATAACCTGTTAATTCAGAGTGTGACCACTGTATAATTTAGTATTCTTTTGTTGGCATATGACACACATTCAGTCTCTGACTATATTTAAGAATAAAAGGGCATGCTTAGTTGGAAAAGTCAGAGAGAGAGGGAGTGCTTTGGGATTGGTGTATCCAGTGTTGCAGTACTACCTCCAGAAACTAAATTTTTTTCTTCCTTGCTCTGATTTCCAAGGGTTGACTGTATATCCTGTTTCTCCTCATAGTTGTAGGCTAATAAAGGGATCATATGTCAGTAGCAAGTGTGTGTGTGTGTTTGTGTATCAGATTATTCTTAAATTACTACAGTTAACCTTAAGTGAACCAGCTTTTGTCCTATGCCTAGTCTTGAACCACTGATTATGGCCAGAGAAATGGAATAGATTGATTGGCTTAATAGACTAATCATCTCCTTACCCTAATTTTGAACTGGATGTGGGGAGGGGAAAAAGATTCTAGGTAGGCTAAATTATCTGTTGTTATCATACTATTATGTAATGGTTCACATGTTCACTATGTAAGTATTCAATAATAATTTGTGTGGAAGATGAAATGAGGTTTTAGGTTCACTCTATAACATTAAATTATGAAAATGTATCTCTTCCACTTTTTATCTTTCTCAGACTAGGATTTTTATATAAAAATAGAGTCTGGGCACTCTCATGCACATAATCATATGGTATGTTGGAACTGTTTATTGATGGTGCTCTGGACCAACTCACTGTGATGGTTTAGTCAGTCTAGGCTTCTAGTTGTTGGGTAGAACTATGACGAGAGAACTTCATTCTGAGCCACCAAATTAGTTCTTTAATGATTAACAGCAAGTTGACCAATTAGAAAGTAAGTCTCAATATTTCAGTCACTATACAGACGCTATGCTGTGTCCTCGAGGATTAAAGATAAAATCAACCGAATTCTTAAATTACCAGTTTTTCTCAAATACTTGGAAAAGGAAGAAAGTACATTAAAATGTTAGTGAAGAATATAAAATTCAAAACATTTTAGAGATAAAGTATAAAACTTCGTGGTAATAATATTCTCTAGGCCATGTTTACCTAACCATTAGTAAAAAATTATAAGCAATATTGATCTCTCTTGGGTAGAAGAAACCCCATTCGTCAAATTAGTTTTTGCTAGGAGAACTATGGCAGAATGCTCTAAGTTTATAACCACATTAGAGAAGCTGCAAAATTGTAAGTTTCCTACTCTTAATTAATATTAACTTAATTAATATTAATAAGTTAATATTAACTTTTCAGAAAACATCCTTATATTTTATGATGAGAAACTAAGGTCCAAAAATGGTTATTACTTCTTCAGGGTCATTGTTTGTAAAATGGACATAGGACTTAAAAGTGTTTTATCTTTCCAAAAAAAAAAGTGTATCTTTCTAGGTAGTATGATTTGAGAACCATGTCTGAGAATTGGCCTTTCTAGAAAGTAACATCCTATTTAAAATGAAAATACTTATTTTTTATAAGAACAAAGAGAAGCTGTAATTTTTTTAAAAGTACTTAAAGGCTGAATGTTTGTTTTAATTAGTGTTTATCTTAAACTGTCTTTATTTTCACAGACTCTTAGGGTTCCCCTCAGCTTGAAGTATTCCTGCCCTTCTGAAAGCACTTGGAAACTAGCAGTATCTTCTCTCCTCAAAGTTCTTTCTATTGGGCTTCCTGTTGCCCGGCAACATGCTTCTTCGGGAAAATTTGACAGTATGTGGCCGGAACTAGCCAACACCTTTGAAGACTTTCTCTTTACTAAAAGGTCAGCTCATTCATTTTTACAATTAAGACAATCTTTCAAGAAGTGCACATTATACCTGTAATTGCCTAAAAACAGTGTTTCTCATTATTCATTAATTAACTAATAGACTATTAAGATTGCTAGATTGAGTTAGGCATTTATCCACTGGATACATTATCTGTAAGCAGAGGATAATTTTGCTCTTTTTCATGTTGCTGGTTTTAAGACAGGAGTCTTTTCTGTAAGACCACGTGATTACATCATAATTAAGGAGCTATGGTTTTAACTTGATGAATCTAAGAAGATCTATTAAAAAAAATCCATTGTCCATTTAGCGTCACAAGAGAAGAACCAGATCGGAAAATCAGTTTTTTCCAGAATAAATAAGATCATTGGTAATAATGAACAGCTCTTTAAGATGTTTAAGTTGTGCAAAGAAGAATGAAATTTTCACCGTATAAACTGCTACAGAGGGTGTATCTTGAGGATGCTGTTTTGGCCCCACACTGGATGAGAAGAGGATAGTTGAGAGGTGGGCTGAGTTTTTGAATGAGGAGTCTGCTCCGGTCTGTCTAGAGCTATACTAATGCAGCAGTTACTGCTGCTGCTAAGTCACCTCAGTCGTGTCCGACTCTGTGCTACCCCGTCCCTGGGAGTCTCCAGGCAAGAACACTGGAGTGGGTTGCCATTTCCTTCTCCAGTGCATGAAAGTGAAAAGTGAAAGTGAAGTCGCTCAGTCATGTCTGACTCTTCGCGACCCCAGGGACTGCAGCCCACCAGGCTCCTCCGTCCGTGGGATTTTCCAGGCAAGAACACTGGAGTGGGGTGCCACTGCCTTCTCCGACAGCAGTCACTAGCTACAACTAAATTTTTAATTAACTAAATCACATTAAAAATTGAGTTTCTTCAGTCTCATTAGCCATGTCTCAACATTGCCCTGTGTGGCTAGTGGTTGCTATAGAGCGTACTGCAGATCATTGAATATTTCCATCATAGGAAGTTCTGTTGGGCAGCACTGATCTAAAATGTACCATTTTACTAGAGATGGGCTTCTCACTAATAGCTGTGATATTTCAGTACTCCTACAATCTGATTTTCCTTTGTGCTATCGTGGTGAAAGTCTGATAACAAAAGTTTTTCTGTTCTGTTTTTTTTAATCCATTAATCATTTTTTAAAACACTTTTTAAATCATTTTTTTTAGAATGACGAATATGCCATGTACTGCTTTGTAACCATTTTAAATTGCTAGTTTGAAACCATTTAAATTATAAATTTCATATACTTGAAGAAAAATTTACATTGGCATGTTGATAATGATCAGATGAGTCTACAGGAAAGTGATTTAATGAAGAAATTTTGTCTGTCTTTCTAATCTGGTTTAGTTATTTAGTAAAGAAAAATTGTAGAATGCAGAAGGTTAACTTAAATTTTTTCTCTGTTAGAGCTTATCCCTTGTTTCAGAATTAGAAGCAATGATGTGTGATCCTAATTTCTGTTTCCATAACTAGTCAGATTTTGTTTTGCTTTCTTACCTCTAGAAATCTTATTGATACCAATGCAAGCATACTATACCTTTCTCTGCTGTTTCCCAACTGTTTATGGTCTGCAAGCTGCTTTCACAAGGCAGTACAGTAACAGAGAAAACAAAACCAAAATCAACTAGAAGAAAGGAGAGGCTTTGGACATCATTGAGGGCTATCACAAATGAATGAATTATTTAAATGAGTGAAAGAAAAATCCAGTTAAAAATGAGAAACTAAAGGATTGTAGCCTGGTAGACACTTGAGGTCTATTAGGAATTCATTCAACCGCCCTTTGAATACCAAAACGTGGTAGTTCTTTAGAACAGTGGTTCTAAATTCTAATTGGTACCAGAGACCAATTTCATGGAAAACAGCTGCCTATCTCCTGCTGTGCGGCTGGGTTCCTAATGCTGCCCTGCTCTAGAAGACACATGGGCTAGTGGGAATTCAAACAATTATGGTCTGTTGACCTTCAGTTAAAAACACTAAGTACTACCCGGAAGAGTTGAAACATAGTCACACAAAAACTTGTACACTAATGTTTATAGCAATATTATCGTAATAGCCAAATAAATGAAAACAATCCAAATGTTCTGATGAGTGGATAAATTAAATGTGATTTGTACATGCATATAGTGAAATAGTTAGCTGTGAAATACTGATGCATATTACAATATAGATGAATCTTGAAATCATTATGCTAAGTGAAAGAATGCAAACACAAATGAGATCACATACAGTTTGATTTGTGTTTCAGAGTTGAGAGGAGAGTAGAATAAGGCATGACTACTCATGGACGCAGAGTTTCTCTTTTGGAGGTGATGAAAACATTCTAGAATTAGAAATGACCATGGTACAACTTTGTGAATATACTAAAAAGCATTATATGGTACCATTTAAAAGGATACATTGTATGGTATGAATTATATTTCAAAAAATAAATTTAATGTACCATACAGAGAGAACTGAAGAAAATTACAAATAATACTTAATCAGTTTGAAGTCTCTTTTCTGTCAAATAAGGATTCATGAAAAAAAATTTTTTAAAGATTTCCATTATACTCTGTCCACATTAACCTGTCCACAGGTTGAATAAATTTCTGATTTTATTGACCATTAGAATTAGGAGGAGTAAACTTTTTGGCTTTGTACACTATTCCCTTCCCTCATTATATTTTTTAAAAGTAGTTTAGTGTTTCTGATGTGTGATTCCAATAATGTTAATACTGTATGTTCTTGATACGCTTTTTTTAATTGGTAGTTAGCCAATTGGTATTTTCTCTGTGTGTGTCTATTTTAATACCTGTAATGAAATAAACCAGATAATACCAAATAGAGCAAAATATCTCTAGATATAAAACTCTATATTGTACCTCTAAATCTAAACATGGTAATACTTTTTTTACATTTATAACTTCTATAAAAGAGTAGAACTTGGGCTCAAATATAAGTCTAGGTTCAAATTGTGGCTTGTCATTTATTTGCAATGTGTCCTGGTCATATGACTAGCCATTCAAAGCTTCAGTTTCCTCTTCTGTCAATTACATGGTAATACCTGTGGTTACTGTGAATATAGGTGATACTGTGAATAAAGCTCTTAATACAGTGGTTGGCTTTCTAATTTTTGCTGTCATTATTATTGTAATAATCATTATCATCCTAGTCTCAGCTGTTTTTAAAAGTGCTTAATATTTCATTGTTTCGTACGTTTAAAAGAACTTTACTGCTCATTCTTATTAAGAGCCACAGGGTCTAGAATTGACTTTGGTTCTCTTAGAACTGTTGATTTATTCTGATTTTGGTGGAACAGTTTTCTGCTTTAGAAAGTCTGAATCAGCCCTCTTTTCAGATGTTCGCTATCTTTCATTGTAAATATATCTCGTATATCATATTCATTACAAATTAGTGACTCACGGGCTGTCACTGAGTGAATAATCAAGCACCTTGGCCATGGCTCCCTTAATCACGGGCAGTGTGAGTGAATTCAGTTTCTGTCACAGTGGTGATTTCTGCTGTGACTCCAGATGATAGTATTTTCACTTTTCCTTGTTTTTCACTCATAGTCCTAAAAGAAGTTATGTTCTACAGATTTTAGTTCAAGATTGAGCCAGGTATTTTTGTAACTAGAATTTCATGTTTGTAGTTAGCTTAATATTTATACTAATTACTTTAAGAAATACTGTTCTTTTAAATAAATGATAACGTTCTAACTTGGATGAAGAAATTTTTTTGATGTTCAAATTCTGTTTATTTTCTGTTGGTATTTTCAGGAAGTATTTTACCTTTAAAATCAAGTCTTTTATTTGTTTATTTTTTTTTTTTAGCATACCTCCAGATAACCTCTCTATTCAAGAATTTCAAAGAAATGAAAGTATTGATGTTGAGGTGAGGAATCTATTTAAGACATTCTCCTATGACTATACAAACCAAATAATAAAAATGTTAAAATTGCTTAAAACATATATAAAGTGATAGATTGAATGTGAACCTAAAAGCATTAAAACTCTCAAAAAGGTTACAGTTTAATTTATAAAGCACTGATATTTAAAAAACTACTTTTTTATATTTGTTAGCTTTGTGCATGTTGTCTAGACACTTAATTGTGTCCATTTAATAATTTTAAAGAGCAGTTGATTTAGTAAAATAAATCTTATCAGTGAGCATGTATTTGAGAGCTCACTTTATCGTTTGACAAATCAGATGTTTGTATTTAATTGATAAGTTGCTCAGATTTTTCTATTTTTAACCAGCTGTAGAAACAAATAGTGAATGTTTTTTAAAGAGTATATTCTGCTGATTATAAATGGAATTTAAACAAGTAATTTTCAGTTACGGATTTTTTGTTGGGGGGTGGTTATTCTTATTTTTTTCCCTGTAAGTAGGATAGGGGAACTTTTTAACTAAAACAAATAAACTACATAAAAAGCATTGGTATCATATACAGATGTAAAATAGTGCCTTTTGTCCCATTGCTGTACTATTATAAACTCTTCTTCAAACTTTATTTTTTCCTTTAAAAGGCAAAATAGTACATTATATGTTAGAAATAAGCTATTTAACAAAAATGAATATAACTTCTTAATAGCTCATTTTTATGGTACTAAAAGGTGATTTAAATCTTATTCTTAGTCCCTTTTTAGATACGGTATTCTAATATGGATGTATTTCATATGCTGATTTTTTTTCTCCAGAGCACTCTTGCATTTATCATGTTGAATATCAAAATTTATTGAATTTGTGTAGTGAACAGTTTGTAGTATGGACTATTTGTAATACATTTTATTCACTAAGACACGTGAGGAAAGCGGACTAATTATCCTCTATATTAACATTAAAATGCTTGTATACATCTATTAAGAAAGATTCTTTTAAAATAAAATTTAAATTTTATTCTATAAGTTATTATCTCTTAAAAAATAATGCCTTTGAATCTGCCTCTTTTGTTTTAGGTGGTTCAGCTTATCAGCACTGAGATACTCCCTTATGCCAATTTTATTCCTAAGGAATTTGTTGGCCAGATAATGACTATGCTTAATAAAGGGTCGATACATTCTCAGTCATCTTCATTTACAGGTATTTCAATGGTTTTTTAAAATGTTAATAAATATTGAAATACTTTTGAAGAAGCTGACTTGTGGAAATGTGTACTCCTCCAGTTGTGGTAAATGTAAATGGGTGAATGGTTAAGAAAGAATGTAATGTAGAACATTAAGCTTTCTGAGGGAAAAATGTGATGAATATTCTGTGAATTATGTGTGATGAATTAAATTGCCAAGTACTTATGGAAATCACCTAAATCATTGCAGGCTGACATAAGTTAGCCAGTTTTGTGAAGTCATGGATTATTGTGACATAATGAGTATGTATTCTTACCACTTAGTTAACTTGGTTAACTTAGTAGTTGGGTGACTGTCAGTTTTGTCATCTATAAAATAAAGATATTAATACCAACCTCTCAGGACTATAAATTGCAGTTAGTCCATTTACAAACTGGTTCTTTTTCCTAGCCCAGACAGTTTTTTAAAATAATCTGGTAAAGTGCAGGTTTAACAAACATTCAGTTCAGTTGTTTCCGACTCTTTGCGATGCCATGGATTGAAGCACCAACTCCTGGAGTTTACTCAAACTCACGTCCATCGAGTCGGTGATGACATCCAACCATCTCATCCTCTGTCGTCTGCTTCTCCTCCCACCTTCAATCTTTCCCAGCATCAGGGTCTTTTTCAATGAGTCAGCTCTTTGCATCAGGTGGCCGAAGTATTGGAGTCTCAGCTTCATCATCAGTCCTTCCAATGAACACCCAGGACTGATCTCCTTTAGGACAGACTGGTTGGATCTCCTTGCAGTCCAAGGGACTCTCAAGAGTCTTCTCCAACTCCACAGTTCAAAAGCATCAGTTCTTTGGTGCTCAGCTTTCTTTGTAGCCCCATTTTCACATACATACATGGCTATTGGAAAAACCATAGCTTTGACTAGACGGACCTTTGCTGGTAAAGTAATGTCTCTGCTTTTTAATATGCTGTGTCGGTTGGCTTTTCTTCCAAAGAGCAAGCGTCTTTTAATTTCATGGCTGCAGTCACCATCTGCAGTGATTTTGGAGCCCAAAAGATAAAGTCTGTCACTGTTTACATTGTTTCTCCACCTGTTTGCCATGAAGTGATGGGACTGGATGCCATGATCTTAGTTTTCTGAATGTTAAGTTTTTAACATTAGAACATCAGAGAAAAATTTCTGAAGTGCACTTATCTTAATGTAGTTAACTTTTTAAGAATATTTAAAAATTATAGATCAGTTTTAATAAAATACATTTTAAGATCCATATTCATAACTACATGTAAATATTCTGTTAAATAAGGACTATTGAGTTACCATGTATACTTTTTCCAGCAATTTTTTGATGATACCTCTTGCTATTTATACTATTAATTGTACCAAGATAAAGAAGGTACATGTATATTCTTCCAATGACTTTACAATCAGACACAAATTTTTCAGCTTTAACTTGGAGTTTTCTTTAAACGTATACATACAAAGCCTTTTTGCTAATAAATAAGGCCAACTTAAAAACACAGAGGTTCCAGTGATTATTTCTGGTGCCCTGTTCTTAGTTATGATCTGACAGCCAGAGCTCACAAGTGGTTCAGGAAATCTTCCAACATGAAAGAGAAAGACCAAAACAGTTGAGAGGGTAGAAAAAATTGGGAAGAAAGAGATAAAAATGCAGAGCCATAGAAAACATTTATTTTAATTACGATGCTCAAGAAGATAAAAGATTTTACGTTCATAAAACAAGAAAAATGTTACTAAAGTGGAATAGTTAGAACACAAAAGAGTCCAAAGAAGCTAAAAATATGATGGCTGACATAAGTTCTATGAAAGGTTGGAAGAAAACATTAAGGAAAAACCTAGAAGTAGAGCAAAGACAAACAAGTGGACAATCTGAGAGGAAAGAAAATGGATCTCAGGGATCTTAGATCTGACAATAGGTCTTCCAAAAAGAATAGAGAAAAACTAGGAGAGGAAGTTATCAAAGAAACAAGTTGAAGATATAAATCTGCAGATTAAAAGTAGTCACTCACCGACTTCCCTGGTGGTTTAGTGGTAAAGAAGCTACCTGCCAATGCAAGAGACATGGGTTCTATCCCTGGTCCGGGAAGATTCCGCATGCCTCAGAGCAGCTAAGCCCATGCACCATAACTTTTGAGCCTGTGCTCTGAAGCCTGGGAGTCACAACTCAGCAACTGCTGAAGCCACATGTCTAGAGCCTGTGCTCTGCAAAAAGACAAGCCACCGCAGTGAGAAGCCTGTACACAGAAACTAGAGTAGTCCCTGCTTGCCACAACTAGAGAAGAGCCTGCCCAGAAATGAAGACCCAGCACAGTCAATAATAAATACATAGATTAAAAAAAAAAGTGGTCACTCAGTACCCAGGATAGTGAAAGAAAAAAAGACTTACAATAAGTCTTGTCATCGTGAAATACCAGAATATCAGGGATACAGAGAAGATGCTAAAAGATTTCAGAAAAGACAAAAAAAAGTTCAAACACCAGAGAGTTGGGTCAAAAGGACATTGGAATTCTCAGTAGCAGCACTGAGTGCTCACATACATTGAGGCTGTGGTTTCAGAGTCAAATGGAAAAGATTGCTAACGCAGAGTTTTATACCTAGGCCCAGCTGTTGGCCAAAGTGAGGAATGTAGAATGGTAATTCTCAAATGTCAGTGTGCATTAACCTCACCTGGGGGGAAGTCACTGTTGGGCTCTAACCCAGAGTTTCTGGTTCAGTAGGTCTGGAGTGAGGCATGAGAATACGCTAACACATTCTCTGGCGATGCTGATGGTGCTGGGAGCTACACTTTGAGTGTGACAGTAAAATGACACTTTGAGAAATGTAGTCTCAAAATTTTTACTTCCCTCCTATGCACGTTCTCAGGAACTGCAGAATATGCCCTGTGAAAACAAAGGAGTAAATCAAGAAAGGGGAGAGCATTAAGATCTAGAGAGTAAGATATAACACAAGAGAGAATAAAAACTCACAGGGTGAGGCCAGAGACTGGTTCCAGGAGATAACTGGACAGCATATCCACAGGGCCACTAGTCCAGACTGGAGCAGAGGTCAGGGTCTGGGGAAGATGCTGCCAAGAGAAAAAAGGAGAGAGACAATCAAATGGATTATTCCCAGTTGGACCATGTGGAAGACTATTAGAGGTATTCTATAGCGCTGTTGAAGTGTAAACAAAGACCAGGACATGAAAAACTTTAAAGTGATGTGAGTGGATAGTCTGCCTTGTTTTTGATCTTGCAAGGGGGAAGATTGTTCTCTCTCTCTCTCTCTCTCTCTATATATATATATATATATATGCTTTTAAGTTTTTCATACGTGCTCCTTGCCACTTAAGGAATTTCCTTTTATTCCTACATTGCTAAGAATTTGTATCACTAGAGTGTATTTATTTAACCTTGAATTAACCATCAAACATTGTTAATTCTACAGAAGCAGAGATTGATATTCGTTTGAGAGAAGAATTTTCTAAAATGTGTTTTGAAACCCTGCTTCAGTTCTCCTTCAGTAATAAAGTCACAACCCCTCAGGAAGGCTACATCTCACGAATGGCACTCTCAGTGCTGCTTAAGAGGTCCCAGGATGTGCTGCACCGTTATATAGAGGATGAAAGATTAAGTGGCAAATGCCCCCTTCCAAGGTATATGTATATATATTTTTTAATTAAAGAAGGAAATACACTATCATAGTTGTTAATAATTTAAAAAGCTCAGAAAGTCAGGTGTTTCCGTAAATATTTTTGAACTTAACCTGAGGCTGTTTATAATTTTATTTATTCCATACAATGAAATATTCATAAGTTTTGCTGCATATATATTAGTGTGTTTATTATAGGATGCCTTTTCTGACTCCTCATGGGGGTTAAGTAATATATGATATATATACCAAGTTACTTATATTATTTTGCAAAAAAAATGAATTCTAAAATATAGCTTCCCAAGGATTTCTGCTTAAGGACCTGTGGATCTGTATGAACACATGATTGTTAATTTCTCTAGAGAGAAAATAATAGTTAAATCATACTTTATGAACTTCCTCGTTTGTTTTACCGTCATTTCAAGGTTTCTCTGTAAGTCATCTAGCCGTATTTTGTATCTTCTTTTCATCTAGTTGACCTAATTAAGCCCTTGTACCTAAACTGATTTGCTTCTCATTTGGTCAAGCTGTCAATCTTTCTGCTAAGCCAAGGCTAATCAAAGTTGGGGTACAGATCAGAATTCATAAAAAAATACAGTAAAAAATTGGATTATGTTGCCAACCTAGTTTTTAACGTGTAAGTTAGAATTTAAGGCAGAGCAAGTGAATCAAACAGAACTTGATATTGGAAGACAAAGAAATCTAAGTCAGGAGAGAGTTAGGAAGATTACTGTGGATCCCCTTCCATAAGGCAGTATTGGAGAGTTAAATCACTAATCCTAAGTCTTTGTGTACATTCTTATTTACTTAGAATAAATCTCTAGAGTTGGAATTGACCTGTCAAAAGATATAGACATTTTGAAAGGTTTTGATATATATTACAAATTGCCTATCAGAGACTTCTACCAGTTTATGTTCTCCCAGGAGTATATTATTATCCTTCTCCTCAGTTTTTAGCAGTTTAAAGTTATTTGCCATTTTATCACTTATCTTTTAAAAATTTGATGAAGAATAATCTATTATTAATTAGACAACTTAATTTTATTAATTATAATTGTGATTGATTATTAATAACTTAATTATTATTAAATGAAAGTTATTAATTTGCCTTTAAAATTTTTTTCTTCTTTAATTACCAGTGTTTATTTGCTATTTATATTTCCACTTTTAGGACCACTATATTTTGAATTTCTAGAACATGAATTATACCTTCTAATAAATTATATACAAAAACATTCCAAAGACAGGTGTTAGTAATTCGGTTATTGTCATGATTGAAAAGGTCCATGGGGTTGCAAGAGTCAGACACGACTTAGCGACTAAACCACCAAACCACCACCATACTTAAAAAGGGAGGCTTGAAATAGTACCCTCTCATACTATTAAGAAAATCTTATCAGTTGAGTGATAACACATATTCATACCAGGAGTGGGGCGTGGGGGAGGACTGTAGAGAAGAAGAGAGATTTCTACAGAGAGAAAGAAAAATCAAACTACTCTTGTTGGTCCTTTACTTCAAGCTTATTCTTCATTGCTGATGTCTCTAAATTGACTTTGAGCATATTTCTTATATGTTGTTTTAAAAAGTTAAATAAGTACTATTGTAATTTTAAAGATACTTTTAACAGCATGATAAATTATGTGCAAGGGGTAATAACAATCTTTAAGTTTTGGCAGATCTCTTTTAGTACTAATAAGTTAAAAAGAAAAAAACTTTAGTAGAAGTTTTAACAGCATATCTTATACATTGTTTTTTAAGTAGTTTATACAGTGTTTTTTAAGTAGTTTTAAGAAATATCTTACAAATAAATTTAAATTTGCATGAGTAGATTGTCTTTCCCCCCATTTTAGTGTTGATAACTTAGAATAACTATAAATCTTAGTTGCACACCGAAATACATGTTACTGAAATGATTTTCTTTTATAAGAACTTAGAAAAATATTAACTTTGCATTGTTTAATGTTCAGTATTTTCCAAAGTGTATCTATTTCTATAACTTAGTAAAAAAAAAAAAACACACATGGTATATATTAAAATCTTTTTGGAAATAATTTCCTCCCTTTTTTTTAGGCAACAAGTAACAGAAATCATATTTGTATTAAAAGCAGTCAGTACTCTCATTGATTCACTTAAGAAGACTAAGCCTGAGAATGGTAAGTACTTAGAAACTCAGTAATTCTAGGCTTATAACATTTATGTTCTATTTGTGTTGTATTTTTGCACTACTGTTTAGTTAACTGAATTTTAGGAACATAACAGCTACAAGACTTTTTTCCCTTGGGCCTTAGGACAGCAAAGCAACAAGTCCCTCACAACAGACATGAGGACGTCAATTAAGTAAAATTGCTTTCTAATGTTTGCCAACTTTTTCCCCAGCAGCTTTGAGATATAGTTGATATATAACAGTGTATAAGTTGAAGGTGTAAAACTTGTTGATTTGATATATTTTCAATATGTTACATAATTACCATTTCTTTTCTTGTGGTGAGAATATTTAAAATTTACTCTCTTAGCAACTTGCAGGCATATAATATGGTATTATTAACTGTAATTACCATGCTGTATGTTAAATCTCCAGAACTTACTCATCTTATACCTGAAAGTTTGTATCCTTTGACTGACGCCTGCTCGTTTCCCCAACACTCTCAGTTCTTAGCAACCACCGTTTTACCCTGTTTATTTGAGTTCATTTTTTCTAGATTCCACACATAAGCAATGTCATCCTAGGATTTGTCTTTCTCTGTGTGACATTTCGTTTAGCATGATGCCTTCAGGTCCATTCCATTGACTCACATGGCAGGATTTTCTTCCTTCTCATGGTGGAGTAATATTTTGTTGTGTGTGTATGTGTGTTTACAAATATATATAAATATACATATACATACATACTGCATCATTAGTCATTCGCCATTGATGAATACTTAGGTTGTTTCTATGTCTTGGCTACTGTCAGTAACACTACAGTGAACATGGGGATACAAATATTTCTTTGAGATATGCTTCCATTTTCTTTGGACATATGCCTAGAGGTGGAGTTGCTGGATCATAGTTCTAGTTTTAATTTTTTGAGGAAACTCTATACAGTTTTTCATGGTAGTTGTACTAAATTACATTCCCATTCACAGGGCCCAAGTGTTCGCTTTTCTCCATATCCTTGCTAACACTTAATACTTCTTTTTTTGATGACACTGTTTTAACAGGTTTCAGGTAACACCTCATTATGGCTTATTACTATTATTATTTTATTTGTGAGGTAACATTGGCTTGTAGTAGTATATGTTTCATGTGTACTTTTATTCTTGTGTACACACTCTACTAGTGCGCTCTTAGCTTTATTCACTTTTGCTGTTAGTCTCTCTTTCAGGTATTTCTGCTCTGGTCTTTATTATTTCCTTTCTTCCACTGACTTTGAGCTTCATTCATCCTTCTTTTCTAGTTCCATTAGATGTAAAGTTAGATTTTTTTGAGAATTTTCTTATTTCTTGAGGTAAGCCTATATTGCTGTAAAGTTCACATACTGTTGCTGCATCACGTAGATTTCGGAATGTTATATTTTTGTTTCCATTTGCCTTCAGGTGTTTTTAAAAATTTATCCTTTGATTTCTTCATTGAGTCAATAGTTGTTCAGTAGCGTGTTTTTTAGTTTCCACATATTTGTGATTTTTCCAATTTTCTTTTTGTAGTTGATTTCTAGTGTCATACCATTGCGATTGGAAAAGATGTTTGATATGGCTTCAGTTTTCTTAAATTTATTGAGACTTGTTTTGTGCCCCAGCATGTTGTCTGTCCTTAGTAATGTTCCATGTGTACTAGAGAAGAATGTGTATTCTGGTGCATTTGGATGGCATGTTCTGTATCTATCAAACCCATCTGGTCTGATTCATTGAAGGCCACTTATTTCCTTGTTGACTTTCTGTCTGAATGATCTATTGCTATAAGCAGAGTGTTAAAGTCACCCACTGGAACTGTGTTGCTGTCAGTTTCTCCGTTTAGATCTATTAATAATTACTTCATATATTTTGCTGTTTCTATGTTGTTGTTCAGTTGATAAGTCATTTGTGACTCTTGCAACCTCATCGACTGTATAGCCCACCAGGCTCCTCTATCCATGGGATTCTCCAGGCAAGGATACTGGAATGGGTTACCATGCCTTCCTCTAGGGGATCTTCCCGACCCAGATATCGAACCTGTGTCTCTTGGCAGCCAGGTTCTTTACCACTAGCACCACCGGGATAGATACGTATATATTAGCAACTGTTGTGTCTTCTTGATGAATGTTCCCCTTTATCATTACATAGTGTTCATCTTTGTCTCTTGCTACCCTTTTTGGGCTCAAAGTGTGCCTTGTCTGATGAGTACATACAGATATTACATCTGCTTCCTTTTGGCTATCATTTGCTTGGAGTATCATCTTCCGGCCCTTCACTTTGAGCCTGTGTTTGTCTTTAGAGCTGACATGAGTCTCCTGGAGGCAGCATGTGCCTGGGTCTTGTTTTTTAATCCATCCAGCCACTGTCTGTCTTTTGATTGGTGAATTCAATCCATTTACATTTAGAGTGATTATTAATGGATGAGGACTGGGGACTGCCATTTTATCTTTTTTTGTGGTTGGTCTACATTCTTTCTTTTTCCTTGTCTTCCCACCATTTTCATTTGTGGGTTTTGTGATATTTTTCTCAATTTTCTCTTTTTTTATATTTTATATCTCTGCTCTAGATTTATATTTTGTGTTTGCCTTGATGTTTCTGTGAAGTGTCTCACAGATGAAATATTTCTTTTTCTGCTGATAGCACATTTTATTTGCCTGTACAGGTTCTGTCCTTTTCCTGTTCCCTTTGTGTTTTTTTGTTGTCCCAAATTATCCTTTTTTATGTTGTGATTTCGTTACTAAATTAGTTTTTTTTTTTACTTGCTTTTCCCCTTTTAACCTTTATGCTATAATTATTTAAAAGATTTTTATCTGTATTATCACTTTATTCAATGTTTTGTGTACTTTTATCTTTTTGTTTCAAGTAGAAGAGCTCCTTTCCACATTTTTTATAAGGGAAGTCTTTTGCCTCAGTTCATTTGTCTAGAAGAGGCTTTATTTCTCTTTCATATCTGAAGGATAACTTTGCTGGATAGAGTAGGCTTGGCTGGTAGTTTTTAATCTTTCAACATTTTGATGATTCTCTCCTGGCCTATATAGATTTTCTGCTTAGAAATCTGATTGCCTAATGGATTACCTAATGGTAGGTTACCATTCTTTTTCCCCTGGATGACTTTAAAATTCTTTTCTTTGTCATTGATCTTTTCTCAGTTTTAATATTATTTGTCTTGGAGGTCTTTTTGCATTGAGGTAATTAGGTGTTCTCTTGGCTTAATGGACTTGTATATCCAGTTGCTTCCCCAGGTCTCAGCTCTTGTTTCTTTAAATAAACTCTCTACTCCCTTCTTCCTTTCTTCTCCTGCGTGTGTACTCAGTTGCCCAGTTGCATCCAACCCTTTGACCCTGTGGTCTGTAGCCTGCCAGGCTGTTCTGTCAACACTGAAGTGGGTTGCCCTTTCCTCCTCCACAGGATTTTTCCAACCCAGGGATCGAACCTGTGTTTCCTGCAGCCCCTGAACTGGTAGGCGGATTCTGTTACCACTGAGCCACCAGAGTGAGAAGCCCTCCTTCTTCTGGAATGCCCATTACTCTGTTGTTGCCTTTCCTAATAGAACTGGATAGTTCTTACACAATTTCTTCATTTAAAAAAAAAAAAATCTTAGGTCTCTTTCCTCTCCTACCTATATCATCATAAAATTTCTATCTTTTTAAACTTTTATTCGTTTATTTTTGACTGCACTGGGTTTTCGTTGTGGTGTGTGGACTTCTCTTTAGTTGGGGCATGTGGGATCCTAGTTCCCCACCCAGGGGTCAGACCTACATCTCCTGTATTGAAAGGCGGATTCTTAAGCACTGGACCACCAGGGAAGACCCACGATTTCCAACTTTGAGCTAGCTAATTCTTTCTTCCATATGGTCTGTTCTATTTCCCATACGTTCTTATGCGTCCTTTATTGAGTTCTTCAGCTGCAGAGTGAGTTTGGTGGTGTTTTAGAGTTCAGTCTCATTGGTAACATATTCCTTCTGTTCATTAATTGTATTCCTAAGTTCATCTTACTACTTTTCTATCTGAGCTTTCTCGTAGCTTTCTAAATTTCTTTTGGTGGTAGTGATTTAGTTGCTAAGTCATGTCTGACTCTTGTGACCCCATGGATTGTAGCCCACTAGGCTCCTCTGTCAGCTAGTTTAATTTTATCAATTAGATTGCAGTGTTGGGTGATTTTAAGTTTGGCTTCTGAAGAACTGCGGTTTTCTTTTCTGACACCATGTTACTTTGATTTTTCTTTCCTAAAGCTTCTTTTTTATTTGATTTTAACAATGTAACAGGTTAGTGATGAGAGGCCTTTCTTTCGTTTTTCAGTAGGTGGCACTATAGTACAAGTTTTTGACTTCTCTTATCTGCGATGCCTGTGTGGTTAGAGTGAGAATTGGCACTTTCCACCATCCCCTGCTTCTGCCAGAGGTAGCGTCTGGTGCCCTTGCCACTGCTTTGCTTTGGGGCTGGCTGGTACCTTGTTGCTACCAACGTTGCGGCCTAGGTCACCGCCATGGCAGGTTTCTCCACCATGTCTGGGATCTCCTGGGCCCACTGCAGTGGGGGGAGAGGGTGGGTGCGATGAGGAGCTGGGGTCTGGTGCTGTTGCCACATTCAGGGTTATCGGTATCATGGCCACTGCTGCTGTGGGCAGAGGGGCCGGAGTCCCCTGGGTCTGTGACTGGAGGGGCGATGTCGCTGTTGTTGCCTTGGTCACTGCTGTGGCCGAGAAGCCAGAGTCGGTGTCACCTGCCCTGCCGCTCCCAGGTTTTCTGTGGGGTTCGCTGCTGTGGCTGCGGATCCAGGACTTCAGGTGCCACCTCCACTGTTTCCCCGGTCCTGCCTCCTCTGTGTATTTCAGTTCATCCACTCTTTTTTTTTTTTGGCCATGCTCTTTGTGGGATCTTAGTTCCCCAACAAGGATCAAAACAAACCAGGCCCTTGGCAGTGAGAGTTTGGCATCCTGACTACTGGACTGCCGGAGAATTTTCAGTCTGTCCAGTCTGATGTACAGTTGTGCAGATGTGTGGGATTCTCTGCAATCCTGGTGTATTGGGCAGAGACATTTTTACTGAGTTAAGGATATTTTAATATTAATAGTTGTAGGTTAAAGGGAAGAGATGAAGTCCATGGGATTCTCCAGGCTAGAGTGCTGGAGTGGGTTGCTGTGCTCTCCTCCAGGGGATCTTCCCAACCCAGAGCTTGAACTTGCATCTCTGACAGCTCTTGTGTTGGTAGACGGGTTCTTTACCAGTAGCGCCACCTGGGAGGCCCAAATTGGCCTAAATGGTGCTCAGGCGGTAAAAAATCCACCTGCAATGACCTGAGTTCAATCCCTGGGTTGGGAGCATCCCCAGAGGAGGGCATGGCAACCCACTCTAGTATTCTTGCTTGGAGAATCCCCATGGACAGAGGAGCCTGGTGGGCTATAGTTCATGGGGTCGCAAAGAGTCGACACGACTGAGCACTCTAAGCAGCAGCTGTGTAGATAATTTATATTTTATGTATTTTTAATGGAGAACATGACTGAGTCTTGTGGGTCCTAGGAGTCTTCTATTCTGCATTTGTACCCATTTATCATATAAATAGCTTTGAATCATTTTTATAGCCCTTTCTCATTTGTTTCCCCTTTTCTGTTACTCATTTCTGTCCAATCCATTCTTTACATTAATGCCAAAAATGATTTTTCTAAACGTGCTGCATTGGTGATTCATTTTTCCATCTTATGAAACAGAACAAAATAATCTTTTTCTTTTACCATAACCTACCAAATACAAAGGATCCTACTGTCTTCACTAGATTCTCTTCATGCTTTTATCTCCCACTGGACTTGATATATACTATTCTCCCACCAAACTCACATTGCCAGTTTACCCAAGTACTCCCAATCCTTTCCTCATTTCATCCTCCTGCCTGTGTCCCCCCTGTTAAAATATCACACCACTTTTAAGGTGAGTGATTTCTCCTTTTGGTGCAGTTGTGGCCTCTTCTGTGTGCTTTTGTCCTGAAGCGCTCTGTCTGAATTATAGTTATATGTGTATATAACTCACTCCCCTTAAAGCGTAAAGTTCTTGACAGGCTTTTTAATCATGTTTTATTCTATTCTGAAACACAACACCACCACTGAAATTTTTTTTTTTTTTGGACCAGCCATTGGTTTTAAGAGTTTGTTACTGGTTCAGGAAAGATAAAGAGCTGGCATCAGCTCCTGGTCAGTTGTGTCACTGAGTACACGGGTTTAGCTTACTTTTTTATACAATAAGACTTTGTTACAGAAGAAGTCTGTTCATTCACACTCTGGTACAAGCAGATTGATGCTTTAAGCAGCATTACTTTTAAGACCCAAGAAGAACATAGGTTCCTAATAAATGAATCCCAGGATAATTTGTTCCTGTCAGTTGTTATATAATCAGATACATATTTTGCTGCTTTCAGAATTCACCGACTATCACTTTGGCCTAGAAAGCATATTATACTAAATTTTAAGAAGCAGTAGACTTGTGTATATTCAACCTCAAAAAGAAGGCGTCGAATTTCTAAGAAAAATTCTTGAATAAATGTCTTTAATTTATCCTATTATGTTCAAATTTGAATAATCTTAATAAGATGTTCTGTTTAATTTTTCAGAAAGGGAAATCATGCATTGACTTCCTGGAGACCAGTAAAATCTTTATTAGATCACGAGATAGAATTTGATTCTTAGAAATATATTATACTTAAGTAAACAGGAAATTCTCTATTTTTCATGTTATTGCTATAGATATAGTAAGAATGGCAAGTGTATTTTTTATGATCTTTACATAGCTGTTAAGAATGTAACCAGACAAGAAAAGGGAAGGAAAACTCAGTAGCCTTCTTTTGAAAAGTCAATGGGCCATAGGTAGGGCAGTGTATTATTGATACATGATTTAACTAAATTAATGTTAAAATTGTTCAAGAAAGTTTGAATTATGCCTGTGGGTATATTAAGTGAAGATTTAAATAAATGATGATAGAGTAACATATTAACATGGTATGTTAAACTCCATTAAGAAACAGGAAAAAAGAAAACAACTTGGAGAAAGTTGGGCCTTCCCAGCAGAAACATGCGGGACTGCTGGTAGCCAGTAGAGCCAGTGTTCACCCAACATTTGTTTAGAGCATGTTACTTGTTTGAGGGTTCTCTGGTGGGAGAGGCATTGTTTTGGATTTGTTTATCATCTTACTCGATCTTTAATTAAAAATTTGAAAAGATGGTAAATATACACATGGTTCAAAAATTCAAAACTGTAGAAAGATATACAGGGAACAGCGGTCTTTCCCCTGTTCTGTATCCCTTGTTCTGTACCTGCCTAGCTCTTACCTTACCGTCGTAGTCAGCCATTTTTATTAGTTTGTGGATCCTTCCATAAGTTTATTATGTAAATACAAATATATGTGTAGTTGGCTCTTCAACAATGCAGGAATTAGGGGTGCTGACCTTCCAAGTAGTCAGAAATTCCTCTATAACTTAGATGGTTCTTCCACGTTTGGGGTTCTGCATGCTTGGACTCAGCCGGCCAGGGACCATGTAGCACTGTAGTATTTATTGCGTACATGTGGATCCACGCCGTTCAGACCTGTGTTGTTCAAAAGTCAACTGTGCTCCAATATGCCCCCAGTTTTTAACACAAATAAATATTCATAATAGTCCCATATCTTACCTACTGTTCTGAACACGCTTCATTTTTCCACTTCATAAAATAAAGATTCTTCTGTATCAGTATGTGTAGCTTTTTCATGGTTTTTGATAGTTAAGTCCAGAGTGCCCATGAAGATCTATGGTTAGTTTTTAAAACATATTTTTTTTTTTTTAATTTGAGTTGCTTCCCCTGAGTTTTATGATGTTATCTTAAATAATGTATTTTTGTGTTTTCCTACAATAAACCAGGAATAAGTCTGGGCCAATCTAGATAGCTTTCAATCTATGCAATCTTTTTTCCCCCCAAATTCTTTTATCACAGTAAAATACATATTAAAAAACTCATCATCCTGTTTTTTCAGTAGTATTAAATGCATTCACAGTGTTGGTAACTATCACCTCTGTCCAGGTATGTAACTCTTTCCATTTTGTAACTGAAACTCTGTACTCATTAAACAGTAATTCCCCATTCCCCACTTCTCCAAGCCTGTGGTAATCACCATTCTAATTTCTTTCTCTGTGATCTTGACTACTCTTAACTACCTCATGTAAGTTGAAACATACAGTGTTTGCCTTATTATTTCACTTAGATAATGTTGTCAAATTTTATCCATATTTTAGTATGTTGCAGAATTTCCTTCTTTTTTTGAGGCCAAATAATATTCCGTTCTGTGTGTGTATGTATTCATTTGTCTGTTGGACCCTTGGGTTGCTTCCGTGTGTCTGCTGTTGTGAATAATGCTGCTATGAACAAGTGCATACAGATATCTCTTGGAGATCCTGTTTTCAATTCTTTTGAGTGTATAATTATATCCAGAAGTTCTCCAGAATTTCTGGATCATACTTTAAATTCTGTTTTGTATTTTTTGAGGAACTACCGTATTGTTCCCTGTACTACCTCACGTCACCGCCAGCAGTGAGCCAGAGCTGCGTTTTCTGCACATCCTCACCTGTGCTTGTTTTCTGTTTTTTAATAATAGCCATGCTGTTAAGTCTGAGGGTGTACCTAATTGTAGTTTCCATTTGCGTTTTCCTAACAATGATGTTGAGCGTCTTTTCATGTGCCTTATCAGCCATTTGTATATCTTCTTTGGAGAAATGTCTTTTCAAATCCTTTTCCCATTTTTGAGCTATTTGATGTCGTCGTTGTTGTTTTGTCCCTGAAGCCTCTGTTTGTCTGTGATCAGAAGCAGCAGCTAGAGCACAGATCCCTGATACTTGAAGGACAGGGGCCTTATTTCCTACTCGGGCCTCCCACAAGCCATCCGGAAGCTGCGCTAGGAACATTAGCACAGCTGCTTTCCACACGGCTGGAAGTGGGGGATAGGTAGGCTGCTTCTCTGCTAAAGGCTTAGATCGACAAAAATTAACCACAATATACTGTCCAAGTCTTGGAATCTGCAAGCCTCCAGTAGGCTCCAGAGTTTCAAAACAGTTGCCTCAGATTCTGCCAGTTCAGTTGTTTTCTAAGTGGGTAGACGGATTCCTGGCCCTTACTACTTTGCCTTTTCCCAGAATTCTTTTTGTGTAATCTTTTTGTTAAGTGATTAGTGGAAAGTTCTATAGACAACTACTGGAGCAAGCTATTTAAAAGTACTTAACGCCATTGGTTTTTGAAATGTTTCTTTGTTGTTGTTAAGCAGCAAGATTCTTTTTACAAATGAAATCTGATATGGATTGCCAACATACAAAACTGATAAAAAGCAGAACAGCTCTGACCTGACATTTGCTCCCTTTCCTATATCCATCAGTCCCACTTGCCTTTCCTTTTTCTCACCTCCTCTCTGAGGAAGCCTGTTTGGGTAGAGAAGAGATTAAAAATAGATTAGCATTTCCCAAGATATGTACTAAGGAATGAATATTAATGTTGAGGGATGTCAGTGGATACTGATTGGAAAAATTTCATAATCAAATTAATTTTGGAAACCCTGAATTGATAAAAAGTTAAACCTGTTGTTTTACTATGAGCGTTTAATAAATTCATGTGAACTGTAAATCCCCAAAAGGGAAGATAATATGTACAACATTTGCCAGACTTACTTGACCATCAATTTTTTTTTTGAAGAGGTAACTTGAAGAACACTAATTTGAGAACCTCATTCCTTTATTCTATAGTAAAGTTGAGACATGAGAAATTATATGACTTGTTTACGGATACCCAGCACTACCTTATCTCAGAAAGGTTTTTAGGTACTTAGTAGACACTCAGTACATTGGAGTGAAAAACGGAACCAAAGCCCCTGTGCATAGTGTCCTGTTCTTTTTTTATACTGCGCTGCCTCCCCGATTTGAGGTTTGTTCCACCAAGTGCCGTGTACGTGTGCCGTGTGCGTGTGCCGAGTACAAGTGCCGTGTACGTGTGCCGTGTACGTGTGCCGTGTACGTGTGCCGAGTACGTGTGCCGTGTGCGTGTGCCGTGTGCGTGTGCCGAGTGCGTGTGTCGAGTGCGTGTGCCGTGTGCGTGTGCCGAGTGCGTGTGCCGAGTGCGTGTGCCGTGTGCGTGTGCCGTGTACGTGTGCCGAGTGCGTGTGCCGTGTGTGTGTGCCGAGTACGTGTGCCGTGTACGTGTGCCATGTACCGAGTACGTGTGCCGTGTACCGAGTACGTGTGCCGTGTACGTGTGCCGTGTACGTGTGCCGAGTACGTGTGCCGTGTACGTGTGCCGAGTACGTGTGCCGTGTACGTGTGCCGTGTGCCTGTGCCGAGTACGTGTGCCGTCTGAGAGAACCTGACGTCAGCTTCCACCGTGTACTGTGCTCTCAACAGTGTGCACGGTACTCACAGGAGAACAGAGACGTAATATATGATCTCAGTGCGTAAGGAAATCAAGTCATTGTGGTGTAACACTTTTGTCCGTTCACAAATAGCATTTGACTGTATTAATTGTTCATAATAGTGATGAGGAAGGCAGAAATGTCCCTCCCCACTATAGTTTAAATCTACTCATATACATTAAAGATTAGCAAACAGTATAAGAATGGATGTATGTATAGTCATTTGAAGTTAACATCAATATTAAGGTTACTAGGAAAATAAGATGTATATATTTTTTAGCATACAACTGCATAAAAAATTGGATACTTTTTTTGACCATGCCATTTAGCGTGTGGGATCTTGGTTCCCCGATCAGGGATTGAACCCTGGCCTTTGGCGGTGAGAGCATAGAATCCTAACCACTGGACCACCAGGGAGGTCCCCCAAATTGAATTGTTTTCTAATTGTTCTTGAAATGTACACTTTCTTCTCTATTATACTGAAAATGACAAAAGTTTGAATTATTCTAAGTTGTTTTGTTAGTTTCCAAGGCCTTCACAAATTGAAGTATCATTTAAATACTTGATCATATTTGGTGGTATTGATGAGTCTGCACACTGGTCATTTATTTTTCCCTTATTAAATATTGCAGGAAGTCTTCTAGAGTTTAAAGAAGGAAAAGGTACAAGCTTGCAGAATCTCCATATTTTAGAAGATTGTTTTTTGCATTGCATTTGAAGGATTGTGTTTGTATTAACTAGATAATCTGCTAATTCAGCCCCCCTTTCCTTGTACTTTTGCATTACAGTTGATGGAAATACCTGGGCACAAGTAATTGCCTTATACCCAACTCTCGTGGAATGTATCACCTGCTCATCTTCCGAGGTCTGTGCTGCCCTGAAAGAAGCACTAGTTCCTTTTAAGGATTTCATGCAACCACCAACATCCAAAGTTCAAAATGGAGAATCTTGAGCAGCTACTCTAAATTTACAGAAGAATGATACATGAAAAATCTTTGCTTCTCAGTGAATTTTCTGTGAGAAGGACGTTTCTTACTACAAATAATTCTTGGCAGCTGTTGTTGGCCTCCTTTAAATTGTACTTACCTGAGTTAAGTAATTCATATTACAAGCTTACACGTCAACAAAGGCTCCTGAATGAGTAGCAGTGCAAGCCTTTAATAAACTGATGGGAGGAATGGTTAATTCTACAACGTACCTGCTACCGTATCTTCAACTGGTGATTTAAAAGTGAGCTTATGTACAGTCTGTGGTGTATGTGTTAATGAAGTACTTTTTAAAAAGAAAGAAAAGATGTTTCATTTAATCAGATTTATTAGGCTGGTGTTTTTGCGCCCTTTTTCTAGTACAAAATTGTACTAAAATTTTATGCAAGATGGTACTGTAACATTCCATTTTGTCTATAACCAGCCTTTGTAAACAAAGGGAACTGATCAACTTGTGTGTATAATAAATGATACAGTTCTGTATAAAATTGTTGCATTTATTATTTAAATTTTTAAAATATTGATAATGTTAAATGCTTGAAGCTGTATTTATTATTAATACAAAATTGTTTGCTTACATTTTTACTTATAATTTGCCTTCTTAAGTGGCAGATATGCTTACCATATGATTATGTGGTTAGCTTAATGCTTATTTTGAATGTATTTACTAGTGACTATTAAAAATCTGACCAGAAAGGTCATGAGAACACAGCAGCAGATAGTTTATGATTTTTGCTGATTCTGCAATTTTGAAGTATAGGTTATTATTAAAACTTAACATGTTGAGATGAATTGTAGCACTATAGCTCCATCATACCTCATTTCTTTAAATATCTTTCCCAGATTTCACTTAAGTCTGTCTCTTTTTATATTTACTGTCTGGATTTTAAAGACTTTTCATATTTTATATTTCTACTGACTTTTTTCTCCCCCGCTGACTAACAACATTGATCATTATCTTTGAAATATGACCCAGCCAAGACGATTTTAGATTTCCTAAAATTTTGCTGTGAGGTTTTGTTCATTTGAGTGTTTCATTTTGTAATATTTTCTCAAGAAGAAAATAACGCTGCTAATCCACAAATACAAACTATGTGTGTATCCCAAAACAATGAGAAGTGCATTTTTGGAGATAGAGTAGCATTTAGAAGTACAGTAAACTTTCTGTCATGGAGTAAAATGCTAATTTTGTTTCACTTTCCTATGGTAGTGAAGAAGAAAAGTGCTCTTGAATATACTAACTTAATTATTTCTTAAAAAACTAACCTAACTCACTGTATTTTTTTTCTTTAATGGATTATGGTATTATATTTTTCTTCTGAGTTAAATTTTCATAGTTATTTATGTGAAAATGCAAATATGTTTAAAAAATGATTATTCATAAATTATAATGGTCTTAGTATTATTTTAGTGTTCTGAAAAGCCTTTGAGTTTAATAGAATTTATAAATTTCAGCATCTCGAATAATTATAAAACTACAATAAGGTATTAGAATTGAGTAATGAATTAGATACAGTTTTGAGGGTGTTGTAATTGTGTATTTAATTTGCACTGTTATCTGTAATATGTGATAAGGTCTCTTTTTCAAACGGATGCTATTTTTATTTACACTAATTGATGAATTTCTATTTTATAATTTCACCTAAAGTTAAGGTAAAATATGGCATTTCCTAGATTCTATCGTCAGCATTTCCTTAAAGAAAGTTGTTAAAAAAAAAGTTCAATATGTGTATTTAGTTTATTTTCTGTATTTGGATGTTAAACTGGAATCAGAAAAATCTGTATATCACTGCTAAAGTGTTGAAATAGAATAAGAGGGGTAGTTTTCCAATTCAGTAACATGTTAAAAATATTGCCATGAATTTACATGAAGTAAAAATATGTCTATTCTTGAGAAGTATCAGGTCAATTGCAGTCAAAATAATCATTTTCTAGTGAAAGTTAGATGTGAGTCAAGGGTATGCAGCATATATTTATATAAACTGAGTAGTTTTAGCTAACACTGCATTAGTTTTCAATACTAGGACCATGCCCTACAGATTAAAAAATATATATATATATATGTATGGTATTTATACATACATACATTATATGAATGTATTAATACTATATAGTACGATAATCATCCCAGTCTTAGTGACAAGCAAAGTGGGCTGCCCACTTGCCGGTATGTTTGACAGGTTTTCTTCCCAGTGTATCTCTTGCCACCGCCAGGAATCATTACTGGCAGTTCATTCCCTTGAGTCAAGGCTGATTTTCTAAAATCTCGTGATCCCTGGAGAGGTTAACACATTTTCCTCTTGTTGGTCTGAATTGCTTTCTTTAGTTACTGGAAAAACCGAGCTGTGTGTGTGAGTTTACTGGATGCTAGGAGATTCAGAAAGGAAACTCCCAAAGCCGAGATAATTTTATAGCACATTTGAGACTCTAACTAGGCCTTAAAACAGTAGTAATAATGTTCTTTGGGATACATATTATAAATACAGTGAGTTTTAAGCCTCACATAATCACTTTTTGTCACTGACAGTGCCTATCTTATATAGACTGCTGGACAACTGGCTTATGCCAAGTCGATTTAAGTCCTTTTCTGACTGTTTTCCATTAAAAAAGAAACAAACTCATTTTCAACTTGAATAACTTGGTTTCCTGTAATGCTACCACTGCCAAAAAGGAGCAGATCATTTTGTTGTTTCTTATTGGGTATTTCTGTATAGAAGCTAGTGTTAAAGGTTTTTTTTTGTTAGTTTTACTGTATACTTTTGTGAGTAACATTTATTTATTAGGCTGCTAGGCGCATAAAAGTCTGGCTTAGAACCACTTTTCAGTTGCTTTCATTTTAAATTTTATTATATGAACAGCTGTGTCATTTCTTATCTGTTTTTCCCCTGTATGATTATTGATTCAACTTTTGCTGTATTCCTTAAATTTTTTGTAGTGCAGAAGGAAAAGATGGACAATTTAGCATATATATTTTTATTCTGCTTAATAACATTCACTTAATTCTGTAGTAGACCAGTAACTAGGTTGTCCTTTCTCAATGTAACCTTGGGGTGTTTTGTTCATCGTCACAGTTTGGTACCTCAAGTCCTAGGTAACCATTAGGCCAAAGGGTCAGTTAAGAAGCTGAGAATGAAACAACATAAATTATTGAAAATAACTCAAAAATATTAATGAGGTTATCGTTATTATACTTGGGTTAATGAATGACAGTGTAGTTATTATCTAGTGACTAGTATATTCTTCTCAAATTTAGAATAATTCATATGAACAGTCAAATCCTCAACAGTCTGCTGGAGGTGATGTGACATCTGGCTAGTTCAAGGCACAGTTTTTTCAGGAATCCACCTACCTGTGATGGCTATAGATATTAAATGTGGAGATTTAGAAGCCTCTGGAATTAATCTATATCCAGGCTGAGAATATTGCGGATTACTTTTTTTTTTTTAATGGAAAACTACCACTGATGTGGGCTTCCCAGGCAGCACTAGTGGTAAAGAACCCACCTGCCAAAGCAGGAGACATAAGAAATGTGGGTTCGATCCCTGGGTCAGGAAGATCCCCTCGAGGGAGGGTAAGGCAATCCACTCCAGTATTCTTGCCTGGAGAATCCCATGGACAGAGGAGCCTGGTGGGCTACCGTCCATAGGGTCACAAAGAGTTGGACACAACTGAAGTGACTTAACATACACACACCACAAATGTAGACAAAAATGGTCTCATGAAAGCATTGCCAGCAGCCTTCTATGTCCTTTGGATTTCTACTTACCACTTCTGGTCTTTAGCAGGTATGACATCTTGTGTAAAGTACCACATTTTCTATGCTTACATTATTAGAGTGAATTTAACTTTTTTTTAACCATTCATGATAAGAACCAGGAGTTCATACTGCATGGTGTGTTACAAATTCATGTACTCTGGGAAAGCAGTTTTTAATGCTTTAAAATCACTTGAATTAATTTTTTTTAATCTCTGGTAAGTGGAGTAGTGCTTTCAATTTGAATGAAGGGTTTTTATAGATTGGGAAAGTAAGTTATAATTATCTGTCTTATGTAAAAACTATTTGAGGATTTAGATGAATATCAATTTCTTATAAATCTAGTAATTTAGAATGCACTAGCAATATTGGCTCTCTTTAAAGAAGCATGTTGTGATACTTTTGTGAATATAAACACTCTTAGTAGTCTTAATTGTGAGGCAGCAAGGACCTGAGCCTCTGCCTCTTATTAACTTCACACCTTAACTGTTCAAAGCCTCTGTTTCCTTATCTCTAGAACAGAGATGATAATTAATGAATTAC
Source organism: Cervus canadensis (assembly GCF_019320065.1). Lineage (NCBI taxonomy): Eukaryota > Metazoa > Chordata > Mammalia > Artiodactyla > Cervidae > Cervus > Cervus canadensis. The sequence continues at coordinate 6,588,473 of NC_057410.1, forward strand.
TTATTCTTTAGAGGCAATATACATAGTTTGAATTTTGAGTTGATTTGTATTACTGTATTATTGAGACCTTTGACTAAATATCTTTCTCCCTTTTTCTCCTTTCTTACTGTTTCCTCTTATTTTCCTTTTTCTCCTCTCATTTCTCTTTTAATCTCTGCCTCTTCTCTTCCAGCTTTTCCTCTAAATTTCGCCTATATCTGTTAAGAAGAAACAGAGCTAGTAGGGTAGAAGACCTTCCAACTGCCTTTTTATCAGATGGGACTCTGGAAATATCTCTGGCCTCCCCCATTGGCTCAGCGGTAAAGAATCTGCCTGCAACGTAGGAGACCCAGGTTCGATCCCTGGGTCGGGAAGATCCCCTGGAAAAGGGAATGGCAACCCACTCCAGTATTCTTGCCTGGAGAATCCCCATGGACAGAGGAACCTGGTGGGCTACAGTCCATGGGGTTGCAAAGAGTCAGACATGACTCATGAGTTCACACACAGGCAGGCACTGCCAACTGTCTTTCTATTAGAAGGGACTCTGGAAATACCTTCTACTTTGGCCACTGTTGCTTTTTTGCAAAGGTGAAGTCCCCCCTGCCATTTTAAAATAGCTGAACAAGAAGAGGCTATAACTCCTGCTATCTTTCTGAATCTATAGGATTCAGCAGCCAGGATGCTTACAAAATGAGATTGCTGTAAATATGAGTTCCGCAGCTAAACTTGCAACAATCATGTATTTTTTGTAAATAGAGATTATACCACTTTTCTCAAAAGGAAGTCTTTAAAATCTGTTTTTGTTTTCTTTGTCTTTTGCAGGGGAGGGCTTTTTGTTTGGGAGGCAGATACTTTGAACTATTTTATATTTATGTTATCTAAATATTTGTTGATTTATATTATTTGCACAGTCCCTACTTTTAAGGAGGACTTGAGGCACCATATTGCCCTTGGATTTCAGCTGTTTCTATTTTTCTGTTGAAAGCGATATTCTTTGATAGAAGGCCTGAAATGTTACAATACTCTCTCCAAGTCTTTCCTGGCTGTAGTTGATACCCATATGCTTGATGCTTATAGTGATTCAGAGGTCAGTTGAAACATTCTTAATTACACTGTGGGAGTGATTCTAACCCCTCAGGAAAAAAAGAGAATGATTGTACCCTTGAGTTTTGAGACCATTTTCAGTTGCTGCAAATGTGGTTATATTAAATTTAATTTTAAACATTCATTAAATAGTGCAACCAGGGAAGATCAGCTAAACCATGCCACTGTTTGGGGAACTATTGCAATATAATATCAACTGCTCCTTTCTGTGAAGTTTAACTAGATGGGAGAAAAATTCCAAAGCTATAATATTGCAATCTTATTCTTTTTATCTAGAAAAATAAAATATTAGACTTCAGACCCAATTGTGCAAATTGCATTTGCTTTCCAGCTTTTACTACCTCTGTGTCATAATTTTAACACATAACATACAACTCCTGTCTCTTAAGGCGGTTACCATATGGTGTTTATGTCAGACTGGATATATTTATCTAATTTTGTGAGATTCTTTTTTAGCTCCTGACACAGTTCTTGAAAGTAATACTGCTGTTGTTACACTTTCTCCTTGCAATTTTTATGTTATTGAGATATATCAGTTATGTATTATTACCATGAAAGTCTCTTGGCCTCAAATCCAAATTTTCTTTGTGGCCTAAGATAGATTTTTCACAAAAACTACGTAGTTATAGCTGTGATTACATAGCTTCTTAATTTGCCTTACAGTTACCACTCAGCATGATTCTAGGTTTTTAATTATGTTCCAGCAGTACTAGTTTTCTAGTATAAAAGTCATAACCAATTTGAGAGTTGACTTTCAGATATGATAAATTATTCATGTTTTCCTTCATATACTTGGTTGTGTCCTCCTCCCCACGAGGTTCAACACTTCAGTGACCTCCCACTCCCACGTCATTGACTCTGTTTAAAAACCAAACATTCGTGTCAACTTGGAAAAACTTTTCATAAAATACAATAATGGAGATGTGTTTTTGAGACCTTTTTTGAAACTATTAATACCTGAAATGAAAAGGATATACATCTAGAAAAATATTATGAAAAATTTCTTAGCAGTTTAGAAAAAAAGAGTTACAACTTTGTATTAAAATTACAGGTCAAGTAGAAAACATAATCCTCATCTCGGGTAGACTCCCTTAATTATCTTTTATGAGCACTCATTTATTTTTAATTTAGTGAGGCTAATTTTGAAACCGCCTACCTATAACAATGCCAGACCATCCCTCTACCTCTCAAAGACAAATAGTTTTAATTTTTTTTGAAAACCTGGCTTGTATAATAAATGTATAATACTGAAAGATTCCTCCATAGTATTTACAGAAGTCAAGTGTAGTTATAAATTTTTCTTTTAATTTTAATCATTTATGGGGGACCCAGTTTGTGTTAGCCAGGGCTTCGCCCATATTATTCTTTTTAATTCTCACAGCAGTTCCTGCAAGGCAGGTATAAATTATATTCGTTTTACCAAAAGGAAGAAGTCAAGATTTAGAGAGTGATGTGACTTTTACTCAGTCACACAGCTGAAGTACATTTATTTCAAAAGCAGGGTTTTTTTCCCCCCACACAATGCTAGATTAACATTTTACAGAAAAGTTCTGCACTCCATTAAAATCCAAGCCTTACTGAAATAAATTGAAAATGCTTTTTACATAATTACTATTTCTGTGAGTAGGCATTGGGACAGAAACACTTGAACATGACAGAGAACCCTGAAGTACTGTGAGGAGAAAGGATTTGTCTAATGACTGTAACCTCCAGAACTGCACTGGGTTTTTATTTGGTCCGAGAGAGTTCAAAACATCTTATTGATTTATAATTTAAGATGTTATAGCCAATAGCACAGTGGTTAAGAGCCAAGGCTTAGACTAGACTTGGTAGATTCAAATTCCAGCACTGTTACTTACTGGCTGCATGACCTTAGGTTAATTAACCTGTTTGGGTTTCCTCATCTGTAACCTAGAGTCCTCGTAGTGTTTACCTCATGGAGTTGTTTATTAGGATTTTAAAAAGGAGTGTTATAAAGAACTGTCCTGAGTACATGGTAACTGGTGGATGTTAACATGAAGACAAAACAGAACACTTTTAGCACATGTCATTCAAGAAATGGGCAGAAACGCATACCTTCTCACAGAGGGGTCAGCTTTTTACTTCACTGGACAACACAGCATATTAAGAATCTACTATGTGTATGTTCATAACTATGTCCTTGCTGAATGGACAGAAGTCTTTGGGAGCGCTCTCAAAGGTGTTTATAGCTAGCTGAAGAAACTGCATACATAAAATAATGCTCAATACAAAACTATGTATGTAGTCTTGTGTTGGTAACATTATGTGTTGGGCATTGGATTAGTGTCTGCCCTCATGGAGTTTACAGTTCTGCAGGGAATACAAACCTTTGACAAGTGTGCAGAATATTTTGAAAGACTAGTACAGATTAATGTGGGATCTCAAAATCAGGAAAATCAGCATAATCTTCTGTGGTTCAGGGTATTATTGAAGTTAGTATTCAGAGGCAGTGAAAAAGCTGAGTGGTAGAAACAGAACTTAAAATGGGCCTTGTTGGCTGGATAGGTTTTGGATGGGTCCAAAGGATATTGGAGGGTATTTCAGGTAAAGACAAATAATGTGAGCAAGGCATATCTCTCTAGATACCAGGAAACTGATAGAGTAGATTTCAACATGTTTTATAATGCAAGGTTGACAGTAAGGGGTTGAGGCCAACTCATGAAATTCCTTGAAAGTCAAGCAGAATAATTTAGATTTGAGGTGGCAGAAGTTTGGAGTCATTATTTTTAGTAGTAAATTATGAAACTAAAGATAAACGAGTTATAAGCAGGATAAAGTGGAAGGAGTATAGAGTAGGGAAAGCTAAGACAGGAGGCTGTTGCCGTTTTTCTGCTGTGAGGTCATGGTGAAGGCTTGTTAAGCTGGGCGTGCTCACATTTGGAAAGGATGATTCGATTCTGGATACTATGGGTGGAGGCAAAGAACTGGTAACAGCAGATTGTGTCTGGATGATGAATACATGTGTGTCAACGCTGTCAAAAGGTAAATTGTGAAAAGGAATCTGATAAAATTAGTGTAATTAAATTTATTTGGAAATCTTATGCTCTAATGTATCTGTATAGTAGTGTAGTGCTCATGCTCAATCATGTCCGACTCTCTGCAAGCCCACTGACTGTAACCTGCCAGGCTTCTCTGTCCATGGAATTTTTCAGGCAAGAACACTGGAGTGGGTTGACATTTTCTCCTCCAGGGAATCTTCCTGACCCAGGGATCGAACCCATGTCTCCAGGGTTTCCTGCATTGGCAGGAAGATTCTTTTACCACTGAGAATGTATCTGCATATACTGTAGAGCAAATAACGATTTGAGGACCATCAGAATATCTGTGCCACTAGAACAGATGACATCGGCTGTGGTGGAGGGTAATGTGGTCCACGGTGCAATGAGTCAGCAGTGGGGGATGCCAGCCCAAGCATCACTTATGGGAACAAGGTGGTGTGAATTATAATGAAAGTATTAGCTGATTTCCAGATGGTGCCAGTGGTAAAGAGTGTCTCCTGCACTTGCCAATGCAGGAGACATGAGATACCCGGATTCGATCCCTGGGTCAGGAAGATCCCCTGGAGAAGGAAATGGCAACCCACTCCAGTATTCTTGCCTGGAGAATCCCATGGACAGGGGAGCCTGGAGGGCTACAGTCTGTGGGGTTGCAAAGAGTTGAACAGGACTGAAGCGACTAAGCACACAGATTTTGTGGTAAGCATCACTGTGATGCCTAGTCATATTTGTCAGGTTAAGCACTTAATTGCAAGTATGTTCCATATATACAGAAAATGCACAAATACTGTTAATTGGAAGTGGTTCTGATTGCACATCAAAGGCAAACTTCAGCATTTGCTTTAAAATGCATACAGTAAGCACGACACTGGGATTGGTCAGTGGACACACCCAAGTGTATTTTAGGGAATTCCTTAAGACAGTTAGGACTCCCTGCTTTCTCCGTCAAGGGCCCGGGGTTTGATTCCTAGTCAGGGAAATAAGAAGGTATCACAAGTGCCACCTGGGGCCAAAAAATCCCCAAGCAAACCAAGTGTATTTCTTAATTTGCATATTACAAATTTTATTTTGAAACTTGTCAGACAGGTTGCTTTTTAATTTGAAACTTTGTTCATAAAATTGTGTTCTAGGCTTCTCTGGTGGCTCAGAGCAAAAAAAAAAAAAAAAAATGTGCTTGTCAATGCAGGAGACAGGAGTTGGATCCCTGATCTGGGAAGATCCCACATGCCAGGGGAACAAGGAAGCCCCGAGGTGACACCTGCTCCGCCGGCGCTCTACAGGCGGGCAGCAGCAACCATTGAGCCCACCGGCGGGGATTACTGAAGCCCATACGCCCTGGGCCTGGACTCTGCTACAAGAGAAGCCACAATGAGAAGGCCAGGCATGGCAACTAGAGAGTAACGCCGGCCCCTGCAACCAGAGGAAAGCCCGCGCAGCAATAAAAGACGCAGCACAGTCAAATAAAAATTTTTGAAAAAGAAATTGTGTCCCATCACCAATACTAAATAGAATAGAAATGAAAAGCCAGTGTTATGTAATCTTTAACTTACAAAGAGATTCTCTGGCTGAGAAGATGTTATCAAAGTTACATTGTGCTGCTTTAAAGGTAAAGAATACTTATTGTTCCCCAAAGCAGTTATACATGGATGTCCCTTGTGTGTGGTTTGGAGTCTGGACCTCAGCCCTCTGCCTTTCATGAAGGCATCCAAGCCTGCGTAGAGGCAGTCTCCAGTCTGAACACACTGTTCCCCCATTCCTTATTTTTCTTATGTGGTCTGGATTTTCAGGAGGGTGATGACTAACAGTACTGCCAGATTTACGTAAAAACACAGGACACTAGCTATATTCCAAGTTCGAACAGTTTTAGTATAGGGGACATATACTAAAAAATTATTCGTTTATCGGAAAGTCGAATTAGACGTTGTGAATCTTAATTGGCAGCCCCTGCTTGCTTTTTGTTCACATCGATTTGTTTAACTTCACAGAAAAGTCTCAAAATAGAAGGCAAAAAGAAACTCGCCTGGCCCCAAAGCAGATGGAGCTCAGGGTAGTCGGCCTTTTCCCAAACTTGGCCTTTAAATAAAAAAACAAAAAACCAACCCACCCACAAGTCTCAGGAGCCTGCGCATTAAAGCGGGCAGTGCAGCAGCTTTCCCGCCGGTTTTCTGTGGAATGTGGCGCAGCGGCCCCGCCGCGGGGTGGAGCGCATGTTGCGGTGTCCTTGCCGGATGCGAAAGGAGGTGCCAGAAACTTTAAACCTCAGCCCGAGTCCAACGTGTCCACTTAGACGGCGGTAAGTGCCGCCATCTTCTCTGCGGACACACAGCGGGCGAAGTTAGCGGCTCCACTTGGCCCCGTTAAGCGGCCTGGGGAGCGCGGCCCGCGGCCTCAGCACTGTGGTGACGTGGGACCCGGGTTCCCCCTCGGGCTGATTTCTAGTGACACGTCGAATTTTTGCCGAGGCGGGGGAAGGGACGCCGCTTCTGCCCCGGATGTAAGATGGCGGCGCGGGGTGGGGGGGGTCGGCCTGGCGGGGCGGTCACGTGGTGGGGAGTAGCGCGCGAGCCTCCTTAAGTGATCTCTATGGTTCGGCCGACTCACTGGAGCAGCGGAGCGCGAGACGGGGCGCGTGTCCGCGGGCGCCGGGCTCCCGCCGCTGCCGCCCATCCCGCAGCGCGGCCGGGCTTCAGTTTCACGGGGTTTTTGTCTTCCTCTCGCCTCCTGCAGAGGGGCACGGGATTTCCCCGAAGGGTACTGAGGAGCGGGGGGCCTGGGGACTTCCGGGCTGCGCCTGGGTTTTCGGGTCGCGGCGCCGGAGCCGGTGTCCGCCTCTGCAGGAAGCGCCCCGGGCGTTCTCCCGCGCGGAGAGCCGGCCCCGCGCGCGCGTGTGCGGAGCGCGGCGCCCGTGGGCCCCAGCCGCCGCCCAGCCCCCGCCGCGGGGCGGGGAGGGGCGCGGGCGGCACCTCCCGGAGACGTGGCGGGAGCGCGGTCGAGACGGCTCGGAGCTCGCGACGGGCGAAGCGCGGGAGCGCTGCTCGCTGCCTCACTTGATGGTCCCTGTCCCGCAGGCGTCTGCTGCGCTTTTGCCGCCCGTTTCCTGCTGTGGAGCGGCCTGGGGGCCGGCGTCCCCTCGGGCCGGCGGAGGGAGCGGCTGCCTGCGCACCTTTTCTCTCACTAGAGCACTCGGTTACATAGAGGAGCCCGGCTCGGCCTCCCCCGGGCGCCGGCGCCGCGAGGATGCCGGCAGCTCCCGGGCGGCCGGGCGGCCGAGCGGCGCGGCGCTGGGCGGGGTCTGCAGGCGCGGCGCGGCGGGGAAGAGCAAGGGCGCGGGGCCGGCGGCGGCGGCGGCCGAGGGACGACGGAGGAGCGCCGGAGTCGCTTCGCTCGCCTCAGCGTGGTCCGGCGCCTCCCCGACACCATGGCCCTGGCTGAGGTAGTAGTTTGTGCTGTTGGTCGGGTTGTGACATTGCCCGCTGTGGAGATAACTGCGCAAGCTACTGCCTTGCTAGTGCTGGTGATGCTCAGCGCCGCGGAGGACAATGGCTGGGAATCCCCTTTGTTTTCCGGGGCGCGGGGGCAGCCCGCGGAGCCCCGGCCTCGGCGGCCGCCACGGAAACCGTTAGTTGTGTGGTTTCCCGGAGGGAGGAAGGAATTGCGGGGACTGGTCGGACAGGGACGTTTGTAAAGCTGGGGGAAGACCTAAATGTCTGGATTCGCTGTTTGCTTTTGAAGGCAGGAATGAAATTGAGTAATTGACACATAACTTTTCCACCCTAAATAATTGGAACGCTTCTTTCAATAGGTGATGCACGATTTAGTTAGTGCGTATTTTGCTTCATTCTTTATGAATCGGATTGGTGTGAGGTACCTCGTGCAGAACCGGCATAGGGGCTAGAATAGTCGACCCATTAAAGTTTATGCCTTAACATTTCGATTTTGTTTATTTGGTATGTTCCCTCTGTAAATCTAAAGAGTTTTCAAAATGTAAACCCAAAGCAATTAAAAGTTTCTGTCTAAACTTTGTTTTGCAACTCCTTGAATGAGAAGATTGAATATAGTTAAACGCCTTGTGGAGGTTTTTTTTTTTTTAATGTATGAGGCAAATAAATTCTTTGTACAGTATGCTGTGTTTTTGTTTGTTTTTTAGTTTACCTTCGGGGGCTCATTGTGCCAATGTGGTGGTGGTGGTTTTTGGCCTTTGATTCTCATGTTATATAGTCATTGCTCATCAGTGTGGGAGGAAAGGATCTAGGTAGGCGCTAAAAGTGTGGTTTGTGGATACTTTTGAGTTTAAAATCTAATATTGTCCGTTTTAATTTGTGAGGGACCACTACTCCCTCAGTTTTTAATAAAGAAAACGTAGTTTGGAAAACTTATGAAATGACTTGGTGTTTTAAATACTCCGATATCTGGGTAAAAAAGATGATGATTGTACTTTTAAATTTTTAATTTCACTGAGAAAAATTAGTGGTAAATTTTAATACTTTCCTTAGAAAACAGATCTGGTTTTGTGTACAATAATTAACTTTGAATGGTGTAATCACAAGCATTCTATGGTTTAATTTTGGATGCATAATTGAGAAAAAGAAGGCAGTTCTTTGCCTAGAAAAAAGGCACATGTAAGGAGAAAAATTTTTAAGCCAACTGAATCCTCTTAGTCTCCTCCAGCAGGAGTTTGGTGCTTTCGTAATTCAAAAGTGATCTAATAAGTGTGTCTTGATTTAGTTCGGTTTAGCTTTGAGAGATAACCTTACTCAATCTGATCTGGTCTGGATGGAGTTGCCTCATTGTGGGAAGGACAGTAGACAACCTTATTGAATCTTAAAACGCATGAAATATTTGAACATTGCCTTTTTGAGTTTGCTTTCTTTTGATATCAAAGAGCAAAGTACATTTAGACTTAAGTGCCAGTTCTTTTAAAGGATGAAAATCTCTGGGTGCTATGTAAAATCTTGATTTACAGAGAAGCTAATAAAATTCTAATTTTCGTTTCCCAGAACAGTTCATCCAGGCAACCAAGGTAATCCTTATCCCACAGGTCCTCATCTTTCCCATTATACTGTAGAACATTTTATAGGGGATCAACAGTTGTTAATTTGTACCCAAAAGTGTTACCGATTCTGCCAGTAACTTATTGAACTTGAATAGATCAGCAGGTAGGAAGCTGAAGTGGATGTACAAAGTATTCACAGTTTATCCTCTGCTTTTAAACTAAATTTCATCCAGAATTGCCCACGTAGTAGGAACATTTTGAGTTGTTGGATATAAAGTACTTCCATATGTTATTCTTGTTTGCTAAATTACAAAGAAGATACTGCCCCCAGCCAACTTGTTTTTAGTACCATAGTTCTATTTCTACCCTAATCTCTAGTTTTAAAAATTAGCCTTTCATGAATTTCACTTTATTATTTCTGTACATTGATGAAAATTACCTGCTGAACATTTTTACTATTGACAGTTTACTACAAAGATGAATTTGCCTTATCAAAAGTACAACTTTGCAGTCGACATTTACTTGGTGCAATTAACTTTTTTGTTGATCTGTTGTCAAACACTTATTAATTTGTAACAGCAAAAAGCCACCGATGGGAAAGAATAAAGCAGTATTTTGGGTGTCCTCAATAAGTGCCAGACCAAAGGAAAGCTGAGTTATGGTAATAACATTTTAATAAATGTCACCCTCCATTATTGGAAATATAGATGTTAATTTTGTGTATGAGACACCTGGAGAAGATTCTTGGGGAAGAGTTCTGCTTTATGCCTTAAAGTCAGAATTCCTGATTGTTAATCTTATACATAAAAATTTTGTGTATAAGCTATTTAAACATGAAATTGCCTTTTGGTAGGTGAGCCAGGGTGTATATAAGACATTGCTTCTTGTGGAGTGGGCTCAGAAGAATTTTTGCCCGAGGAACCTGACAGCAGAGATTAGCTCTTCAATGTGTGGGAACTAGGTGCCAAGAAGACTTCTATTTCTTCATTAACTGCCCATTCTTTCTCCCTTCTGTGTGTTACACCCACTACCTCCATAGTGTGGGGTGGAGGAAACGGATAAGTGATACTACTTTACTTCCCCCAAATTAAGACTCCTTTCTGTAATTTCTGTAACAAAAGAAAAATAGGACAGTCATCTTCAAAAGTGAATTAGGCCAGATCAGTAATACCCAAGAGGAGAATGATGACCATAGTCATAAAATCTAAAATGTCATTGAAGCCACTGATAGCTAGCTGATTCAGATAGAAATATTAAAACCCGTCAAATGATTGTCTAACACAGTTCACCAAGTATTTTTGTTAGAATATCACTCTGAGGCACTGTGGGAAAAGCACAATAGTTTGGCTAGATCACTGCCGCAAAGGTCAATGCAGCTAGAAAAGATAGGACCCCAAGTACTTAAGAATCAAAATGTGGGCAGGTGGGAGAAGCATTAGTGACCTAGGTTACCTTTTGAGACCTGGCGGAGAAAAAGTGGGTAAAAGAGCTGAGGGGAGCGAAGTACGAAGCGCTTAGAATAGATAACTGTAACTTAGAGGTTTTGGTGTTCGTTGCCTCTAATCATTCTAAACATGCAGTTGGAGTCTTCCAGGTGAGCATTACAATTGCAGTTTATACTCAGTGATGCTCTGATTGGCTTACATTTTAGCCTTGTATTTGCTGTAATATGTGCCGATGTTATCCATATTTGTTTAAGAGAAACTGTTAGTTTTACATGGAATAGAGTGCTTTTTATAATCTGAAGTTGAGAGTTACTTGTATTTAGATTTTCACTTTACAGTTAGCTTTCTTTAAAAGCACTGTTGTTCGATACAACATTGGAATTGTGCCTCCACAAACTTCTGGATGCTAAATTTGTGAATAGGATCCTTTTAAACTGCATATTTGATACCCAACAGTAAAGATTCGGTTATGAACAAACAAACCTAGGAAAAGAGTCTCATGTTGATTTTACAGGTAAGTTCCTAGTTTGTCCTTTTTCCACCTCAACGCTTTCTGAAAATACACCGTTTGCCTTTAGCTGGGTTTCAAATTTTGTTAGTTCTGTTATAATTGAGAGTGTTTTATCATGAAGGTCAACTTTTCTCAGAAGGCCAAATAGTGTAAAATGTTACAGAAAAGTAAACTAGGAACTAAAAAGTGTCCACAAACAATTGTAACTTAGATCATCTGTGTAGTTGTAACCCTGTGTCCTCCCTTATAAATAAAAAATCTCTTTGAACTTGAACAAAAAATGTATTAAGATTCAGAGGTTGCTATTTCAGTATTCTGCACACAATATACTTTAAAGGCCTTATTAAACAGAAATGTGTTAAAATATACAAGGCCTAGGCTAATCATAGTAGTGGTGACACTGAATTACCCCCATATGATGGCAGAAGGACCTGACTGAGCTCTAAAATACAGAAATCAATGGAAACATTTTTCTATTTCTTTAAAAAATAACTTTGCATTTGTTTAATAAGACCAGGTTAATTGTCAATGAGAATAAAAATCCTATATGCCTTTAATTTTTTTAGTGACTGAAACTCATGCAGAATATATATATTCTGCATGAATTTAACTCATTCATTTTATTTACTTAACAAATACATTGAGTGCCTACCATGTACCAGGCAACTGGGGATACACAATAAACTAAAGGAATGAATCTCCACCCTTAATGGAATGTGTATTCAAACAGGGATGCATTTGTCTATAATGATAACAATATGTAATACACACTGTCTGTGGGCCTCTTGGTTTTTTTCAAACTTGAGTTCCACTTGGGTTCCTACTCTAGAGCCTTGCTCCGGGACCACTTAGTGGTACTGTGGTTGTGTGTCTGTGTTTTCCCATTTTTAAAATAATTTTATCTGCATTTAGAAACAAAATAGTCCCAATAGAGCATCACCAACTGTACTGTCAGACTGTGCACAGTCTTTACATTTCTCCACGAGGTTAATGAGACATCACATTTTTGATGTACTTCAGCATCGTGAGGTCAAAGAAGCAGTGTGGGTAGGATACTGAGTTGGCCGTGTAGATCCTGCCCCTCTCAGGAGCAGATGTGTGGGGTTCGTTTAATGCTACAGGCAGTGGAGAGCCAATTACGAACCTTGCTGGGATGGCGTACAGAGAAGAGTCAAGCGTTTATCCTGCCTTTTACAAATTATACGTCAGGGTAACTACAGAGTGGTGAGGGAAATTTTCTCATTATAACATAATTCCAGCTTAAAAATACAGTATAATAGAAATAGGACCTCAACATTTTGCAGCAGTAATGAAATAATCAAGCAAGGCCTCCTCAATGACTCTTTAAGTGAATGCTCATGGGGAGCAGTTTAATGCGTGGATTGGGCTGACAACACCTGAACCCACTGATCAGCCTTCACGTTACAGTAATAGAGACAAGTGTAAACATTCTGCGCTTGCCGAAGTTAACACCATAGCAGTGCAGAGTCCCACCCATGAAGGTCGAATAACTGAACTTGACTCCTCAGACATTTCAATCTGACTGCTAGTTATAAGAGACTTAAGATACAGAGGAACATGTTAAACCACCACTGGATGCAGTTGGCAAAATCCACACTAGAAAATTCTAGAAGAAAATGACCTGGTATTTTTAAGTAAACTGCAAGAAAAAGAATTTATAGGTTAACATGGACTTTAGAAACAATTATAGCTCTTACAGTAAATCATTATAGCTTTCTAGTATACATGCAACATAGGAGGTAATTACATTAAATAGGAAATACATTAAAACCCAGAAGAGTTTAAATGGGTGAGATGTGGAGAATAATGAGCTTTAATGTACTTGGTGTTATTTTCTGATGCTTCTCTTCTTGTCCCTCTATATTTTTTGTAGTTTAAGGATAACCTTTGTGAACTAAGGGGCATATCTTCAAAGGTTCCAATATGAAGAGTGGTGTCAACATCTAACTCCTTCATGCCCATAACTGACAGCGCTCTGGATAGCACCTAAGATGTTCTGGGCTGATTCAGTACCTAGTGGACCCTTTGAGGCCATTTCTAACCTCACTTCTGTATCTTTTCCTTCACTGCTCACCAATTATGACTCTTCCATTTTTTCTCTATCCTCTTGTTAGCTCAGTCTTCACCTTGCGTATTCAATCCACTGTTTGCTTTCTTAAAGTTGAGATGTAATGGACATACTAGTTTCAGGTGTCCAACAAAGTGATTTGATATTTTATGTGCTGGAAAATGATCACCACAAAGTCTAGTTAGCATTCGTCACCATAGGCTGTTACAGAATTTTTTTTCTTCTGATGAGAACTTTTTAATATTTACTCTTAGCAACTGTCACATATGCAGTACAGTATTATTAACTGTAGTCAACATACTGTATATTACATCCTCGTGAGTTATTGGTTTTATAATTGGAAGTTTGTACTTTTTGACCCCCTTCACCCACTTTGTCCTTCTCCCACCCCCTGCCTGAGGCCATCACCAACCTGTTCTCTGTATCTCTGAGCTTGGCTTTTGTTTTCTGTTTTGATTCCACAGATAAGTGAGATCATATTTGTCTTTCTCTGTCTTATTTCACTCAACGTAATGCCCGCAAGATCCATTCATGTTGCAAATGTCAAGATTGCATTCTTATTTATGACTGAATAATATCCCATTGTATGTACATACCTCACCTATTTATCCATTCATCCATCAGTGGACACGTAAGTTGTTTTTAAACTTTGGCTATTGCAAATAATGCTGCAGTGAACATGGTGGTGCATATATCTTTTTGACTTAGTGTTTGCTTTTTCATCAAGCTACTTAAAAAGGCTTAGTTATCAATTGCAAAGTATAGAACTTCTTTAAATCCTGATTTGACCAAAGCCAGCTGTAAAAATATTCCTGAGACAACTGGAGTAATTTAAATATTGACTGAATATTTGAAGTTAAAGAATTGTTGATACTTGATGAAGGTATTATGGTTGTGTGGTTTTTTTTAAGCATATACATATGCTTCTCTTTTAGCATATACATAATGAAGTTACCAATAAAAAAATATGATGTATAGAATTTGCTTTATGTTTCAAAATAATCCCTGGTGTAGGAGGGGGTGTATATATGGGTGGGAGTATGGGTGAAGATTGCTCTTGTACTAATACAATGGAAGTTCACACATGCTCACAATGATACCGTTGTCTAAATATACCTACTATAGTTGTTGTTGTTCAGTTGTGTCCGACTCTGTGACCCCATGGACTGTAGCACGCCAGGCTTCCGTGTCCTTCACTATCTTCCAAAGTTTGCTCAAATTCATGTCCATTGAGTTAGTGATGCCATCCAACCATCTTCCTCTGTCGCTGCCTCCTCCTGCCCTCAGTCTTTCCCAGCATCAGGGTCTTTTCCAGTGAGTCTCTTTACTCTGCATCAGGTGGCCAAAGTACTGGAGCATTAGCATCAGTCCTTCCAGTGAATATTCAGGGTTGATTTCCTTTAGGATTGACTGGTTTGGTCTCCTTGTTCTTCAAGGGACTCTCAAGAGAGTTTTCTAGAACCACAATTCAAAGGCATCAATTCTTCGGTGCTCAGCCTTCTCTATGGTCTCTCACATCCGTACATAACTACTGGAAAAGCCATAGATTTGACTATGCAGACCTTTGTTGGCAAAGGGATGTTTCTGCTTTGGTCTAGGTTGGCCATAGCTTTTCTTCCAAGGAGCAAGCATCTTTGAATTTCATGGCTGCAATCACTGTGCGCAGTGATTTTGGAGCCCAAGAAAATAAAGTCTGCCGCTGTTTCCGCTTTTTCCCCATCTATTTGCCATGAAGTGATGGAGCCGGATGTCACGATCTTAGTTTTTTGAATGTTGAGTTTTAAGCCAGCCTTTTCACTCTCCTCTTCGACTTTCATCAAGAGGCTCTTTAATTCCTCTTCGCTTTCTCCCAGTGGAGTGGTATCATCTGCATGTCTGAGGTTATTGATATTTTCCCCAGCAGTCTTGGTTCCAGCTTGTGATTCATCCAGCCCAGGCTTTTGCATTATGTACTCTGCATGTAAGTTAAATAAGCATGGTGACAATATACAGCCTTTCCCAATTTTGAACCATCCATTGTTCCATGTCCATTGCTAACTCTTGCTTCTTGTCCTGCATATTGGTTTCTCAGGAGACAGATAAGGTCTGGTATTCCCATACCTTTAAGAATTTTCCACCGTTTGTTGTGATCCACACAATCAAAGGTTTCAGCATAGTCAACGAAGTACAAGTAGATGTTCTTTGGGAATTCCCTTGCTTTTTCTATGATCCATTGGCAATTTGGTATCTATTATAATTAAACCTAATAATTATGTTAGAATTTAGAAGGCATGTGTTTATAGAATCTGCACTGTGAAGTACTTTGTAAAATACTTGCTTTAATGTTATTCTAATTATTAATAACCTTCTATTTTAAATATTGGTATTTTGCTAGTTCTATGTCTTTTTTGAGATGTATGCCATGTTAATAGCATACTTAAAAAAAATTTTAAAACGTATTCTAAAGCTAAAGAAATTTGCTGAAAAAAATTTAGTCTTGGCTTGAACTGTGTTCTGTAAGCTTAGTCCTATTTATCATTTTAAATGATTGTGCTGTGCTTAGCCACTCAGTCGTGTCCGACTCTTTGTGACCCCTTGGACTGTAGCCTGACAGGCTTCTCTGTCCATGGGGATTCTCCAGGCAAAAATACTGGAGTGGGCTGCCATGCTCTCCTCTAGGAAATCTTCCCAACCCAGGGGTCACACCCAGGTCTCCAGCATTGCAGGCAGATTCTTTACCATCTGAGCCCCCAGGGAAGCCCATGAATACTGGAGTGGGAAGCCTATCTTCCTGACCCAGGAATTGAACCGGGGTCTCCTGCATGACTGGCAGATTCTTTACCAACTGAACTTTTAAACAATTAGCTGTAATAATTGTTCTGGCATTTTAGTAGATTTTTGTGTTTCTATGGACTTAAATGATGATTTTAGTCTTCTTTTTAACTGTCACTGTTTCTGTATTTTATCTGTAGAATACAGTATTCCTACTAATATATGTTAACTCTTAGCAGTTATATGATCGTGCTTCTACATATAGCACTGTGTTTTTTAAAATTGTATTGATGTATAATTGATTTACAAGGTTATTAACTTCTATACAGCCCTGAATCAGGGATATGTATGTATATACACACTTATATATTCTTTTTGGTATTCTTTTTCATTATAAGTTATCACAGGATATTGAACATAGTTCCCTGTGCTACTCAGTGGGACCTTGTTGTTTATCCATCACTATAAATAAGAGTTTGCATCAGTTTATCTCAGCTCTCAGCCCTGCCCCCTCCTGCCCTCCACTCTTGGGCAACCATAGGTCTCTTCTCTATGTGTAAGTCTGTTTCTCTTTTGTTCATTTGTATTGTGTTTTAGATCTCACATATAAGTGATTGCATATGATAAATACCATAAATAATGTCTTTTTCTTTCTCTCTTTACTTCACCTAATACAATAATCTCTAGGTCTATTCATGTTGCTGCAGCTGGCATTAATTCATTTTTTATGGCTGAGTAGTATTCCATTGTGTGTGTGTGTGTGTGTGTGTGTGTCTACACACCACATCATCTTTATCCATTCATCTCTCTATGGACATTTAGGCTGTTTCCATGTCTTGGCTATTGTGACTAGTTCTGTAGGAACATGGTGGGGGGTGCAAATAGATCTTTTCAAGTTGATATATACTGAGGAGTGGGATTGCTGGATTATATAACAGCTTTATTTTCAGTTCTTTGAGGAACTTCCAACTGTTTTCTGTAGTGGCTGCAGCAGTTTACATTCTCACCAACGGTATAGGAGGGTTCCCTTTTCTCCACATTCCTTCCAGCATTTGTTATTTGTAGACTTTTTAATAATGGCAATTCTGACCAATGTGAGGTGATACCTCATTGTATTGAATAGTTTTGATTCGCATTTCTCTAATAATTAGTGATGGTGTCTGAGCATCTTTTCATGTGCCTATTGGCCATCTGTATATATTCTTCGGAGAAATGTCTGTTTAGGTCTTCTGCCCATTTTCGATTGGCTTGTTTGGTTCTTTTGTTATTGAGTTGTGTGGGTCGTTTCTATATTTTGGATGATTAAGCCCTGCAAATATTTTCTCCCATTCTGTAGGTTTTCTTTTCATTTCGTTTATGGTTTCCTTTGCTGCAGATAGTGTTATTATTAACCTAGTATTCTGAATAATTTAACAGGGTTATTCTTGATTTGGATACATTAGCACACTGAAAAAGGTTAAAAAAAAATTATAGCCAACAGTTTGTTTTGGGTTTGAAAAACAATGAGTTTGCATTTTACTAGCATAGAAATGATGTTATCGAATATCTACTATGTGCCAAGGATATACACATGTAGAATGAATAATATAATGCTGAAGGGAAAAAGTTTATTAAACCATTATTGTACAAATAAATTCTTTAAATTTACAAAGATCATCACTATTATATAGGATGTATACTTTAAAAACAAAACCTAGTGGCTTTTTAGCTTAGTATCTCTTGCTCTGAGCAAACTTACTGAACCACTACTGGTTTCCCCTGCTATCCAAAAGCAGAGCTTTCCTCTGAACCTTTTCTTTTGCAAGCCAAAATGGTAATGGTGTAAAGCAAAGAAGCAATTTTCTCCTTTGTAAAAGTGAAAATCCTCTTCAGATTTCTTTTGGTTAGCAAAAACAAGTACTAGTCTAGGCCTTTCATAATAGCAAAGGGGGGTTAATTGTACCTGTGTCTGGATTCATTGGTTTGAGACTTCAAACTTAGCTATGATCTTATCTACAGTAAAGAATCTGCCTGCAATGCAGGAGACCCTGGTTTGATTCCTGGGTGGGGAAGATCCCCTGGAGAATGGAATGGCTTACCCACTCCAGTATTCTTGCCTGGGAAATCCCGTGGACAGAGGAGTCTGGTGGGCTATAGTCCTTGGGATCACAAGAAGTCAGACGTGACTGAGCAACTAACACTTTATCTATTGAATACATAGGCATTTTCAGTTTTAATCCTGGGACTGCAGTTATTTTAATGATAATTACTATTTCTATAGATAATACAACTTCTAATACTTTTAGTATCCTGTGATGACTATCCATGAGCCCTGCTGCATTCATTTTGCTTGAGTTGGCTGAATATTCTTTTAAGTTCTTCCTAATTCTGCATTATGAGTTTGACTTTACCATTATTGTTGAGTTTGGCCTTACCATTTTATGTTAAGGAATCAAAGCCACCATTTCACCAGTTAGGCATTCACCAGTGGCTGACTTTATTTTGGGGGGGCTGCAAAATCACTGCAGATAGTGACTGCAGCCATGAAATTAAAAGATGCTTACTCCTTGGAAGGAAAGTTATGACCAACCTAGACAGCATATTACTTTGCCAACAAAGGTCTGTCTAGTCGAGGCTATCTTTTTTCCAGTAGTCATGTATGGATGTGAGAGTTGGCCTCTAAAGAAAGCTGAGCACCGAAGAATTGATGCTTTTGAACTGTGGTGTTGGAGAAGATTCTTGAGAGTCCCTTGGACTGCAAGGAGATCCAACCAGTCCATCCTAAAGGAGATCAGTCCTGGGTGTTCATCGGAAGGACTGATGTCGTAGCTGAAACTCCAATAATTTGGCTACCTGATACGAAGAGCTGACTCACTGGAAAAGACCCTAATGCTGGGAAAGATTGAAGGCAGGAGGAGAAGGGGACGACAGAGGATGAGATGGTTGGATGGCATCACCGACTCAATGGACATGAGTTTGGGTAAACTCCAAGAGCTTGTGATGGACAGGGAGGCCTGGTGTGCTGTGGTTTATGGGGTCGCAAAGAGTTGGACACGACTGAGTGACTGAACTCAACTGAGTAGTCAAATCCTACCATAAACAGGGATTCAGGGAGCAGAAAGATCCTCCACCTGCTTTTACCTACCACCCAATCACACACCCAAAAAACATGTTATCCCAAAAGATATTATGCAAGTTCCAAAATGACCTCTGGGCATTTTGGTACAACATCCGTCTTTTTTCCTTATCATGTGCCCCTCCCTCCCTCCCTCCTTTCCTTTTCCCCTCAATTAGTAGAATAATTTCTATGTGACTGGCAAAAAATAATACTTCCCTTTCCCAGCAGCCATTGTTAGTTGTGATGTAGTATAAAGGCAGTATATTGTGATGAGATTTCCAGTCTCCTGTATTTTTTTAATCTAAGAAAATAAAAACAAGAACTCTGGATCCGTACACAGCAACGTGCCCTAGGGGTGAAGAGCCCTGAGCAATCAGGATCCATCAGGATTGTGATCAGGGGATGAGGACAGGAGGCGTGAGGCGCAGGCATGTTTTCACTATGTCAAGAAAGAAGAAATGGGCATTTCTGGATATAGGAACAACACGGGAAAAGTTAAGGGCACATAAAAAGGCATGGACTTTCAAGGAATATATGGTCTGATTTAGATGTTAGGACATGGGACCTGGGGCATGGTGTAGACAAACAGGCTGGAAATAGAATGACCTACGAGAGTAAGGAGTTTTCACTGTTCTTTTTTTAAATTGAGGTATAATTGATATTTATATTAGTTAGAAGTGTGCAACATAATGATTTTATATATATTGCAGAATGATCACAATGAGTGTAGTGAACATCCATCACCACACAGTTTTTTTCTTACAATGAGAACTTCTAAGATCTTTGCAACTGTCGAACAACACACAGCACCGTTAACTTTAGTCACCATGCTCTACATTACATGCCCATGACATAATTATTTTCTAACTGGAAGTCTGCACCTTTTGACCATGTTTTAACTCGTTTTCCCCCACCCCTTGCCTATGGTAACCACCTATCTGTTCTCTGTTTCTATAAATTCAGTTGTTACTTCATTTTATTTTTAGATTCCACATATAAGTGAGACCATATGGTATTTGTTTTTCTCTGACTTATTTCACTTAGCATAATGGCTTCAAGGTCCATCCATTTTATTAGGTGGGATTTCATTCTTTTTTATTGCTGAATAATATTCCATTGTATTTTTATTTATATACCACATTTTCTTTATCCCTTTGATCATTGATGAAGGCTTAGTTTTTTTTTCATATTTTGACTATGCTAAATAATGCTGCAGTATATGTGGGGGTTCATATTATCTTTTTTAAAAAAGTATGTCTTCACTTATGTCTATAATGAAGAAACTAGATTAAGTCATTGCATATTATTTTTTTAAATAAGTGTTTTAATTTCCTTCAGAAGTACAGTTGCTGGAATTGGTAGTTCTGTTTTTAGTTTTTCTATGCTGTTTTCCATAGCGGCTGCATCTATTTACATTCCCAACAGTGCACAATGATTTCCTTTTCTCTCCATCTTTGCCAGCACTTATCTCTTGTCTTTTTGATGATAGCCGTTCTGACAGGTGTGAGATAGTGTCTCATTGTGGTTTTGACTTGAGTTTCCCTGATGACTAGTGACGTTGAGCATCTTTTCATGTACGTTGGCCATATGTGTGTCTTCTTTGGAACAATGTCTGTGTGAATCCTCTGCCCCCTTTTTAATCATACTGTTGTTTTTACTAATGAAGCTATATTTTGGATATATATTTTGGATATTTATATATTTTGGATATTAACACCCTTTCAGATACATGATCTGCAAATGTTTTCTCACATTTGGTAGGCTGCCTCTTTGATTGTTCTTTAGGGATAAGAAACATTTATGTCTTTTGAGGAGAGAGATTACTCAAGGGGTAAAGAAACCTCACACACAAAAAACCTGAGGAAGGTGAGAAGAAGCCTTGCTTGTTAATGAGAAGATGAAAATGTTGCTAGGTGGACAGAGGAAGAATGAGAGGGAATATGGAGGTTCAGAATTGAATGTATAATAGAAAAGGAATAACTTGGCAAGAGCCTGTGTTGTTATAGTATCTACTCTGTTTTTGTGAGGAAACCCTATATGTTGAAAGCATCCTAGCAGTGTTTGCTGTTTTATCTATGACACCATCTGAAAACACATTTGAAAGTGCT
This sequence comes from Cervus canadensis, assembly GCF_019320065.1. Classification (NCBI taxonomy): domain Eukaryota; kingdom Metazoa; phylum Chordata; class Mammalia; order Artiodactyla; family Cervidae; genus Cervus; species Cervus canadensis. The sequence goes on from NC_057410.1 coordinate 6,609,567, forward strand.
TTAGAATAGGGATCAACAAACATTTCCTGAAAGGGCCTGATATTAAATATTTTAGATGATGTGGGTCAAATATAGTCTCTGTTGTATTTGCTACTGCTTCTCCTCCTTTGCTTTCTTCTTTTTCTCCTCTTCCTTTTCCTGCTTTTCCCTCTTTAAAAATATAAAATCATTCTCAGCTCATGGCTCATACTAAAAACAAGCCATAGACAGGTTTGGCCTGTAGGCCATAGTTTGCTGACCCCTTCTTTAGGACTTAGCTATCCTAATGGAACATTTGGTTCCACTCCCACCCCACTTTCTCTCAGTAAGTGATGAAACAAATAGGTCTTTTTGGAGAATAAAATGTTGGAATAATTTAATGCATTTGAATGTATGTGACCCTTGATCTGCTTTTGACCACCATCGCTCAGATTTGTGATGGTAGCCTAGGTTCTCAGTACTGCCTCAATAGATAATATATGATAGAAATGTCACTGCGTGGCTTCTGAGAACAGGGTTGTAAAAGGTGATGCTGCTTCTGTCCTCCCCTTCTTTCCCCACATACTTTTGGAGCTCTAAGCTGCCATGTAAAGCCACCCTAAAGTTTCCTTGCTGAAAAGACCATGGGGAAGTCACGCAGTCATAGGGAGAGTTGCCTGAGGAAACCCAGCTGTGCCTGCCCCCAACTATTTTTAAGTTTTCCCAAACTAGGCTCCATGCATATGAATGAGCAAGTACCAGATGATACCAGTACCAGCTACCATCTGCTGCAAGCTCATGAGACACCCTAAGCAAGAACCATCTAGGCAGGTTCAGTAAAGCCTCAGAACCATGAGAGATAATAAGAAAATTGTGGTTGTTTTAAACCACAGTTCTGGGGTAATTTGTTACATACCAGTAGATAAGCAGAAGTGATTGGGGAACCTGGAGATGGAGTATTACTATAACAAAACCTAAAATGTATGGCAGTGGCTTTGCAGCTGAGCTGCCCACATACGTTGGAAGGGCCTTGAAGAGATTAGTAGCAGAAGTCTGATGGATCTTGAGGTTGTCAATAGGGCTTAAAGGAAAGTGAGGGAAAATTTGTTAATACTGAAAGAAAAGCCCTAGTTAATAAAACCGTTGCCTGTGATAATGAAGAAATATTAAAGACTTAATGAGCCAGTGGGTCAGCCTGAACAATTTTCAAGCTAAAGTTTTAAAGTTTCAACTGGTTTCTTTTAGTTGATATCATGAAATACAGATAATGATGAGCTGGAGAAGAAATTACTCAGTTTTCAAGCAAAATTTTGAGGAATATAAAAGTCAGAACTTGCTGTGTTAGAAAAGAAAATCCTTTTCTGATGACCATTCTCTTGCAGCAGAATGTTCTCAAAGTAAAACAACAAAAAAACTGGCCTCAGGACAAAAATCAAATTCAGAGCTCTGTCATGAAAAGTTCTCAAGATAAAAATAAAGCTAAGGATTTGACTGTGAAATCCTTTATTAAGATCCCAGAAAAATTTAAGGTGGTGCCTAACAGGGAGCTGCAGGTAGACAAGAATTGTGGATGTGGTTTTTGTCTAATGAAATAAACCCTAGTGAAATCAATGAGTCATAAGAGACTTACAAAGCTTTTAAGGAAAATATATTGCAGAAATACTTATCAGCCTCGACTATGAGAAACAGAGATGGCTTCAAAATGAAAATATACTTTTAGACCCTTGAAATTCTATAGGCAGGAAGCAGACTCACCAAACTACTGAACTTAAAATGTGGGCTCTATTTTATAGAATAGGAGGAATAACTTAGAGGATGGAGTGAAGAGCTGAGGAGAATCATTGCAGGGACTAGAAATGAACCCTAGTCAAGGAATTGGCAACATGCGTCCAGTCGGCTTTGCTATGGACAAGAGACTGCTACGCCTTTTTTCTCCCTGTTTGAATGGAGGTATTCATAGTGATTATCCTCTGCCTATCTACCCTACCATGAATATTGGGTGTATGGGGGACACAATTTATCTCTCTAGTTCATGAGTTTTTAGACCTAGAGGAATGGTACTTTTCATTTGGGAAAAGGTACTATTCTTACTGCTTTTCTTTCTTTCTCTTTGTTTGTAATTTTAAATCATAAAATATATTTGAATCTAGCTTAAATGGCTGTAAATAAGCACAAAAATTCTCTCATCTTGAATGCACCAAAATTCTCTTACCATCTTGAATCTCATATTTTAATATGTGCTAAGTACCGAACACTGGAGAAGGCAATGGCACCCCACTCCAGTCCTCTTGCCTGGAAAATCCCATGGACGGAGGAGCCTGGTGGGCTGCAGTCCATGGGGTTGCTAAGAGTCGGACACGACTGAGCTATTTCACTTTCACTTTTCACTTTCATGCATTAGAGAAGGAAATAGCAACCCACTCCAGTGTTCTTGCCTGGAGAATCCCAGGGACGGGGGAGCCTGGTGGGCTGCCGTCTCTGGGGTCACACAGAGTCGGACACGACTGAAGCGACTCAGCAGCAGCAGCAGCAGCAAGTACCGAACACAAGGCCTGCCGTGTGTGTGATGGTTCTTTTGTAAATGCTAGTTTGGTTTATCCCTCTTTCCTGTGGATGACATTATCTTTACCCATGGTATCCAGTTCCCTCACACTGATTTCTCGTTCACCAGAGCTCTCTACTCCTACCACCCTTCCTCCACCCCCCCAGGCCTCTCCATATGCTCCACTCCAGACTTTTTCGGGCATTTTACTGTCATCCAAACCCTGAACTTGCCTACCTTATTTTTTCAAAGACTTGCAGAGTGACTAGGTAGTTATCATGGATAATCAAAGGAAAAAAAGAAAGTGTTAATTGCTCAGTCATGTCCAACTCTTTGCAACTCTGTGGACTATAGCCAACCAGACTCCTCTGTCCACGGAATTCTCCAGGCAATACTGGAGTGGGTAGTCATTCCCTTCTCTAGGGGATCTTCCCGACCCAGGGATTGAACCTGGGTCTCCTGCATTGCAGGCAGATTCTTTACCATCTGAGCCACCACGGAAGCCCAACTACAGTGTTAACACAGAAAATTTACTTGGATGATTGAAGTAGCAACCTTAAATGTTTCCCCTGTGGCATTAGTTGAAATTTCAAGCATTTTTTTGTAGGCCAGCTGAGTCCATTTTAGGTAAGGACCCTCAAGTTGATCCTCAAGTAACAACATTCATATTCTTTTCTAATAGAGAATGGCCATCTGTTAGGGATATAGTATAGGGTAGACCTCTATGCTAAAATCTGTCCTGGTCCTACTCCATCTGTAAAGCTTGGAGTCTAAGTTCATATGTATCTTTGGTCTCTTCCCCAGCATTTTGTAGAGAATTCTCATCTAATTAATAATGTCAATAGCAACATTGAAGAGGAAAACCTAAAAGGAAGAGAATTTTGAAAGAGTGCTGGAAAAGAGGAGGGCAGTTTTACCTGAATTGTTTTGCCTTGAAAAATTGATGGTGTAATTCTGCGAGTCAGTGAGTATGTGTACATACATATGCATTTCTTTATTTAACCAGTATTAATGAGCATCACTGTGTGATTCCTCCAGCAAACTGGCTTCTATGTTGTTCCGTCACTAAGTCATGTCCGACTTTTGGTGACCCCATGGACGGTGGCCACATAGAAGCCTGGCAGGCCACCGTCCATGGGGTTTTTCACGCAAGAATACTGGAATAGGTTGCCCTTTCCTTCTCCAGGGATTGAACCTGGATCTCTCCTCCCTGCCCCGCCACCCCAGCCAGACCCCTAGCAAGCAGATTTTTTGCCCCTGAGTCACCAGGGAAGCCCCTTAATCTATGTGGATAAGATAAATCAGAGAGGTCACTTACTCTGTAAGACTGGTTCCAAAGCAGTTGGGTGGTGTGCACTGTGTGGGGCCTGGGAGATGCTCTGATTTACTGTACCTTATATGGAGGGTTTCTGCATAGTATCAGCATTCATACGCATTCTCAGTGTTAAACATAAAACTGAATTTTCAAGGAAATTGAATTCCATCAACAATAAATTTTGATTCTGTAAATCAAAAGCTTGCAAAGTCTTAATAAAAAGGAAACCATCTAACCTTAAAAATGAATGTATTACTAAGTGAATTTAACTCACAAAAGGAATTTTCCATAATATTTAGGCTTTTGTTGGTTTTGGCTTTGTTTGTTTCTTATTAACATTTATAGTTGTTTGGTCTGGTCAAATATTGAATTTGAGTTCAAAGATACATCTCCTCTGAGGATGCAGTCTAATGAGGCCAAGTAAATAATGGAAAAAAATCAGTTTCCAAGTTTTGAGGGCAGTACTCTTTCCATGGCAAACGGCATGTCTCATTTTCTCAGTGATCTGCAAAATTGGGCTACTCATTCCTACACGAGTGAATGTGCTGAGTTTTGTCTTTTTCTTTCCCACTTATCCCTGACCCTTCCTTGATCGGTTTCCGCTTTCTTTCCTCTTCGTGTTTGCCTCATCTCTTCCTGCTTGTAATGTATGGCATGTCTTTGGGGAGAGGTCGCGAGGCACCAGAAACAAGGGGCGCCCTCACAGTCACGTTCTGCAGACTCATCGCGGGGCTCCAGGCAGGTCACTAGTCATGAAATGGGGGAGGCGGTGCTGGCCGGGTGTTAGCTGATTGAGGTGGCGTGGCCAGAACCGGGGGTCTTCAGGGCCCTGTCAGTGGACCTTCAACATATTTCCATTGCTGTCACTTAACTTACAGGCCTGGGTGATCCAGCAGTGAGTTATTCTGTGCAAGAGGGAGCAAGGGCTTTAGATCGGGTGACCAGAGGGGTATTTCTCTGCTATTGAACAACTGTGTGACCTCAGGTGAGTTTCTAATCTCATTTATCCTCAATTTCCTTGTTTGTAATACCTACCATGAAAGGTGGTTCTGAGGATCACAGATAATATAACATAAAATACCCAGCAAAGTCCTGACACAAGGAAGGTGTTTATAAATGGTAGCTATTGATGCTTTAAGTAGCCTAAAAGGTCTCTTTCACATGCTTTTACAGTCATTTAATCTCAATCAATCTCTCTCTCTCAAACACACATACAACAGTTACCATCCTAAGCTCCTGAAATTGTCCATGCACCTTACCATTTTAAGAATGACCTTTTGTTACCAGGGAAATGGTCCTGTTGCCAGCTTAAAGGAATATTCAGGAAATGGCTCAGAAAAAAAAAAGTAGAAATGTATTTTTTTTCTTAAAAAATTACTCTGTGGTAATGTTAGCTCTTTATCTCCTCTGCCTAATTGTGATGTCTCCCAGTGTTGTCCAAAAACAATAGCCAATCCAAGTCTTGTTGAAGTCTAGCCTGCCTGCCTAGAACGAGGGTACCCCTCTTAGCATGCTTGCAGTTGTGTTACCTTGCTTGAGTCGGCTAATAAATGGCCGGGAGTCGTTTTGCATGACAGCCTTTCAGTTCTACAGAAGCCCTAAAACTGACCCAGATAAACGCCTGGGTCCCCCAGGACTGTGAGTCCACGATGGCCCTGTGTTGGGTGTCACGTCCTCTTGACTGCCTCTCAAGGTGAAGAGAAGTGGGCGGCACTCGGGAGGGAGTGGAGCCAGGTGACCCGCTGCACCGCCTGCAGCAGGGTCCCCGTCCTCGACTGAAGGCTGTAGAATTGCTCTTGTGACAAGCGTCTTTTTAGTCAAAAGCAGAAAATCTTCCCTTTTGTAAATGACAGATGGTTAGGATTGTTACTTCTGTCTCCAGCAAACCCGTAAGAGGAAAAACAAACAGATAACTGACATTGAGTTGTTCTTCGTTTTCAAGACAACTAGGGAAGATTTGAAGCTGTATAGTTTCAGTAAGGGTCTGCAGTGTTTGTGATCCACAGAACAACCCCACCCATTCCCACTCCCTGATGTCCACATGCTAATAATCCCCAGGACCTGTGAATGTGTTAGGTTACATGGCAAAGTGGAGAATTCATAATTGCAGATGGAGTTAAGGTTGCTAATCAGCTCCCCTTAAAATAGGGAGATTATCCTGTATTGCCTGGTGAGCCCAATAGAATCACAGTGGAATAGGGAGCAGAAAGAGAAATAGGTGTGACTGGACTCAAGGTTAGAGTGATGTGGTCTGAGAACATGACCAACCAGAGCGGACTGGGAAGAGGAAGGAAGAGGGGACGTGAGCCAAGGGATACAGGTAGCCTCTCGAAGCTGGAAAAGGCAAAGAAACGTATCTTTGGAATCTTGAACCTTCAGAAAGTCCTGCCGACACCTTGATTTCAGCCCCGTAAGATCCATTTCAGACTTCTGACCTCCAAAATTATAATAAATCTGTGTTGTTTTAAGTCAGTACATTTGTGGTAATGTTACAGTAGAATAGAAAACTAATACAGCATTTAACTGTGCACAACGAAATATCTAAAATTGAAGAGCCCAAATTTCCTCTCTCTTTCCAAGAAAGGTGCTGCTACCAGTGAAATGACAGACCGGAAGCGGGGAGAGAAGTCAGCGTGGACCGGGCCGGCCACTGCCTGACCACTGCTCAGAGTGCTCCCTTCAGCTCCTGTCCCATTGCTTCCTCTCTGCCCTGCCTTGATCCGGGTTCTTCCTCACACCCTCGTGTTGCCTCCACTTCTCTCTCCACCAGCGGTCTGCTCTCCAGCTCCCCGCTGCTCCTCCGATGGGAGCTAGCAGTGGCCCAGGCTAGCAAGAGGAAAATGGACATTCCTCCCCGTTTCGTCCCTCCTCCCACACCTGCATAGTCCCTGGGGAAAAGCTTTGTCTGAACGTGAGCAAAGGAAAAAGGAGTAGGCGGGAAAAGAGACGCCTGAAAACAGTCAGGCCGGACATACGTAAGGCGGAGGGTGACAGACAGGAGATGCCACCTCATCTCATTGACTTAGCTGTCGCCATTTTCCTCAGCAAAGCTCCAGTGTCCTCTCCACCAGGCCTGAGTAACGGCTACTCCCATGTTCCCGGTGGTACAGCAGACCCTGCTCCATTTCTCCAAACAGCTAACTGTACACTGAGAGCTCTTGGCAGAGTTTGGGGTGCAGAGTTAAGTACCTGGGGTGTACCTAGCCCCATCACCATCTGTGATCTGTACAAAATTTGATATACCCTCTAAGCTAGTCAAATACTCACGGATCCTTTGCTGTGCATTTGGCAGTGCCCTGGCTGTGGGAAGTGGTGGTGGGCAGCGGGGACTAGTGGACCCTGCTTTCTGGTGGAGAAATGGGATCTGGGGATTATGATAAGCAGTCTATTTCCTTGTCACAGCATATGAGCAATTCACTGCAGGTGTTGTCCTAAACACATGAGCTTATCTAGACAAAAACAAACAAACAAAAAATTAAGATTCCTTCCCTAAAGGTTGTTCAGTGACTCTGTGTACTTCCAAGAGGACAATAAGCTCTTTCTTTGGAATCCAGGAGGTGCTTCCAGGGCATGAGAAAGAATGCTCTCCTCTGCGGCCTTTGATGTGATCTCCCAGGTGTGCCAAATAATGCCTTGGTAGCTTTCCAACCACCTGTTGTCATTTCACAAGTTTCGCCAGATGCTTTTATATATTGGGCAGAACCAAATCTTGCAAAGGGATATCGTCACAGCTTTAACACCCATCATGTTCAAAGTATACTCCGTGTCTGGGCTGCATCGTCATTCATTAGTGATGAAGATTTACAGTGTCTTAGTTTGAATCACCTGTCACTCATGGGTCTCCTTGGCTTCTGTCTTTTCCAGAAACTTTTATTAGAGGGATCTTTTCTGCCACTGCTGCATGGCATATGGGATCTTAGTTCTCCAACCAGGGGTCAAAACTATACCCCCTGTGGTAGAGTGGAAGTGCAGTCTTAACCACTGGACCACTAGGGAAGCCCCTAGAGAGAACGTTTTTTATTAATTGGGCCACCCCTTCTCTCCCCTGCTGTCTCCTTGTCTGAGTCAGATGCTCTCCTAACACCTCACAGTTCCTCTTTGTTAGCAGTCATCACAGCAAACTGTAACTGCCTACTGACTCATGTGCAGCCCCCACTAAACCCTAACCCGTGGCGGCTGGCCCGCGCCTGCCTTGTGCGTGTTGTTTGTACACCACTCAGCCCTGATGCCAGCAGGTGAACGGTATGTGTGGGTGTGTGTTGTGTGAGTGAAAGCCACTTTTGCTGCCTAAGAACTTACAGTGATTCTCCACTGCTTATCAGATACAGACGCTTCATTTCAGCTCTCAGCTCCGTGGATTTTTCTTGTATAGGGGCTTTCAGATCTCCTCCGGGCCCCTGCGTGATTACTGGCATCTTCGTGCTGTAGGGCGTCTGCTCTGCCTGTCCATCCAGGGTAGTTTGTCCCCAAAGCGGCTGCCATCTCCTAGGTTTCTTCTCTGCACACTTGCCACTCCCTCATGGAGAGAGATTCCTCTGCCCACTTGAACCTGGGCTGGCCTATGACCAATCTGACCAATAGCCTATGGCAGAAGTGACACTGCCAATTCCGGGCCTACTCTTTAAGAGGAGACAGTTTGCTATCCCTTAGAGCCCTGAACTGTCACTAAGAAATACAGGCAAATAAGCCACGTGGAGGAGGCTGAGGCACCAGCAGGTGAGTGAAGAAGCCCCATTAGCCAGCCAGTCCAGTTGAGCCTTGCGGTAACTCCAATCCCAGCTAGTCCTAGTTGTTTTCTGACTGTAACTACTCAAGAAATCCAAGGCAGGAACCACCCCACCAAGTACAGTCAGCCTACAGAACCATGATGCAGCGATAGTAGTTTTAAGCCACTGAGTTTTGGAGTGATTTGCTGTACCACAGTAAATACCCTACATACCACCCTCCAAGGTCCCAAATGTAGATTTTTGGCAAAGCTTTTCTGTGCAAGTCTAGTTGACAATAGTCCTTCCCTCCTCTAATTCCCACAGAACCTCTCAGTACCACACATTTTGTTATCCAACCGTACATATTATTTTCTGTTTTCTGTATTCTCTTCTGGACTCCATGACCTGAAGATACCAAGCAATGGAAATATGTCTTTTGAGATCCCTTCAACAAGTACCAGTACTGGACAAAATATAATAAGCTGTTGAATTGAGTTTTAAAGCATTCTTTGAGCTTTCTGCCAGCTCTTTTTAGCTGTGACTCCCCTTCATGGTATCTTGGAGCATTCTTTCAAGTCATGGTTGTGAAAGTATGTCTGGTTGCAGGCAGCCCTCAAGATCCACCCAAAGACAGTATGCAACAGAGCAGTGGTTCTCCAAGTCTGGTCCTGGGTCAGCAGCATCAGTGTCAGCTGGGAACCAGTTAGAGATGCCGATTCTAAGGTCTGCCCTAGACCTGTGAACTTCGAGGTTCTGGGAGTCGGGCCCAGCATTCAGTGTTTGAACAAGTCTTCCAGATAATTGTGATGCATGCTGAAGCATGAAAGTCATTCTTGTAAAAGAAAAGACTTCCAGGTTTAGGATAGAAGGTCTAGGATCTTTTCATTAAACAACATTTATTGGCTGTGCATTTGCTTCTGCGGGTGCCGTGTTAGCAGCAGGGGATGCTAAGAGGGCTCTAGGCTGGTCGCTGCCCTCGTGTGCTGAGGGAGGGCGAGGTGGCTGCTGTTTGTCTGTATAAATGAGACATGCCCCCAAATGACCTGTAGAAAACCTCCATACTGAATGAAACAGTCCAATTTTTCTTACCTTCGCTTTTCTATTTAAGGATCAGATGCCATTATCATGAACTTAAATAAGCTTTAGGAACCCTTTTATCAGGATATGTTTTATTAAAGATTACTCCATTAGTAAGTAGCCTGTTAAAATAGTATTCACACTCACTATGGAACAGAAAATCTAGATGAGTAGAAAGAAAATTAAAATAATTCATAATCCTACCACCAATAGCTAATATCATTTCAGTGCATTTTCCTCCCAGCTTATTAATGCCTGGGTCTTTTTTCCTTTTTCTATATCTGCCTCATGCTCTTAGTAACATATTATGGGCACTCTAGGTCACTTGTGTCTGAAGTTTCAGCATCTTTTGGTGAAATGGCCATAGTGTAGCCATGATGGTGTTTGCCCTGGGTGCAGCTGAGCAGTAGTGGAGACAGTCACCGGTTCCCCTTTTCACTGCTGTCCGTGTCCTGCTTTCCGTTGGTTGGTTCTCTTTTCTAATCAGCCCCGTAGACTCCTCCCTGTCTTCTCCTCCTCCCGCTTTGGCTTTGTCGTCCACCCCTGGCTGGCGTGAGCTTTCCACCCCTTCTTCCCTTGACTTCCCTTCATCCTTCCTACACGAGGGCTGTTACCGACGCACAGGGAAGAGTGGCCCTTCCTTGCACATTCTCCGACTTGGCAAAGCTCTCTTCATACCTCTGTTGTTGGGCTCTTGTGTGAGGGTTACACATTTAGGGTCTGGGCCTGAGACTAGAGAATTCTTATTTCTCTCCACATGCCCTAGGACAAGTGAAAGGACTTCTTCTAATTCATTTGCAAAATGAATACATAAAACCCCAAGGCCTGTCGGTCACCAGGAACTGCTGTTCACAAGTGCAAGACCCACTGGCAAGCCCCTAGGCTATACTATACAGGCTTCTGACCTTGATACACAGGCACTGTGATTCCTTCAAGGAAGCCTCTGAGAAAGCTCAAATCCAAAGCGCAGGGAAGTATTGAAACAATACAGCCAAAAATCAGAAGGAGCTACTTTCAGGTCGGACAGGAAATGGACAGCATAGGAGCATGGAAGACGTGGGAATGCTGTCGGTGGTGGCCCCAGGGCCCATGACGGAAGGGAGTGTGTATTCTCTGAGACAAGATTAGAACCACTGCATCTTTGTAGAGAAGACCAGGATCGCTCTGAGACACAGCCTGTGAGGTAGATTGAAGTAAGAGAGCAGGGGTGCTTCCCTCTTCTTCTTTATCTGAGGGCAGTAGTCAGTTCCTCAGCCGTGATTTCCATCTTGGACAGTGAGCCGTTCAGAAGGAAGGGGAGGAGGTGGCTGGGAGGCCGAGGAAGGAAGGGGGAGCAGCATCTACTGAAACATCCACTGCAGTGGCCTGGGAAGGAGCTTCCTGGTGAGCAAAAGAATGCAAACCAACGGAGCAGATTTCTGTTGTGATGACAGATGAGCTTGCTGCCCGTCCTGAGAGCAGCCCGCCAGGGCAGGTGGAGAGGCAGGGCCAGATCTTTGTGTGGACAGAGGCAACGCTACTGCCCGGCTGCCAGCCCGTCTCTCCTTAGAGGCCAACATGGCTGAGTTCAGCTGGAAGGCTGGGGAGACAGCACTTCTTGTTAGTTTCTGGGTCACATGTCAAATTAGTGGAGGATTATTTTAAGCTAAAAACAGTTATATTCAAAAAGTTCAGAGTGTAGTTCTCTTCTGTGGTTTTGACTTGCTCTGCAGTCATTGCGGCTTTGATGTTCTTAAACATACTTGGTTTTCCATTTTGGTCTTGAAAAAATTAGGAGACACCTGACTGCTAATCTTTACTCGGGGGTGAAATTTCTGGCATCTTATAAACAGTTTCATACAGAGATGACACGGAGCTTGAACTTGTCAGGATCGTCAGCAGGCACTAAACGGTTGTTCTCTGCGCCCTCCCTTATGCTCCACGATCCACCCATGGTCGGCATGACCTTCAGCTTCTATCCTGGACCAACTCCCTTTCATCCTTCGTGATCCACTGCAGTGGTCAACCCGGAACACCTTCCCTGACCTTTGCAGACTCTTAACCTCTGATTCTCCACACCACCCCATGTTACTGGACTTATTTCACGTTGAGTGTTACACATTTAGGGAGCTGGAGACAGCGTCTGCGTGTTGTGCGCATGCTGTGGCCTGTGGCCCAAACAGATCGCTGCTCCTAACCTCCAAATCCGTTTTTGTGGCTCTGGAAGGCAACCCTTACCCTTCCGCTCCACTTGGCTCTTGTAATAGGACTAAATGGGCCACCTTCGTTTCTACTCAGGCAGCATTTGATGAGATTCGTCCGTGATGACAGGCAGCTCTCATCCCCCACTGGGCCAGCCTACCTGGCAGGACTGCACTTGCTCACCTTGATAGGTGGCAGGACAACCACTGGGCGCCTTTCCGACCTGCTTCAGAGCTTCTTGTAACCTGGCAGTGAATGAAATGCACAGCCTTCCAACTCAGTGACATTTAAGGCAACCACTCATTGGTCCAGGCAGCACAATAAGTTGGTACTCAGCTGCTCCCAGTCTATTTTTCTGGTTAGAGCTATAAATAAAAGAAATGAGGGTGCCACTGCACGTGTGACACCAGCCTGCCCCTCTCCCCAGCAGTCACGTCCTTGCCCTTGCTCTCTGGCTTTGTTCTGGTCCCCCGGAGGAACAGTGTTTTAAGGATTGTGTTTGGGGGTTGCCTAGTGCTGTGTGTCTACATTTGAGTCCCCCCCACACACAAATAAATACAGTAAATGAATATATATACATTTGAATTGCATATCCACCCCTACTGAATGGGTTATTCATTCATATGGAAATAGTTTGCACTAAATATAACTCCCCCAGTATTCTTATTTAGTCCCTCTTATTCAAGGGACTAAGTTGCATCACTCAAGGGTGACACATAAATGACACTTACCGCAGTAACACAGAGTAATGGCCTTGTGAAGTGTGGTATATTGGTGTGCTTATCCAGCAATTTATATATCCAGTAAATACTAGTTGTGATGTCTGAAGAAAACTCAAAAGGCAAGAAATCGTTTTTCCCCACATAAATAAATGATTGTGAAATACAGCATTTTTAGAAACACTCCCCCCCCCATGATACCTTCAAATTCCTTCTCTTCTAAGTAGTGTTGCTTCCCGCCCCACCAACTCAAATATTAAAAACAAATAATTTCCCTGCTCTTCCTCCCTTCCACCTCCCAAGGCCTATACAAACAAAAAGGAAAAAAAAAAAGAATAAGGAAGCTGTCCAATCAAAAGATCCTTACCCTCTCTCAGACTAAATCTACTTTCATCAGTATGCTAGCAAATTGTCAGACTCCCCGACTTTTTAAGCAGTTCATTATCAGAGTCCCTGAGTTTTTAAGCAGTACATTCTTTAAGTTTCCGCCAGAGCTAAACCTTGGCCAGGCCCCAACCCCCTCTCCGTAGAGGCTGTTGCCAGGTTGACTTCCCTGTCTCAGTCAAGAGGCCGCTCCCCAGCTCCGCTGGAAATTAATAAGGCCAATCAGAAATGCACAAAGCCTGCCCGGCCAATCGTTCTCCTCCAAGCGTTTGCCATCTCCTCTGCGGTCAGATAAATCACTTTAAAGCTATTACACCAATGACCATAAATTAGGGGGCCTGGCGGTCCGTCCTCCTGAGGACAAGGCAGGCTAAGATGATTCCAGCGCGGGGGCGGGGAGGCGGCGCGGTACCTGCGGTTACAGCATCCCCGGGCCTCCCCGAGGACCGGCGTCTGGACTGCGCCCAGCTGCGGCCACGGCGCTTCTCGGAGATGGTGCGATCACCCAGGTGCGGGGGCTCCATCTGCGCCGCTCCGCCAGACTATTTACAGCCAAGGTTCGGCCGGTGATTGCTGGCATGGAAAACTCATTTCTCAGCCCGGAGTTTTATTTACGCTCTTATTAGGGAGCCTTCACTCACGTCGGAATGGCAGCGAGTGGCTGCGGCGGGCTTTGGCCCCGGGCCAGGCAGCCGATCTGGGGCGGGGGAGCCGCCTTCGCCGGCGACCTTCCGCCCAGAGCGCGCGGTGGGCGCGGGGACAAAGGCGCCAGAAGCCGGGCCGCGAGAACCTCGGTGCCTCAGCACCCTGGAGAAGTTCGGTGGCTTTGTGGCTGGATTTCCCTTTGCAGGGTTAGCCGGCTCCCCGCCCCCTTTCCTGCCACTCTCTTGGCAGACATGGAACGTGCAGGAGAGTGATGTGCTTTATTAACTCCATCCAAACCCCTCGGTCAAGATTCCGCCCGCCCCCAGGCCTCTTTCCACCCGCCCGGGCCTCCCCTGCCGGGTGTCGCCCACGCATCCAGCGGGGATGGACTGGCAGGGACTACTCCCGAGAGGGAAACTTCCTGGCTGTTCTTTCCGTTGGCGCCGCCTGAAACCCTGTGCAGGCCGTGCGTGTGCATGTGCGCCCGCAGATCCTTGAAGGCCCGCCAGCAGCCTGGCACATCTGGGGCTCCCGACCATGCATATTCATGCCAGAGAGCAGGAAAACCCAGGTCAGCTGCCGGGAAACAACGAACTGTGCTCTTAGAGGCTGACCGAGGCCGAGAATTCAGTAAAATGACGGCCCGACTCTCAGTCCTGTGCAAAGCCTAACACTTGAGGCGGTTTTTTTTTCCCTCCCTAAAATACAAGAGGAAAGGGAGCAGTGTTTTTTGTTTGTTTTTTGGGGGGTTCAGTTTCCAGGAGTTTCCCCTTAGCTATAGAAAGGGTGATTTCTACTCCCTTCCCCAGGGTTCTCAACCTCTGGAAGAATGGCTAATATCTCTATATTCCTTTCTCCTGCACACGGTTCCTCTGATTTCGACACTTTCTCCTTCTCTTCCTCTAATCCTCCTCCCACATGATAGCATGGCTCTTACCCCTTTCTTCCCAGAAAAGAGTGGTGCTTCCTCTGCCCTCCTGACGCTCATTTCTGTCATTTCCCTGAGAACGTCTCCTTGCCCCGTTCCTGGGTGGTAGGGCGCTGGGAGGCGGACCTCAGACTAGGCTACCCCACGGCCTTCCCCCCACCTCGGCCCGGCAGTCCAGCGAGGGGCACTTCTCTGGGCTGAATTGTGTCCCTCCCAGTTCACTCGTTAAAAGACCCAACCCCACACCACCTCAGAATGTGACTGTATTTCAAGACTCCACCTTCAAAGAGGTAATTCAGATACAGTGAGGTCATTTGGGTGGGGCCCAATCCAATAGGACTCGCGTCCTTATAGGAGGACATTTGGACAAGGATGCATACACACGGGCAAAAGACTATTGAGAGGACAGCAAGAAGGCCCAGCCAGGCCAAGGGGAGAGAGGCCTCAGGAGAAGCCAGACCTGCCAACACCTCCATTGTGGACTTTAAGCCTCCAGAACAGTGAGACAGTAACGTTCTGCTGTTTAAGCCCCTGGCCTGTGGTGTTTAGCTAGGGCAGCCCTAGCAGGCTGACATGGGCATGAAGGAGGCCTGTCTGGAACATTCCTGTGGCCCTCCGTCCTCCTCCAGGACTTGGAAACTGCCTGGGATGGCTTTGGCCTGGCACAGTTTTGTTAGGTTCCAGGTGATCTTTTTTTCTTTTTCTTTTTTTAATAAGAAATTACCAACTAGTGACATTCCTCTGTTGGTAGAGTGTTATTCATGCCCCTACTGTTTAATTTTCAATTTTGTCCTGTGTAGGTTTTACAGAAAAATTATAGGATAGTCGTTTGAATTTCAGAGCAACAGCAAACAATTTTTTGATCATGTTCCAAATGTTGCATGGGACATGCTTGTATTTTTAAAAATTCTTTTTATCTGAAATTCAGACTCACGTAGATGTCTTATACTTTGTGAAATCGGCCAAAGCTAGTTCTGGGGTGTGTGTGTGTGTCCTTAATGTCTTTACACAGTGGTTCTCACATTAGAAGCGCTGGAAAACATTTCAGAAATACTGATGGCTGGGTCCCTCCCTGGAGGGATTCAGATTTAATTGGTTTAAGAATTTTTTTTAAAGCTCCCCGGTGATTTCAGTGTGTAGACAGGTACTAAAATCCCTGCAGGAAGAGATGGGTATTAACTAATTAAATGTTCATGGCTCCCACGTTGTTGGATTTGGGTTCCCTTAAGCTTAAATTCTTTGGGTTTTGTTCTGCTAAAAATGTCATCTTACCACTCTGACTGCTAAGCACAGAGGCAGAGGTCAAGTAGATCATTGAAAAATGCCCTGTTAGTACGGGAAACGGTTTTCTTACTTCAGGTCAACTGAGCCCATAAAGAGAGATGTCAAGAGCTGTAATATTGATACCACTGCAATGACTGTCCATTCTGACACTTCAGATTTTGTAATAAATAGTGCAGCTGGGCACCATGGTAAAAGATTTACCTTTCACTGTTACTTTTATTACAGGTCTGTGCTCAAGAATGTACAATGTTTTAAGCATACTCCTTGTTCAAGAGGAATTTGAACAGAATTTTGTTCAGTTCTTCCAGACCCTGGGTATCTCTTCTTCAGCTGTTAATTGTCAAGCATGGACAGCTGAAGCTTACCTGCTGCTCATGTGTTACCGAAAAATTTATAGGAAGTTCAGGTACCGTGGCTGATACCCTTGGGGTAGCACACACCATTTACTCTGCTTGGGTAAGGGCCTTATATTTGACTCTGGTACTCAATTTCATCCTGAAAGTAAATCTTGCCAATGTAAACCTTCATAATAAGTGCTAAGGAGATGCTGGCGTAGAGCTCCAGCTGAATAAGAGTCTTAACTGGAGAGGGATATAAGATCCTGTGGCAGAAATACATTTTATAGAAGATGATATTGGTGGGTGTGATGATACTGACTAATTAGTACAAAGTTCAAAGCTTAAGACTGGAGATCAGTGTGAAAGGGCTTTGTTAAAAATGCTATCTAACATGTATGTAGGCGACAGAGGTTTTGTAACCGCTGCTTCTCCTCTGATGAGAAGTTCCAGAAAACTGTTGGAGCGGGAGGGAGTTGAGTATAAAGTTGGATTTTGGATTTGAGATTCTGGGTTTGGTGCTGCTTGGCTCTGGGTCCTTGGGCAACTACGTAGCATACCTGGACCTTTGGTTCCTCATCTGGAGAAGTGCTTCTAGAATGGTAGAATAATGACCTGAAAATCCTTCACTCCATATAAGCAAAGAGAATACTGGTAAAAGTTGCCCCAGATCACCTTTTGCAGAACTCTGGAGACTCACCAGAGGATTGCAACAATCCAGGGAGTATTTATTCGGTAACAACAGCCGAATCATAATAGGAACAAGGTGGCAATTCAGCTGAACCAGTTTCCTTGTGCTCTCTCTGCATCTGTGGTAGCCTTGAGCAGCAACAGCCTTGTGAATACAGCATCTCTGAGGTCCAGCAGGCTGGCAGATTGCGTGTGTAGCTCCCCCCAAATCCCCAGCCCCAGAGGATAGTCACTATTTGCATCTCACTCTCTGGAAAGGCCCGCATTCTCAGGGCTTGTCTTAACTTTACCTGTAAACAGCTCTGTAAACAACGCTCTCTCCAAGTTGGTAGTTGAAAACAATCAGCAACATCACAGCTATCTAAGGCAGTCATACCCGTTGAGGTTCACAAGAAGCTGACCAAAATACTGAAAAAGGGAAAAAGCTAGTGAAGATGTCCATAGAGGGCTTTGAAAAGCCATAGCATATTATTGAAGCCATGAGAGTTTTTGCACATGTGCAGGGCAGTGTGCAAGCCCAGGAAAGACCTAACTGACATTAAAGCCTACCAGGCCCTTCTGTCCATGAGATTTTCCAGGCAAGAGTACTGGAGTGGGTGGCCATTTCCTTCTCCAGCAGATCTGCTGACTCAGGGATGGAACTGTATCTCCATTAGCAGACAGATTCTTTACCACTAAGCCACCTGGGAAGTCCACTGTAATGAATATTTGCATCTATTTGCATTATATTTTGAGGCATACAATACTAATCATGATAGCACTTATAGTGGTCCTAAGTAGGAAAACAAGCACACTGTTAGTTTTCCTTCAGGTTCTATTGTCCATTGGTAAGTTGGCCAAATGTCCCCTGACGTAATGTTTAGAATTGCCAGGAATCAGAAATTTTTTTTTCCACCTAGGACAGAGAGATCAGAAACTTCACTGTTCTCCAGAATATTCTTTTTTTTCTCACTGACCAAACTCAAAAGGGAGGTAATATCTAATTCAGAACTACCAAGACTACTATTTTCAGATCCACAGTTCTTTAATCAGGGAGCTTTAAGAGTGTGAAATGACTTGTTTTGGGACATTTTGCTGCTGCAACTTCACTTTTTTCCTACCCTTATGTCAACAGTTTCCCTACCCCACTCCCACCTCCCAGCAGTGCCTCCTGAATAAGCTAATCTGCTTTTATTTTTTTTTGTGACTAGATTTGTTAATTAAAATTTTAAACGAGGGTAAAAGAGAAAGCTCATATGTGTATGCCCCTTTCAGAAGAGTGCCATCCACCAGATCTTCATTCACACTTTGCAGAGACCTGTCCACAGTCCTGCTGGACCAGCAAACTGATCAGACCTTGTCCTTGCAAGGCAGTCCAGGTGCACCCTGGCTCTGTCTCATGCTCAGTCACATGAAGACAGATTAATTGGAATCAGTAAACCAGAGGAGGTTAGGTGACTGGAAAATCTCATCAGAAGTGAAGGATACGAGGCCAAAAACGTAGGGAAATGGACTAAGAGAGCAGCAGTCTTTTCAGGGCTCTAATGACAGAAAAAGCAATTAAAAAGGCAGACAGATTGCTCGGATATATAATTTATTCTTTGGCCTGTCGTTTAATTAAAGGAAAAAAGTAGGATGGCAACAAATTTGAAGTATTTTGTAGATAGGGATTTTTAAAGGAGGATGAGAATTTTTTTTAAATTTTCATACTTGTAATTTAAAAATTTTATCTTCCTCCAAATGTAAACTAACACTCTTAAGCAACAGTCTTGGGAGCCAAAGAACTATTTGACTCTCCCAAAGGTCATGAATGGTACAGCATGAGATAGGCTTGTCACGAGGGAGGACTTAAAGACCTTTGTGTCCCCGTTCTCCACTCAGCGCCCCAACAGTCATCATTTTCCTAGTTTACTAATGATCATTACAAGCTGCACAAAGAAGCAAAAGCAAGGTGTGGCGAACTCTTGCCATGATGTCATCATAGCCATCAGTCTCTCTCATCAGTTTTTGTTTGTTTTTATTTCCTTAGGTACGAAACATTAAACAGGAGGTGCGTTCTTCCACATTCAGGTGATTTCCCTCCCCCGCTTTTTTTGCTTTTTTTCCACAAACAGGTTTTGTTTGTTGGTTTATTGTTTTTTTCCCTTTTCACAGTAAAGATCGTGAGCATTTAAAAGCAAAAAAGTCAAAAACAGAGAGGAGAGGCTAGCGCTACGGTATGTATGTATGTCAGACGACAAAGGATTACAGTCATACGTGCTGTGGTTACTGCTCTCTGAGAGACACGCACGCTGCCGGGCAGCCCGGGATCTGCAGGAACCTCATCTGACAGCTGGCTGTGCCCGGGGCCCGCTGTGGGCGGCGGTGGAGCCTCTGCGTTACGGCTGTGAGTTTGCTTTCCCCGTTTCATTCACTCTGCCAGGTTCCAAGAGGAGGATTATTTCCCACGTTACACATATACTTTCTTAATGCCATTTTCTTTTTTAGTTCACAATTTTAACCACTGTATCCCAAATCCTCCAGAGCCAGGTTATCTGTACTTTGTTTCAGGTGTCAGTGGCCGTATCATAAAACACCCAGATCTTAGCAGCTTGAAGCCACAACCATTTTATTATTTGTTCATGTTTCTCTGCATCAGAAGTTTGGGCAGGGCTCAGTGCAGATGGCTCCTCTCTGCTCTGTGGTGCCTGTGACCTCAGTTGGAATGGCTTAAAAGCTGAGAGCTGGCCGGGCCTCTCTCTTATAGTATCACCTGGAGTGATTCAAGCGGGGTTTGAGAATCAAAGATGGGCTCACTCCCAATTTCGGAGCACTTAGGTTCTCCCCCTGGTGGCCTCATCACTCAGTAATTTAGTCTGACATTTGCAGGGCGGCTGGTTTCCAAGAGTGAAAGCAGGTGCTACAGACTCTAGAGACATAGGCTTGGAATTCTCAGAATGTCATTTCTGCATTCTATTAATCAAAGCAAGTCACAAGCCAGACCAGTTCACCGGATGGGTACACAAACACTGCATCTTGATGAGAAACGAGCATTTGCACACTGACATAGAAGGCATACTTGGCAGCCAGCTTTGGAGACAATCTACTGCAGCTTTCCAAGAGGGAAACTGATACGCTAAGCACTGCTCATGAGAGAACGCTAAGACGCCTCCATCTTCCACAGAGAAAAATCTAAAGGTATCTAATCCAAAGATGGACTCTCTTCATGAGTTTCTACTGCTGAGACGAGGAGGTGTCATAAGCATTAGGGTAAAAGTAAAGGTGAAAAGAGCTGGGTAGATGTTGTAATAGGATCATTTTTAATGTAAGTATTTCTTATCTAGTCAGCTCTTCTGAACTAGGCTTTAGATGATCAATAGTCTGCTTTTCAGCTATGGATCAGTACTCAGATTATTTTTAACTTTGTGTCAGTATTCTCTAAGTTACTTACTGGACTCTAGAACTAAGCAGAATTAGCATTTTTTGATGTCTTATCCCACCTGTTAAGGTAACTTTTCTCTATAGTATGTTACATTTTACTAACAGTTTGTAATTACTTAAAATGCTTAAATGGCAGAGGGGAGTCTTGAGTCTTGTCTTCAGCAAGGATATTAGTCACTAGCCCTCTCAAGAATACTTCTTTGGATTAAAGGGTCAATTCAACAAGGAGATATAACATTTGTAAATGTTTATGCACATAATATAGGAGCACCTAAATGTACAAAGCAAATATTAACATACCTAAGGAGAGAAACAGACAGCACTATGATAACAATAGGGGATTTTAATAACCCACTTAGATCAATAGAAATCACTCAGGCAGAAAATCAAACATATGCCTTAAATGACAAATTAGACAAGATGGACTTAACAGAAATAAAGCATTCCATCCAACAGCAACACAAAATGCATTTTTTTTCCAGTGTGCATGGAACATTCTCTAGGATAGATCATGTTTTAGGCCACAAAACAGTCTTAACAAATTTAAGAAGACTGAAATCATATCAGCCATATTTTTTCACCATGGTGCTATGAAAGTAGAAATCAATTACAAGATTAAAATCAGAAAATTCACAAATATGTGGCAATTAAACAAGCTACCAAACAAATCAATAGGTCAACAGAGAAATCATAAAAACCTTGAGACAAGTGAAAATGGAAATAAAATGTATGAAAACCTATGGGATGAAGCAAAAGCAGTTCTAAGAAGAAAGGTTGTAGTGACAAGTGTATACTTCATGAAACAAGAAAATCTCAAATAAACAACCTAACTATATCTCAAGGAATTAAAAAGAACAAACAAAGGTTAATAAAAAGAAGGAAATAACAAAGATCAGAGCAGAAACAAATGAGATAGAGTCTAAGAAGACAATAGAAAATACCAGTGAAACCAGGAGATGGTCTTTGGTTGACAAATCTTTAGTGAGACTTACCAAGAGAAAGAGAGAAAGGACTGAAAGAAATTAAAGAGGAGACATTACAGCTGATGCCACAGAAATACAAACGTTCATGAAACTGCTGTGAACAACTGTATGCCAACAAGCTGAACAACCTAGAAGAAATAGCTACATTCCTGGAAACGTACCATATTCTAAGACAGACTCATGAGGAATAGGAAGTCTGAACAGACCAATTGTTAGTAAGGAGACTGAATCAGTAAGACCTTCCAAAAAACGAAAGTTTCAAGTGGCTTCATTGGTGAATTCTAACCAACTTTCAAAGATGAATAAATACTATACCAAAATCATATTAGGACATCACAAGGAAAGAAAATTACAGGGCAATATCCCTGGTAACCATAGATGCAGAAATCCTCAACAAAATATTAGTAAGCCAAATTCAACCATATATTAAAAGGATCATACATCATGATCAAGTGGGATTTATTCCAAGGCTGCAAGGATGGTTTAACATCTTCAAAACAAGGTGATGCACCACAATAGCAAAATGAAAAATAAAAATTATATTATCATCTCAATAGATACAGAAAAATTATGTGACAAATTTCTAACATTCATTTATGATAAAAACTCAACAACATGAGTATGGAGGGAATTCACCTGAACATAATAGGGACCATATATAGAGTCCATAATAGAGTCCATAACTAACATCACACTCAGAGATGAAAAGCTGAAAACTTTTCCTTTAAGATTAGAAACAAGATGAGGATGCTCACTCTTGTCCCTTTTATTAAACACAGTATTAGAAGGCAAGAGAAAGAAAAGGCATCCAAATTAGAAGTAAAACTGTCACTATTTGCAAATGACATGACAGTATATGTTAAAAAAAAACCTAAAGACTTCCTAAAAAATGAATTCAGTAAAGTTGCAAGATATAAAATTAGTAAACTGAAATCTTCCATTTCTACACACTAAAAACAGATTATCAGAAAGAGAAATTAAAGGAAAAATCCCATTTACAATTGCATCAAAGAGAATAAAATTTCTAGGAATATATTTAACCAAGCAGGTGAAAGACTTATACACTGAAAACTATAAGACATTGATGAAAGAAATTTAAGACATAAATAAATGGAAAGATATACTGTGTTGATGGACTGAAAGAATTAATATTGTTAAAATGTCTGTACTACCTAAAGCACCTACGGATTCAATGCAATCTCTGTTAAAATTCCAATGGCATTTTGCACAGAAATAGGACAAACAGTCCTAAAATTTATATGGAACCATAAAAACCCTACATAGGCAAAGCAATATTGAGAAAGAAGAACAAAGCTATAAGCATCATGTTCCCTGATAAAACTATAACATTGCATGATGACATACACACAGCCCAGCAGAACAGCATAGAGATAGAAACAAACAGAAATAAACTCGTGCATATAGGGTCAGTTACATAATAGAGAAGCCAAGAATACACACTGAGGAAAGGACACTCTCTTCAACAAATGATACGTTGAAAACTGGACAACCATATGCCAAAGAATGAAACCAAGTGACTACTTACACTACAAACAAAGACTTGAACGTGAGACCTGAAACCACAAGGCGCCTAGAAGAAAACACAGGTGGTAAGCTCCTTGACATTAGTCATGACAAACATGTTTTGGATTTGGCACCCAGGGAAAAATAAACAGGAGTGACTATACATAAAACGCTTCTACACAGCAAAGGGAACCATCAACAAAATGAAAAAAGTACTGAATGGGAGAAAATACTTGCAAATTGTAGACATTTATCTGATAAGTGGTTAATATCCAAAATATATAAAGAACTCACACAGCTTAAAATTTAAAAAAAAGGACAGTAAATCTGAATATACATTTTTCTGAAGATGACCACATACAGATGGCCAACAGATGTCAAGAGGCTCAACATCACTGATCATCAGGGAAATGCCAATCAAAACCATGAGCTATCTCCTCACACCTCTCAGAAAGGCTATTATCCAAAAGACCTTAGTAAGTGTTGGCAAGGACATAGACAAAAAAGTTGTTGGGAACGTAAATTGATGGCGCCACTATAGCAAACAATATGGAAGGTCCTGAGAAAATTAAATAGAACTACCATTAAAATCCTGAAAGGGAACTGGTGGGGAGGAGGGGCGGAGGTCGCAATATTGTTTCAAGTTGGATAAATTGACAAGAGCAGGAGGTACTCTGCTTTCCATCCCGACCTCGACCTGAGGTCGCAGTGCTGGGCCCTGTTTCCCCTCCTCGCTCCCAAGAGCTGGGTGCCTTTTTCTGCAGGGTTCCCAGGCCCCTGCTCCAGGACCGGGCTGACCCGACTTGCTAGGCTTCATGGAGAACTTCCAAAAAGTGGAAAAGATCAGAGAGAGCACGTACAGAGTTGTGTACAAAGCCAAAAACAAGTTGACGGGAGAAGCAGCGGCGCTTAAAAAAATCCGCCTGGACACTGAGACAGAGGGTGTGTGTACTCAGTACTGCTCAAGGAGCTTCATCACCCCAATATTGTCCAACTGCTGGATGTCCTTCACACAGAAAACAAACTCTACCTGTTTTTTGAGTTTCTGCACCAGGATCTCAAGAAATTCATGGACGCCCCTGTGCTCACTGGCATTCCTCTTCCCCTATAAAGAGCTACTTGTTCCAGCTGCGCCAGGGCCTAGCTTTCTGCCACTCTTATCGGGTCCTGCACCAAACCGCCAACCTCAGAATCTGCTTATCAACGCAGATGGGTCCATCAAGCTAGCAGACTTCGGACTAGCCAGAGCTTTTGGGGTCCCTGTTCATACTTACACTGACGAGGTGGTGACTCTGTGGTACTTAGTGCTGGAAATCCTTCTGGGCTGCAAAGACTACTCCACAACCGTGGACATCTGTAGCCTCGGTTGCATCTTTGCTGAGATGGTGACCCACCAGGCCCTGTTCCCCAGAGATTCTGAGATTGACCAGCTCTTCTGGATCTTTCGGACCCTGGAGAGCCCAGATAAGGTGGTTTGGCCAGGAGTTACTTCTATGCCGGATTATAAGCCAAGTTTCCCCAAGTGGGCCAGGCAAGATTTTAGCAAAGTGGTGCCAGATGAAGATGGATGGAGCTTGTTACCACAAATGCTGCACTATGACCCTAACAAGCGGATTTCAGCCAAGGCAGCTCTGGCTCACCCTTTCTTCCAGGATGTGACCAAGCCAGTGCCTCACCTTCGACTCTGATCACCTTCTCAAGCCTCTACCCCCAGTATCACCCTCTCCTCCAGCGCAAGTGTGATCTGGCTCGGCCCTGGGCTCTTAGCTCACCGATTTTGTCTGGCTGCCTTAGCACTCACCTGCCCCTCTTAACCAGTCCACTCTGGAGTGATGGAGTGGAGGGAAGAAATAGGTGAAATTGAAAGGACACTTCAGTATTAGATGCACTTAAGTCAGCCTCCTAATCACTTCATGGGAAACAGATGGGGAAACAGTGGAAACAGTGTCAGACTCTATTTTTTTGGGCTCCAAAATCACTGCAGGTGGTGATTGCAGCCATGAAATTAAAAGACATTTACTCCTTGAAGGAAAGTTATGACCAACCTAGATAGCATATTAAAAAGCAGAGACATTACTTTGCCAACAAAGGTCTGTCTAGTCAAGGCTATGGTTTTTCCAGTAGTCATGTATGGATGTGAGAGTTGGACTGTGAAGAAAGCTGAGTGCCGAAGAATTGATGCTTTTGAACTGTGGTGTTGGAGAGACTCTTGAGAGTCCCTTGGACTGCAAGGAGATCCAACCAGTCCATCCTGAAGGAGATCAGTCCTGGGTGTTCATTGGAAGGACT
The DNA here is from genome assembly GCF_019320065.1 of Cervus canadensis. Taxonomy (NCBI): domain Eukaryota; kingdom Metazoa; phylum Chordata; class Mammalia; order Artiodactyla; family Cervidae; genus Cervus; species Cervus canadensis. The sequence goes on from NC_057410.1 coordinate 6,634,526, forward strand.
GATGCTGAAGCTGAAACTCCAATACTTTGGCCACCTGATGCGAAGAGCTGACTCATTGGAAAAGACCCTGATGCTGGGAGGGATTGAGGTCAGGAGGAGAAGAGGGCGACAGAGGATGAGATGGTTGGATGGCATCACCGATGGACATGAGTTTGAGTAAACTCCGGGAGTTGGTGATGGACAGGGAGGCCTGGCGTGTTGCAATTCATGGGGTCACAAAGAGTCAGACACGACTGAGCGACTGAACTGAACTGAACTGAAGTCAGCCTTCACTAGCCTCTCTCTTCCCTCCTCTTAGTCATTGCTTAAGAGGGCTGGGTTTTTGTTTTTAAGACAAAATAAAAAGATTTTTTTCCTCCGTCCACATAGGCTTTGCCATCCCAGTCTCTGAAAGCCTCACTATTATTATTCTCTGTATCTGGGATGATTGAGACCCCAAGCCTCCAGAGCCACTGTGTAAGTGGGCTAAGCTGGAACCTCTGAAAACCAAGCAAAGCTAAAACGTTGTGGAGGGGTCTGTTTCAAAGGATTGGGTTTTTAAAAAATAGATCCAACCAGTTTATACCCTAATTTTAGTGTTTCATCTCACTTAACATCTGGGAGACTTAAGACTCCCAGTCTCTGCAGTCCTGGTGGGGCTACAGTATGTATGATGGCCCCTAGGCTTCTTGCCTGTCCCTCCTGTGGCAAGGTGTGTCTAGGAGGCTCTGGGACAGGGACTGTGCTTCACCTTGACCTTATGAGGCAAGTGAAAGATGTTTGAATTTTTTTCTTCTTTTTAAGATTCTTAAGGTGCTAGGTCCCATCTTCCTCTGAAGGCCACCCCGTAAAAGTTAAGGCTGAGACATCATTTTGAGAATTCTGACACTCAGGGCAGGGACTGAGTGGGGACATTGGGGAAAAAATATTTCTTTAAGATAAGGATGAACAACTATATTTGTATTTCAGGTTATAGTAGTTTTTTAAGTGGGAATGGGTGGGGGTTGTTGCCATGTGCACCTTGGGGTTTGTGATGCAAATATGCTGTTCTTTTTTTAAAAACTTTTGTTCTTTTTATGATTTGCTCTCTCTTCTCCCACCTTCTGTCCTTGAGTGTTCTTGCTGTTCACATTATTTGTAATTTAGTTTGTAACTGATTAAAAGAAAGTTCCTAGTTAAAAAAAAAAAAATCCTGAAAGATGATGCTATTAAAGTGTTGCACCCAATATGCCAGCAGATTTGGAAAACTCAGCAGTGGCCACAGGACTGGAAAAGGTCAGTTTTCATTCCAATCCCAAAGAAACGAAAAGCCAGAGAATGTTCAAACTGCTGCATAATTGTGCTCATCACAAGGAAAAAAAAGTTTGTAATCCTATATAGTAATAGATGGGCTTCCCTGGTAGCTCATTTGGTAAAGAATCTGCCTGCAATGCAGGAGACCCTGGTTTGATTCCTGGGTCAGGAAAATCCCCTGGAGAAGGGATAGGCTACCCTCTCCAGTATTCTTGGGCTTCCCTGGTGGCTCAGATGATAAAGAATCCGCCTACAATGTGGGAGACCTGGGTTGGATCCCTGGGTTGGGAAGATCCCATGGAGGAGGGCACGACAGGCCACTCTAGTATTCTTGCCCGGAGAATCCCCATGGACAGAGGAGCCTGGTGGGCTACAGTCCACATCAAATCATTAAGTTGTACACCTGAAACTAATACAATGTTGCATGTCAGTTATATCTCAAGCTAAAAAAAAAAAAAGAATTACCTGTTTGGAGTAGTTCTTGGGAGCAGTATCCACGGTAGTTTTAGAGGCACTGGTGAAATACATAGTCTTGACTGCTGATTTCCTGTGAAGACCTAGTGTTGGCATCCATTCCCATCTGATTTTCTTTTGAGTCTATTCCCCATGAGGCCATGACCCTCTCATCTCATTCCATTACCTGATATGAAGAAACTTCTTAGTGAATTGAAAGAAGTGACACACAGAAGTTTTGCTAAAGGTATCCTATATACATATATATATATAATATTTTATTTTAAAACGGCATTGAGCATATACATTTCTTTAGCTTTTTCCAGGGAACATTGCACCTAAGTTTCAAAACACACAAAATAGATCCCCTTTACTAAACAGGTTTCACTTTTGGGTTACAAAAGTCAAGGTTTCACAATCACAAAGCAGAACGGTTACATGGTGCCGAAACCATTTTCAGGCAGATTCTTCTTAGTTCTCTGTACGTAGGGTATTTTCTTGGAAACCCAGACCGTGATACATTCCTTACAAATGATCTCCACTGGGGGCCTCCCTGGGTTTCCAGAAGAAACAAAGAGAATGGAGGCAAAGTAGGAATCAAAGAGTAACCTCAGGACTCCCCAAACACAAAATACTATGGAAAATTGGAGGACACGAGATTCTCCTTCAAGTACATCACAGTAGAAAACATCACATTTACAGCCTCATTTGGTCTCTGTCTACCTGGTCGCTACAGAAACAAAACTTCATCTAAGACGCCAAGGCAAAAATTAAAGCTATTTACACAAATCACACTCCTCTTAGTCATTGCTTAAGAGGGCTGGGTTAGAAAGAGCAGCACTTCCCTGGCCTGGCACTCAGATCACAAAGGGCCACCATGGTGCTTACAGAAGAGGCAAGTGGGGCTGCTCATGTAGTGTCCTTTGAAAAATCCCAGTGTACACACATAAGCCACATCACCCACACAGAACCAAAGTGTGCTGGGGCGGGGGGTGGTCTAGGGAGTGCAGGCTGGGACCTGTCTCTGCAATTCAAAGTCCTCAAAAATCCAGATTCCTAATATAAAATTCTGTCAGGTGGCCAGATACTGTTTCACTGTCATCTTAGATCTGCTACCTTCTAGAGTCAACCTGGTGGGTGTTTTGCATAGACAGTGACTCACTGCTTTTTTCCATGTGTCCCAGTAGCATGAACTTACCGAAAATAGAATCTCATTAAAGCTTAACATGTTCAGTCTGAAAACTGGAGCTGCCGGGTCACTTAAGGGAAGGTAAGATCCTCAGACGGTGGTGGAAAGAAAACCACTGACCTTTGAAATAAAGTTGATTGGCAGATGAGCGAGGAGGTTAGACCAGAGTCGTAAAGATGTGGGAGTTTTTTTTTTTTTCCCCCGAGTGTTTCCACATTAGTGCTCTTGGTAAACTGAAAACCCTGCCGAATGGCCAACATCTGAGGCCAGCTCTGGATCTGGGACTCTCATCTCTGTCCACCAGTATCTACTAACAGCTGTGATTCTTTCCAAGGAGTAAATGAACACTGAGAAGAATTGGAAAAAAAAAAAAAAAGCACAGCTGACTTCATGCAGCCCCAAGTTACAGGGTAAACTGCTAGGGATTAAAAAAAAATTAAATACCCCCAATTCCCCAAAGCTGTAAACAGTGGAAAAGAACAAATCCCCACTTTGGGGGCTTTGTCCTGTTAGAGGATTACTTGGCCTCGCCCGTTTTCACTTCTCTGTTCCCTCTCTAAGAAGAGCGTTTAGGCAGGCAGAGCCGCAAGAGAACATGCCCTCCAGTCTTAAGGCTGCTCACACTGCTCTGATTTCAGGTGTAGGGAGAATAAGCTTTCCTTGTTGCCTGACAAAACACCAGTGTGGATGGAGCTTGAGCTGGTGGTCTTTAAGGAAGAGTGTCACCAAATGTTGAAAAGAGCAGAGGCCAGCCCAACAAGGGGATTCAGAACTGAGACAGCCTTTCATGAAAGCAAGTGGCCACCTCACCCCCCAACCCCCCAGACAGCCATAAAGACGACTGGGAAATCAAACGCTTTTCATTAAGCAAGACTTCCTCTGAGGCCGCCAGGGCAAGCAAATAGGATTGATACACAAGATAGGCAAGATAAGAGAACCATGTATAAATATGTTCTGCGGAATTTGGTGTTGCCTTTTGACCTTTCCAGGAATGCTCCAAGGGCCAACTGATGTGTAGACACAGTTAGTATTCAGGGATGGAATGATCCAGAGCCTGGGTGAAAAATAAGGCTGAAATGGAGGAAGTGCAACTCACAGAGCACCCGTGCTGGGCAGACCTGCAACAGGCATTAACAAGTCATGTGTTCCCCACATCTGGTTGATCTCTTGTGGTTTCCCTCCCATCCCCAAACAGACATATGGCGTCAGCTTGCTACCAAAATCCTTCCACCCAAGGGGAGCTTATAAAGAGAATTCCTAGATACCTTTCTAACTAAATCCGGTGGGACTAAATGCTCACGACTTTAGGATAAATTGAACAAGGAGGTTCCAGAGATTTTTGCCCAGACATGCCTTGGCAGGACATGCAATGGAGAGTGGAGTGGAACGTTACATCCAAACTCTGACTCTAGTGCCTTGAATAAAATAGCAGCCCAGGAAGTAAACGAAGGGCAATGGGAACACAGGGAAGAGGTGACAGCTTGTGAGGACAGCTTCCCAAAGAAGGTGGCTCGGAGTCCTCCATGGAAAACTTTCTCAAGTTTCTGAATTTGTACATGGTTTTGAGAGTCAGCACAGCAACAGAAAGTGGCCCACTCTGCTGCGGGCTGCCTGCACATTTCCCGAGAGCAGCACATTGGGTACCACAGACTTCTCCCCATAGAGCTGTCCCTGGGGGTGGCTAAGATTGATGGAAGGAGGATGGAAGCTGTGAGATGAAGATGACTCCTGACAAAGGCGCAGTCGGTCCAGTTCTTCCCAGGCGAGGTTTTGGCAAACACTGGGTGGGTAAATTCCCACCACACTTCACCCACAAGACCAGGCATTGTTTCCAGGCTGCGGGATGAACACATTTCTAAGTAGGAAGGCTCCAGGCCATTTCTCAGAGAATATTTACATTCTAGGAATGTAAATGCAGGTGATTATTCCAGAGGAAAGTTATCTTTCCCTTTGGGGAAGCTTTATCTTCCTGCTCTGGGGAAGGGATTGGAACACACAGGAAGTGGAACTGACTCTCCAGCCTTCTGGGGGAATCACAGCAATGACTTTTTTTCTTTAATGGTGGGGGTTGGGGGGAAGCATGTTTTTATCACAAAAAGTAGCCGAGATGGTGATGCTGCCACAGGAGGTCTGTGGTCTGCAGGAAGACTTGGTGACCGGACCCTGCTCTACAAGGTCCTGCCGTACTGAGAAGCCATGAGAGAGAGAAGTGATTCCTAGAACTGTTTTGTGAGTCCTCCCGGCAGAGAAGCAGCAGGTAGATCTGATCCGTCCAATGCTGCTCTTGTGAGGAACGCCTAGAGGTGGCGGGAGAGGGGGAGGTCTCGGTACCTGGGGGGCTGGGATGCTTCCATGGAGAAGGAACAGGGCGCATAGCCTGACAAGGACCAGTCAACCTGATTCAAATGCACTTTTATTACATGGCCGTTCTGAGTGGGTCTTGCCCAAATCTGATGGTGACGCTAATAAGACTGCTGCTCTTGATCCTTAACACATTATTTGGCGTGGGCTTGGGGCCGGCCCCACCTCAGAACCTGGATCTAGGTGGAGGAGTGATCCTCGAGGCGTGGTGAGCTGATCGATATAAGGAACGTCTACACCACTCGATTTAACACTGCTTCGTGTGTATCCTCATGGCACAGCGGGTGGGGGTAGGGCCAACCAACCCAGAAACGAACACCCAGGCTCTCAGAGAGAAACCGAAAACCATACCAGGGGGACCCGTGAAGACGAGAGAGGAACCACTGGTCCAAAGAAACACTCATATTTTCATGAAAGCACATTGATTTGGTGAGAAAAACCAACTCAGGAACAAACTGTTACATAACAGAGATTGAACTCTGTGAGCCAGGGCGCAGCTCCAGATGGCTGCCTGGGCGGCGTGGGCTACAGGATGTGGGCACGGTCCGAGCCAGACTTGGACACACAGACTCCGCGGCAGGGGCCTGGAAAGTCCCAGGTCTGTGCTATGGAAGGGAAACAATGAAGATTCAAGGAATATCAGAAAAACATCCCTGCCGCACCCCACCATTACCGAAAAAGAATAAAGAGACAAAGACACACGGATAGTGTTCCCTGAAAGACATCTCAGGCTTACGAGAAGATGGGTGTGTCCATCTTCTGAGGCGTGATCCCCAGCACTCCAGCGCAGCACTGTTAACCCGTAGAGGTTGGCAGCTGGGTGGGCTGAAGAGTCTTCTGCCAGTGACCACCCGAAAGTGGCTGCCCCAGCTACCGCAGATAAAATAAATATGACGTAGGTGCCCCCGAGATGGGCCATGGCCACCTAGGAGGCCTACGAAAGGAACCAGGAGAAACACAACACTCAGTAGCAGCCTTTATGTTTTGCTCTTTCGTGTATCCAGACCTGTTTCTAAAGAGGAAACTGAAACCCAGGGGCCCTCCTGAAGCTCAGCCAGAGGCCTTTCAGCAGCAAGCTCCCCACCTGGGCTGGGAAGGGGTGGCATCACTTGGAACCGTGCTGGGGCACTCCCCAGCCCAGCCCTGCCCAGAGGCGTCCCAGCGTTCATCCCTCCTGTCCTTCCAAAACCCTGGGCTGTTTTCACGACAGTTTGTTTCCATGTATTAAAGGAATGACGTATACAGAAATGTCGTCTCCTGAGCCCAGCCGGTCGTTGGATATCCGCCATCCTCTATCCTTCAGGACACCGCGGGCTCGCATCACCAGGTCCTGGGCTGCCAGTGTGTACCTGTGCAGGGGGAAGCATGATGACATGGTCAGTGTGACAGCAGGCAGAACTGGCGTTCGGGAGAGGCTGGGAAGGAGCCATTACTACAGACTGTGCAGACAGGTTTCCCTGGGTCGGGAAGATCCCCTGGAGGAAGGCGGGGCAGCCCATCCCAGTATTCTTGCCTGCAGAATCCCATGGACAGAGGAGCCTACTGGACTACAGTCCATAGGATCACAGAGTCAGACATGACTGAAGTGACTTACACACGCACAGTGGTAAAGAATCCGCCTGCAATGCAGGAGACGTGGGTTTGATCCCCAGGCCAGGAAGATCCTTTGGATAAGGAAGTGGCAACCCACTCCAGTATTCTTGCCTGGGAGATCCTATGGACGGGTGAGCTACAGTCCATGGGGTCACAAAAGAGCAGGGTATGGCTAGTGCCTAAACAACAACAAAGCAGCAAAGAGCCCAGGCCATCTTGTCCCCAAACGCGGGCTGCCTACTGTGAGATTGCTGTTAGGTGGTAGGTGGACACACAATAAATAACCTAAACTGTTCTGCCGCTCGGTTCTCGTGAGGATTTTGATGTCAGCGAGAGAGTCCCGATTTACTGCTGGTGTACCTTTAACACATATCTGCTCAGGCTCAGAGCTCTCTATGGCCGTCTCCAGCTACAGAAGTGCATGGGAAAAACAGGTTTTGCTTCCAGTTTTTATTTTTAGAGCCACATTGCTTTTAGGCCAGAGGATGGTCATTTTCCATTTCTGGTAGGGCCAATCTCCTTTTTAATTTGTTTTTAAAAAGCAAGTTGATTTAGAGAAAAATAACGCTAGCACAAGTAAGAAGGAACCTAGCAAAAGTGGGAAGGTTTTATTGGTACCTGACAGAGAAACCTTGGTGTGGGCCATCTGTCTCATCCACCTTCATCAGTATGCCAAAGTCTTCTGTTCACCATTGTAAGTACAGCACAGGATCCCCAAGAATTTTAAAATAAGATTGCTCACTGAGATTTAACCACAAACTAAAAGAATAATGCCTACGATAAATGGATGAAAAGTATTAAAATCTAGAGAAAGACTGATATGGGAGGTGATTTGGGTGTATGTAGCCTGGATTAGCCTTAAGGCCTAAAACAAAGAGGAAAAAAACATTAGCAGGTGTCTGTCCAAATACCGACTGAGGTAGAGAGTCTTAGCCAACAGACTGCAAAGAAATTTAGTTCCACTGGTAGGGCCACATTTAGTGAGGATGGGCCCAAAGAGCCTCTGCCATAGAGCATGGAGTTTACCTTTATTCTGATTTCACGTTCACTGTATAACCTTCTAACTACGATTGCCTCCCTGTGTAGGCACGGTGACAGAAGAAGAATGAGCTTGACATTTGTACTTGAAGAACATCAGTCCTGTTTCTCCATATAAACATCACCTGGCATTTCGGAAGTTTGCAGATCAGTCATGAAAGCTTGGTTAAGGTGAGCCCAGCCCTGACAATGAATCTGTTCTTTGTATGTTGGCTAAACCAGTTTCTGAACTTGAGAAACTAAAAGCCAGACTCGGGTACATCACCAAGATGATGAACGTCCCTCTGTAAGGAAGGCCTCTTGAAAGCCAGCCTGCGGACCTTGAGTAGCAGGCCACCCTAATGTTACTATTGCCTTTCCCTGCTGAAATGTCACTCAGCCTGGCCTTCAGAACAGTGAGTTATAGAAGTCGGAACACCAGAAGCCTCCTGTATTTGTTCTGTTAAAAGCCCTTATGGATTAACCTGACTCATGTTAGAAGAGACCAGCATCTAGTCCCATCATTACATTACTTAAGAACAAAGCTTGTAGCAGATGATCTCAGGATAGTTAAGATTCCAGGCTATAGAACCTTTGAGACTCAAGTGTACTCAGCCCAGGTGGTGGAGAGAAGTGTGGCACATACTACAGGTGGCAGAGAGAGGCTATTTTTTAAAAATATTGATACAAAATAAATGACTCTCCTCCTAGAGAATGGGTGGTAGGTGAGTGGGAGATATGCCCTCTTCTACTCATATTGTTAGAATGATTAGTTTTGAGGTAGAAGACTCTTAAGTTATGCCTGAGGGCAGATGCCACCAGTAGGCCCTCTCTGAGGGTCCTCTTCCTGCTGAGATCAGAAAGTAAACAGAATGGACTCCAACGAGGCCTTTGGCTAAAGAGTCTAATAAATGTCCCCCTATCCACATACCGCCACTCATAGACTGTGTTCAGAGGCGCTCTCAGATGCTCACCCCAGGTTATTCTTGGTTTTATATTAAGTTGTATGTCTGAATACAACCTCACAGGGAAAGGCTACCAGCAATATCAGGTGGTGTTTATTATCCTGGTGATGGCCCAGGGTCTAGACCTTAGCCTTTCAAGTTTAGAAAGTTGGCCACCATCAAAAAGTCTACAAATAATAAATGCTGGAGAGGGTGTGGAAAAAGGGGAATCCTCCTACGTTGTGCTTGTGGGAAAGCAAACTGGTGTAGTCACTATGAAGAACAGTTCCTCAAAAAAATAAGAGGGCTGCCATATGATCCAGCAGTCCCACTCCTGGGCATATATGCAGAGAGGAAAACTCTAGTTTGAAAAGACACATGCATCCCAATGATCATAGCAGCACTCCTTATAATAGCCCAGACAGGGAGATAACCCAAGTGCCCATCAACAGATGAATGGATAAAGAAGATGTATATATATTGATATATACAATAGACTACCATAACAAAGAGTAAAATATTGCCTTTGTGGCAACATGGGTGAACATAGGGAATAGCATTCTAAGTGAAGTCAGATAGATAAAGAAAAATATTAAATGACTTACATGTAGAAGCTAAAATTATAAGTGAATCTATCTATAAAACAGACTCACAGACGTAGAAAACAAACTTACTAAAAGGAAAAGGGGTCAGGGGATAAATCAGAAATATCAGATTAACAGATACGCACTACTTTGTATAAAATAGGTAAACAAGGAACTATATATATTAATATCTTAGAACAACCTATAATGGAATAGAGTCTGAAAAAATATATATGTATTTAAAACATATATGTATATATAAAGGAATCTAAGAAAGTAGATATATGTATAACTGAATCACTTTGCTGTAAAACTAAAACTAATGCAATGTTGTAAATCATCTACACTTCAATAAAAAGCTAAAATCAAAACAGTGCCTACTTTGTTTCATTTAAGCCACATAAGAGTACCATCTGTAGTTAAAGGCAAGAGACTATCCTGATGTTGCTATTGCTGGAGATTTGGGGTATTGGAAAAACGGTCAAAATTAGCTTTTGGTATTTTAAAAAGCAGCATTAGGTCACCTAGAAAAGATGGTTACCTAGGAATCCAGGGTAAAGGGTTCTAGAAAATTAAAGTTTTATTAGAGACGTTATTGATTAAAGACTCTAGAAAGTTAAAGTTTTATTCTCAAAGCTGCTTACTGCCCATGCTAAGAAAACTTCCTTTGAGCCTGCATTTCTCTTTATCACTCATTCTGTCTTCCCTGAGGTGAAGTCTTGGTAGAGAAATCCGTTTTTGCTTCCTCAATTTCTTCCCCTTTTCTTCCTTCATCTCTTACCAGTATGTCCAGTACCCTCCCAATATGGCCTCCTAAAATTCTCCTCCAAACTCATTTCTCTTGACCTTTCTTCAGCACAGGTGCTACACTTGTGACCATTTTCTTTGTCCTTCAGACCTCATGCCTTTTCTTCTTGAATTCTTTTTTTCTGGGGTAGGGGCGAGGGTAGGTTGGCAGGGGGCTCCTACACCACTGCATACTCCCAAGTTCTCCTGTTATGTCTGGGCTTCCACGACATGTGGCACAGCCCTTGGTAGATCCCAGAAGAGACTCTTCAGGAGGAGTCAATAAATGTTAACTCAGGTTCACGGCCAAGGTGGCACTTCCCCACCTGCCATCCTCAGTTATAATGCTGTCCCCAGTCTTTTACGCAAGAAATCATACTCATTTCCTGTGCTGCCTTCTAACCCTGATACTCACCAATGAGAAAATCCACAAGGCACTGTAGGACTTCTAAATTTTGTATTATTTTAGTTGTACTTCATTATTGGTAGATCACTAATTAAAACCTCACCTTTACTAAGATCAAATTAAGCCTACTTATTATAAGAACTGCTATTTTAAATTTATTTTTGCCATCATTCATTCACACATACAGAAATTTGCATCACCCACTGAACCACCAGGAAGCCCGGTAATATCTTTAAATTCACTAATTCAGGGAGGGGGGATAGGGATGGGGAACACATGTAAATCCATGGCTGATTCATGTCAATGTATGGCAAAAACTAATACAATATTGTCAAGTAATTAGCCTCCAACTAATAAAAATAAATGAAAAAAAAATTCACTAATTCATACTTTAGCAGCTTACTATTCAGTCTACTCACTGAGTTCCTTTATTTCAATTACCTGTTTTTCACCATTACAAATTTCCGTTTGGTTCTTTTCCAAATGCACCTCTTCTTTACCTTATGGTTCTGTTTGTAAACGTTTAAAGTTTCTCTCCACCTGCTCTACTAGGGTTTCTCTGGGGGTGGGGGGGGGGCGGGATAGAGGGAAGGCTCTGTTATCCTTTCTCACGCGACGTTTAAAGGTAAGATAGAGGCTTTTCTTCAGTAGGGTTGTCTACTGCATGCCCCAGGTGATCTACAGTGATTTTAAATACTGGGGCACACTATGGGTTCCTCCAGTTCTAGAACACATTTTAGTTCTAGAACACATTTTAGGTGAGTTTCTTGGCTTAGGATCCCCAGGCCCCAGGAGAGGTGTGAGACTTAATCTCACTCTTTCTCCGTGTGGAAGGCCTGCCCAGCACCTCCCCACAGAACCTCAGCTTCATCAGGTTCTTGCCGTCATCCACATGCCGCAGGAAGGCCGTTTTTCCATTTGAGTGGGAAGCTTAGGGAGAGCACCTCGGACCATTTATTCCAACACTGTGGCCAGGAGCCCAGCGTCCTCCACCCGACTTCTCTTTGCCAGGCCCCCCTAGTGAATGCAGCATCCCCCCTGTAAAAGAGCCATCTGTGAGGGCAATCGAAGGGTATGCTGATCAGATGCCATTGGCAATAACTGGTCACTGCAGCTGCCCTCGAGAGTGGGGTTCCTTCATGCACAGGAGACGCAGCACTGAAAGTCACAAATGGTGTTTAGGAAGAAATGAAGCCACCTGCGGGGATCTTTCCTCATAAGCTGATCAACTCAACACAACCCCAGGCACCGAGTTGTTAGGAAAAGGTTTTGTGCCCCAGCTGCAATCTCAGCCCGGCCGGGGGACACTTCAGAGGTCACCAGCATCCTTCAAGCACCATCTTGCCCCAGGCATGAGCTCACTAGTAAGGTTGTTTATCTCAAGGCTGGTGCTCGGGGGAGAAGAAACATTTTCTCTGCAGGGAAGGGCCGCTTCTCCTCTCCCCGATTTCATGCTCCTCTAGTCTCTACTTGCCACGGGCTGCCGGGTTTGGTGACAAAGGGGGAGAAGGCGTCACAGGGCAGGAAGACAGGAGGGCTCTCCTGAGTCTGCTGCTGAGGCTGAGCACCTACTCACCACACATGAGGGGTGAAGGGAGCCACAGGAGAAAACCTGAAGTCAAAACACGAAACGTCAGCGCAGTATACAAGAGGGCTGCAGAGGAGGACACGGCGCAGCTGAAGACCGCAGAAGGGGTGAGGGGTCCGCACACCTCTGCCAGGACGGGAGGGGGCCCCCGAGCCTGTGACCCGGGAGCTGGGCGTGGGGCAGGGCCAGGACCTCGGGTCTCACTCCGAAGGTCAGAGCGCGGCGGGGAAGCGGGGCGGGAGGAGCTGGAGCACTCGGCCCTCTGGACAAAGCGTCTCCCAAGGAGACAAGGTGTGTACTTGGAGAGCATTTCTCTTCTCTGGCAGACGCTTTCCGTATGGATCTGCCTGGTTCTGCTGAAAGAGATGGCTGCCGGGGTGTTGGGGGGGCGGGCGTGTTGGGGAGGGGAAAAAAGCCAAGAATGAAGAGGAGCTGAAGGACCGCTGCAGGCCAGAGGCTCTTTTCACAACCGCTGATGCTAAAGTGGGCAGGGTGGGGGGCAGTGAAGGGGGAAGCTGACGGTAAATCCTCCATCCACCCTGCCATCCCCAGGCACTTGGTTCTCTCACCTCGGGGGTGGGGGGCATGAAGGGGTCCCTGCGGGAGGCTGGGCTGCCTGGGGTCCTAGCCTGGGCGCAGCACCCTGCGGGCGGAGGTGGGGTTCTGAAGAAACTCCTTAGCTTCTCAGAGCCCCTCTTTTTGACTTGTGCATCTGGAATAATGCTAGCGCAGGCCTCAAAGGTCCTGCGGAGATAAACAAGATCGTTCCTAAACCATTTCCCTCATGAGACACAAAATGCCTCTCCCCACCAAGAGTTCTGCACCTTTTGCAGAGTGTTCCCACAAGACCACATCTCAATCAGCAGCGCAGTGTCAAAAGGAAGTCCATGTCAGGCCTCCGGCTGTAACCCTGCCTTAAAGCCAACACTTCTTGGGAGGAACTTCTCTTTGCTATTCGGATGGTACAGACAGGGTCTTACAAGAGGGAGGGTAGGTGGCAGGAACAGGGGAATTAATGGGTTCCGAATATTTGCATATAAAAGGCAGCCTCCCATCTACTGTGGCCCAGCAGTAACCGGGTGGGATGGGAATAGGAGGAGAAGGCCCCTGAGACTGAAGAGGTGGAAAAGCCCTCCCAAGCTTGGGAACATTAGTTGGCAGGGATCTGTGGTGACCGGGTAGGTGGGGGGTGACCTGGAGGGGCTCGTTGTTGTGCTCAGAACCGGGCAACTGGCCCTGGGAGGAGGCCCATCTCAGGCTTACTGCTGGAAGCCAAGCCATGGGTGCCCCTGCCTGGCTCTGAAACCCCCGAAGGTGCTCACACCAGCTTCTGTCCCCTGCCCGCTGCATGGGGGCTGCATTCAGGCAGAGCACCCTAAGATGTGGGAACAACAGCAGGTCCAAGGCCGTGGACGGGGGAGCGCTCACCACCCCTGCCAGAGAGGGTGCGAACACCCGCCAGGCCTCGCCCACTTCTCTGCCCCTGGCACCAGCTTCCTGGTTTTCTCAAGGTGGTGCGTGTTTATTTTAGTTCAAACTCCACATAGCAACGTATCAGTAGGAGGGGGCATAGCAGACCATTTTCTTCTCCATTGTCTCTGGCAAGCCCTTTAAAATGACCTGATGTTCCAACTAAGCGTCCACGCAGTTCTGCATCAATGGCCACATCAACAGCACCGAAGAAGGAGAGATGGGCCCGGCAGTGGGTGGTTCAGAGGCTGTCAAGGGCAGAACGGTGGGTTGACATCCACATTCCCAGATTGGAATATGCTCAACACTGAGAACGAAGCAAAAACGCAGATTTTCTCTAGTCTTCAGCACGCAATCCAACACTCACCAATTTGTTCTTAAAACTTGCAACTGCTATGAGGGTGGGGCCGGGGATGGAGCGGATGAAGGGGAACCCTTCCTTTTCACATTTGAGGCACAGTTTTTCTGTTTTTGAAAACATTGTTTATTTCTGGCTGCGCTGGGTCGTCACGGCTGCACACAGACTTTCCCCAGTTGCAGTGCGCGGGGCTGCTCTCCAGTTGTGGTGTGCGGGCTGCTCATTGCGGTGGCTTCTTTGTGGGGGAGTTGTGGCATCACAGGCTTAGTCGCTCCGTGGCATGTGGGATCTTCCTGCACCAGGGATCGACCCCATGCCCCCTGCATTGGCAGGCGGATTCTTATCCACTCTACCACTAGGCAAGTCCTGAGGCATAGTTCTTCAAAACAAAATGGCACTGGGAAAAGCTCAGGCAACTCACAGAAAGATTCCATCAGAAGGACCTTTGTCTTTTGCCAAAGTAGGTTTCACATGATCAAGGCATGTCGTACCTGCACTAATATCCTGCTGTCAGTGCTGGTGGGTGTTTTAACTTTCCACGGATTAATCTCTTCCTTATCAAGGCACACAGTTTACTGAGCTGAGGAGAGCATGGAGATGAAGACCACTTAAGGTGTGACCATCAAGAAGGCGTCTTCTCTCATTAGGGAGATGTTGTACAGAATTTACAGTATGTTGGTATTTACAGATTTAGTACCCCTTAATAAGTCCCTTGAATGTCATGGCAGGGGGCTGAGGGTCATTAGATCCAAGTCATGATGAGGTTTCCACAAAGAGATTTTGGGAAATGAAAAGTGAAGTCCCTCAGTCGTGTCCGACACTTTGCGACCCTGGGCAAAAAACAAACAAAAAAAACCCTTGCCAGGTCTAACCTGGGCATTTGGAATGTGAATTCATGCCATGTTTTCATGTGTGGTTAATTGTTCTTTGGCCCTAAGTCCTCTCAGCTTTGCCCACACCTTTCTCCTTTAGCAATTTTGACAACTTGTATTCCTTTCTAGCAGATTACTAAGCATCTTCTTGGCGTGATTACATACTTGCCTCCATTTTGAATATTCTTTCCAGGAGACCCACCACTATACCCCCAGCCTTACAGAGGGATATTCTGCTTCAGAAAATCCCTCTGGGCCTTTCTCAGAGCACCCTTTCCAAAGTTTGCAGGATGTTTAGGCCTCATATGAGAATCTTAGCAGAATTAGTATGGACAGTGACAGGTTGCGGAGCGCAGCCTCCATGAATTCCAGCCACCCCACCTGAGGCTGTGGACTGGGTACATTTCTTATCAACAGTTCATTCCATGACTCCACAGATGATGCACAGAAACGCCAGCCCTGCTTCACTTCAGGGCATAACCCAGTAAAAAGAAAAAGAGCCACGGCACCCATATTCTGGCTTGTTCCCAAAGCCTCCTTTTAATTTTCTGATTCCTTTGTCAAGATAGTTCAAAACAGCCAAAGGACTTCATAAGATACACTGGGGTCAGGAAGGTCACACAGCTCATTTTCACCCCACCTCTGCCAGAGAAGATAGTGCCACGGTTAAAACTTTGCAAACGTATCTTTCTCTTAATTACCTTTTCCCTCACAATGCACCCTAGAAGGAGAGAGGATGTCATCAGAGGAAAACAATGCTGGCAGTTTGTCAAAAATGGCTGTCACAAACAGAAGAGAAAGAAAAAACCTACACATAACACAGACAAAAGCTGTGTCATCAAATGGCAAAACCTAAAAGCCCTTCCTGTCACAGGGCTAATGCCCTGCCTCCTCCTGACCTGCTGAATTTCTAGACAAACTGGGCAAACACAGCCAAGCTCAAAATGAAACAGGCCCATTCAGAATGTCAAATGAAGGAACACTGTTGTGCTGTTGCTTTGACGCCCTTCCTCCCTCAGGCGGCCCACCCTGGGGGGTGCATTTCCCTGTCTCGTTTTCTATCAAACGATTGGCCAGCCTGGTGAGCTTCCTTAGGCTAAAACTTACCAGGACCACTTCCAATCGTATTTCTCTTCTGCATGAAAAGATGGAACAGGTCCCAGTCAGGAGGGCACCACCAGGAAACCCACCACTGTGGCTTCTTGGACCAAGCTCTCCACGGGCCTCCCAATGAGACACCCTGTCTCCACGGGAACACGGCACCCTCCTTCCAAAGCACATGGTCACATGCAAGTACATCCCACACAAGAAAGACCAACATCACTTTACGTAATGCCTAAGTCGTGAGTTTGAGATAAGATTGTACGATTCCCCCATATGGCTTACATTACTAAGGAGCATGGCCGGGTAGGGCAGAAACCCACACGTCGCATTTTCGCCATCAGATTGACCAGAATGTTTTCTGATTATGGGCTAGAATGAACAAGTTACACAGATTCCACTTCGTCATCACAGACTGTCTTCCTTCCCGTAATCTTCACATTCATTTATCTCGTGAGTGCTTGCGGTCTGACTTGCCCTGCACCAGCCACCTCTCACACAGACATTACCCCGCCGACTGCTGGGTTCACTGAAAATCACCCTGCCCTCCCCCCCCAACGTCACCCCAGACTGCACTGCCTGGCACGTTCTCTGTTACCCCTCACATGTGAGTTCAGACATCCCTCCTAGGGGGAAGCTTTCTTGCCTATCCCTTGCGCTGCCCCTCTAATCATCCATATTGTAACTTCCTTATGCTTTTGTAACCTCTAGACTTTAAACTCCAAGGGATCTGTTTTCTTCACAAATTCTTCCCCAGTGTCTAGCAGGCCATGGCTTACAAAATAGGTCTTCAATATTTTCCAGTTGAATGAATCTGAATGGGAATTATTTGGCAAAGAAGATACCCTCCCCCATAAGGTCTCGCGGTTTTAAGAGTTAAAAAACCAACCAGAATTTTTCTGACCTCCAGCCAGATATTCCATCTCTCAGCAATAAAACTGTGCCCATTTTATCACTTTTTCTTTCACCCATTCCTCCGATACAGAATTCTTTCTTAGGTGTTGGTTTGCCGTTTTCCCTGAAAGGCACATTCACAGGCTTTTTCTTTCCTGCCCTTTTGTTCCACGGGGATCTGTGTAAGCCCTGCTCTGGAGGGAACAGAGCTCGTGAGGCCAGGAACCGGCTCTGACCTGGCCTGCACCTGCCCAGGGGCAGCACTGCCCAAGGTACCACTCCCTGGAGGGCAGATTTGTTGCCATGGAGACAGGAGCTGATACGCAAAACCAAGCCAGCTTGGAGAGATTTTAAAAAATACTGGGTGCCTTTGGACTCATACCTATCAGATGGCTTTGCAAAGCTTCACAAAAATAATTACAGTAGGGAAAAATCAACAGGAGAATGTTGCTAACAAGTAGGGTACAGATTAAAAGCTCAACAGGAAAAAAATGTATTCAAATTCAAATAAAATAATCTTACTTCCTGTACTATCAATTCCTTTCCACCTGGGAAAAATTATACCAAACAACTCTTAGAAGGAGAGAGAATGTCGAGCTTTCATTTTTTTCCTGAAGGAGTTTTTTTGTTGTTGTTGTTGTGAAATATATGAAACACATAAAAATAGCACCAAATATAGAATAACAACAACAAATAGTGCTTATTATATACCAGGCAATTCGCTTTATATATTAATACAACCATTAGGTCAGGGCCTCCCAGCTGGCGCTAGTGGTAAAGAACCCGCTTGCCAATGCGGGAGATGTAAGAGACTTGGGTTTGATCCCTGGGTTAGGAAGGTCCCCCGGAGGAGGAAATGGCAACCCACTCCAGTATTCTTGCCTGGAGAATCCCATGGACAGAGATGCCTGGCGGGCTACAGTCCATGGGGTAGCAAAGAGTTGGACACGACTGAAGCGACTTAGCAGACGTGCAAGCTTTAGTTTAGGACGACTGGAACTTCCATTTTACAGATGAAGAATCTGAGACAAGGAGAGGTTAAGAAACTCCCCCAAGGTCACAAAGTCTAGAAGGGGCAGAACCAGGACTTAACCCAAGGTTAAATGACTAGATTCATGCCATTAACCATTGGACTATGGCTACCTCTCACAGCTGGCATACAGACAAGTGTATATAGCAAATGAAGAGTTTACAAATTCCAGGAGCAGTCATGTACCTGCCGTGTAGCTAGAGAAACAAACATTGTCAGTAAATCCCTCAGAAGCCCTCTGTGGACCCCTCCTCAAGCACGTGTCCCCCTCTGCCACTTCTCTTCCCAGGGTAACCGTTAACTGAATTTTGTGTTAATGCTCTTCGTAATTTTAATATCTGCATCCCTAAGTGACTCATTTTCTACTTTATGCAAACAGAATCATAATATGTGAATTCTTGTATGACTGGGTTAGTAAATTCAACATTGTGTCTTTGAGATTCTTCCCTGTTAAAAGATCACAGCTTTGGTTCATGCACATCTGGGGGCTGTGAATTATTCTGTTCTTTGTTCATCTATCCTCTGGCTGGCCATGCAGGCTGCTTCCCATTTTTCTCATAGAAACAACTGTATGGATAGCTTTTTGTATGAATTGAATTATACCAGCACCAGAAAAAAACAAAAAACAAAAAACCTGGGTGGTTTGTTGAAACACAGATACCTGGGTCCTACCACTGGAGTTTTATTTGATAGATCTGGGTTTGAGCCTGAAATTTTGTATTTCTAACAAGTTCTCAGATGATGTTGATGCCATGTGGCCCAAAGACTACACTTTCAGAACCACTGCTCCAGGGGACAGACTTAGGAGCGGAGCTTCTGGTTTATAGGATAGAGAGATGCCCAGCTGTCTTCAGAGTCTATGTACAAATTCACAAATCCATCTGCATTTGTTCTCCATGTTTTTAATTATTTCTACTCCTCTGTTGAAGTGGTTTTCATATAGTTATTGGCCATTAATTTTCTTCTGTGTGATGACTAGTTCTTGCTCAGTTTTATTGGGTTATTTGTGTTGTCCTTATTGATCTGTGAGAGTTCATTATATTTTATGGGTATAAATCTCTCTTTGGTTATACAAGTTGCAAGGATCTTCTCCAAGTTCCTGCCTTGTCATTTTATTCCTTTCATGTTGCCTTTTGAAGAACAAAAGTTGCTAATTTTAATGTAGTCGAGGATATCAATCTTACCTTGTTTGTGCTCCCTGTGTCTTAAGAAATCCTTCTCTACTAAAACTATGAGCATACACGCAAACATCTGAATTATTACTGTTTTCTATTAGTAAGATTATTTATTTGCCAGCCCCCCTCATTTTTTTAATCAGTTTTATGGGAAATTTGTCTACTTTGTTAGTTTTCTTTTTTTCTTTTGCCACACCATGCGGCATGTGGGATCTCAGTTCCCTGACGGGATCAAACCCACACCCCCTGCACTGGAAGCGCAGTCTTAACTGCGGAACCACAAGGGAAGCCCCTGCTAAAAGTTTTGGGATTTTGTTTTGCTTTTTTTGAGAAATTATGTTTTGTGATAAAATATACATAACATAAAAATTAACATTTTTACCACTTTAAAGTATATAGTTCTGTGGCATTAAGTACGTTCACACTGTACACCCTAAAGATCATAAAGATAGTCTCCTGTTCTATTTCCTAAAGGTTGACTTATTTTTCCTTTCAGTTAAGTCTTAATTTGCCTGGACTTGATTTTAATGTATGGTGTGAGGGAAGGATCCAATTTTAGTTTTTTTGCAGCACCTTAATTTATTCTGACTTTGTATTGATATCTAGAAAGGTAAGACCCGTACAGAAATGTCACAAACATTCTTGGCATTTTGTTCTGCCATATATATCTTAGAATCAGGTTGTGAAGTTCTATGAATTTTGGTTATAATTTTGGTTACAATTTTGTTCACTGCCTCTTGAGAAACCTGTATGCAGGTCAGGAAGCAACAGTTGGAACTGGACATGGAACAATAGACTGGTTCCAAATAGGAAAAGGAGTACACCAAGACTGCATATTGTCACCCTGCTTATTTAACTTATATGCAGAGTACATCATGAGAAACGCTGGGCTGGAAGAAGCACAAGCTGGAATCAAGATTGCCTGGAGAAATATCAATAACCTCAGATATGCAGATGACACCACCCTTATGGCAGAGAGTGAAGAGGAACTAAAAAGCCTCTTGATGAAAGTGAAAGAGGAGAGTGAAAAAGTTGGCTTAAAGCTTAACATTCAGAAAACTAAGATCATGGCATCTGGTCCCATCACCTCATGGGAAATAGATGGGGAGACAGTGGAAACAGTGTCAGACTTTATTTTTTGGACTCCAAAATCACTGCGGATGGTGACTGCAGCCATGAAATTAAAAGACACTTACTCCTTGGAAGGAAAGTGATGACCAACCTAGATAGCATATTAAAAAGCACAGACATTACTTTGCCAACAAAGGTCCGTCTGGTCAAGGCTGTGGTTTTATACCAGTGGTCATGTATGGATGTGAGAGTTGGACTGTGAAGAAAGCTGAGTGCCGAAAAATTGATTCTTTTTGAACTGTGGTGTTGGAGAAGACTCTTGAGAGTCCGTTGGACTGCAAGGAGATCCAACCAGTCGTTCCTAAAGGAGATCAGTCCTGGGTGTTCATTGGAAGGACTGATGCTGAAGCTGAAACTCCAGTACTTTGGCCACCTCATGCGAAGAGTTGACTCATTGGAAAAGACCCTGATGCTGGGAGGGATTGGGGGCGGGAGGAGAAGGGGACGACAGAGGATGAGATGGCTGGATGGCATCACCGACTGGATGGGCATGAGTTTGAGTCAACTCTGGGCATTGATGATGGACAGGGAGGCCTGGTGTGCTGTGATTCATGGGGTTGCAAAGAGTTGGACATGACTGAGTGACTGAACTGAACTGAAAGATCAAATGAGGGAAAAATATTTTTGCAGTGATCCTGTTAAAGAATATGTTAGGTTCATTGACTGTGTGTCAGTCGCTCAGTTGTGTCTGACTATTTGCGACCCCAAGGGGTGTAGCCCACCAGGCTCCTCCATCCATGGGACTTTCCAGGCAAGAATACTGGAGTGGGTAGCCAGTTCCTCTTATATTGCTACTTCATCTGAGTTAGGGCTTCCCAGGGGGCTCAGTGGTAAAGAATCCACCTGTCGATGCAGGAAACTCAGGTTCCATCCCCGGGTTGGAAAGATCCCCTAGAGAAGGAAATGGCAACCCACTCTAGTATTCTTGCCTGGGAAATCCTGTGGACAGAGGAGCCTGGTGGGCTACAGTCCATGGAGTTGTCAAAGAGTCGGACACGGCTAAATGACCGAGCACACATGCACACATCTGAATTATTACTGTTTTCTATTATTATTTATTTGCCAGCCCCCCTCATTTTTTATTAGTTTTATGGGAACTTTATCTACTTTGTTAGTTTTTTTTCTTTCTTTTGCCACACCATGCAGCATGTGGGATCTCAGTTCCCTGACAGGATCAAACCCACGCCCCCTGAACTGGGAGCACAGTCTTCACTGCTGAACCACAAGGGAAGTCCCTGTTAGAGGAGTTTTGGGGTTTTTTTTTTTTGCCTTTTTTTTTTTTTAGAAATAGTTTTGTGGTAAAATATACATAAGAATTAACATTTTTACCACTTTCAAGTGTATAGTTCTGTGGCATTAAGTACGTTCACATTTTACACCACCACCACGTATCTCCAGAACTTTTTCCTGTTCTCAAACGAAACGCTGTAACTGTTGAACACCAACTCCCCATCCCCACCCCCTTAACCCCTGGCAACCAGCAACAGCCATTTTACTTTCTGTCTCTGTGTATTTGAGACATTTGACACGTATCTGTCTCTAGGTACCTTATGTAAGTGGAGTCATACAATATTTGTCCGCCTGTGACTGGCTTATTTCACTGAGCATAATGTCCACCCACTCTGTAACACATGTGACCATTTCATTCCTTTTTAAGACTGATGAATAGTCCATTGTATTATATAACCACAATTTGTTTATCTCATTCATTTGTCAATGGACACTTGAGTGGCTTAAACCTTTTAGTTACTGCGAATAATGCTGCTATGAACAAGGGTGTACAAGTATCTGCTTGACTCCCTGCTTTTGTTTTTTAGGGGTATATACCCAGAGGTGGAATTGGTGGATGTAACTGTATGTTTAATTTTTTGAGGCATCTCCATACTGTTGTCCACAGAAGCTGTACCGTTTTACCATCTCACCAGTAACGCACAGAAAGTTTCCATTTCTCCACATTCTCACTAATGCTTGTTGTTTTCTCTTTGTTTGTTTTTAAATAGCCAGCCTAATGGATATGAAGTAGTATGTCACTGAGGTTTGATTTGCATTTCCCTAATGTTTAGTTGTTTTAAAGAAACAAATTTTGGCTTTGTAGTTTTTTTTATTGTATATTTTTTCTTCTGTTATCTTTAATTTCTCCTTCCATTACTTCTCATGGGTTTATTCTGCTTTTTCATTCTTAATCTAGATGCTGTTGTTGAAATAAGGATCACAAAACTAAATTTTTTAATTAGGACAGTCGTTTACTGGTCGCCTGTACCCAGGAAAAGGACACACAGTCCACAAGTGGACAGCACCATTCTTGTGGTTCCTTAGAACACTGAAGTTTCCAGAACTCTTTTGTACATGTTTGTGTAAGTACTTGGGCAGAACTAGCCCAGTAGTACAAATTGACCGTCTAGGTCTTCCTCTGAGAAACACTACCCTTCTCTATGGTTAGGGACCTCTTTTTCTGAGATCAGGAGTCTGGAGCTTATGGGCAGAGCGCTTGTGATCTGGGGAACTGGGAGGGTGGGAAGGTTGGGAAAGTGATTTTATGATACGGAAGGAGTATAGTCATTTCTGGCAGGTCAAGGATGTCTAGAGTTTTTCACCTATGTGTAGCTCCTTAAATTAGGGGGACAAAAGCTCGAAATTTAGCCTTTGAAGTCTTAATATGTAGTATTCTTATTATTCAAACCCCAGTAATTTCTAATTTTTATTATAATTTTTTGATTTGTAAGTTTTTCAACAGATAAACTTTTTAATAAAGTTAATTTTCTTTCAATACTATATAAAACAAGAGCAATTTAAAACTTTATTTCTGAAAGTAAAATATTTACATATGAACAAGTAACTGCAAAATTCACACTTCCAGGAAATCCCAAAAGACAAAAGGTGTAACAGTGATTCGTAAGTTGTTTAGAAGTTTGGTTTTTATTTCAATGTGGGCTTTCTTTCCCTTGACTAGTTTGAAAATTATACTTTCTGTTCTTCTAATCATTTTCTTACTACTAAACACATTTAAAGTCTAAAGTTAAACACTTATAATCTCTTTTCAAGTAGAACCATAACATACTTTAGCTGATTACTATACACACTGGCCAATTCATTATGCAATTTTTATTCAGTATATCATATTTTCTTAACCATACATCAGACATTCATATTGCTGTTTTATATAGTTAATGTATGTTTAAGTATACCCACCTATTTACTTAATAGCTTAATAATCTATTTTAGGTCTCCGTCTTCCATCTGGGGTTGTTTCCTTTTCTTATCTGAGGAGCTTCTTTAGAATTTCTTCAGAGGAGGCTGGGTGGCAGTAAAATTTCTCAGTGTTTTTTCGCCTCAAAAGGCTTTTACTTCATCCTCCTTTTTGATATTTTTACTATATATACAAATTCCAAAAAACTGGATCTTCTTTTCTTAGCCAGCTGAAGATACAACTCCAATGTCTTGACTTCTGTGTTGTTTTTGAAAGGTATGCTATCAGTGTAAATGCTATTCCTAAGTACCTATTTCATCTTTCTTCCTGACTGCCTTTCGTATATTTTTTCAGTTCTTCGGTTTCACTGTGAAATATCTACTTAAAATTTTCTCTTTATTTCTTCTGCTTGAGATCTGTTGGGCTTTCTGCATCTTAGGTTTAATATCATTCAACATTTCTGGATTGGAACTTGGTTTTTTCCTTTCCATTTTCTATAGTATTTCCTTTGGCATTTGTATTTACAGCATCTTTAGGTCAGCCTCCTAGTCTAATTTCTTTTTTTTTTTTTAAGTCTAATTTCATACTTCCCCTCTCTTTGTCTCTCTGAGCCATATTCTGGATTGTTCAGATCAGTTTTTCAGCTCATCAGCATGCTCTTCAACCATCTCCAGTCTGTTTAACCCATTGAGTTTTTAGTTCCTATTTTTATATTTTTCATCTCTAGAACTTCCATTTTCTTATTTAAAAAATCTGTGCATTTTGTAGTTTCTTGTCCTTACTCATATTTTCAATGCTTTTAAAAACATTTATGAAACAGGTTAAAGTATATATTTATATATTTTGGCTGATAAACCAAATAACGAAGTATTTACAGCTCCAACTCTGCTGTCTGTTGTTTCTGCTGGTTTTTACTCATGGTGACTTATTTCCTTGTGTTCTAAGTGAAACACGTCTTTCTCTAGAGGGGATTTCTTTTTATTTCTGATTCACCTAGGGTTGTTTAGAATATTAACACTGCCATAATGTTATTGAGAATCCTTACTTTAAGGTTTCTCTCCTTTCCCAATGTTTCCTGAAAGAAACTGTTCTCCAACAGATGGAAATCAATACTGGGAACATCTGCTATCATTCTTACTAGGAGGATCACAAATTGGGTTATTCCCATTTTCAGAATATGAAGGAAGACTGTGAGGAAGATATACTGCTAAAATATCTCACAAAGAGTATTCTTTACCACTTGTATCTTGCTTTAACTTAAGGAGGATTTTTATTTGGCTGTGAAAGTAGGGAGTTTCCTGATCACCTAGCGGTTATGATTCCGGGCTTTCACTTCTATGGACCGGTCAGAGAACTGAGATCCCATGAGCCAAGCAGCATAGCCAAAAAAAGGAAAGAAAGAAATGTTGCCAAAAATCACAGGCAAAGATGCTCAACATCACTGATTATTAGAGAAACGTAAATCAAAACCACATTGAGGTATCTCCTTATACCCATCAGAACGGCCATCATTGAAAAACCTACAAACAATAAATGCCAGAGAAGGGGTGGAGAAAAGGGGGCTCTCTTGCACTGTTGGTGGGAATACAAACTGATACAGCCACTATGGAGAACAGAATGGAGGCTCTTTAAAAAAACTAAAAATAGAGCTACCATTTGGTCCAGCAATCCCGTCCCTGGACACTTACCCAGAGAATACCATAATTCCAGAAGGCACATGCAATCTAGTGTTCACTGCAGCACTATTTACAATAGCTAGGACATGGAAGCAACCCAAATGTCCATCAACAGAGGAATGGATAAAGAGGATGTGGTACGTACATACTGTACATATGACTATCAGCCATAGAAAAATAGCAAAATAATGCCATCTGCAGCAATATGGATGGACCCAGAGATCAGCATACTGAGTTAAAGTAAGTCAGACAGAGAAAGACAAATATCATATGATATTGCTTATATGCGGAGTCTGTGGTTGGGGGCGGGGGAGGTACAAATGAACTTATTTATGAAATGAAAATAGAGTGATGGATGTAGAAACAAGCGTGTTTACCAGGGGTAGGGGTGGGAGAGGCATAAATTGGGAGGTTGGGACTGACATGTATACACGCTATATATGAAATAAACAACTAGTAAGAACCTGCTATATAGCACAGGGAACTCTACTCAATACTCTGTAATGACCTATATGGGGATAGACTCTAAAAGAATAGTGGCTATATGTATTATACGTATAACTGATTCACTTTGCTGTACATCTGAAACTAACAAAACAGTATAAATCAACTATATGCCAATAAAAATTTAAAAATAAAATTACTCCCAAACAACGAAAAGAGAGAAATGTAGTCCCTTTTGCAATTTAGTTACTAAACCATCAGCTCATAAATGGTGAATCATAAATGATGAGAATTGCACGATTATTATCTATTTTATTCACATCATGAAACGCCACTCGATTAACAACCCTCCAATCATGGAAACGCACAAACCTGTGAGGGTCATCTGGATCACAGTTAGGGAGAAACTGAGTGATTGCTTCTGCCACTTCTTCATTTGATAAAACATCCCAGAGTCCATCAGTGGCCAAGATCAGCACATCATCTGCTCCATGCTCGTATTTGGAGAGATCGTAGACTCTTACCTGAAAGGAAGAGGAACATCCTGCTTAAGAAGTTAGGAGCATATTATTCCCCTCAGCAGACTGGCTTCTGATTTCCCTTCCCTTTTCTTGCCCAGCCCCGTGGTTTTTAAGGGTGCACCATAAGGCACATGGCTATGCAACATGCTCTGTGTCCAGGGGTAGCCTCCTTTGGAGACTTGCCGTATAGACATATGGGGTGCCAAACACAACTGTGAGTGAGCCCAAGAAATTCACAGTTGCCAAGGAAGAAGTTAACTGAAAATGTAATGCCTGAGATGTGGCTGGAACAATGACACATAATAGACACAGCGGTAGCCAGCAGAGCAGCAGGAAGATTGCTGCCTTCCTTTCTCCGCACATCCATCCCACAGACATTGACTAAGGGGCTGCTCTGCGCTGGGTGCTCTAAGTATAAAGATAAACAGCAGAAGTCCCTGCTCTGAGCTCTTACTCTGTGAGGGAGACAAGGCCAGTCTAGGCTCCATAGAAGCTGCTCTGAATGTACTGATTTAGGACTGAGGAGACACACTTTACTTCAGGTGCTCACTTGATACTTTTGGCTTGCCTTCTCTGAGACCCCTGGAGCTAGACTCGTCTCATGTAAGCATGGGGTTCTGATGCTGCACTCAGGTCTGAAGGGCCTCAATCTAGCCTAAATTACAAAGGACACATGTCAAGTGTATGTCTTAGCAAACTTGAAGTCTTTCCTCATCTCTAGTACCTGAAATGACTTGGCTATTTCAACATCCCCCTTGAGTCTTGGAAAAGAACAGAGTGACCTTAGCAAAACTAATGCTAATGAAAATCAAGCCTTCCTTCTGTTGAAGTGAAGTGAAGTGAAGTTGCTCAGTTGTGTCCGACTGTTTGCAACCCCATGGACTGTAGCCTACCAGGATCCTCAGTCCATAGGATTTTCCAGGCAGGAATACTGGAGTGGGTTACCATTTCCTTCTCCAGGGGATCTTCCTGACCCAGGGATCAAACCCAGGTCTCCCGTGTTGTAGGTAGACGCTTTACCGTCTGAGCTACCAAGAAAGCCTAACTGGAGCTAATGTTCACCCTATGTGGGTACACAGAAGGAGAGGTTGGGGATGTCATTGCTATGCCCTACTAATTTGACAGAATCAGCACTGTCTACACCCCCTCATGAACTGAGGACAAAGACAGGTCAATTTCATCAATCTTCCAAGTCCTTCAACCTCATTGCCTTATCCTGTTTTCTAAACAAGTCTATGTGACGGCTGCAGGCCAGGGGAGGGGCAGAGGATGGCGTGTAGGCAGCTGTCCCCGTGTCCCATCATAGAGTCACCGTCCTGTCATCTCAGACCTCGAGCCAATACAGTTCTGAGAGGCCTACAGAATGTTCCCATCCGCATCTGTAAAAGCCAAGTCTCCTGTATTTCAGGAAGGTTTGCCCAGGCCGGTGACACCCTGCTACAGGATGAACAGCCTACACCCAACAGCAGAAAACAACAAAATGCCCACAGCTGCCCCAAAGTTTTTGGAGAAATGAGCTCAAATGGAAAATAGCCTCTGTGGCTGGGGGACAAGACAGCAACAATTAGCTAATGGTACGTACACCATGAACCTCGCTCGCGAGCACAGGGTGCGGGAAAGAGCACTCAAGGGAAGACTGGACTGGCTTTTAACATCTTCCTTTCAAAAGGCACGTTCAAAAAAAAAATAAATAAATAAATAAAAAAAAAAGAAAAAAAAAAAAAAGGCACGTTCACTTCGGGGTAAGTTTATATTCTGGAGAAGGCACTGTGCCTTCTGGGGCCAAATTAAAGACAACAGGAGTGGGGATCTTAAATTTACAGCAAACTGGAAAGTCCCAAATGCCAGAATTTCAGCCTTAGGCCACTGAACCCATGTGGTTTGATTTTTCCTCTGTAGCAGCAAGCAGACTCCCTCTGCTTTATCTTCTGTGGTTCCTGGGTGTCTTGGAACAGTGCTTCTGAAAAGTTAATGCGCACAGCAATCAGCCAGGATCCTAATGAAATGCAGATTCTAACTCAGCGCTGGGGCAGGGCTTCAGAACGTGCACTTCTAATTTGTTCCCGTGTGAGGCTGGTGCTGCAGGTCCCTGGACCACACTTTGAATACTAAGGCCACCAAGAAGTCCTACTGGTTGGTAGCAGGGAAACTGAGGGCTCCATGATATCTAGGAGTCTATCCCTTGGGGGAGGTTACAGCGAGGGCAGCAAATGGCACTTCTGAGCTCCCACTTTCAGGCCCTGTATCATGTGTTGTTACCTCCGGTATGCAATCACTTTGCTTATGTGAGACTGCTAGCCTCTTATTGGGGTATATCTACAAGAAATTTCTGTGATGATTTGAGCTCCAGAGGATCAAAAACATTCCTTATAAAGGGAGGAAGGGAGATGTGGGTGTCATGTGCTTGTAGCATCTTATATTTGTAGTTAAATACGAGATGCCGCCTGCCTTCCAGCTTCTTTTAAAAGAGGATTCATGGTGGGGGAGTGGAGGAAGGAGGGTAAATGTGGATATATATAGCCAATTCATGTTGTCACACAGCAGAAACCAACACAGTATTGTAAAGTAATTATCCTCCAATTCAATAAAAGAACTTGCCAATCATCATTTCTGCCTGAAACTTATGAGATACCTTCAGCATATCCTTTCTGAGAAAAATGATGAAAAATTAAGCTTAAATACATTTAAGAAGTCATGTAGTCATGTATGGATGTGACAGTTGGACCCTAAAGAAGGCTGAGTGCCTAAAAATTGATGCTTTCGAACTGGGGTGTTGGAGAAGACTCTTGAGAGTCCCTTGGACTATAAGGAGATCAGACTAGTCAACCCTAAAGGAAATCAACCCTGAATATTCACTGGAAGGACTGAAGCTGAAGCTGAAGCTCCAATACTGTGACTACCTGATGCGAAGAGCCAACTCATTGGAGAAGATCCTGATGTTCGGAAAGATTGAGGGCAGGAGGAGAAGGGGGCAACAGAGGATGAGATGGATGGATGGCATCACAGAGTCAATGGACATGGTTTGAGCAAGCTCCAGGAGTTGGTGAAGGACTATGGGACGCCTAGCATGCTGCAGTCCATGGGGTCACAAATACTCAGACATGACTGAGCAACTGAACATCATTTAAGAAAAGAAAAGAGCGGTTTCTAGGTCTGAAGATAACATCCGTTTCATTTCAGGACCTGCCCTGTCTGTAGGGTGCCAAAGTCTCTTCAGGCGCTTTCTGGGGCCCCCAAAGTGTGGAGATTCGAGTTGTTTTAAGCAGTTGTCGTCCTGTCCGCTACTCAAGTAGAAATCTGGCCAACAGAATGGGTGTGGGTTGATAAATAGAAACATGTTAGAAAATGTTCCTTTTCAGTTCCGTCAGGAAATTGAATCCTTCCCTAATTCCCCTATTCACATTTCCACACAACTCTCTAAGGCAGTTTCCTTACCCAACATGAAAATCCCTCTCAATACCATTCTCCAAGCAATTTTTATGTAAATAATAAAAAGCTAGCCTCAATCCTATTCCCTGAGGCACTCCTCAATTAACATCCTTTTAGGGTTTTTTTTTTTTTTTTTTTTACCGCTACCCTTTGTTTCCTGCCCTTTAGCCAATTTCCAAAGGAGTCTGCCAGCTTTCCACTTACAGCTCCTGTCTTATACATCAACCCGCGATGCAGAACATTTTGTGAAAACCCCCTCAGCAAAGCTGGACTGCCTGCAAGGCATCCCACTGCATGCTCATCCTCCCCAGTAGCAAGGGTTTCAAAAGATTCCAGTGGGCTCTGGAGACCCGACCTTCCCTCCCTGGAGGCGCTATGGGCCCTCCTCCATCGGACCACACTCGCCACGCCAGAGAGCCTTGTTCAACTCCTCAAATAGCTTCTTAATGTTCCAGGAAGCCCCACATCAAAAGTACGGGCTCGGAGGCTCCCTAGGACTCAGACACAAGGAAGACAGTCTGTGGGAGAGGAGAGGTGTGATCGGCAAAGGCCTCCATGGGAAGGTCTGGAGACATGGGAAGGTCTGGAGAACGTGGGCAGAGCTCCGAGTGACTCCTGCCTTGTGCCCATCTTCCAAGAAAGGGAGAGGAAGCCCGTGGGCACCCTACAACGCCTGCCGTTTCTCAGAGCAGCAGAGAGCTGAGTCCTGGCAGATCCCTCAGCCCTCCTGGATGCTCCGTGCCATGCCTACTGAGCACTTAGTATGTGCCAACCGCTGTGAACAAAAGCGGCAGAAGTCCTCACAACTTCTCAACAAGGTGCGCTAGACACAAATAAATTACAGAAGACGAATCAGGCAGGGTAAGGAGAGCGGCAGGACAGCCTTTCGGAAGACGTGGGTAAGGCCGGCATCTCTGGGAAGGCGCCAAGTGAACAGAGGTCTGAGATGTGACTTTCCACAGGACCCTTCCCATGGGGACGGGGGCTCCTCCTCTGGTTGAAGTGTGTGCGGACGGTATCAGACGGCTGGTGAAGAAGAGAGGCTGAGGGGGACACTGTCTACCCCCGCTGCCAGAGCCAGCCTGACGAAGATCTGAGAGCAGCCTTCTTCCTTTCTTTCCCCTGACCCTCTGCAGACAATTCCTTTCAGGCTCACTAAGACAGTATTTACCTGGGTGTACCAGTCTAGGCTCACCTGTCTGTCTCTTCCACATGAGTAGTCATTCTCAAACCTTTATGTTTTATGAATCACTTGCAGAACTCACAAAATTAAGATTCAAGGGCCCACCTTTAAAGATTCTGATTGTGGAGATCTGAGCCCAGATATCAGGCTGGGTGCCTGGCAAGTCACTTCAGTCTTGTTTGACTCTCTGCGACCCTATGGACTGTAGCCTGCCAGGCTCCTCTGTCCGTGGGATTTTTCAAGCAAGAATACTGAAGTGGGTGGCCGTTTCCTTCTTCAGGGGACCTTCCCGACCCAAAGATGGAAGCTGCATCTCTTAGGCCCCCTGTACTAACACCACTAGCGCCACCTGGGAAGCCCATCAGACTATGTAAAGAGGGGTAATTCCAAAGCAAAGGGTGGGGGACCCTCTCCTTGAAAACACAGTTTTCGGGCAATAAACTGCCCTGTGGCAAGGTCTGAGTCATCCTGTAAGTTTTTGCCCCCAGAACAGTGCCCAGATCCCAGCCCATGGAAGCATGCAGTAAGCCACCAAGGGAAGTGTTGCCCTTGCTGGACGTTTACACTTGTCCTACTTACAGTGAACAATCTGAGAGCTGGTCAGCTTCTCTGCCCTGAAAAGTCAACTTCAAGAGGTCAGAGATTCCATTCTGCACTTCTGTGGACCTTACCATGTCTTTCATAGAGTAAATCCCACTAGATTTTCAGGACATACTTGCTCAGACAGAATAGTGTTAATCCCGCAGTCACGTCCGACTCTTTGTGATCCCATGGGCTGTTAGCCTGCCAGGCTCCTCTGTCCAAGGAGTTCTCCAGGCAAGAATACTGGAGTGGGTTGCCATTCCCTTCTCCAGGGGATCTTCCTGACCCAGGGATTGAACCTGGGTCTCCTGCATCGCAGGCAGATTCTTTACCACCTGAGCCACCAGGAGTTGTAAACATTTCTGTCTCGGCTGTACCAGGTCTTAATTGCAGCATGTGGGATCTAGTTCCCTGACCAGGGATGGAACCCAGGTCCCCGACATGGGGAGCTCGCAGCCTGAGCCACTGGACCACCAGGGAAGTGTTGGTGAGACAGAGTAAGTGGGAAGAAAGGAGGAAGAGAAAGAATTCAGCATATAAGATCCATTCAGAAGACCCCCTAATCTCATGGTGACCCAACAATTTAAGCTTGTAAACTCCGATGCTCCCAGGCAGTCATCAAACTGTAATGTGCTGATATTCAAAAGATGTGGCAGACTCTCCTTTCTTTCCCCCATCCTCAGGGAAGCTGCTAACAGACCAAAAAAAGAAAAACCAGCCTGGGGGGAGCAGGAAGAAGTTGGAGGTGGAGGGCACCAGGGGCGTGGCTAATACGCCCCAGAATGAGCCCAGTGCTGCCGGCGCTCGCAGCCCTCCCCCCTCAAGAGCAGCTAGAGACGCCCTTAGCTTTGTTGCAGCCCCTGCTTTGCAGGGGAGCTGGGGACAAACAACTTTAACACGGTGCCTTCCCATGCTCAGGCGGCCACCGTGTCAGCGCGTGTCTAGTATTTGTTCGCCTCTCTATTACTGACGACCTTTCAGTGGCCTGTCCAGAGAGCTCACGCTACTGTAAGCTGATGCTGCTTCTTGAAGCCACTCTGAAAAAGAATTCATCAATTCTTCCATTTGCCAGATCTCGGCTACTCTGCTCGGATGTCCTCACCACTTTCACATCTTTATCAACTCAGCAAATTCTCCAAACCCTTTTTCCCTTTTAAGTACTCGAAGGAGGACGCGATGTCCCCACAGCTCATGCCCTGCTGTAGGCAGAAGCAGGAGCCCTCCCTGTCTGGGTGATGAGCAGCCCTCACGTCTGGTCTCTGCTTATAACCAGTCTTGGGCTTGAGACAGGTCATTTATCTCTTCAGCCCTCAGTTTTCTCATCCCTGATATCACTGTTTAAAAATTGAGAAAACCAAAAGACAAGAAAAATAAATATTATAACACCTGTTCTACCTTTCTCACAAAGCTATTGTCAAGATCAAAGGAGATTATGTGGAAGGGAACTACAAATTCTTTCTAATGCATGACATGTTTTGTTCTGTTTTGTTTTAATCTTTTGGCTGTGCTGCATGGCATGTGGGATCTTAGTTCCCTGACCAGGAATCAAACTTGTGCCCCCTTAATTGGCGGCATAGAGTCCTGACCACTGGACCACCAGGGAAGTCCCAGCATGTTTTTGTTATTTATTTATTATTTGGGGGCTCTGAAAGTAAGCTAGTTAGTGGAAGGAGGAGAGTTAAGAGTGAGCTCAAGGAACCTGGGGTTCAATTCCCAAAGTCTCACTTAAAATGGCAGTGACTGGGACTATTAATCCTGTTTTGGCAGATAAGCCAGGTGGCTCCCCAGGTAAACGCTGCTAGTAGGTGGTGGGAACTAAGAAGAATACAAATTCTCCTCCTCTCCACCCTCTGTGGCCAACGAACCCAGAAGCTCAGCCTACAGAAGTCTGAACATGGCATTTGTGCCAGAAGAAAATAAAACTCTAGCATATTTCATCACAGTTCAACAAACTGAGTAGATTCCTTCTATACTGACATTCTGGTAGGCTACCAAGACTGCACCCAAATTCTCTGTTGTGATTCCATCTATACTAGATGATGTCATGAAGAAATATACACTGAACTTGGGTTTGAGACCAACCTCTGCCCTTAGTGGTTAGGCAATACCACTTTGTTCATTCACATTTTAAAGTTTCTTGACAACCTGCCAGGAATACAAAATGAAGACGTGCTGATGAATCAGATGGGGAGTGTCGGGGAGGAGGAATTTGGGCATCACGTGCCTTACGTGGAGAGGGAAATGCAGGGGCCAGTGCCTGGGGATGGTGTGCTAGGGCGGCTCTAGGTATTTCAGTTTGGCTGGAAGTAATGTATTTCCACTGGGGAGTGGTGAGGGATGAGGCTTCTCAAATCTTCAGTGTCTCCCTTTGTGAAATGGAAGGTTAGCACAAGGCAGCCACTGGGAATGCTAATGGCTCAAATATTCCCCAACTCTTCCATCATAGGATGAGTTAGACCTGAGTGGGAATGACCACATGACCTCAGAGTATCTGGCTGCAAATGAATGAAGGGACATTTAAGTATGACTAATATGCCACCTACTACCCCAGAAGAAGCTGGTTGCTTTGGCTGTGGGTATAATTTTCTATGTGAAATGCACTAGATATTCTTGAGGTTTGATTATTTTTTTTGGAGTCTACTGACAACCTTTGACTTTTGAGGGTGGCTATCATCTAATAGGGGATTCTCAAGTGGCTTGGTGGTAAAGAATCTGCCTGCCAATGCAGGAGATGCGGGTTCATTCCCTGGGTCAGGAAGATCCCATGGAGAAGGAAATGGCAACCCACTCCAGTATTCTTGCCTGGGAAATCCTATGGACAGAGGAGCCTGGAGGGTTCCAGTCCACAGGGTCGCAATAGAGTTGG
The DNA here is from genome assembly GCF_019320065.1 of Cervus canadensis. Taxonomy (NCBI): domain Eukaryota; kingdom Metazoa; phylum Chordata; class Mammalia; order Artiodactyla; family Cervidae; genus Cervus; species Cervus canadensis. Next base: position 6,668,638 of record NC_057410.1, read on the forward strand.
ACACAGCTGAGCGTGTACACACATACCATCTAAGAGCTAAAAAAACTTTCTAAACCAGCTAAAATATTAGGATAGACAGTCTGAAGTTGTACCCAGTGCCTGGCTGTGATAGCTAGGGCTTTCATTTTCTCCACATGAGGCCAGAACTTTATAACTCAGGGAAGTAAGCGAGAAGGAGGAACTTCCTTTATATATAGAGGGGGTGGGGGGGAGGGGCTCTCCTATCTTCTACTCCTTTGTCTGGAATTCCAACGGCTTGTTCACCACGGAATCAAAGGTTCACTGAATAGATCAGTGAACAAATGGACTTGAATCTAGCTTGTTAGTCATCTGAGGAATATATTTCTGCTCATTAAAATGCCCTGTTTGCCTGAGATATTTTGGCTTCTGCTGTTTTCCCAGCATAATTATTAACAGCATCCCCACTGACTCTCAAAACGGTCCTGGTTGAGAGAGTTACGTTACCTAGTCTCCTGGCACGTAAATAATTAAAGGACCACTGTTCTTTATTCTTGTAGCTGCGCGTTGTAACCATTGGGACTGAACCTAACCATGGTGAGTTACTACGTCACAGGACTCACTTCACAATGGTAAGATCTCAGGGGTCTCAAGTGAGCAGGAGAACAGGTTACCGTGTCTCTTGCCTCAGGAGGAGAAGCCCAGTCTCTCCTGGTAAGCTATGGGGCACCTGCCATGTGACGAAGTCCCCTGCAAGCAGCCCTGGCCTAGGCAGACCTGTGGGTGGTCGGAGAGTGAGGTGTGTGACAGCCTAGCCCAGCAGCCTAGAACACAGGTGTAGAGAGAATGAACCATGCAACCCAGGCCTACAGCAGGGAGGACCTTAGGGTTACAAAACTGAAGTTCCTGAAACACTGAACAATAGTTATGACTGTTATTCCCAGACTGGTCTCTGGATCACCTGCTTCAGAACTGTCTAAATATGTGACAATCCCTAGGACCTCCACCCTAGACCTTGTGATTCAGGTTTTCAGAAGTGGATTCCAGGATTTACATTCTTTAACAAACTCCTCAAACTATTCTTATATGCATTAATACGATGAAAGTGAAAGTGAAAGTTGCTCAGTCATGTCTGACTCTTTGCAACCCTGTGGACTATATAGTCCATGTAATTCTCCAGGCCAGAATACTGGAGTGGGTAGCCTTTCCCTTCTCCAGGGGATCCTCCCAACCCAGGGATCGAACCCAGGTCTCCCGCATTGCAGGCGGATTCTCTACCAGCTGAGCCACAGGGGAAGCCTGCATTAATACAATAAATTAATGTGAAAAAGATACTCTGTGTTTAACTGAAACATTCAAGTGAAATTATTATTGTTCAGGAGAGGATCAGAGGATCTCCAGTGAGAAGAAATGTTTGACAGAATGTACAGGTTGGCTCCTCTGTGTGACCACAAATTTCAAGAGTTGCCAAGCTAGATTATTTGGTGTGTGTCCAAGTAAATTTCAAATTCTGGTTTTATTCAAATGGCTTGTTAGCAAATCTCGAGACACTTCCCAATGGGAACCATCCATGTGGATGACACACAGGTGCATCACAAGTGATTTTTTTTAACAACTAGACTGGAAATGCAAACGTTACAGATGCAAATAGACAGGCTAGGGCATAAAGTCTCCCCTGTATGTAAAGTCAGATGGTACTGGAATTGAAGAAAGCAGTTCTATACACTCTTGACATGTGACTATTTTCCCCCCAGACATTTTCAGAATGCTGATAGTGATGGGAGGAGGGTATGAGACTCCCCAAGGGGGGCATCAACCCGACTGAGAAGGCAGATGTATGAGACGCTGTAGACGTGGGACTAGAAAGGAGGTTCCAGAAATTGCTCACAAAGCTGAACTCTCAGAACAGAGAGTAGAGTGGTGCTTGCCAGGGGGAGCAGGTGGGAGAGAAATGGAGAGAGAATGGTCAAAGGGCACAGGCCTGCAGTTGTAAGATGAATACGTCCTGGTGATCCAAAGTACAGCATGGTGATTATAGTTAGATATCTGTATATAGTGTATTTGATATACTGTTGGTTGGCCAAAAAGTTTGTTTGTGTTTTTCTATAAGATGGTATGGAAAAACATGAACAAACTTTTTGACCAGCCCGATATATATATAATACACATTGTTGCTGTTTAGTCACTAAGCCGTGTCTGACTCTTTTGCGACCCCATGGACTGGAGCCCGCCAGGCTCCTTCGTCCGCGGGATTTCCCAGGCAAGAACACTGCAGTGGGTTGCCATTTCCTTCTGCAGGGATTGAACCCACAGCTCTTGTGTCTCCTGCACTGGCAGGCAGATTCTTTACTACCGCACCACCTGGGAAGCCCCACATACATACATATAAATATATATATTACATATAATGTGTGTGTGTACAAAATATGTGTGTAATACTGTATTATATACTTAAAAGTTGCTAAAAGAGTAAGCCTTAAACGTTCTCAGTACAGAAAGGGACTGGTAATCATGTGATGTGATAGAAGTGTTAGCTAATACCACTGTGATGATCATTTTGTGATACGGTTGATCCTCAAACAACTAGGGGGTTAGGGGCACATAGCCTCTGCACAGCTGAAAATCTGCATACAGCTTAAGCAGTCAGCTCTCACGGTGGTTCCTCCATACCTGTGGTTCAATCAAACTCGGACTGTGGAAGAAGTGTGGTATTTACTGCAGGGAAAAATCTGTACAAGTGGACCTGCGCATCTCAATCTCATGGTGTTCAAGGGCCAACTGTATATAACACATCAAAACACTGTACATCTTAAAATTACACAACGTCATGCGTCGGTTCTATCTCAGGAAGACTGGAGGGGGAAAGGTGCCAAATACAACTGCTCTAAACTACCAAAGTATCCTTAGATAGAACTCAGCATTTTCCTTTTGTACAGGGGGGATCCACTGTTATGAAGGTCTGCAGTTTATACAACTTGGGGAGTTTTTCCAGCTTTATTGAGAAATAATTGACATATGTCACTGTATAAATTTAAGGCAGATGGCATGATGGTTTGATTTATGTATTATAAAATGATTACCAGAATAGGTTCAACTAATACCCATCTTCTCATATAGATGCAATAAAAAGGAAAGAAAAAAAGAATAAAGAGGAAAACTTTTTTCTCCTTGTGATAAGAACTCTCAGGATTTACTCTTAACTACTTTCCTATATATTGTAGAGCAGTGTTAACTATAGTCATCATGTTGTACATTACATCCCTGGTATTTACTTGTCTTATAACTGGAAGCTTGTACCTTTTGATCACCTTCTTCTAATTCCCCTTCACCTCCATTGCTGGTAGCTACAAGTCTGATCTCTTTTTCTATGAGTTTTGTTGTTGTTCAGTCACTAAGTCATGTCTCTTAGTGAACACATGGGCTGCAGTACACCAGGCTTCCCTGTCCTTTACCATTTCCTGGAGTTTGCTCAGACTCATGTCCTTTGAGTCGGTGATGCCATCCAATCATCTCATCTATGAGTTAGATTTTTTTTTGTTGTTTTTTTTTAGATTCCCCATGTAAGTGAGATAATATAGTATATTTTTCTTTCTGGGAAGCTCTCTTTAAGAAACAGAATACAGAACTTCCCTGGTGGTCCAGTGATTAAGAATCCATCTGGCAATGCATGGGACATGGGTTTGATCCCTGGTCTGGGAAGGTCCCACATACCACAGAGCAATTAAGCCTGCACACCTCAACCACCAGGCCCGTGTGCCTAGAGCCCGTGCTCTGCAAGAAGAGAAACCACAGCAACGAGAAGCCTGCACGCTGCAACTGGAGTAGCCTCCACCTGCCGCAACGAGAGAAAGCCTGCGTGCAGCAGCGAGGATCCAGCACATCCAAAAAGAAACTCAGTGAATACATGAATTTTAAAAAGAATACAGGAATAATTATGAATACAAACTTAGATGCTAATGTGACTGCTTGTTAGGAATGAGAAAAGAAATTGCAGCAAATTACTGAAATCATGAAAAATGAGGTCTTTTTCTTTTGAGGAATGATTATAAGGAAATGATTTCTGATTGTAACCTTGCCTCTCCTCACCACAAAGAACTGTCTACCTCTCCCGGTAACAACAAGGACTCAAAGAGGGCTGGTCTGGGTGAACAGCACTGATACTTAACACTGAATTAATTAGCATCTTTGTAAATCTGCCTCTATACTGCAAACTAGATTTCCTTTCTTAATTAATTAGCTAATGCATCAACATTTATTAGTTGGAAAGACAGATGATGATTAATCTTCAAGATTTCACAGCAGGTATATTCAAAATGGATAGCCAACTAGGACCTATCGTAGAGCACATGGGACTCTGCTCGGTGTTATGTGCCAGCCTGGGTGGGAGGGGGTTTTGAGGGAGAATGGATTCTGGTATGTGTGTGGCTGAGTCACTTTGCTATTCACCTGAAACGACCACAGTACTGTTAATTGGCTATACCCCAATACAAAATAAAAAGTTTAAAGTTCGAGAAAAAAAATAAGATTTCACAGTGGGGAGGACACTTCTCTAGGAGGGCGATGGTAGAAAGTCTCCAAAAGCAGATTCTGGTTTGCACCTTGTTTTATGTCCCTGGATGTGTTCCAGTGTCTCCTGGTTTACAGTCTATGTGAACTTGAGTAGAATTTGTATCCGACTGTTGTGTGAAAATTGTGCACGCTAAGTTGCTTCAGTCATGTCCAAGTCTGTGAAAATTGTACAAACCTTAATTATGTTGAATTGGTTCATGGTGCTTTTCAGGTCGACTATATCTTTTTACCTTTCTGTTTATTCATTCTATTCATTTTTGAGAGTTTGACTTTGAAACTCCAACTTAAAACCTTAACTTATCTACTTAAAAATAATTTTTATCATATACAGTAATATATAGTAATTTTTTTGTAATATACAGTACAACTGTATGTAACTTTGTATTTCCCAAGTCTCATCACACTTTCATAACTTATACAATAAAAAAAAGAAGGAAAGAAAAATGAGTGGATTCTGGTTCTCCTCGCCTCAAATATGGACCTACCACAATGGTTTTCTTCATCATGAGGATGGGGCAGAGCTGATTGATGTTCTGGGACTTCGGAGGCTGGGTCTTAAAACAGTTGTAGCTTCTGCCTGCGTCTCTTGAATTCACTCTTGGGAGGCTTCTGAGAGTCCAGCTGCAGTAAGGCCATGAGAAGCCGGAGCCACATGGAGACGCTGTGTGTAGCTGCCCGGGCTGAGCTCTCAGCTGATGGCTCCCTGTGACAGCCATTTGGACCTTCAGCCCCTCTCGTCTTCAGATGACGGTAACCCCCACTGACATCCCGCTGTGTGTATGTAGAGACTCCAAGGGAGAAGCTCCTAGCTGAGCCCACGCGGCCCACAGAAGTGTGCAAGATAATAATAAATTCTTCCATTAAGCTTCTAAGTCAACAGAGGCACAAAGGAGTGTGATGTCCCCCTTCCAGCCCCTCCTCCCTACAGGACTGGTGAGCGTGAACACGGGGCAGTGAGCCCTCTGGAGTTGGCTCCTTGGACCAACTCATCCGAAAGCAGCATCCGCTCCTCTTCTCCTGTCCGCCAGCAGGTAAATACCAGGGAGACGGCCCTCTGTGGGCTGGAAAGAGGAGAGCCTACAGTGGCCCAGGAGGTGAGATTAACGTGAGGGCCGGAGGTGAGAAACAGAAAGTCCGTTTTGGTCCGAGATCCAAAGCATGGTTTCTAGCCTAACTTTATCCTCACTAAAAAGTTATTTTCATCCCAGACTCCTGTGTCTGTTTTTTAAATGGGTTCAGAAAACTCAGAGGGAAAAAAGATAAAATTGTTTTTCTTCCTCAGACCTCAACAAGCAACCTTCTTCCCTTCTCAAGAACTAGAAAGCAAAGTTTACTTTTAAGTTTTTGAAAATTTCACTCTGCCTCATACTCCAAATCAAGGGTGCCTTCCATTCTCTCTTTCTCTGTCTATTTGGCTGTGTCGGGTCTGAGTTGCTGCACAAGGATTCTCTCGTTGTGGTGTCCGGGCTCAGGAGTTGCTCTGAGGCGTGTGGGGAATCTTAGTTCCCTGACCAGGGATCACATCTGCGTCCCCTGCAATACAAGGTGGATCCCTAACCGCTGGGCCGCCAGAGAAGTCCCTGCCTCAGTTCTTATTATTAACACACTGCTTCGTGAAACGCTTTTCTGACGTGCTTCCATGTGGTTTTCCTGGTCCCTGCCCTGACTCAGATCCTCGCTGCCACGTGGGGTCACTTGTGCGGTGGTCTCCCCATCTGTATCTCCCCACCCCTGCACCGCCATCCACAGGCTGCTATAAGCTAAGGCTTCCACTGCCTCACCCACCGACTACACTGCTCCCCGTGCTCAAAACCTGCTCTTGCCACCCTGGGTCCAGCTCAAGGCCCTCCAGGATAATGAGCCTGATTATAGCTACTGGCCCTTCAAGCTAATCTTCCAAACTCACTGATTCTGTAAGGCAAATTTATTTCACACCGACTTATTCCTGCTGCCTTATTTCTCTTGTTCTACTTATCAACGCCGAATATTCACTGGAAGGAGAGATGCTGAACCTGAATCTCCCATACTTTGGCCACCTGATGCAAAGAGCCGACTCACTGGGAAAGACCCTGATGCTGAGAAAGACTGAGGGCAGGAGGAGAAGGGGTTGACAGAGGATGAGATGGTTGGATGGCACCATCGACAATGGACATGAGCCAACCAAACGTGAGTTTGAGATGGTGAAGGACAGGGAAGCCTGGCGTGCCACAGTCCATGGAGTCACAAAGAGTCAGACATGACTGAGCAACTCAACAACTACTACTTATCTTGTCCTTCTTCAGATTAGATGGTTCTCTCTCCCTTCCCTGAATTCCCGTAGTCTCTCAGGAGTCAGGACTCACAGGGTTTGGTTGATTATTCTTTGGCTAGTCTTACCTTAGAAGTGGCCCAAAATTCCGATTCCATGAGGACACATTCCGCAGTGTGCTACTTGATAAACACTACTGGGCTCATGAGCTCTATATAAACAACTAGTGAGATTTTGTGGTCTTGATGGAATAGGAACTACAAGCTAATATTTATTATGCCAGATTCTGTTTTAAGTACTTTTTATATGTCATTTAGTTTGTTCCTTGGGTTCCTGGGCATAAGAATTCTATTGTCCTCTTTTTACTGAGGAGGAAACTGAGATTTAAGTAAAGTAACTTTCTCAAGGTCACCCAGCTAGCAAATAAAGAGGCAGAGCTTGAGGCCAAGACTTGATACCAGTCTGAGTTTCTAACCTCAATATCACACTGCCTCCTAAGGGATTTTTCAGGGCTCTAGGGGATCACTGTGGACAGAGACTGCAGCCATGAAGTTAAAAGATGCTCCTTTGAAGAAAAGCTATGACAAACCTAAGCAGCATATTTAAAAGCAGAGATGTCACTTTACTGAGGAAGGTTCATATAGCCAAAGCTGTGGTTTTTCCAGGAGTCATGTATGGATATGAGCGTTTGACCATAAAGAAATCTGAATGCTGAAGAACTGATGCTTTTGAACTGTGTAACTCGAGAAGACTCTTGAGAGTCCCTTGGACTGCAAGAAGATCAAACCAGTCAATCCTAAAGGAAATCAACCCTGAATATTCATTAGAAGGACTGATGATGAAGTTGAAGCTCTAATGCTTTGGCCACCTCATGCGAAGAACCGACTCACTGGAAAAGACCCTGATGCTGGGAAAGACTGAGGGCAGGAGGAGAAGGGGGCGACAGAGGCTGAGACGGTTGGATGGCATCACTGACTCAATAGACATGAGTTTGAGCAAAGTCATGTGAAGGACATAGTGAAGGAGATCGTGAAGGACAGCCTGGTGTACTCCAGTCCATGGGGTTGCAGAGTAGACATGACTTAGCAACTGAATAACAAAGGCCATCTTCCCACATCATTATGCACCAATATTGTTTTTTATGAATTGGCCAGACTGCAGAAAAGTACACCGTACAATAAAACATGCTCGTTCCCAAAATGGGATTTTGGCCTGGGTCATGAAAAGCTACTGAGAATCAGAAGACCGTAAATGTTCAGATGTCAATGTGAGACTTTAAATATTGTCCAGGTTTTCATGGGCGACAACAGGGGCAGTCTCCAACAGAATAGTCAATTCTTTTCTTCAGATGAGAGTGAACACTGGGAATCCCCCATAAATGCAAAGCCTTCCAGAAGCCGGTGGGTAATGAAGACTAAACCATGTACCAGACTGTATGCCAGGCAATTCTGCAGATGTTCTCATTTGCTTTTCTAAGCATCTCGTGAGTCTAGGCCACTCCACCCCACCTGCAGGCTGAAAGAACCTGTAGAGGTCACGGGTAACGCCAGTGCTAGGGTTGGAATTTAGATATTGGAGCCGAAGGTCTTTCTTCTTTTAGAGAATTCTGTTTCAGATGAAAGAAAAAAATAAAATCTGGGACTTCTGGTGGTCCAGTGCCTAGGACTCCAAGCTCCTGCATTAGGAGGCCTGGGTTTGATCCCTGGTCAGGGAACTAGATCCCACATGCCACCACAACTAAGAATTTTCAGGCTGCAAATAAAAGATCCTGTGTGCTGCAACTAGGACCCGGCACAGCCAAATACAGATAAATATTTTTTAAAAAGAAAGAAAAGAAAAAAAAAATCTAGAGGAAGACAACCAAGAATGAGCTAAATGAGTGATCCTGAGTCACAGAAAACAGCTGACTGGAATCCTGAACACCAAGGGGAGGAAAAATGAAGCCGAGAGAAAATCAGGCTCCTTGTGGTTCAGTCTGGCGGGGACTGGAGTGGGGGGGCCCTGCTGAGTTGATACAGTTGGCTTTTCAAACCAGTCCCCAGACAGAAAAAGATCCCGTTCTTCCAAGAGCTGAAAAGGGGCCTAAAGTCAACAGCGCAGTCTTGGAATGGAGGCCAGAAGGCGAGAAAGACATTAAGAGGAATCCTAGCTGTCGGGAGGGCCTGCCACAGGCCAGAAAGGGGGCGTGGTGTGGAGGACATCTGGAGGTTTAGGCTGCAGGCCCAGGACATGCTGCCTGAGGACCAGGTCACGAGGTTTGTGCTGGACGGGGTGGAGAATTGCTGGAAAGAAGGTGCTGAATGCCTCTGAATTCACCAACCCTTTCCTTCTCCACTTGAATTCTTTAGGGTGATATACAAAAGCCGAACAGTGATGAGCTTCGTCAGGCAAGAGGATGGAGACCTGGTGGGGGGGCGTTTCCTTTCTGAGAGGAGAGGCTCCAGTTACATGGAGAAAAGATGCTGTGGACCAGGGGAGGGTCAAAACACTTCCCTTTTTCGCGGAACAGGCCTCCGCTCGGTTGGTGGGGGCCTCTCATGGAATTCAGTTCTTCTTGGCCAGATATCCCTACCTTAGAACTTGGAAGACATGAGGGAGGCTCCGCAAACCTGGCGGCTGCTCGTTGGGTTTGGCAAACGCAAGATTTTTCCAGCGCCTGTGTTCAGCAAAACTGAGAATGTGTTTGGCTAGAAACCCTTCTCTAATTTTTAAACCCCTGTGCATTTTTTTTAACGTAAATTTGATCCACATGGTTTCGATTTATTTTTATTTAACTCATCAAATCGAATTAGGAGCTACAATGATGAATGGGAACAATGCTGATTTCCAAGAAGATTTTTGAGCCTTTTTTCTTAGAACAAAATCACATTCCAAACACCACCCACCCCCCAACCACACCCCCCCCCCCATTCCCCTCCCTGCAACCGTTAAAACTACCAGACTGAGCTGAGTTTGAAATTTAGAACCCAAATGTGAAATAAAGATCTATGCTTGGCAAAGATGAAGCATAGCAGAGGAATGTTCTTAGGAAGTCACGGTTAGAAAGCCAGCATAGACTTGGGGTGGGGGTAGAGACTGAAGACAGAAGGGAGTGGGTTCTTCTCCATTAGATAGTTTAAGTAGATCTACCTGGCTTTGGGGGCTCCTAACAGCAGCCCCTGAGCTGTTTCTCTAGGGTCTGACTTTATCACTACTACCCAGGGAAAAGGAACTTCTGCTCCAAGATTGGGGCCGGGGGTCCCTGGTACCCATCTCTCTTTCTTCTACACTTCTCATAGGAGTGGATTCAAGCTGCTCTCCCCACCTCCTCTCCAATCTTCCTCCCTGTTTCCTGGCTCTGGCTAAGGCCTCTCCATCTGGAAACATTTAAAATGTACAACAACTTTAATCTCGTGCAAAGGAGTCTTGAGATCTGCACTACATACCCATTAAGCTAAATTATAGGTGCACAATCTCATTTTGCACAATTCTGTCTGGCCTTGGTTGGCACACACGAAAAGCCATTCCTGTCTTTCCCAATTACTTTTTCTACCACACCATCATTTTCTACAACATCAGTCTGAAGCCAGCCATATTTCTCTGAGAATCTCTGGCCACTAACACCCCAAGACAGAGGTACTCTCTTCAGAGTCCCTTGAAACAGTCCTCAGGGGGGCCCTTGGACACGGCAAAAAAATCTCCTTAAATTCAGCTTCTCTCCCTACAGAGCCTGAGCAAATCAGACAAACTTGAGTATGAGTTAATACTCAACTCATATGAGTTGTTAGTTAATAACTGTACAGCCAAGGGGAGTCAATTTTCTTCCCCGAATCTCAATTTCCTGATCTGTAAAATGGGTATACTAACCATATATACCTCACAGAATTGTCGTGAGGATTTTTTTAAAAAGTATGTTGTTTGGCCCAGACTCAGTAATCAATAAATGTTACTTGTTATTGTTTTCATAAAGGTGCTACACTTTATTCAATTCTACAACTTTCCTAAGAGCACATACATTTTCCTAGAGGTTGCTGGTTCCCTTTTAAATCCTCCCCCATCCCTCATCAATGCTAAAACAACCACACCACTTCTCTGAGAATCAGCATCACTCCAGACAGGTAACATGAAGTTTCTGATCAACCGATGGATTTTTCATTAATCCTCGGGGAATCTCCCAGGGTGGCCCTCCTTGGGATCCAGAGTAGCACAGTGACTGGAAGATCTACAACCTAACTGCATGGAGAGATCATTTTTCTGAAAACCAAACTTCTCACTTTATATAGAAAGTATATGTGTGTTTACGTGTGTACTGGCGTGTGGAGGGTGAGGAGGTTTTCATTCTCCTTTAAGGAACAAAATGGTTAATTAGCGCTTCCTTAGAACACTCCCCCATCTCCTACCAAACACAGTCACACTTCATCGATTTTTTTTTTTTTTTTTTTTTGGTGGTGGTGGTGGGGGGAATAGAGAGGTGACAGTACCATTTAATATGCCTGATAAAGGCCTCGCTCTCAAGGGGGAAATAAGGATGCCCGTGAGTCTAGTATTGGGCTTCCCAGTTGGCACTAATGCTAAAGAACCCGCCTGCCACTGCAGGAGACATAAGAGATGTGGGTTTGCAAAGCAATCTATAGATTCAATGCAATCCCCATCAAGCTACCAATAGTATTCTTTACAGAACTAGAACAAATAATTTCACAATTTGTATGGAAATAAAAAAACCTCGAATAGCCAAAGCAATCTTGAGAAAGAAGAATGGAAGTGGAGGAATCAACCTGCCTGACTTCAGACTCTACTACAAAGCCACAGTCATCAAGACAGTGTGGTACTGGCACAAAGACAGAAATATAGATCAATGGAACAGAATAGAAAGCCCAGAGATAAACCCACATACCTATGGACACCTTATCTTCGACAAAGGAGGCAAGGATATACAATGGAAAAAAGACAACCTCTTTAACAAGTGGTGCTGGTAAAACTGGCCAACCACTTGTAAAAGAATGAAACTAGAACACTTTCTAACACCATACACAAAAATAAACTCAAAATGGATTAAAGATCTAAATGTAAGACCAGAAACTATAAAACTCCTAGAGGAGAACATAGGCAAAACACTCTCCGACATAAATCACAGCAAGATTCTCTATGACCCACCTCCCAGAATATTGGAAATAAAAGCAAAAATAAACAAATGGGACCTAATGAAACTTAAAAGCTTTTGCACATCAAAGGAAACTATAAGCAAGGTGAAAAGACAGCCTTCAGAGTGGGAGAAAATAATAGCAAATGAAGAAACAGACAAAGATTTAATCTCAAAAATATACAAGCAACTCCTGAAGCTCAATTCCAGAAAAATAAATGACCCAATCAAAAAATGGGCCAAAGAACTAAACAGACATCTCTCCAAAGAAGACATATAGATGGCTAACAAACACATGAAAAGATGCTCAACATCACTCATTATCAAAGAAATGCAAATCAAAACCTCAATGAGGTACCATTATACACCAGTCAGAATGGATGTTATCCAAAAGTCTACAAACAATAAATGCTGGAGAGGGTGTGGAGAAAAGGGAACCCTCTTACACTGTTGGTGGGAATGCAAACTAGTACAGCCACTATGGAGAACAGTGTGGAGATTTCTTAAAAAACTGGAAATAGAACTGCCATATGACCCAGCAATCCCACTCCTGGGCATACACACCAAGGAAACCAGAATTGAAAGAGACATGTGTACCCCAATGTTCATCACAGCACTGTTTATAATAGCCAGGACATGGAAGCAACCTAGATGCCCATCAGCAGATGAATGGATAAGAAAGCCATGGTACATATACACAATGGAATCTTACTCAGCCATTAAAAAGAATACATTTGAATCAGTTTTAATGAGATGGATAAAACTGGAGCCCATTATACAAAGTAAAGTAAGCCAGAAAGATAAACACCAATACAGTATACTAACACATATATATATGGAATTTAGAAAGATGGTAATGATAACCCTATATGCAAGACAGAAAAAGAGACACAGATGTATAGAACAGACTTTTGGACTCTGTGGGAGAAGGTGAGGGTGGGATGATCTGAGAGAACAGCATCGAAACATGTATATTATCAAGTGTGAAACAGATCGCCAGTCCAGGTTGGATGCATGGATGACCCAGAGGGATGGGATGGGGAGGGAGGTGGGAGGGGGGTTCAGGATGGGGAACACTTGTAAATCCATGGCTGATTCATGTCAATGTATGGTAAAAACCACTACAATATTGTAAAGTAATTAGCTTCCAACTAATAAAAATAAATGGAGAAAAAAAAAGAGAGAGATGTGGGTTTGATCCCTGGGTTGGGAAGATCCCCTGGAGAAGGAAATGGCAAGCCACCCCAGTATTCTTGCCTGGAGAATCCCATGGACAGGGGAGCCTAGCGGGCTACAGTCCATGGGGTTGCAAAGAGTCAGACATGACAGAAGCAACATAGCATGCACGAATATAGCCTTTAATGGTTTCCTCTGGCCAGGAGGACTTTTAGCAGTGATTCAGGGGTCCTAGTGTTGGCCAGAATAGAGGGAGTGGCCATCCATCAACATCCAGGGGAACTCAGACGCTCTGTTGTCGAGATCCTCATCATGCAGAATTGCTATGAAGGCTAAAAGAGACAGCTGCAAATGGGAAATAGTATTTCCACCAAGCTGTTCTCACTTGAGATCCTGGGTGATACTAGGACATGCGCGTTGTCTCCTATTCCTGCTATTCACTGGAGATTTCCTTCTGGTGAGACTTCCTGTAGCTGGGTATATTTTAGATGTCAACCTCAACCTCAGTTAAGGACTCTGAAGGAATCAGTCCTGCTCACAGCGCTGCCACAAGGCTGGGCCTGGGTGGCTGACTGTGCCCATTGATGGTTCTGGAGTGGACACAGTCTACAGGCTGTGAAGGCAGTTGGGACCTGGTAGAAAAGGTGAGTTGGGCCATTGAGATTCCTCTCTGGTAATTTGAGGGAGTGAGAAACTGGGTGGCCTGATAGCAGAGACCTATGGAGCATGACTGGTCTTAGAGCTGCCTTGCCTCCAGAATCACCTTCTCCTCCATAAAGCCTGGCTCTTCAAAGGTTCTCGTGGACCCCATAAATATCTCTTCCGAGAGTAAGAAAATAAGCACCTCCTTCTGAGTCAGCATGAGTGGGTTTCTGTTTCCCTCAACAAAAAGAGCCTTTACTGCAAACATAGCAGCCACCCTTGGGAAGAACATGCAGATGGAGCTATGTCTAAACAGTCTGAGCATTTCCAGAGGCACTGTTTTAACAGTTAATTACACAGTATGCAAACACTGCTGGGTCCCAGCTCACCCGGCCCTGGCTCTCCTCCACTGCAGAAACTGCAGACCTTCCTCTCTCTCCCAGCCTCCTCTGTAGCTAGGCGAGGCCAGGTACCACAGTCTGGGCCAACGAGATGCAAGTGCATGTCTACTGGGACAGAGGGGCGGCTCCCCTTCCTCCTGCCTTTTATGAAAACGTTACGCTTGAACCTGCGTTACCATCTTGCAAACACGAAGGGAAAAAAGCCAGAGAGATGTCACCCCTGGCACATCGGAGGTGGTGCACCAACATGAACAGCCACCAAATTCCAGCCTTCTTGGTATGTGAGAAAATACACCCATCAACTACTATTACTTAGAGTTTTCTATCACTTAGAAACAGTATCTTTTCTAAATGATATACCTTGAAATAGAACTTGATGTTGTTTACTATATTATAAGAAAAATGATCTTTTAAACCAAAGATATGAAAACTTGTTTTTCAGTTAACTTTTAAACATCAACTGAATCATACCAGCTTTCCAGGCAATTAGAATCTAAGAGGGAATAAAATATGTATGTAAATCACCATGCTATAAGCAGAAAGTGAAAACACTCTCCAGGTACCTGGAGTACGGGGAGGCGTGACTTCCTGTTGGGGGAGAGGAAAGCAGGAGAAGTATTTACATTAAATCCTAGAGATAAAAAAGAGTCTGGATGCTTGGAGATGAGGGGGAAGGGCATTCTAGGCGGAAAGAATAGTTTGAGCAAATATGGGAAACTAAAGATCATATACCAAAAATAAGTTCATTTTGGCTAGTGTTAGGGGACCAAAGATCAGATTTTTTTTTTTTCTAAGTTGGACCAAATGATAACAAGTCCTTATAATTTGTTATAATAAATTATAACAATGCCAAGTGAAGGAGTGTGGGCTTTATTCTCTGAGCCTTGGGGTGTTGTTGAAGGTTTCTGAGCAAACAGGTGTCAGAGCAGCTGTTTCGGAAAACTGCTCTGACGGCAGTACGTGGGCTGGACTGAGGAGGCAAGGGATGCCATAGGCCATGCAGCCATCTGGGCAGGAGGTGATGGAGAAGGAACCAGGACGGCTGAAGTGAGAGCGGAGGGGAGAAGGGGGACAGCCGTGAGAGGCCATGCAGAAGCGCGTGGGACGTGAGCTGCCCACTGCCTGGATGTGGGGCGACAGTCAGGGCAGGGGCAGAAAACGTGTTCTTGTACAAAGAGAAATAAAAGCCCCGGTGGTACCTCTGGAGCTGGAGACAAGAAGGGTTTGATGTAGATGTTGGAGTCATGCACCTTCAGGTCATGGTCCCCGAGTCCCCTGGTCACTCCAATGGTCGCCATCACACGGGCCTAGGGGTACAAGCAGAGGGCCGTCAGAAACGCTGCCGCCAACAGGGAAGGCACGCCCGCCACGGGCTGTGAGGGCCGCAGTCACGTTCCCATCCCCACTGCCCCTGGCCGTTCAGTTCTGTGCGTAGTTGTTTTCGAGGACGAGCCCACCAAGGTTACTGACATACTTCAGGAGTGGCTTTTCTACCAATTACCTGCATTTGAATGGGCTGCTGCTGTCTCTTCGCAGACACTGGAGGGGTTATGTCCAATAAACTCAATACAATACATCCATGATGTCTACAGCTACTGAAATCAATTCAAACCAAATCCAACAGGATCCGTCATCCATACATCCCCCATCGGTCCATCTGTCCACCCATCCATCCATCCATCCATCCATTACCCCTCCTCATCTAACCATCTGCTATACACCCATTCTTCAAGTATTTACTGAATACCAGCTATGTCTCTAGTTCTGTGATAAAAGATATAAAAATGTCAGAGGCAGATCCTGCCCTTCCAGAGCTCATATATTTTACTTTATGGCTGGAGAAAATGTACCATTAGAAAGGTACCATTAGACTATAACCTGTCCTGCTAACATCCTCACACAATCCCCTCTAGGCAGAAAGGAACAAGATGTCACTGTGCTACAACTCCATAGACACCTCACAGCTGAGACCATGCCATCTGTAGCCTTCTCTACATGGTTGTCCAAATACTATTTGGACAACAATGGAAGCAATACTATTGCACTAATGCCTATACTGTCAGCCTAATGATCTTCTGGGAGACCACAGATACGATTCACCCAGACATTTATTGAGCACCTACTATGTGCAGATACCATCCTGCGGGGGACACATGTCTATGGTCTTGTACCTACTATAAAGGAACTTGGTAAGGGAAAGACTCGAGGTACGTGTCTGATTAACAATATATAGAATACGGCCGAGTGCTGAAAGACAAATAAACAATGGGTTATGTGAGTTCAGAGGAGGTAAAAATTCTACTAAGAAGGCTCCCTGGAGGAGGCGGGCGGCACTACATTTTTGTGCAGAAGGATGTCCAGCTCAGGTGAACACAGAGGAATGGAGTGAAAGTCACTCTGGGTTAACTGAAGCCCATGGCTCTAACATATGGCTCATCAACACTACACCTGGTGTAGTGGCGTGGTTCAAAGATCTATACTTGAATCCTTGCTCTGACGCTCTGGCAATAAGAGTAACCTAGAAATGCCAGGCCTCAGCAGTATGTGAACCGTGAACTTCCAGATGTCCAAGCTGGATTTAGAAAAGGCAGAGGAACCAGCAATCAAATTTCCAACATCCTCTGGATCATCGAAAAAGCAAGTGAGTTCCAGAAAAACATCTATTTCTGGTTTATTGACTATGCCAAAGCCTTTGACTGTGTGGGTCACAACAAACTGTGGAAAATTCTTAAAGAGATGGGAATACCAGTCCACCTGACCTGCCTCTTGAGAAACCTGTATGCAGGTCAGGAAGTCAAGAAGCAACAGTTAGAACAGGACACAGAACAACAGACTGGTTCCAAATCAAGAAAGGAGTACATCAAGCCTCTATATTCTCACCCTGCTTATTTACCCTATATGCAGAGTACATCATGAGAAACGCTGGGCTAGAGGAAGCACAAGCTGGAATCAAGATTGCCTGGAGAAATATCAACAACCTCAGATATGCAGGTGACAACACCCTTATGGCAGAAAGTGAAGAGGTACTAAAAAGCCTCTTGATGAAAGTGAATGAGAGTGAAAAAGTTGGCTTAAAGCTCAACATTCAGAAAAATAAGATCATGGCATCTGGTGCCATAACTTCATGGCAAATAGACAGGGATACAATGGAAACAGTGAGAAACTTTATTTTTGGAGGCTTCAAAATCAATGCAGAT
This sequence comes from Cervus canadensis, assembly GCF_019320065.1. NCBI lineage: Eukaryota > Metazoa > Chordata > Mammalia > Artiodactyla > Cervidae > Cervus > Cervus canadensis. The sequence goes on from NC_057410.1 coordinate 6,685,948, forward strand.
GGTGACTGCAGCCATGAAATTAAAAGACGCTTACTCCTCGGAAGGAAAGTTATGACCAACCTATACAGTAATATTAAAAAGCAGAGATATTACTTTGCCAACAAAGGTCCGTCTAGTCAAGGCTGTGGTTTTTCCAGTGGTCATGTATGGATGTGAGAATTGGTCTATAAAGAAAGTTGAGTGCTGAAGAATTGATGCTTTTGAAGTGTGGTGTTGGAGAAGACTCTTGACAGTCCCTTGGACTGCAAGGAGATCCAACCAGTCCATCCTAAAGGAGATCAGTCCTGGGTGTTCGTTGGAAGGACTGATGCTGAAGCTGAAACTCCAGTACTTTGGCCCCCTGATGCGAAGGGATGACTCATTGGAAAAGACCCTGATGCTGGGAGGGATTGAGGGCAGGCCTGGCGTGCTGCAGTCCATAGGGTCGCAAAGAGTAGGACACAACTGAGCGACTGAACTGAACTGAGAAATGCTAAGACGTGACGCTCTAACACATTACCATGGTCTTCATCCTACTTTCCCTCAAAAGGCTGTGAATTTGGAGCTGGATTCACATCAGAAGGTGGGCAGCTTTACATTTAAGTGGAAATGAAACAGTAATGCATTTTTACAAGGCCAGACCCACAGTGGGTAAAATGCAGACAGAGGATGTGAGCCTGGGGACCTCTGGCCAGGTGCTGCTCAGCTCGGAGCTCCCTTCAAGCTGAGACACATTCACCTTTAAGTGTGGAAATTCCGAGTCCCTTACGACCCTTTTGCTTTCCTCCCTGCTGCAGTACCTTCTCAAGTTGGACAAAGCACAGGTGGGCATTTTAGTCCAAAGAAATCTGATATTTCTGCTAGTTTACAAGTCCCACACCAGTCCTTCAAAGCACTGGCAGAAATCAAATGAAATTTAACAGCAGTGAAAGTATTCTGAAACTTCTAGGGAGATGTGTGCAGAAAAGAAAGAGAGAACCCTGGGAAGGATCTAGACAGAACTGATGTGTTGCATTCTAAACCTTCTTAACAGGTCGTGGAGTCCTGGGACAGAGGGGCAAGCTACTTTGGTACAGGGTATGCCTGGAGCCAATTGGAGCCACGGTGGGTTTTAAATAGGTCAAGAGGTACAATGACTGAATTCACCAACTACATATCACAGAACTGTCAAGCCCTAACTTGCTGGAATGCTGGAGGAACATGATATCCTGGTGAATTGCACTTTTTGCTGAACTGGGAAAAACCTTTCTCCTTTAAATCTTACTGTGGGTCATCACAGAAGAACACATTTGTCCATTTTTCAGTTGTACCAAGGAGAGTAAGTCAACAAAGGTCCATATACTCAAAGCTACAGTTTTTCCAGTAGTCACATATGGATGTGAGAGTTGGACTATAAAAAAGACTGAGTGCCGAAGAATTGATGCTTTTGAACTGCGGTGTTGGAGAAGACTCTCGAGAGTCCCTTGGACAGCAAGGAAATCAAACCAGCCAATCCTAAAGGCAATCAATCCTGAATATTCATTGGAAGGACTGATGATGAAACTGAAGCTCCAATACTTTGGCCACCTGAATCAAAGAGCTGACTCACTGGAAAAAGCCCTGATGCTGGGAAAGATTGAAGGCAGGAGGAGAAGGGGACGACAGAGGATGGGATGGATGGATGGCATCACTGACTCAACAGACATGAGTTTGAGCAAGCTCCGGGAGATGGTGAAGGACAGGGAAGCCTGGCGTCCACGGAGTCGCAAAGAGTTGGACACGACTGAGCGACTGAACAATGGAGAGTATGGGGCTTCCCTGGTGGCTCAGATGGTAAAGAATCTGCCACAATGCAGCAGACCTGGGTTTGTTTTCTGGGTCAGGAAGATCCCCTGGAGAAGGGAATGGCAACCCACTCCAGTATTCTTGCCTGGGAGATTCCATGGACAGAGGAGCCTGGTGGGCTACAGTCCATGGGATCGCAAAGAGTCAAACATGACTGAGTGACTAACACCTTCACTTTCTTTCAAGGAGAGTATACTGAACATAACTGAATAGCTTATTAAATACTTATGCATTAACTGATGGCCTGCCATGAGTCAAGTACCAGGCTAGACGGGTACTAAGGATATGAAGGCAACAGGATGTGGTCCTGAGCTTGGCGGAACTCACTGGGGAGCAGCAGGGTAATACTGAGAATCTCAGCGCCAGGAACACCAGAAAGTGTAGGTGCAGATCACTGGGCCGAGTGATGCTCACGACGGTGTCCACTGTACTCAGACACACAGAATCCTACCGGCAACACAGCCCCTCCCTGTCCTGACTCTCAACCAGGATGGCGAGGCAGAGGTGTCCGTCTAAGGAAAGGGGGACGCTGGTTTGACAAATGATGCATTTGTTGATCAAATATTCATGTTTCATTTCCCTCTGCAAAATGCCTCTCTCCTTCGAGCAAAATCACTGCTGAACCCAAAACCTACTCCTGTGTGCTCTCTTTCATACCACACACACACACACACACACACGCACATACACACTCACTCACTCAAACTCTGTCCACAAAGGCATCCTTCAGTTTTCTTATGAGTCACTTGTTCTGATAAAAGCTATCACATGCTGAAAAAAATTTCAGTTGAATATTCTTCTTAACGTGACCACATTTTTCTCTTCTAATTGGAACTCTCAGCGCTTAGTTGAAATGTATTCATGTTCCGAGGAAGAATGCAATGATTCAGAAGGTGTTTGTTCTTCCTGGGAAATGACTTCAAAGCTTTCTCATCTCCACCCCTGTACCCCTCTCCAGTCTCTGCTCAGAGACCACTCTAAGATCGACAGCCTTCCTTCGGCCCAACAATGTTAGAGTCTGATAGGGGCCTTGGAAGCTGGTGATGAATGGTCTTTGCTATCTCAGCCTGGGATCTGATCTGTGTGATCCCATAGTTTATTGAGGTGAAACTCTGGATCCCCTTCTCATGGGGCAAGTGGAGAAGCTGGCGTATACAGTTTGAGCATCCATGGTGGAAGGCAAGGGCACCAGAAGGAAGTGGAGGGCCACCCCTGGCCAGTCGCGTGACTGCCTGAGTGGTTTTAACCTTGCAGTCCCTGCTGCCTCGTCTCCCAGTTGGATGTAAGACAGCCAGCTCTGCCTGCCTCGTGGCTTGTCGTCAATACACGGTGAGATGATGTATGTGAAAGTGGTCGTGTTTAAACACTGCAGAAAGTTATGCAAATGGATCGAGAAGGGGGATGTCATTTTCACAACACTGACGTTAGTCCCCTGTGCGCACCACTTCCATTCCACAGCCCTGCCACTCCCTGGACCCTTAGGACAGGAGAGCTGAAGGAAGGTGGAGGTGATATTCTTTCAAGCTGTCAAGACTACAAAATCACAAGCTGCCAAGTGGAACACGCAGATTGCCAGGGGCTCCGTCGAGAGAGAGCCTGGTTCTCTCAGTCCAGGGAGGGCACATGCCTACCTTCTTGCCTTCTCCATATATAAGGGGAAACTTCAAGTCATCATCCTCAATGGTTTTGTATGCCCTGTAGGAGGATAAACAACATTAAAAAAGACAGGTTTGCACTCAGTTAGTGACCCACTGCCCTGACACAGGATGCCAGGTAGTTTATTTTCCCTGGGCCTCCGTCCGCTCACCACACTGCCGATCTCTTTCTGTATGAAGCGTCAGCCTCCCTACAGAATTGTGTGCGTGTGTGTACATATTTTAACGAACCAGAAAATACCAAGTCCTTATGTGTCTGAAGAGAGAGGAAATGAGCTGGCCTACTCACAGCCAGTGAGAAGGGGTGACAGGCTTCTGTCCTCAGCACGGAGTGTCCCTGCAGGACGGAACGGCCCCAGCCGGGGTGGCGGGCTTGTCGTTAATCTGAAACCGTGAGAGGCAGCGGTGCTCAGAGATGGAGCTGAGGGGGAGGGTGGTAAGCCTGCTCCCAGAGCCGGCTCTCACCATCGGGGGTGGTTTATGCCAAAGCAGCCTGGTGCTGGGATGGCTGGAGAAGGAATATTTAGAGCCCGCCTGACCTCAGTGTGATATTCAAGGTTGGCAGAAAATCCTTTGTTTCACGATGGCTATGAGATGGCCATTGGACACACAGAAAGAAATCCTGTTTATGCTTCAGTGGTTTACGCCAGACATGGTGGTTCAGATGCCGCCACTCACGCAAGCAGAGGCCGGCCAGGCTGTGGCGAGGCAGTGAACAAAGGCCATGTTTGAACCGTTTTGCTCACAAGGAACTTAAAAAACAAAGAAGCAAACAGGTATCCAGTCACTAGTTGTATAACCTGGGCGAGTAGCTCCATCTTTTTGGATCTCTGTTTTCTCGTGTGCAAAATGACGAAAACCACACAGGAGTGTAAACAGCCTAGCACAGACCCTGGCACTTAGTAAGGACTCAGTGAGTAGTAGCTGTCGCTAATATTTAGTAGATAATTAATACTTGGCATACAGTTCCCCTTTCTGCCTGATGGGGAGAGCGTTGCCTATTCACTTCCTCAGAGAAGTACCAGGAAGACTGAATAAAAGATGGGGTATTTTCTGCTAGGTTAGAAGCTAGAAGCAAGATGCTTTTCTAAACTAATGTCTCCTGAGTGCATGAAAAAAATTAATTTGTGACGTGTGCATGTACTAAGTTGCCTCAGTCCTGTCTGACTTTGAGACCCTATAGACTATAGCCCTCCAGGCCCCTCTGTCCATGGGATTCTCCAGGCAAGAATACTGGAGTGGGGTGCCATGCCCTGCTTCAGGGGATCTTCCTGACCCGGGGATCGCATCTGTGTCTCCTGTGGCTCCTGCATTGCAGGCAGATTCTTTACTGCTGAGTCACCTGGGAAGCTGGACAATTTGTGACATAACTCTTGATATATCTAGGCAGCTTGAGAGTGAATCTGACATCAAATTTATGGAGGTGCTTGATATACAAAAGAATGCAACTCAACTGAAAAAAGGCTCAACCCCAAAGCTAAAGCCGGCACATCTTGCTTATCTGCAAGTCATTTGGTTAAGTTCTTTCCCATGGGGGTAGAGAAACAGTGAAGTTCTGGCACCAGATGTGCCTGGGCTTGAGTTTAGCACTGCTTTCTGTACAGCCCTGGGCAAGTGGAGAAGCCTCTCTCTGAACCTTAGTTTCCTCGTTAGTCAGGGAAGCCAAAAAGTGGGGCTCACTTGTGGACTTGCGGTAAGGATTAAAATGGGCTGATGAATGTGTCGAGCTTAGGAAGTATTTGGCACAGAGCCTGGCACATGCTGAGAGCTGGATAAAAGCTGGCTGCTGCTTCTGCAGTCAAGTGGGCCCAGAGGTATGCCATGAATTGAGTTTTCAAAACAGGAACTGTACTATTTCCTTCCCCCCAAATCTACCAAATTAACACAAAGTGGAAATAGGTACTTTGATATTTCTATACTCACACAAATGATTTAAGACACTGTGGTATAGGAGTCCCTTGGGGAACAAACACAGGTGTTATTGGACTACAGTTGGCTTGGGAATCCAATGAGTTTGTAGACCCATGGTTCTCCATCTTGGCTGCAGAAGGACTCTCCTAGAGGGCTTTGAAAAGCCTGATGCTCAGGTCAGAGCAATGAAGTTTGAACCTCTGCAGATCAGACCTAGGCACCAGGAATTTTTTAATAAGATTCCCAGGTGGTGCCAGTGTGCAGTCATGGTGGAGAACCACTATTGGAAACCAAGGTCATTAGTTAACACTCAAAATCAGTTGAGCAAATGATTATATGGCTCAAGGGAAAGGGAGGTAATGAGACTTGAGAAAGTCTGTGAAGTGGGCACAAGTGGGGCTTGGGGACCACATGGAAAGTAGAAAGACACGTTCAGACCGAGAGGATGCAGTGGGGACAGTCCTCAGGGAGGGACTGGGGCCTGGCGATCCAATCACAGGAGTCTGGAATTACAGAGAAGGCAGAGGGCGGCAGCTCTAGAATCAAGGACTGGAGGTTACTTAGAGCTCAGTGGAGACAGGCTGAGAACGCTCTTAACAAGCTTGAAAAGGCAGCAAGAAAACTGCCCTCTGACTGTGCCACAGGCCCAGGTGATGGAATTCTCCCAGGGCAGGAATCCCAGGAGAGGGAAGTCTGTTTCAGCACCGCTCTGAAAGGCAAACACTCGTTCTGGGGTTCTTACCCCACAGGAGCAAGTCCCCCCAAGTTCTACTCTTATGGTTCAGCCTCTGCTTCTTTGTCTTTTTTTTTCCTTCCCATTTAGGCGATCAGCAAGCTTCGAGGAGTTCCCTAAGCCATACCATGGGTTCTCATCAGGAATCTGTTCTATGTGTGTGTGTCAGCCGTGTCCAGCTGTTTGCGACCCCATGGCCTACAGCCCTCCAGGCTCCTCTGTCCGTGGAATTCCCAGGCAAGAATACCGGAGTGGATTGCCATTCCCGTCTCCAGGGACCGAGCCCAGGTCTCCCGCATTTCAGGCAGAGTCTTTACCATCTGAGCCACCGGGGAAGCCCATGGTGCAGACTAGAAGGCCACTGAGTTGGCTATACCCCAAATGCGGGAATCCTTGCTGCTGGATCCCTCATGCTGGTCCTGGCCTCTGTCATCAATGGGCTGCTGTGGACGGTCTTTGTCTAAGGAGCTGTACAGGGCCAACTCTGCAGTGCCACTGGGTAACAGCCCCAGGAAATTCTTTCCTAAATTGACCCAGTCACCCAGTGGTGTGTTGGTCTGTCTTCTGGAAAAACATGAAAGGAATCTATAATCTCTCTTCTACTTAAGAGGTCTGCAAATATTTGAAGAGAGCTATCTCAAAGTTTCCTTTTTCCTGGTATCATCAACTGTCCTTCCCAGGACCTAAGGCACCATTGGTGACCACTCAAGTCACCATCCATTCAACCAACATTTATTAACTGAGCACTGATTCAAGGGCTTCCCGGGTGGTGCGGTGGTAAAGAATCCACCTACCGATGCAGGAGATGCAAGAGACATGGGTTCAATCCCTGGGTCTGGAAGATCCCTTGGAGGAGGAAATGACAACCCACTCCAGTATTCTTGCCTGAAAAAACCTGATGGGCAAAGGAGCCTGGTGGGCTACAGTTCATGGGGTTGCCAAGAGTGAGCCCTGTATACTGGAGGAGCGGCCCGCTGGGAGCCTTTCGGTTTGTCCTCTTCCTGTCATCGTCCTAAAAACATGGCACTCAGAACTGAAAACACTTGAGACGTAGTCCACAAAGGAATGAAACGATCACTTCTTTGATTTAGACCATGCTCTCGTTTTTTTTGGTCACGTCACTCAGTATGCAGGATCTTAGTTCCCCGACCAGGGATCGAACCTGTGTCCCCACGGCGGTCCAGTGGAAACACTGAGTCTTAACCACTGGACCACCAGAGACGGCCCTAGACCTTGCCCTTTTTTACATTGCTGTGCCTTACATTGGTGTTATGTGTCTGTGAACACGTGCCTGTGTGGCTTAGGGTCAGGTATTGAACCTCTGAGTAAAAACAAACCCAGTTAGTCCACAAGAAAAAAGACCCAAGATTTTTCTGACTCATTGTCTTCCTTTAGTTTATACTTCTACAATGAATATTTTACTCGGAATGGAAAACTCCATCTCCCTTATTAGTTTTATCATGCTAGTTTCAGTCCACTGTTGCAACCCACTGAGAGATGTCTGAACACATATCCGCTCATCCCCCAAAATCAGCTCTCTTTCTATGCTGCCATGCTGTGTGAAGTTGCCTCAGCTGTGTCCGACTCTGTGCGATCCGATAAACTGTAGCCCACCAGGCTCCTCTGTCCATGGGATTCTCCAGGCAAAAATACTGGGGTGGGTTGCCATGCCCTTCTCCAGGGGATCTTCCTGACCCAGGGATCGAACCTGCATGTCTTATGTCTAACGTGTATTGGCAGGCGGGTTCTTTACCGCTAGCACCACCTGGGAAGCCCCCTTCTATGCTATATCACATTAAAGTTGATAACCAGCTCTGCCATCTTCATCCGGGTCACTGGGGGAAAAAAAAAAAAGCTAAGCAGGATCAAGCCATTTAGAGACCTTCCTCCAGGTCAAGCTAGCCAGACAAAGGGTATCGACATTTCTTGAAGGCAAATGTATGAAAGTAAGTACAATCTGAAAAATCGTGTTCTTGTCTGGTGGAAACACACAGAAGACAGACTCAACAGTAGAGGGCAGATGATGAGAATATTCATGTTTAAGTGAGTGCGTGGTGGGGCTTCCCTTGTGATCCAGTGGCTAAGACTCCACGTTCCCAGTGCAGGGGGCTCGGGTTCGATCCCTGGTCAGGAAACTAGACCTCACAATAACAACAACAACAAAAAAAATCGCCACGCTGCAACAAAGATGGAAGATCCCACGCGCCACAACTGAGACCCAGTGCGGCCAAATAAATAAATAAATATTTTTAAAAAGTGGTTTAAAAAAATTAGTGGGTGGTACGGCAGGGGGAGGCTGAAAACACTGACCCACGGAGACAATGTCCTCGTGAATCTGGACTCTGGGTACAGCTCTCAGGCCGCCTATGAAACAGCTGAACTACTGTCCACACAGGGCTTCTCCATCTTGTCCAAAGACTAAGAGAAGAAACCATCAAATTTCTTACAAAGTCAAAATACATCCATGTACACTATTGCCATGATCAGCCATCCAGGAAAAGCCATCAAAAGGCTGAAAACTGCTAATTGAGTTGACTTACTAGTAAGTCCAGGTTGTTCCCCAGATCATACCACCTGCACTAGATACCAACCCTTCAAGCTGGGCTTATTGGAAAGGCCAGAGAGAGGCGCTGACTGCTCTCTCTCCAACCCAGCCCTTCCAGGTTCTCTCCCCACCCTCCTGCTAACACACGCTTCCCTCCTTCCGCTTTCCCAAGGACTGCAGCTCAGGTTCACACAAAGCTTACCTTCCCCTGCTGTTATTCTCAGCAACTGTACCTGTTTCGTTGGTACTTCTGGAGTCCTGACTTTACAACTTGCACCTACTTTCTGTTGACGTTCACTGCTCCTCAGGAGCACCTGGACCACGCCAAGAGCATCCTCTCCCCTGATGTCTGCACCCTAAATCACCTCCGCTGACACTTCCTTGCCGCCACTCTCCAGCTGGGCGCCCCTCAGCCCCCTCGGTCCCGCCCTTCTGACGACACTTGTTTCTGAATCCAGCTTCTACTTTTGGCAAATGTTTAAAATCTCTTTCTTGCTAACAGTCTAGACTTCCTCACCTTGATCTTCTGCAGCCCACCAGGCTCCTCTGTCCACGGGATTCTCCAGGCAAGAACATTGGAGTGCACTGCCATGCCCTCCTCCAAGCGATCTTCCCAATCCAGGGATCCAACCCACATCTCTTACATCTCCTCACACTGACAAGCGGGTTCCTGACCACTAGCGCCATCTGGGAAGCCCCTCTGATCCTCTAGTAAGAAAGAAACACAGCCGGAGTTGAGTCCTTTGTTTATTCCCGTCATAGCATCTTCTTCCTGCGGCACTTCAGTTGCCTTGTTGGATCTCCCTGCAATAATCCAGGCAAGACAGGATGGTGCCATGGCAGCAGGGATGGCGGTGAAGGTGTTGAAAACGGTTCAGTTTTGTCCTTTACCTCGATTCTCAGAGCAACCAGAGTAATTATTTTGAAATGTCAGATAACGTCATTACCCTACTCAAACCCTCTGATGGCTTTCCCATCAAACTTGAAATAAAAGCCAAGTAATGAAACGACCTTCTTTAAAAATCACTCCCCACCCCCAAACTTCCCATTCCTCTCCTCTTTCTTTTTCTCCAGGGATCCCCTGCCTCCTAACATTTTAAGTATTTTGCTTCTTTCTTATTTTTCCTGCTGCTCCCCTGTGCACTTCCCTCCCCCACTTAAGTTCTATGAGGATGGAGATTTTTGTTTCTGGTACCTAAAAGACTTCTCAGCGTATCATGAGGGCCCAACAGATGTTTGATGAGGTGAGCAAATCGATGAATACTACTTAATCCTGGCAATGGCTTTCCTCTGTCCTTATATGTTTTCTTGTTCTTTCTGTATTCACAAAGCAAGAGCAGCCAGTCTTGTTTCCCGTGGCTTTCTGGGTCTCATTGGTGCTGGCTCCAGCCCATGCTCACCCCCATGCACATCCTCTGCTGCTCTGGTCTCGCCTGGCTGTGTCCTGCCCCTTGAAGTCAGCATTTTAGACACATGCTCTGAACACGGGAACTCCAGAGATCACAGTCTCTGAACATCTGAACTCGAAGGATTCCCCCGGGCAGCCACATTCATGCCTTCTCACCCTTCTGATGAGTAGCAATTCTAGGACTCCTCCTGCATGAACATCTCGTGTCTCTATACCCGTCCTGTAATTTTTAGCAGAAAAACCTCTGCTTGTATTTTCAGGCTGGCTAAGAGGCCTGTAAACCAGTCTTCCACAACCATTTCTCTTTTTATCCACAGTCATTATGCCTCAGCTTAAAACTCTCCCGTGGCTTTCTATTATTTTAAAACATAACTTGGCGATGAGGCAGGCCCTCGGTGGTCTGATCTCTGACACCGCTCTGACATCTTCTATACTCTGCCATGTGCTTGGAACGCTAGCTCACTTGCTGTTTCTTTAATAGCAAAGGGCCTCCTCCTTTCCCCTTCCTGGGCCATTCTTCCTCCAGATGCTCCCAGAGCCAGCTCCCGTGCAGCCCTCAGAGTGCCTTGTCCGTGCACTCATCTGTAAGTGTGATGTCCACACCCACACCCATCCCCCACCTCAGCCTCCACCCCTCACCGTCCCTGATGGACCGCTTCCTGGCGCTTACACGGCACAATCTCAGACTCCCTTATTTGTTAATTTGCTTGTCTATATTCTGCCTCCCCCTCTGGAATGTGAGCTTCATGACGCCAGGGACTTTGCTTTATTCATAGTTACATCCTCATCTCGACAACCGTGAAGGCACAGTTGTGGGTGTAAAGGAGATAGGAGCGACACGGGTGAACACATGAATGAAGGCTGCCGTCCCTCCCCAGCACACGCGCTTCCCGCCAAAGATCAGCTATAGACTTGGCTTCCCCATTTAACTTTCCTGAACAGTAAGCTCTTCTGGGGCTGAACTTCAGGGTTGAGTTCTATCAGTGATGCCGTGGATTTTCGTTTACTCCATTACATTAAAATTTTAGGTTCCCTTTTTATTGTTTTTTAACTTTTAACTTTTTTTTTTTTGGCTGTGCTGGCTCTTTGCTGCTGTGTGTGGGCTCTCTCTCGCTGTGGCAAGTGGGGGCCGCTCTCTAGTTGCGGAGCATGGGTTTCTCGTGGTGGTGGCTTCTCATGTTGCAGGACACAGGCTTAGTTGCCCTGTGGCATGTGGGATCTTTCTGGAGCAGGGATCGAACCATGTCCCCTTTTATCACCAATATATATCAGTAGACAGTCAGAAAGTTATTTTTAAAACGGCATTTATGACCCTCTTGCTTGTCACTTTCTCCTGATAATTCCTAGGTGCCACCTCCAGAGCAGTGGCGTCTGTTACAGTGCTTCTCCAGGGTATGTGGTGTTCCCTGGACAATTTTTCTTCTTCCTTATTCACTCCGGCTAAATCTACTGGTGAAGGCAAGTCCCTCACTGAGGAAAGTTCTTGCTTATCTTTGCTGGATTCCTCCATTCCCAGCCAGAGCCCCCCCAACTCTGACTTCGTAACCCACAGGCCAGGGACCTGAAGTTCATGCTTTGGCCCCACCCACACAGATCACTTCCCACGATCTCCCTTCTCTCCTAAGTCATGACTTTTAACTAGAAAGAGGGAGAGAAAAACCACTTGTTGCCCTAAGTCTTCATTTCCTTCATGGGACTTCAAAGTCCCTGAAGAAGAATGTGACCCTTTCTGAGGGCTGGGACGGATCCTCTTCCTTCGGGGATGGCCTCATCTCCGCCATGCGCGCCGCGGCCCCGGTGACACATCAGTGAGTCACATTCTTCCACTCGCTGACCTCTGGACCCGGCCTTGGACGCCTCTCCTCCCCCGGGACGCTCTCTTCCTGGATTCCCTTCGCTTGGCAGAGCCGGCTGTGGGCGCCGAGTCAGAGGCTCTGGAGTCACCGCCGCGTCCTCACGTGGACTTGCAGTGTGAACGAGGGCAAGTCCCGCAGTCTCACTGCCTGTGCTTCCTGGGCTGCCTCTCTTTAGGGACGTTTGCAAGGATTACGTGCAAATATGCCTGAAGGGGACGGCAGGGCGAATTGAAAAGAACAGCATTGACATATATGGGCTTCCCCGGTGGCTCAGTGGTAAAGAATCCGCCTGCCAATGCAGGAGACGTGGGTTCGATCCCTGTGTCAGGAAGATCCGTTGGAGGAGAAAATGGCAGCCCACCCGCATAGTCTTGCCGGGAAAATCCCATGGGATGGCAAAGAGTTGGACACGGCTGAGCGCCTGAGCGTGAGCACTGACATGGATACACTAACACAGACAGCTAGTGGGAGGCTGCCGTGTGACCAGGGGGCTCAGCCCGGGGCTCTGCAATGCTGCAGACGGACGGGATGGGGGGGAAGGAGGGAGGCTCCAGAGGGAGGCTTATATGTTTACATACACCCGACTCACTGTGTTTACACCAGAAATCAATACAACATCGTAAAGCAATTATATTCCGATAAAAAACAAATAAATAATGCAAATATGTCCGGGAAAGTCCTTTGTGAAGAAGGATAAGGTGCTATCTAACTCTAAGTTGTAGCTATTATGGTCATAGGAGCTCCCTCATACAGCACAGAGAACTGGCTCCCACAGGCAGGAAGAGAGCACATCCCCAGAGGAAACCTGCTTCCAGCTGAGGCCCCCAGGACACCCCAGTTCATACTTTTTCTACTGCTGCTAACAATCCCAAGGGGGCCAGGGGGCACTAGTGCTGAAGAACCCGCCGGCCAATGCATCAGACACAGGAGACACAGGTTCGATCCCTGGGTCAGGAAGATCCCCTGGAGGAGGGCATGGCAACCCACCCCAGTATTCTTGCCTGGAGAATCCCACGGACAGAGGAGCCTGGAGGGCTACAGTCCATGGGGTCACAAGGAGTCAAACACCACTAAAGTGACTTACCACGCATAAAGATACCAAAGCAGGAGGGACAGCACCTCTGTGACTTTATCCAGAAAGGTCCCATGGTTTCACCATACAGTGAAAGCGCAGAGACTCAGAAGGGTATCTCAGAGCTAATCTAAAGAGCGTGCTTCAGGTTGGTCTGAAATAATCATAAATGGAGAACATCTCCCCCTCAGCCAGAAGCTTAGCACTCTTCACGGAAAGAGTTAAGAGCCCCAGGAACTCTCATTTTGCCCAGAGCAGAAACCAAGTCCTAGGCAGGCAGACCCACATCTCAGAGGGGCTAAGCAAGTCTGGGTGGAGGATGGTAGTAGACAAAGTGTCTCAGGCTCTGGTCCCCAGTTCTGTCTTCCCACACCCAAACCTCCACAGAAGCTTGAATCCCAGGAGGCCCAGAATGAAGCATCACCCAGGCCTGGCTGGTCAGGAACAGATACAGGGCCTGGAGCCCAACTGCTCCTCGTGGCTTTTAAGAGCTTGGCAGAACCCCAGTGAAGCAATTCACAGAATCTGCAGAGGCTCTCCCCCGACTCGCCTCTCTCCCCACCCATCCTCCCCAGACCTTCCTGGAAAAAGCGCGGCGGGATTGGCAATCACCTCATGCTTCATTTTTCCTACCAGCCATCTGTGTTTCCAAAGGAGTTGAGCCCCAAGCCGAACCGCAGGGCTCAGTGAGCCGCATCTTGCTCCCGGAGGTGGCCCTGCGGCCGGGGACCCACTCTCCCTCCTGGCTCCCTGAATTTCCTTTAAGGCAATACAAGATGTTGCTACTTTCTCATGTCCAACTCTTTTATCTTTTTTTTTCCTTTTTTTTAATGTCTACTTTTAAGAGGCCCCTTTCGCCGGTTTCAAAGATTCACAGTAAAGAAATTTCCCAAGGCCAGAAACAGAGAAAGAAATACTGTATATTGACACATCTATATGGAATCCAGAAAAACGGTGCAGATGAACCCATTTGCAGGGCAGGAACACAGGCACAGGGGTAGACAACAGCCTTGTGGACACTGGGTGAGGAGGAGACGGTGGGATGAGTTGAGAGAGCAGCACTGACATATGTTCACGACCATGCGTAACACAGAGAGCTAGTGGGAAGCTTCTCCCAGCACGGGGCGCTCAGCTCAGGGCTCTGTGATGCCCTACTGGGGCAGGACGGGGGCGGGGTGAGGGGATGCATGTATACTCTCAGCGGATCCACGTCGTTGCATGGCAGAAACTAACACAACATCGTAAAGCAATTATCCTCCAGTTAAAAAGAAAAAAAGAAAGTCCCCCTCAATTTCTTACATGTGTTTTGGATGACATCTTAATATGCTGGAAAAATGTCCCTGCCCTGTCGGGGAGGGTGAACGTGAGCCAAACGTAATGAGGTCAGGATCAAGGCAGAGCCACGCAATAAGGCTGAGAGGTCGCACTGGGGGCCCCAGGGTGAGTTGCAAGAGGCTGAGAATCATCCTCTACGAGCAGGTAGGCTGGTGGTTAGGAGTATCCTTTTTAATGTTTCTAGGTAGAACCAACCTCTCTGCCACAGGCTCACCACGGTATAAGCAGTCTTTTCTTACTTGTAAAATCTGAGTTTTGAGGGATGGGGTCATATGTTGATGCCTTGAGTCCCTGGATTTCTGTGCTAGGAGTTGTTGTCAATGGGTATCTTGATTACATGATTTCCTGGGAAAGTCCCCCTGTGAGGCCAAGGCTCCACCAACAAATGCTCCTTTATTTTCTCCTTTTGGCCTCTGGACTGTCGTTTAAATTAGCTGAAGCCGGCAGGCCCTAAGCCGTACGCAAGTTGACGTGCTGGTGCTGATACCGTGCAGCAGTCTGGATCTGGGCGCAAACAGTATGCTTGGATTTAAGAGTGTGATTAGTGTTTGGTGATATAATTTGCAGAGAGCTGGCACGTGCAGTGCAGCCCAGCTTGGGTATGGCTGGCAGTGGTGAGAGAAATGAATGAAAGGGGGAAGCTTCCGGCCCTCTCTGCAGGAGAACTTTTCCTGTAACGGGGTGCAAGCTCTATTCCTGACACTGCAGTTGCCTCTGAGGAACCCCCCCGGCTCGTATCCATCAGTAGGAACCCCCACCCAGTAACCCACAGCCCTGGGGAAATGCCTGTCTCTCCTCTTCCTCCCAGCAGCACGCCTGAACCAGACCCCACCTAGAGTTCTGCAGGTGGTAACCATGCCTCTCTTGGCCTAAAGCATTCCTCTTCCTACCGTCAGTCCTATGGGTGATGGCAAGAGGTGACAGAGCTTGCTTTCGTATCACTGGTCCATGTTCCCTAGGAGCATGCATTAGGTTAGAGCAGAGGTTTCACACTTTATGACTTAAAAGACACCTATCGATCTTATTAACCCAGTGTACACCCAAATGGGCTTCCCAGGTGGCCCTGGTGGTGAAGAATCTGCCTGCCTATGCAGGAGATGCCAGAGACACAAGTTTGATCCCTGGATTGGGAAGATCCTCTGGAGAAGGGCGTGGCATCCCACTCCAGTATTCTTGCCTGGAAAATTTCATGGACAGAGGAGCCTGGGGGGCTATAGTCCACAGGGTTGCCTAGAGTCAGATGCTACTGAGCATGTACACACTCATGCTCAAAACACACCTCAGAAAAACAATATTTACCTTTGCCATGTGATATCCATTTTGATATTTTCTTTTCTCCGTATGCTACTTAATTTAAAATGCTCATCTCCATACTCAAATTGATTTCACAACCCCCCAAAAGGGTCCCCACTCACAGCTAGAAATGTGGATAGAATTTGGATGGTGGCTCCTAGTAGTGCCACACCAGGAGATCAGGTTTGGACCATAGGAGAGAAATGGATTCTACCTGATTCATTCGTGAATATTTACTGAGCATTTGCTAGGTACCAGCCACTTGCACAGGTGCTGGCATATGGAGTTAAATCAAATAAGGATCATCTCTTGACCCCTGGGCCCAAAGTGAGTGGTGGAAAAGGATTCACGTGGAAAAACATGCTTTGAATCAGCCTTTTGAAAATATAGTCAATCATGTACACACGCAAAACAGAACCAATCCTATTTCAGGATAAAACATTCTAGATGACTTTTAAGGAAATTTCAGATTTGGAACTTATCTCTGACTTGGTATCCACTTGGTGTGCATTAGCACTTGGCTAGGAGAGCTTCGTGTTCTAATCAATAACATTTAGATCTCCCCTAGGTATGAATCAGAGATTCTCGTTTTATAAGCACATGAATATGGAATGAATTCTGCTTCCTCAGGGACCACTCATTCTAAAACAAACATGAATTTCATTGACATTGGCCTTTAAGTTGTGTGAGACCAAGTCAGTACATACATTGACCCATATCCATGAATGGTGGGGGAGAAAACAGCAAATTGTTGGCTACAAAGAGGGTTTTCCTGCAGAGGCCGGTTCCTCCATGCTGGTCTGCAGTCATGCCTCATAAAGCTTCATGTAGATATTTATATACCAGAGCGCCAGTCCTACACTGGTCCCCGGGAGAAGCACTTACTCGGCCTCTAGCCCACGTGATGTCCTTGCAATATTTTCATTCCAGTGCCCTTGAACCGGCAACACCACACTGGCAGAGCATACACCTAATCAACGGTCACTTCAACACAAAAGTATCTCCCCCCACCCCCAAATCTTCTGGTGAATTAGGTGCTTATCCCATGGGTTACTATACTCTCTGGGATCCTCTGCTAACTCCCACATTGCTTGAGTCCCCGAGTAAGATGCACAGGCTTGGGGCTACGGCTGCTAGCATTACTCGGGGGGCAGGGGGTAGGTGTTACTAGGGGTAAGTGATGTGTGTGGGGGAACATAGCATTCTTGGCTCTTGAAATCAGAATGGCCCTGCTGCTTTTTATTAACCAATAGTGGCTCAGAAGTAAAGAATCTGCCTGCAACGCAGGAGATCTGAGTTCGATCCCTGTGTGGGGAAGATCTCCTGGAGAAGGGAATGGTTACCCACTCCAGTATTCTTGCCTGGAAAATCCCACGGACAGACGAGCCTGGAGAGCTATAGTCTATAGGGTCACAAAGAGTCAGACATAACTGAGCAACTAATACTTTCACTACTACTTCAGATGATGGACCTCAAAGGCAGCTACTGTTAAAGCTTTAGCCATCACCTTACCCCAAACACCTACAGAATTCTAATAAACCCAGCATTTATTGCACACTCACTTCACTCTACTTTGGGCTTCGCTCATAGCTCAGTTGGTAAAGAATCTGCCTGTAGTGCAGGAGACCTGGGTTCGATCCCTGGGTCAGGAAGATCCCCTGGAGAAGGAAATGGCAACCCACTCCAGTATTCTTGCCTGGAGAATCCCACGGCAGAGGAGCCTGGCAGGCTACAGTCCGTACATCACAAGAACTGGACACGACTTAGCGACTAAACTACCACCACTTCGCTCTAAGCACTTTTTAAAGCACTTATTTACTTTTGGCCACCATGCGCAATGGAGGATCATAACTCCTTGGCCAGGGATCGAATCCATGGCCTCTGCAGTGGAAGCGTGGAGTCTTAACCACTGGACCATCAAGGAAGTCCCAGCACTCATATTTTTAAAACCTATATGATGCTTAGAACAAGCTTGTAAGACAGGTATTAACCTTAAACCCATCACACAAGTAAGAGAACAGAGGTCACACTGCTAGGAAACCACACGGGTTAAGCCAGATTGGCCGCAAAGTGCACTGTGCTCTCCATCACGGCTCTCTGCCCGCCCCTGAAGTGCTGGGGATGCGGGTAAACACCATCAAATGGCATGGTGTGCAACAGGAATGTTTAATATGGCTAATCTTCATGCTCCGAGTATATCTTAACATTTTTTGAAGTCCAATCCCTTTCCAGGTTTTTATGGAAGGTGCACGGAGGTTTAAACATACCACCTTCTCAGGCTGCTCTTCCCTTGACAAAATGGAGAGATTCAAGGTCACTGCAGAATTAGCTTTAACCTGAGGTCTGGCTCTCAAGTTGTTCTGTTGATTGGAATTGAAAGACCTTAAATCTTTATACTTAAATGCCCAGTTTTTCCGAGAGTGAGGCAAGGCCACCCAGAAGGAGTAGGCAGATTTGCGGAGGGAGGACCACTTACTTAGGAAGAATAGGAGTGAAAACCCAGTAATTGAGATACCCTGACCTTACCCACCAGAGAAGGCAATGGCACCCCACTCCAGTACTCTTGCCTGGAAAATCCCATGGATGGAGGAGCCTGGTAGGCTGCAGTCCATGGGGTCGCGAAGAGTTGGCACGACTGAGTGACTTCACTTTCACTTTTTACTTTTATGCACTGGAGAAGGAAATGGCAACCCACTCCAGTGCTCTTGCCTGGAGAATCGCAGGGATGGGGTCGCACAGAGTCGGACACGACTGAAGTGACTTAGCAGCAGTAGCAGACCTCACCCATGTATTCATACCACGCCCAGGGCCTGGACCATGTCCAGGTTATGGGCACAAGTGTCAACAGGGAAAAAGAAAGGCTCCACTCAACTCTGACCCACTGTTGGCTTCGTCAGTCCTTATCTTTCCCAGCAGGTCCAACCACAGCCCCCTCCCGAGCACAGTCTTTGGTCCATGCAGCTGGGCAAGGAGGTTCCCGAGCAGGAGCAGGAGGACACATAGGATAACCTGCTGGAGAGCCCAGTGCGCCCAGCGCTGGTTAGTCAGTCATTTCTGTGAGCCGCTGCTCATATCCACGGGGCCTCCCTGACGGCGCACGTGGTGAAGGGCCTGCCTGCAATGCAGGAGACCCAGGCGTGATCGCTGGTTCAGGAAGATCCCCTGGAGAGGGGAATGGTAACCCACTCCAGTGTTCTTGTCTGGAGAATCCCGGGAACAGAGGAGCCTGGCGGGCTATAGCCTATGCAGTCGCAAAGAATCAGACACGACTGAGTGACTAACTCATTTTATATATCCACAGTACAAATGTCTAGGGCTGCCCAAGGTCAATGTTGAAGGACATGTAAGAATCTGGCTCAGACGGTAAAGCATCTATCTGCAATGCTGGAGATCCGGGATAGATCCCTGGGTCAGGAAGATCCCCTGGAGAAGGAAATGGCAACCCACTCCAGTACTCTTTCCCGGAAAATCCCATGGACAGAGGAGCCTGGTAGGCTACAGTCCATGGGGTCGCAAAGAGTTGGACATGACTGAGCGACTTTACTTTGAGAGGTTAAAAAAAAAAAAATCCCAGATTCTAGGACCTCAGGGACTCTGGAATATTTTGACCACCCTAGGTGAAAAGCTTCACTGTGGGTAAACTCTCCTCTGCCAGTTTGGGTATGATTTATTCTACACTTGACTGTAAGCACCCTGGGGTCAGGGACTGCTTCAATCTTCTTTACTTCCCCAAAGCCCAGCACCACACCCAGTTCACTGAATGAGTAAGTAATGGTTACAACTCATCACTCCACATAGATGAAGCTTTGGTGCCTTGTCCTTTAAGCTACTGAGCACGATGCATAGCATTTGATTGACCCAGGATGACAGACAAGGCTGATTTATTCCCAGAGGAATCTGAACCTAGAACTGGCAGAGTCTCATTGCCTTTGCCAGAGTAACAAGGTGAAGGATAAAAAGTGGATGCGCTACCAGCATGCCTGGTTCTCACAGAGAGATGTGTTCAGCTCTTCAGTGAGGGACAGACACAGGACCTTGTCCTTGCTCTAAATAAGTCTTGGATTGATTTGTCCGAAGGTCAGAGGAACATGAAGATGGAGCAAGGTCTTTCAGGGCATGGAATGGTGGTCTTCTCACTGTTTTATGTGGATTCCTGGGGTAATCCCAGAATGCAGGGGTTTAAACCAGCTCCCCAGTCGACTCTGAAGCCATGGTGGATTAGTACCTTTATAGGATTGTCAGCTTGAAACCAGCAACACTTTTTTCCTAGTCTGAAACGTGGTGGGCAGAGAGAGGGTGGCAAGAATAAGAAAAACTTTTCCTCTGGCAAGAATGAAATTTTATAACTTAAGGTCTGTAGGGTGGGCATAGGACAATGTTTCCTTGGCAGGGTTGTAAAGTACCTGGAAATGTGTTGGAGTGTTACAGTACTCACTTCTCTGGAATTTCATTAAAAAACAGGATCTGATAAATAAGCTGAGGATTGAACTCTGTGTCCTAAATATACTGTCAGCTCTATATTTCTGTCCTACCGTCTGTCATTCTCATACTTTATACATGTGTAGAGCTCCGGAGGGTGGAAAAATAAAATTGTGATAGTTACTGCCATCCTTAGCATGGCATTCAAAGCTTCCCTAACTTACATTAGGCTTCTCAGGTGGCACTACTGGTAAAGAACCTGCTTGCCAATGCAGGAGACCCAAGACACATTGGTTCGAATCCTTGGGTAGGGAAGATCCCCTGGAGGAGGGCACGACAACCCACTTTAGTATTCTTGCCTGGAGAATCCCATGGGCCGAGAAGCCTCGTGGGCTGCAGTCCACAGGGTCGCAAAGAGTTGGACATGACCGAGCCACTCAGCATGCACGCACCATCGGGAACATTATCTAGCTGACGTGTACCAGTAAGTGTGCACGGAGGTTGGAAACACTGATGTTCCCCGGTGCTGGCTTGCAAATAATGACTGTCACAAGTCCGCAACGACCCCCATTTGCTGGATTCTCCCCTGGAATCCCTATGACGTGGTAAAGAGAGAATTAATGCCTGGCACAGCAAGAGGACGTCTAGGACCCAGATGGAGCCTAGTCCTCCATGCTGACTGTCAAAATATTCTGAATATGACCTCCAGCTTACACATTCCCAGGACACACAACTGACTTGCACATCTCTGGGCTTCCACTTGAGCTACACACTCTGCTCAACGTATCCTTCTCTCAACCCTCCGAAACCTCTCCTGTTTCAGAACTTTGGTTCAAACACGACCTTCCCCACTGAGTCTTCCCCAATCCCAATCTCAGTTCCCCCAAACCACTGGTCCCTCTTCTATAGCCACAGGGCCTTTTTTCTTCAAACCCCCTTTTGAAAAGCCCTATATTTTGTCCTGCTTTAACTATTCATCCACACATTCCAACCGATCTACCTGTCTGACTCTTGAGATTTTAAAAATAGATTTATAGGGAAAATGGTATTGTTTGATCAATTTCTAGAAAGCTGGCCCCTGGGCTAGCTGACCACCTCTATGATGTGAGCACTGTCTTAGCTGATAAGATCCTTCCTACGTGAGGACATGCGTTGGCCAGGGAGGGGCTTGGAGACCCAGCTCCTGGGCTGTGGCTGAGAAGAACTGCAGTGGTATCTCAGGAAGTCCAGCACAGAGGCAGATGGAAAGTCCGTGGATGGATTTAAAGCAAACAAGCAAAAAACACAAAAAACCCTCACGAATAAAACAATCACTACGCAGCAGCTTCCAGGGCCAGAGGGGCTTCCTGGCATCCTGAACTCTTCTCAGAGTCAAGCTGGCACAGTGGCTGTGGGACAGACCTGCCCCCATGGAAGTGGCCAGCACCCCTTCAATCTCCTGCTTCTCTAAACTACCTTCTTTTTTCCTTGCAGCTTCTAGCCTCTTGTTACCATTGAGAAACGAGCATCTCAACACACATTATTAGGCCGTATAATCCAGGGCAAGGATCAGATCTTGCTGACCCTTCCAGCTTCCATCGCATCTAATGATCATATTACCAGACACACACATCACTTACTAAATGCCAGCTTCGCTCAATGCACTGACCGAGTCACACCACCCGATTGATAGGTTCTGCCATTAGCCCCCTGTACATGTGTGGAAACGGAGGAAGAGAGAGGCGGCGTGATTTGTCCCAGCCACACCTGGGCACTATCCCAGCCAGGTGGTCTGGCTCCACATCCCTTGTTCCTAACTACGACTCAATGTCTAACATGCTGCAGATGTACAGTAAAGGTTTGTCGAATATAGAAACAAGCGTGCCCTGGGGTTCCTTGGCTAATAGGACACTGCTTATTTTCACAGGGATGTGGGCAAGCACTTGACATCCTCAAACCTCCCCCAGATGACTTGGAGCTAAGTCAGCCCCTCACATGTACTGTGTGTGCCTGAAAACAGCACTCACTGGGGGAGAAGCGGGAGAGACCCGATGTTTGGGGGTAAATAAAGGAATACAGATAAGTGTGTGGCTGTTCACAGGGTCTGATGGGGGGAAAACGCTTGGAAGTGGTTTGATGACTGCAGGAATAAGACATTTATACCTATCAGTAAAGCAGAGAGAGAGGCCTGTGAGTGTATAGTGAGTGAGTGGACGATCGTTGCGGGGCATCTCTTTCCTTTCTCCTCCCCGTGGGCTGACCACGCCGGCCTGTCTCGGTTCCCAACCATTTGTAAAGATCTCTCGGCCTCCGCTGGCCTCACAGGCAGAGCCAGGGGGAGGAGGGCGGGGAGCGAGGGGTCATTTATCACTGTCGGGACATGTGCTGCACACGGCAGGGTTGGCTCTGCTCCCTGCTGCTCCTGCAGCCAGAGGTGCAAACCTTGAAAAAATGCAGAACATGCACCTCGAAAATATCCATTCATCATCGCAGCTTGGGGAACGTGGGAGCGGCCCCTCCCGACGTGGGGTTGACCCGCTCTGCCTTCAGTCTGGGTCCCACCGAGCTGGGAACACGGGGACGTCTCAGGGACCTAACCCCTGTCCCAGCCAACCCCCAATCTACTACAATCTCCCGAGGTTTGGGGTTAAAATTCTCTGAGATGCCATCCAAACCCCTCTTCTCTCCATTAACTCTGATTTCCAGATTGCTTTCCACCATCAGACTGCAGCCAAGGTGGCCCATAATCATTAAATTATGAAAATACCAGTGGCTGGGAGGAAATGAATCCCAGGTTTAACTCAGGAATGGCCTGCTTTCTTGTGAAGTGATTATAAAATTAAAATGTGCTATTTCTCTGGTGAGTATAAAAAGCCTCCTTGGTGAAGTCTATGGCCCCACAGTAATGTCAGGATTTGCAACAAGGAGGGACTGCACGCACCTCAACCATGGAAGTCAGGGACTTCTGCAGGTAAATTTCCAAAGACTGGGTTAAAGGTGATTAAAATCAAGAAGAGGAGGAGGACAGGGTTTGAATTTTCCAATTACTCTTGAAAACTCAAAAGTCAAGCTGCTAGAAAATGCAGGCTTTCTGAGCAGGACTAATAATGCTGAGCTAATTAGACCCACAGCATATAAATTCAGCCCAAAGGAGGGACACTGTCCCTTTAAAAACTGCCTGGGGATCAGTGGAAAAGCTAATGAGGAGTGTCAGTTGGGGCTGCTTTTTTAAGGTGGTCCTCGGGAGGACACAGCCTGGGGTTTCTGTAACAGGGCTTCTGTGCTTGGTTCAATAAATCAATTTATATTAAAACGCGGGTACAGCTCTGGAGCTGGCTTCATAAAGCGTTCTTTGGCGTTTCTCAATCTGCTTATCCCCTTCCCTGTCAGCCTGCCTGAATGCACCATCAGAGGGCATTGAAAAGAGCAATAAAGAAGAAGATGGAAGAAACTAAACTGTTTGTGAAATGACCCAGCAGCTCCACCCCACGCTGGGGGCTGCCTCTGGTGAGTTTCTCTCCAGAAGATGTTGGGATGGTTGGTAAGAAGTCCAGTGCTGGGGGGTTGCAGCGCTCAACCCGGAGCTGGGCTCCAGGCTGCACCCTGAGAATAAATGTCAACCTCAACCAGAAAGGAAAAGGGCTGCAAGTGAAGCTGCTTTTCAACCTGATCCTCAGGGTCTGAAAGTGTCTCCAAGAAGTGAGAGAAAAAAACAAGATGAATAAAAGTGCCAACGGCTGGCACAGTCTAGGAGGTGGCAGAGAGGGGGGGCCAGAGGAGGGAGGTGTGTTACTGACCAGGGCAGATGGAATGGGTCTTCCTTCAGACTGGCCAGCAGGCTTGCCAGTAAGGGACTGCTGCAGACCAGACGTCCCTAAACACAATGACCTTTGCCCCCGAAGGTCTGAAAACTAGAGGGAAGCCCATCTCCCACTTCTGGACTTGGAGTCCAGCAGCAGCAGGGTCAGAAGCCACCGAACATGGCCACAACATTCTGTTCCCCCCATCTTGGTTCAGCTGTCTTTTTAACTCCTTGCTACGGGGTTGTTCAATCACAGACAGCTCCCGGCATCGTCCTCCACCCCAGTTAAACCCTTACGTTACCCAGACTGCAGTGCCATCTGCTAAGACTTTGTGTGATGACGGAAATGTTCTATATCCGTCATGTCCACTTCAGTGGCCATGAGCCACATGTGGCCACTGAACAACTGAGATGCAGCTGCTGTGACGCGGGAAACCAATTTTTACTTTTAATTAATTTTAACTAATTTAGATTGAAATGGTCCCCGGCGGTGAGTGGCCACTCTGCCAGAGAGGACATGGAACAGAAAAGTTTTCCTTTGCCTTCAAAAAGGTAGTGAACGCTGAGAGAAGAAAATGGCGGTGGACGCCACTCTGTTCCCAAGGGGAAAGCCTCTGATTTATCAGCTCTCAGTTTCAAGGGAAATAGAGGAGGGAACAATTACCCTGATGCGTCATCAAGTTGGAATCACAAAAGAGTTAAGGGCTGCAAGAGACAGAAGTGAAAGGTTACCATCACTGGAATTTTCCTAATGGAATCTGTCTTTTTCAGAAGCTCGGAAAAGCAACGCAAAGCCCACCCCCTCTGGAGGTTGGCAGAGAAGGGCACAGGAAGTGTTTTATAAACAAGCGACCCCGGGCTCGGGATTTGCCCAGGGCCCCAGAACCTGGGCAGAGTGAGGGCCAGTACCCAAGCAGCACTCTCTTTCCTAAGCAAGCCATGCTGTCTCATGTTACTGGTCCCTGAAATCAGACCATCATAAACGTTAAAACGGCTTTGCTTAAAGAAAGAATTTTGGTGTACTTTACTGTTAACCAGAACCATCTGGAAGCAATCTTGCATTCACACGATGGACTTGTCCTCTTTGGCCCTCGCTCTCAACAAATCCCATCAGCCCAGGAACAGCTGCTGGAGAGTCTGGCCCAAAGCCAGGGGTGAAGCGCTGGCCCCCTCCCGTGTGCGCTGGGGTGTGTGGGGGGGCCCAGCCTTGCTCGTCACCCCATGCGGCCAGACCCAGAGCACAAAGAACAGAGATCCTACACGAGAAAGCCAAGTCGCCGCAGCCACAGGAGCGGGCACTCGGGGCCACAGAGCCAGCTGTGAGAAACGGTTGTTTTAGCTCGGGAACACAGATGCCTGCCAGCAAATTACGGCCGGAGACGGCTCAGAGGGGAGTGGGTCAGGACGCTGGGCTCACAATGTCAGCTAGTGAGCATCGTGCGACAGACGGCAGCTTCACACAAAGGGCTGGGGAGGAGGGACACGGCTCGTACCAAGTCCAAGGCCAAGGTTCTGGCGCCAGGACCAAGGACATCTGGCACGGAAGGTTAAGAGCTGGGACATGCCAGGGACCGACTCAGCATCCAGGGTGCTGTTAGAAAATGCCTTTGTGGGGCTTTCCTGGCGGCTCAGAGGTAAAGGATCTGCCTGCCAATGCAGGAGACATGGGTTCGATCCCTGGTCTGGGAAGATCCCCCCTCATGCCGCAGAGTAAGTATGCCTATGTGCCACAATGGAGTCTGCGCTCTAGAGCTCAGGAGCTGCAACTACTGAAGCCTGCTTGTCCTGGAGCCCATGCTCCACAGAAGAGAAGCCAGCACACAAAGACCCACCCACCACAGTTAAAAAAAAAAAAAAAAACCACACGCAAAAAAACAAAAGAAACAAAACTTGATTTATAAAATAACTTTAAAAAAAGAGGGGGGGGGGGGAAGCCTGCGTAAATCAAACCACTGTGCAAACCACCTGAGCAGAAAGGAGGTGGGGGAGCCAGGGACGAGACAGATTTCATCAGGAAGGTCTGGGTGACAATAACCTTTTGTCCTCTATACAATCTGGGCCTGCCAAGCTCCATGGTCTCCGAGAAAGCACGAGGGTGGGAGAGAAAGAATCCCCATCCGAAGGCAACAGACTCATCCTTAATTACGAGAGCAGGCTTCCCGGAGCTGACATCCTCTCCCACACTTCCTCTCGGCTGCAGACACACCACGGAAAGCTGGCAGGATGCTCCTCTAATGAGAGCGGTCAATTTTCCTAAGTAAAGGAAATCTGGTGCTTTGGGGATCGTCCCCATCATCACCACCCCCAAACCACACACAGACTTCTAGTGACGAGTGTGAAGCATCACAGTTTAATTTGGCCAACAGTCCACTGGGTCAGATTGAGAACTGGAAAAATGACTACCTCGGCAGCTCCCGAAATGTTTTATTTCATCCTCTTGTCCTCTAAAGGGCTGGCAAGGAGACACTGATCTGGGTAGATGGAGGTCCCCTGCTTAAATTTCCACCATAGCTCAAAACTGAATAATCATGTCTAATCTCACTCTGAAGAAAAGTTGATCCATTGTATCAGAAAGAGCCCCAGGCTAAGAATCAGAAGCCTGGGTTATTCTGACATTTTTGCATTCCTGGCCACTTAAGTAAGTGTAAACCACTTAATCCCTCTCAGCCTCACTTTGCTCAGCTGCAAAATGGGAATGAGGAGGAGGACTCCTCTTTTGGCATTTGACAGTTTAGCACCAGACTGAACAGTGTACCCCTGAAGTGAGGTCACCTGGGTTCACAGACTGGCTTCTCCCCTTACCAGTTGAACGACTTTGAGCAACTTGGCCCATGTGCCTCAGTTTCCTCATCTGTAAAATGGACCTAGTTCACAGGAAGTGTGTAAAGGCCTCATCGCAGTTGGTGCCTGGCCCTTAGCTGTCTCCCTCACTGTTAGCCAGCCCCATGACCAGTAGGGACAAGCAGGCAGATAAACATTTCCACAACTAAGTCTTTGCTACAAGGTTTCAACAGCTTGGCAATGGATGAACCCTTACTTGTTAGAAAGGTTTACAAGTTCACAGGCCAAGACTAATTCTGAAGCCAAGAAACATAAAGGAGGGTTGGGGTGAGGACATACCTGTCTCCTTGAGCATGATGCATTCCCAACACCCACCAGTCCACCTTCAACCAATCCCAGCACCTTGGCAGTAATTTAGGGCTTTCATGGAAAAAGAGGCTGCAGATCCTTGTCTCTTTCTGTTTAATTCATTTGCCAGCCCTTCTCTAATAGACAACTCAGAAAAATAGGAAACTGGGAGTCCATGTTTCTTAAGTCCTGAAAAAATAACTGCTAGGTTTGAGGTTTTCCATTAGAGGTGAAAAACATTTTTTAAAAGAACTCATTAAAGCTGGGAGGTGGGCAGAAGGAGTTTACATAGGCAGTAGTCTAAATTGGTTTTAAACTTCCCAACTTCTTCCAACAAAGATAGATCTCTCCTTTTCCGTAAGTGTCATTTTCAAATCCTAAGTAACAACAGATAGGAAATAAACAAAGATGTACATCAATCTCCACTTGTAGCCAAAGTTGTGAGCCTACAGCCACACAGGGAACTTTGCTGAAACAAATGAGCAAATCACATCTGACCGAAGCCATTCTCAGTCTTGGCTCCTTGGTTATTTGGTACCTTGTGGAGTTCTGCACAGTTAAATACAGCCCATTTATGGACTGTTCACTTGCTTAAGACCCTGCTAATGCGTGTGCATGCCTGCATGTTAGATAGAGAGCAAAAGAGAATAACTGTGTGTGTATAAAGCTGGATGTAATCTAATCCTGAACTTATCTACGTTTAAAAAAAACTGTAAAAAGGGGTAATCTTTAGCCATTTGTTTACCAAGTTTGTTGTGACTGCTGAGATCTAATTTGCCTTTTTGGCATAGAAAGAAAATACAAACAGCCTTGCCTCAAGCTCAACATGGCTTGTGTGCTGGCTTCTCATTCCTACCCGTTCCATCAACCATCTGTGTGTCCGCCACCCCCATCAACTTCTGTCAATCACACCTTTCATCCAATAATCACAGCCTGTCGACTACATGTCAGGCACAGGATGAGGAACCCAGCTGCCCCTCTGGGGGCTGACAGACCCCTATAATTAGAGGAACTGATGACTTACCCCTGACATTTATCCCTTGACCAAAACCATCTAGTTTCTTGTTTATTTCCTTGCCTTCTCTGTTTTCTGCTTCCATCCCTCTATTTGGCTCTGGAGATCTCATATCCAAATTTCTGTGATAGTTTTTCTCTAGATATCTGAATCTGCTTTCTCTCCTGGTCATTCTCCCTCTCTTACTGTACAATAACCTTCCTAAAGCATTGCTTTTATCATTTCATTCTCCTCAGCAACACAAAAGTGTAACCAGCAGGGTCTCACTGTAAACCTCAATTTCTCTGTCTGGCTTCCCACATTCTCAGTTATGCTCTCCCGGTACCATCTCAGCCTGACTTCCTACAGCCACACTCTCCCCCCATTTTGGCCATTTTCCACGCTGTCTCTTAGCTTTGCTCTTTCTGTTTATGTGTTTATAACCACGTGGGTTCCTAACCCGGAATGGTTTTCAGTCCACCTTTCAAATTCTACAAAGACCAGACCAAACGCCTCCACGGTTTTCTGAATTACATGAACCCTCACCTGAAACTTCTCTGTAAGGAGTGCTGATTCTGCTGATTGAATAAAAATGCATTTGCAAGAAAACCCAGTCTGGAGCAACAAAACTTCAGAGCTCAGAGCGGCAAACATGGTAAACCCTTTCTGATAAATCCAATCATGTTTTAGAGCAGGAGTAAGTATTTTTTTTTTTTTTTCCAGTGGGTTTTGTCATACATTGATAGGAGTAAGTATTTTTAAAGCCCTGCTGCAACCACTCAAAGGCTCTGTTGTCGCATGAAGTGACAGATCAAACATAAACAAAAGAATGTGACTGTACTTTTCAAAGTTATTTACAGGCAGAGGTGGTGGTGGGGTGGAATTTGGTTCTCAGGCTGCAATTTGCTTACCCTGCTCTAGAAGAAGGGTGGATACTGGTGAGGATCTCTTTGGATGACAAAAGACAACTGGACATGTCTCAGGATAGCCTCTGATCCTGGCCGGGTAGCTCGACTATTCCTTTAAGACAGTGCGTACCCTTGGAGTGGATTTTCAGCCTAACAGTCATCCCCATGGGAATTTGGGCTGTGACCATCTTTACTGCTATTTTAGTCCAACAAGAAGAGATAATGGAATCTACTTTGTACCCTGTGCTGGGGACGGGGCAAGGAAAGAGGCCGCTGTCCCATTCTGCTGTCCTCCAGACTGGCGAGGGGCTCCCTGGTCAGGACCGCGGGGTCTTAGAGCAAACTTCCCCCCCCGCCCCCGCTCCTTTGTGCCAGCCACTCTCCCCTCGCTTCGTCCTTACGCCAACCTTATGAAGTCTTCGTACTTCATCATCATATCTATTTTCAGTTGGAACAAACAGATGAGGTCTTAGTCAATGTTAACTACTGACCCACAGAAATGGTTTGGGTGCCTTATATAGGTAGGTGTGTTTGGAGAATATGATGCCCTTTGTCAAGAGCTCTTTTGTGGCGAAATGTGGTGAAATAATGACAGCTCATTACCGCTGGTCCTT
The DNA here is from genome assembly GCF_019320065.1 of Cervus canadensis. NCBI lineage: Eukaryota > Metazoa > Chordata > Mammalia > Artiodactyla > Cervidae > Cervus > Cervus canadensis. Next base: position 6,715,404 of record NC_057410.1, read on the forward strand.
ACACCCACCCTTCAGAGAGTATTCTTTTCATTTTATTCATGGGAAACTGAACTCGTAGGGGTTAAGTAGTTTATCCAACTCGGCCTATTCAGAAAGGTCAGAGTTATGATTCAAATCCAAGCTGGTCTGGCCAAATAGAGCTTTGGCTCATTCCTTTGAGCCCTGTTACCTCCTTAAGTAACTGTGACCTAAAAAAAACCAAGTTTAATGTGTTTTAAAAGCCCCCAAATTCCTGCTCTGTGTGAAGTGGGGGATTACATCAGCTTGGTGGGTCGAGTGTCCTTAGGGAGGGCCTCGGAGAGCAGAGGAGCAAACCAACACCCAGATCTGAGAGCAGCAGCAGCAGGATTAGACCCTTTTCCTTCCCCACCAGCCCAGGGCTCCGCCTGCACCTCCTGATCCAAACTGCAGAACTGACTTTTCGTGGCGGCGATGCTGCCTTCACGGACACCGTGGCAGTGCCCAGGCAGAGGGAGGCATGTTCTTACCAGCCTGTCATATTAAAATCCCTGTAGAGCATCTTCTTTCCAAGTTCCTTCCTCTGTACTCTCCTTGGAAACTCCAAATGTGTGAACTCATTTCCCAGCAAGTGAGGCTGCATGAATGCCTAATAGCAAAAAGAGAAGAAGAAGGGAAAAAAAAAAACCACACATATTTAGAGGAAAAAAATAAGACCCAAGGATGCTCTGCAAATTGACACAGGCCACATTTATGAAATTAGAAAATGGTTCTCAAATTTTTCAGGGAGATAAATAGATTCAAGAACCTGAATACAATATCAACAAATAAAAATCATGAATGTAATTTATAAAAAGACATGACTTTTTCATGTGAGATGATAAATTAATTGTAATCGGAGAAATGTATCTCTAAAGCAAGAAAAAGGTTCACTTTTTAATTCAAATTCAAGATGGCTTCACTTGGCTGAACGGCCGGAAAGCTCACCCTGACTCTCTCCGCTTGCCTCCTGCGCATGTTCCTAGTTATCATGGCCTTGGCTCTGCAAGCTGCGTGTGGGTCTCCATGTCAACACAATGGCCTGAGAGAGAGGGCTGGGGCTGCATGCACCAGACAGGAACTTTCTCTTGGATCCCCTCCATTTTGCTCTGCAGTAATTTGATCATGTAATTGGAAGACTGCTCCAGAGCAGATGGCTTCTTCCCCTCCCCCAAATCTCTGTTCACACTACACAAGTCTTGAGCAAACAGCCACTTAGGGGATCGCTGTGAAAAAACAAACAGTTTCATTGTCACGCTCCAAATTCAAATCCAGTTATCCAAGAGACGAAATGCTCAAGTATGAACGTCCCTGCTTGGAGTCGACGCATCGTAAGCAGTTGCCCTGGGTCTGCCCTGTACCAGGCCATATACCTGCTTGTTAGTGGTGTGCTGGAATGGTTCCCTCTCCTTCTCTGGCAGAGAAAAGAGTGAACAGAGCAGATCACGGCCCGGCACTGCAGGAGAACCAGGGCTCCCTGCCACAGGACAGATGGCCGTGTCCTTGGCCTGCTGGAAATAGACGTCTCCCGCAGCCTCGTTCCCAGGACCCGACACCAACCGATCTCCCACTGATTCTCATGGTGGTTCAGAGGTCTCTGTCGGATGCTAGCCATTAGCAGCCAAGTGTATTAGGAGTCAGACGAAGCCAGCTGAACTCTCCCCAGGCTGGTCAGATTGGACCAGCCAACAGAACTCTGAGCTAGGGATGCTACGCAGGCGTGGGGACAGGAGGGGCAGGACTGAGGGTGAGAAGAGGGGCTGTCCTGTCTGCTATATCCCCGAGAGGGTCCAGGTCAGGGGGAAATTCTGCAGTTTCTCTGAGGGGCTTTGAAACCTCTGCTGGGAATGAGGCTTGTGCTGCCTACAAGTGTCAAGGACACGAAAACACTGGGTTTTACAGAAAGGAAGAAGGGAGCCAAAACTCATAGCACAGGTCAATGGGGTGGGCTTTGGATTCGAATCCAAGTTCTGCATTTATAAGCTCAGTGGTTTTCCTGGGTGACTTAACTGCTTGGGCCTCAGTTTCTTTACTTGCACATTGAGACTAATTGCAGATTTATCTCATACTATTTGAATAATGAAATGACATCTAAAGTGCACTGATCATGATGGTCTCTGTTTATAAAAAGAAAATAATTTATCCATCCAATGGTTGTCAAGTCTTATGTAGTATTTTGTGAGCTCTCATTTCACACCCCTCACAATCTTAGGGCAGGACCTACTCTGTGGGGCCCACTGCAAAGGGAAAATATGGAGCCATGATTCAAAATTAAAAATTTCCAGATGGCAACCGTGGAGCATTAAGCCAAGTGCAGGCTCTGGGCAACTGCAGAAATTGCATCCTTGAGGGCAGCTGTACCTACAGAGTAGATACAATTTCATTCCCCTCCTTTATTTTGGTCGGCCCACAAAAACTAAGGACCAAAGGCATCAGTAGTCAGCGAACAGCACCATCTGTCATATACCCTCTGTCATCTCTCAAAATTTTGGGACCATATCAGCATGGTGTTTTTGTCTATCCCTTACCTTCTAAGCTGGAGTAACACTGACCTAGGGGTTGCTACATGTCAGGCACTTGATACACCTTATGTTATTACCTTGGCAATTCTATGAAGCCGATGTCATAGACTCAATTTACAAATGAAGAAACTAAGGTTCAGAGAGGTTAAGACACCTACCCTAAGGTTATCAGCCAGGAACGGGTGATTCTAGGGTGTGAGCTTAACATCAAACCCATAACCTCCATCCTAACCCACATGTTGGTCCTTTAACCTGCACACACATTAACAAAAAACAGTAGACAGGCACCAACAGGCCTGTTTCCATGCCAAGTCTGAGCCACAAATAGGCACATGTGAGGATCTAGTGAATAAAAACATTACAGATCTGCACACAGCTTGGCCACAACAATGTTCTTCAAATAGTGAGAAGAAATCGTTGAATAACACTAGTGATTAAAGTAGTACAAAACCAGACAAAAGGATTCTGTGCGATCACATACAAAGGGTTAGAGAGGGCGTGCAATTACACAGAGAGAGCAAACACACATTGACAAAAAGCAGGCTGTCACAATATGCGTCTGCGAGAGTGCATGTATAGAAACTTACGTGTATCGGGTCACAGATACACAGACCTATCAGACTCAGAGATCGCGGAGGACAGAGGAGCCTGGAAGGCTACAACCCTACAACCACAGGGTTGCAAAGAGTGGACACGACTTAGTAACTGGACAACAAAAACATTTAACATACGTGTATACATGAGTGAGTATGCACGTGTATAAATACGGGTACATGATACACACACACACACACACACACACACACATATACCGTAACAAACAGGTTACGACCCAAAAGCCATGACTAAGTACATTCTGTACCCTCGTGCCTTTACCATTGGAATGTTCGCCTGGGCACTTGTATCAGAAGTCTGCAGGGTAGCTACTACCGACAGGGGCCACCACGCCTCTCCCTCTGGGGATGGGCAGGCTCAAAGGGACCTTGAACCCTCGGTCACCTGTGATATCCATTGTCCCTTCACATGCAGAGACTTTCAGGATCTCAACAAACCACCTGCTTCTCCTGTTATAACAAGAGGCTATTGTAGTCCATCAATTCTAAGACACCTTTTATTAGATGCGCCATTAGTTACCTCCAAGGGAGGGGGGAAAAGCTGCCAATTACACTAGGCATAATGCTTTCTAATCCCTTCAATTTTTTAATTGATTATTTTTAAAGAGCTCCTTTCAATGTAGGCTAAAACTATTATCTATCACTGTTTTGCAGGTTTCCCTGGTGGCTTAGATGGGAAAGAATCCTCCTACAATGCAGGAGACATGGGTTCGATCCCTGGATCGTGAAGACCCCCTGGAGAAGGACATGGCAACCCACTTCAATATTCCCACCTGAGAAATCCCGTGGACAGAGGAGCCTGGTGGGCTACACAGTCCATGGGGGTAGCAAAAAGTCTGATATGACCTGGCAACTAACACTAACACACATTTTGCATATTTAGGAAGGAATATGTAAATGAAGAATACCTGTTAAGGTTGTTCCAAAACATTTTCACATTTAGGATCTGATGGCACTCATCACTTTCCAGTTCTGAGTTACCCTGTGTTCGTGATTTTCCCACAAGAGCCGGCTCTGTTTCGGGGGCTCACTGGGTTTAACAACTTGTAGAAGCACCACAAGCCTCAGAGGCAGGGGTGCGGAGACCTGAAGCAGGCTGTGTCATCCTCCAGAGTCGGCTTTCTTCTGCCGCCTACTTGGGGGAAGCCAGTTCCCTGAGTCCCCCTGCTGGGCTGGAACTCCCCAGGGACAGCAGCGCTTCCCTTTAGTCTGCGGGCTTGTCCTCCAAGTTGCTGCGTGAGCGCCTGTTCTGAACTTCAGTCCTCCTCTACTGATGTCTGCTTACGCCTGGGAGATGACATCCGTGTCATGTTGGACACTGGGCTGACAGCAGCAATCAACTGTTAACCTCAGGTGTGTCCAAAGAGAGAGAAAAGGTCCCTCATCTCCGAGGAATTACTGTGGTACTCAACCCCCACTGATACGATGCCACCCCCTTGGGTTTCTCTCTCTGATCATTTCTCTTCCTCTGGCTAGCTGCCACAGCACATTTCACATGTTACGTGACACATGAGCCGTTATAGTCTTGCCCGCCATAGAATGCATGTGTATCCCACGTGTACTGAGGACATATCCTGCCTCCTGGTGTATTTTTGAAAGTGAAAGTGTTAGTTGCTGAGTTGTGTCCAGCTTCTTGTGACCCCATGGACTGCAGCCCACCAGGGGCCTCTGTTCATGGATTCTCCAGACAAGAATACTGGAGTGGGTAGCCATTCCCCTCTCCAGGGGATCTTCCCGGCCCAGGGATTAAACCCAGGTCTCCTTCATTGCAGGCAGATTCTTCACCAGCTGAGCCACCCGGGAAGTTCTTTTCACTGTGCTTTAAAATGACCATTCCCATCCTAACCGTAGGCTTCCTTCTTAGCAGCACTTTTGATACTCAGCCCAGTTTTATTTGTCAGACCTGATGGAGTTACTGACGTTAAAGAAAGAAACAACTCAAGAATTAAGTACAAGTAGAACAAATAGGTGGATGATGGATGAAAAATGAGATGCTACAATATAATGGGACATATACGTGTTGTTTTCTGAGAAACATGCTTATTAGTGTACCTTTTCGTGCAATACTCATGAAAGTTTGCAAAGTCTATCAAGTTGTCATATCAAAATACCACAGACAGAGGGATTTAAAGCAGCAAAAAATTATTTCTCACAGACTGGAGTCTGGGAAGTCTAAGATCAAGATGCCAGCAGATTTGCTGCCTGGTAAGGACTCTTCCTGGCTTGCACACTGCAGCCTTCTTGCTGCACCTCACAAGCTTTCCTCTATGCTCTCATGGGGAGAGAGAAATCGAGCATGCTGGCATCTCTTCTTATCAGGAAACTAACCCTATCAAATCAGGGCCCACTCTTATGACCTCATTTAACCTTAATTACTTCTGTAAAGGTCCTATCTCCAAATTCGGTACACTGCGGGTGAGGGTTTCCACAGGAATGTGAGGGGAGGAATACACACCTTCAGTCCATAACATGGTCTTGTACGTACTTATGTTTATATAGGTACATACACTCAAAGTCATCAAAATATTACACAGTATTATCTTACGGTTTCCTTTCTAACTTACCTATATTCATGAATACGTCTACCAGTAGATATGGATTATTTTCATTTGGAAAATACTCTCAAATTTATTATTTTTTGAGAAGCCAGGTTTTAAACTAGGTCTGAGAAAACTGTTGAGAGGAGTTTTACAGCCCTTTCATATTCCAAAAATCTGAGTCACTGGAAGGGGCCAGCCCAGGTAGACACCTGACGCCAATGCAGGCGATGCTGAAGCCCTCTGCAGCCCAACGGCCCAGCACAGAGACATTCTGTTCTCAGAAGCCGAGTGGCCCAGCAACTTGGGAACTCAGAAACTTCTTTAGGACCTGCCCAGCATCCAAGCAACACAGACTGCTTAGTGTTACTTCACTAGTGCTGGCCTGCCCTGCTGGAAGCACTGCTCAAGTCAGCATTCTGGAATCTTGAGCCTCAAAAGTGACTTAACTCATAATACATGTAGGCACTACACAGACACAGTTTAGAGTCTGCAAAACGTGGGAGCTGGAATGCGTTAGGTTCCTTTCAGCAATAAAATCCAATGATTTTCTGACTCCAAACTTGCAGGATTCACGGACTGTTCTGGCATGGATTTTTACTCCACTCCTCATACCCGGCTGCTCATAAACATAGGCATAACGACTGCCCCTTCCCCAGGCACAGCTAAGGATGCTGGCGTATCAGAAACGTGGACTGTAATGGGATCGACATCCCAGATGGGAGCAAGCACACGTTAAGGCCCCAGGTCCACCTGTGAAATGAAAATTCTCGACACTCTCCGACACATTCCCTATTTATCTGCTTTGCTGAATATATTTTAGCTTTCTCGCTTTGATGGCACTATTTGGATATCTGTATGTCAGAAACATCTGCACGGTGACGCAAGTAACACCAGCTACACTTGAATATGTTCATTATTTTTAAAACCTCAGCTACACTCTAGTGCCCAGCATAGCACTGACCACAGTAAAGATGCTAAGTATTTGCTGGAGGAATGAATACAGAACATTCTGACCTGCTTTACACAGTCACCTTTCAGCGACTATTACTTTGTAAAGTAAGACAACATAGCTTTCAATCACTAGAAAAAGATAAAACTAAGATCCATGGCATTTACAATCCTGGACGCACATTACATATTTTGGATTTAGTTAAGCTTTTTTTTTTTTTTAATAATTTCATAGATATCTTCCTGTAAATTCTCAAGAATGTGGATACACTTATACCACGGAAAACTTCATGATATTCCACAGTCCTAAGAATACCTAAATATATTGCCTCTTCTCTACCTAATAAGCATGCCGACTAGAAACCTAGAGACATATTTTACACTAAAATCCAATTTCAACTGTGCTAGCCTGCCCCATGTTAAAAAAAACAAAAACAAAACCCAGCAAACTAGACTTCTTTTTGTACCTCTATTTATCCTAAATTTTGAGGCTCTCCCTCAAGGAAGCATAACTGAATGCTTCCAGCTAAAGGGAGGGGATGGAGGTACATCTGGAGCTTGGCTGTGTACCACAAACGGCACCTGGGGGAAAAGGCTTGGTAACCACTGCCCTGGCAAAACCACAGGCAGGTGGCCGAGAGTCTTCTAAGGACTCTAGAGAGTGTAGGTTTGCTGGAAAAAAAAAAAGAGGGTGGAACATATCCTTGCCACTTAATGAGAATACATTTCCAGACATGGCTATGCCTGGTCAGGAACAAGAAGAAGTTTCTCTAGGGAAAGGATGCTGGAGTCCGCTGTACCAAGAATTGGCAGGATTCAGAGATGGGGCAGGAGGGTCGAGCATCTTCTGGCTGTGCTCCTCTCTGGTCCTGAGCGGAAACCAGCTTCCAGGGAAGAGGAGGCAGGTGAGCACAGCACCGTGAAGACACACAGCCGTCACATCTCAGTGACAGCCTCTGAGTCACAGAGGGACTGAGCCGTAACAGGAGGGAACAACCTGAAGAAGAGAGGCCTTCTGGAACGTTCCAGAAAGTCTCACGAGAGCAGAGTGCACCCCTGAACCCAGCTCTGTCTTGCTCCAGAGCCCATGGACCTGAGCCCCGCCATCCTGGGATGGGGGAGAGCTCTGAGCATCCCGGCATGGCAGGGAGAAAACGGGGAGTGGAAGCAGGAATCCAGATCCCAGGGATGGGTATGTACCTACTGGGTCCTGGGGGAGGCTGAGCACCAGGCCTCCTGCAGACACTGAGATGGTGGTTCCCAAGGTTACTAAAAATTGCCTGCTCAGGAACACAAAATGTTCCCTTCTTTTAATAAATCTTCCTTCTGCTGCTTTGTGATCAGCTTGCCAGTGAGTAGTGAGAGTCAATAAGGGGGACTGTGCCGGGTTTTGGGGGTATCCAGCCAATGGAATTCAAGCAATTAACACATAAGCTCCTGCAGGTATGGGAACCAGGGGTTAGGGATTCAAAGAATTAAAAGCTTAGAGCTCATGCACTGGCGGGGGAGAATGAGGAAGGCTTATAGGTGGGAATGGAACTATCTTCAAGAGTAAGGAACAAAGAGTGGGGTCACTGGGTGGGGTCAGAGAAAATCTGAAAAGGATTTTTGTTCATTATTTAAAAATTTTTTTAATTAAAAAAAATTTTAAAAAATTGATGTATAGTCACTTTACAGTGTCTCAGCAAAGTGATTCAGTAATGTGTATAAGTGTTTTTTCAGATTCTTTTCCATTATAGATTATTACAAAATACTGACTATAGTTCCTGTGCTATATAGCAGGACCTCTCTGCTTATCTCACACATAGTAGTATATATATGGGGGCTTCCCAGGTGGTGCTAGTGGTAAACCTGCCCGCCAATGCAGGAGACATAAGAGACTCAGGTTCAATCCCTGGGTCAGGAAGATCCCCTGAAGGAGGGCATGGCAACCCACTCCAGTATTCTTGCCTGCAGAACATGGCCTGAGAAGCATAGCAGGCTACAGTCCATAGGGTCGCACAGAGTCAGACATGACTAAAGCTACTTAGCGTGCACACAGTATACAAGTTAATCTCAAATTTCTGATTTATCCCTCTTCCCCACCTCCACTTCCCCTATGGTAACCATATGTTTGTTTTCTGTGAATCTATTTCTGTTTTGTAAATAAGTTTGTATCATGTTTTAGATTCCACATATGAGTGACATCATATGATATTTGTCTTTCTGTCTGGTTTCCTTCACCTAGTAGGATAACCTTCAGGTCCATCCATATTGCTGCAAATAGCATTACTTCATTCTTGTTAATGCCTAATATTCCATTGAGTGTGTGTGTGTTGTGTGTGTGTGTGTGTGTATATATGTACATACACACACGTACACCACATCTTTATCCATTCATGTCAGTGGACATTCAGGTTGCCTCCACATCTTGCTACTAAAATAATGCTGCTACGAACACTAGGGTGCATGTATCTTTTGGAATTAGAGCTTTTGTCTTTTCCAGATATTTTCCCAGGAGTGGGGTTGCTGGATCATATGGTAACTCTACTTTTAGTTTTTTAAGGAGCCTCCACACTGTCCTCCATCACGGCTGCATGAATTTACACTCCCACCAACAGTGCGGAAGTGTCTCCCATTCTCCACACCCTCTCCAGCGTTTATTATTTGTAGATGTTTTAATGAGAGCCATTCTCACTGGAATAAGGTGATACCTCATTGTAGTTTTGATCTGCATTTCCCTGATGATGAGTGATGTTGAACATTTTTTTCATGTGCCTGTTGGCCATCTGCAGGCCTTCTTTGAAAAAAATGTCTATTTAGGTCTTCTGCCCTTTTCGTGATTGGGTTGTTTGTTTTGTTGATATTGAGCTGTGTAAGCTGTTTGCATATTTTAGAAATTAAGTCCTTGTCGGTCATATCATTTGCCAGTATTTTCTTTCATCCTGTAGGTTGTCTTTTCATTTTGTTTATGGTTTCCTTTGCTCTGAAAAAGCTTTTAACTTTAATTAGGTCTCATTTGTTTATTTTTCCTTTTGTTTCCATTACTCTAGCAGATAGATTTGAAAAAATACTGCTGCAATTTATGTCAGTGTTCTGCCTATGCTTTCCTCTGGCAGAAAAGCATCTTAAGAGCTAGTCAGGTAAGGGCTTTGGGGCAAGTGCAGCAGGAGCAGACGCAAGGAGGTGGGAAGCAGCAGGGGCTCCTGGAGCAGCTCTTAGGAGACAACAGTGTGGGACAGACAGGAGGCAGGAGTGTGGCTTCCTGGGAAACCTGTCCTGCTGCAGGAGGTCCCCTCCTGCAAAGGGTGATACACACTTGTTGCCCGACTCTTCGTGACCCCATGGACTGCAGCACGCCAGGCTTCCCTGTCCTTCACCGTCTCCCAGAGCTTGCTCAAACTCATGTCCATTGAGTCGGTGATGCCATCCAACCACCTCATCCTCGGTCACCCCCTTCTCCCCTTGCCCTCAATCTTTCCCAGCATCAGAGTAAATGAATCAAAGTACTTTTTAAAAAACCAACTTTTCAAAGAAATATACAAATGGTACAGTGCTCTGATCATGTGCATACAGGTGGGTGAATTTTCACAAATTGAACACACCATGCGGCTCGCATCCAGATTAAGCAACTGAACATTTACCAGCATGCTAGTGTCAGGACCCCATTCAAATCCTGCTGCTTCTCCCAAGGGAAGCTCTAGCCCCATACTTTCCAGCTGTGTTTGCCTGTTTCTATCCGTCCTATAGAATCCCATAGGTTGGAAGTTGAGTCTGCAAAGATTTATCCATGTTGCTGCATGTAGTTACAGCTTGTTCATTCCATCCTGTCACTGTGCAAAGTTTATTTATCCATTCTACTCTCCGTGGGCAATTGGAGAGTTTCCAATTTGGGCTCTTACAAACAGTGCTGCTATGCACAGGCTCATCTTTTGGTGTAAACAGTTGTACACACTTTGTTAGGTACACAACAAGGGGTGGAACTGCTGGGCCAAATCCTTTTTCAAAGAAGTTATTCCAACTTCCACTCCCATCAGCAGAACATGGAACGTATAAACACTCCTGTGTGAAATGAGAAGGCGCATTCCAGGATCGGAATGTAAACTCCTCTAACTAGAAAAACGGCACATGAATTAACTTCTTAAATATTCTAGACCCTTCAGTATGTGAAAGCAAGTTATTAAAATGAGGATTTTCAGTGTTCAACATAAATCTTCTTAAAAAATTGAATAACATCTCTCCTCTTTCTAGCTCTTAGGGGAAAAACTCCTGTCAGGTTATACGAGAGGAGTACTGGAAGCCTTTAAATTTCAGGATGATTTATCCAGATAGGAAGTCTAAGGTCACAAATGAAATGAATAATGTCAGCCAAGGGACTTCCCTGGTGGTCCAGTGGTTAGGAATCTGCCTTGCAGTGTGGGGGACACGGGCTCAATCCCCGGCTGGGGAACTAACAGCCCACATGCCATGAGGCAGCTAAGCCTTGACACAGCCAAATAAATAAATAAATTTTTAAAAATTAAAAAATGATGCTGGCCAAGCCCAGGTGACCACTAACAGTCACACACGTGGTCAAAGGAGATGACCATTCCAGAGCCAAGGCTGCCTACCTGATGGATGTACAATTCAGGAGGAGAATATTCTACCTCGGGTTAAAAAAAAAAAAAAGAAGGGAAAATGTGAAATGACTGAGACCTAAATATGTATGGATTGGAGTCTTTCATAAAGAATTCTGTCTTAATTTGTCCTTAAAATCTCAAAGTAGCAAAAGTCAAGCTTGTATAGATAAGCTATTACAGAACTGGATATTAAATAAAATTCTGTCTGGTTTATGCAAATGTCAAGGAAAGTTCACATTTAAATCTCGACATGGGACTACACTGATCAGCCAGAGAGAAGTAGCATTCCCCCAAATCCACTTTAAAATTGTAAAATTGAGATCTTATGATAAAGCAGCCATATGGAAACTGAAATACAAAGAGAGATATTAAACAAAATTGCCTAGATTTGTCAACTCCACAACAGTTTATAAAGTACAGAATGAGGGGTGAAAGTGCTCATGTACATCAAACATATAAGGTTTCCATATTCATATGCCTACTGCTTTTTATTCCCAAGGAAAGTTTTGTGGAAAGGCACTCATTTGCAAAGTGAACAACTCATGTCAGCAAAAAGAAAAGGAAAGTGAAGTCGCTCAGTCGTGTCCAGCTCTTTGTGACCCCATGGACTGTAGCCCACCAGGCTCCTCCATCCATGGGATTTTCCAGGCAAGAGTACTGGAGTGGGGTGCCATTTCCTTCTCCAGGGGATCTTCCCGACCCAGGGATCAAACAGAGTCTCCCGCGTTGCAGGCAGACGCTTTACCGTCTGAGCCACCAGGGAAGCCGAATCTCCAATCTCTTTGCATAAGCAAATGGAATTGAGAAATTATAAAAGACCACAGTAGTCCCAATGGCAGGGGGGCCATGAGAAAGTTCTTTATATAGTTATATTTAAAAACTAAGAAATTTTATTTTGTCTCTGATCTAGGTCCTCCTGTAAGCACTACAAATATTAACTCATTAATGCTCACCCCTATCCTGTGAGGGTCCTGCAATTGTCCTATTTCACAGATAAAGCAACTGAAGCATAGAACACATTTTATAGACAGTTAAGGTTTTGCCCTAATAAACCTCGCTGAATCCTGTCTACCTTTCTCAAAGCATATTTAACTTTAACGTACTTGAAGGATGTACGACATTATCTTGCTTCCTTACACTAAGATCAGTTCTTAAGGACCTCATGGGCAGATGGCTCTGGCTTTCAGTGCCCGGCTCTTTTTTAATCCATTTATTTTTTATTGTGGTAGAAGTCACCACATATAAAACACACTATTTTAACCATGTTTAACTATACAGTTCAGTGGCACTAAGGACATTCACATTATGGTGCAAGTCTCACCATCGCCCATCTCCCCAAACTGAAACTCTGTCCCCATTAAACACTAATCCCCCATTCCCCCACCCCTCTCCGGCATCTGCCAACATACATTCTGACACTGTGAGCTTGACTATCCTAGGTACCTCGTATAAGTGGAATCAAACAGCACTTGTCCGCACATTGGAATCATGTGCCCAGGCTTTTATTCAGAATATTTCAGGGGACAAGGACTATAGAGGCTAAAGATTATGTATATGTAGCAAGATGGATTATTTTTTAAAGAAGAAAATGTAGGAACTCATTCTCATGATGATTTGGTTCCAGTGTGCGGGATTCATTTTCTTAGATCTGCATAGTAGATTCAGAATGCCTCCAGGCCAAGTCTCTGACCTCTCCTAACCTGGAAAAAACCAGACATCCATTTATATTAATTAAAAAAATCTGGCTCTAGAAGTGGTAAGCTTCAATTATCACGGTTACTGTCTTCAGAGTCTTCCCTGCAGCCAGGCTGTGCTCCGAGGGCAGCCGAATACAAATTCTGCCTCTGCAGCCCTGGGCGGTGTCAGTTTTATGCTCCAAAATTCTGGCTTCTTCATGATGCCTATGTGATCAATGGAACCTATAGTAAATATGAAAAATGTCAACCACTTTAGCCTGCCAATGTTTTTTTTTAATTCAAGATTTTGAAACACATGTAGTTTTGCAAAAGGGGGGCGGGAAAAGGGGTTGGAGTGCAGCTGTCCCTGACTCAGACGTCAGGCAAAGCGAAGTGGAGGTAAGTTCTCTCCCTGTGACTGCAGCCAGGCTCCCAGCTTTATACCCGGCCCTCGTGGTTAATGCGGCTTCCCAGGTGGCTCATTGATAAAGAATCTGCCTACCAGTGCAGGAGACGCGGGTTCGATCCCTGGATCAGGAAGATCCCCCCGGAGAAGGGAATGGAAACCCACTCCAGTCTTCTTGCCTGGGAGATTCCAGAGACAGACGAGACTGGTGGGCTACAATCCACAGGGTCACAAGGAGTTGGACACGACTGAGCGCACACGAACTCAAGGTTATGGGCCAGGCTGAGGTGGTGGGACAGCCGTTTTTACTCACTAGTGCACTTGACCCTTCCAATTATAGCCTCTTATCTTAAAAACAGGTACAAGCTTAAGCAATACACTTCTTGAGTGTGAAAAATCCCAGAGAACCAAGAGGCACAATGCTGTCCCCTTGAAACTCTTTCCAAGTTCAGTACTAGGGAAAATGGCAGACAAATCAAATCAGACTCAGTGTAGACGGCTGGGGGCAGGTCCAAGGACACCATCAGAAATCACCTCAGATAATGTTGCACTTGTGTGCATCCAATGTGCATCTGAAACCCACTTTCACCTCCTCTGCAATTGCCCTTGATGATAAACAGCTGCCGACTTGGATTATCTACAAGGACAGACGTACATTATTGGGAGGTCTGATGATACCAGCACATCTTAATGTAATCACATCAGAGTTTATAAATACGTCTCGGCAGAATGGAGGGGAAGTGTTGCTCTCACACCTCAGGGCTGTAGAGGTCTCCCGAAGAGGGAGATCTGTTTCTGGCTGTCCCCTGAAGCAAGAGTGGGGTGACTTCCTGGAGACTACAGCATCAGAGCAATAGACTCTGCTGAGAAATGCCCATAAACCAGACTGCTTTCCCTCCCATGTGGGTCTTGACTCCACCAGAACATTCTGTCCAGCTTGGTGGACCCTGTAAAATATTTTATTTCAATCACCCTGGAAACATTAAAAAAAATTTTAAAAAGCCCAGTGAGAAAAGAGCAAGGCTTATTTGTGACTATGATCATCAGCTCTCCCCAGCTGCTGGGGGGCAGAAGTGCATGGCCCCTGACCCCCTCCCTCGCACACCTGCCACATTCCATGTGAACACGTCAAACCCTCAAGCCTGCTTGATTAATCACCCAGCCCAAGAATCTACGGAATAAAGTTCACGTTACCCGGAGAGCTATATGAAGGGCCCTCTGAGGTCAGGATGCAAGACCAAACAAAATTAACGTGCCTGCCACATCCATCATCTTGTAATCTGCTTCCAGTTCCATAATCCCTGGACGTCTGGACTGTGCATACCAAGAACATTCCTGTCCGACGTGGATCAAAACAGTTCATGCACAAAGGGCTCTGAAGCCTCCCCACCCCCAAGAAAATCATTAACCAGTTCTGCAAGTCAGACAGCCCTGGGACTGCAGTCAGCTGCTCAAATCAGGTCTCAGGGGACCTGGAAGTTTTCGCGATTCTCTCATAAATGTTTCTTTAGACATAATGACAATAAAATTTGATTTGACCTAAGAATGAGGAATACATTGTTAACTTGCCGGCAACATACTAACTCGTTTAGATCATGTAAAGGATACAACAGCCCTCACTGCATAAAATTGTTTTACAATTAGTTCAAGCGAACTGATGTTCCCCAAAATAAACTGGTAGGATTAGACCATAACCTGAAATCAGAATGGATATACTGTATGTTATATTATCATGAGATGACCTTTTAAAATAATTGCCTATGTTTATTTTATTTTTGGCTATAGGTCTTTGTTGCTGCGTGGGCATTTCTCTAGCTGTGGAGAGCCGGGACCACTCTCCAGCCGCAGCGCCCCTCTCTAGCTGGGGCTGCTCTCATTGCGGAGCATGGGTGTAGGGTGTGGGGGCTTCTGGAGTTGTGGCGAGTGGGCTCAGGAGCTGAGGCTCCCGGGCCCTGGAGCACAGGCTCAATAGCTGTGGCACATGGGCTTCGCTGCTCCATAGCAGGTGGGATCTTCCCGGATCAGGGGTCAAACCCGGGCCTCCTGCATGGGCAGGCAGGTTCTTCACCACTCAGCCACCAGGGAAGGCCCTCGAGATGACTTTTCATTGTGATCTCAGGGCCTGTGATGGGTATTTCAAGAGAAGTATTCCTACACATTTCGCTCAGGAGAAAGGGAGACGCAGAGACGTTGTGAGAAATCCAAGGTCACAAAGTACTTGCCCGGGCTGGGCTGAGAAAAGTCCCCGTGACACTTGTGTTTTCCTCTCACAACTGATATTATTTTTAAGATTTTATGCTATAAACCTCCCCATTCTCTAAAATATGGTAAAGATCTGACCACAAGTTTATTTTACGCTACTAGCCCCCTAGTTCTCTCAAACACTTCACCACAAAGATTTGCATCACAGATCATGTGAATATTATTCATGGATTTGTTCATTTCAAAGCATACATTCCTAGACTTCTGACAGAATAGGAAGTTGGGCAGCCAGGATATTTTATGTTTTGGTCATTTACACTCCCACTGCCTGAGAAGACAAGTTTTAGGTATAATTTCCATGTAGAGAAGTCTGTATGGTTTAGCAGCAAGGATGAAAAAGAATGAAGACAGTGTTCTCACCCTCAGAAATTCAGATATTAGACTCAGTTTGTGGGCTAAGAGTGTCCACTGATTATGCAAGAGTGAAACCCAAATACACATTAATTTTGGGAACATTAGGAGTGATTCTTAAATAAAAATAAAGGGACAGTATCACTGTGGTTTACAGGCCAGTAGAATCTGAAGTGGCAAGACTTTGATTCATCCAACAGTAAGCAAATAAGAACTATGTGTCACGAAAAACTGTGCATTTGTTATTTCATTTCATCCTTACACCTGCCTTCTGGTATTCTCTGTGCCCATTACCGGCAATAAAACGGGGGATCAGTGAAGGACATTCTAGAATTCATAGACACAGTCGTGGGACAAGGCTGAGCTCTAAAGGCGCACACATCTTATTCCAACCGTCCCCAGGCAGACCCCTGACACCGGAATCCAAATCTGAACAAGGTCAGCACTCCCCTCCCTCCAGAAGAGTTAAAGTTTCAAGCTCTTAGTGCCATTTTTGCCATGCCAAAAAAAATGTGAAAGTATTTAAAAATACAAAAGTGAAGAATCTGCTATTACTCATCGCTTTCAGCAGGAAAACAGGAAATGGTTTTTACTGAGAAGCACGGAGGTGGTGAGGACAGGGTGGGCCTGAGGCTTGGTGGGGCAGGGGGCCACAGAGGCATACTGCCTGCGGTGAGGGGTTTTGGGGGACAGTAGGGAGGTGCGAGGTGCTTGGATAATGCTCCAGACATCAATATGAACACTTCAGTCAACAAATCCTGATCAATATCAGTTCTGTGCTCGCTAACAACAAGGTACGATGCCTAAGGTAAGGGGCCTGCCTCCCAAAGACTCAGTCTGGAAGCGGGGAGACAGAATAAGGAATAAGCAATAAAATAACCACACGGTGATGGCTACATTACGGGCTTCCACACGGCACGAGGTGAGCACTGGGGACTGGCCCCCGGAGAGGGGGAGGCGACACGTCCTGGAGGAAGCGACACTTCTTCTGGGGTCTCAAGAAATAAGGAGGAGTTTTCCTGGCAGAGAAGAGGGGAAGTGCTATCCAGGCAGAGCTTATTTCCAGAGGCACAGAGGTTGGAGAGATCACGCTGTGTCTTGGAAGATGGTTCTCCATGGCCACAGCCCACAACATACCCTGTCAGAGGTGGGGGCAATGCAGAGATGATGCTGGAGAGTGGGCAGGAAGCCCGATTTTGAGTCTGCCGTTTGTACACTGTGAGAAGCCTAAGGGTTTTAGGGAAAGAAGTGTGAAGTGTGAAGATCATGTTGGAGGTTTTGTGGAAGATGGGCTGGAGAGAGCCAGGCAAGTGGCAGGCAGGCCGGCTGTTGTGAACTCTACTTGGAAGGACCCTCCCAGCAACATAGCCACCCAGCTGGTGAGTTTAAGGATGGGGCCAGGGTGAGATCCTGCCGCTGCTCCCTTCCCCCTGCCCAGACAGACAAAGTGAAGTGCTCTAACATCTGGGCTGCCCAGAAAGATTCAAGTTTATTAGCTTGTAAACAGCAACAGATGGGTTCAAAAATAATAGTAAAAGAATGAAGAAATACTTTTACTTCAGCTTTAGACTCATACTGTCTTGTGGACCAGGTTAACCACCCAAATCAACACAGCTCAGCTATTGAGTAAAACCAACACGACACAGTCATGGGAACTGAGGGAAGCTTGGGCTTCTCGGGCTTCTACACAGCTTCCTGGGCTTCCCCGGTGGCTCAGATGGTAAAGAATCTGCCCGCAATGCAGGAGACCCAGGTTCAATCCTTTAATGAGGAGGATCCCCTGGAGACGGGAATGGCAACCTACTCCAGTATTCTTGCCTGGAGAATTCCATGAACAGAGGAGCCTGGCAGGCTACAGTCCATGGGGTTGCAAAGAGTCAGACATGACTGAGTGACTCTTAGTTTCACATAGCTTCTTGCTAAATCAACCAAAGTCATCATGTCCTGACTATGCCCATGTGCCAGAATTCAGAGACACAAACAAGTTCCTTTCAGAGTAGGCTGTATCAATTCTTTTCTAAGAGCAGAAGGTCACTATCTTAGCCTTTTACCTAAAAAGAAAGTCAACTGGCAAGAAAATACATCATCCATAGACTGTATTTGCAGCTGGTTCCCAAGATGCCCACTGCAAAGCAGTCCTGGATCATGACCATCATCATGACATCAGTCTCATGATCATAAAAGCCTAATGCCCTATGGCTGGGATATGAGGGCAGGACATTTACTCCATTTTCCAGAAAACTCAAATCTTCCATGAAGCAAAAATTCTCAAGATCTGAAAAACCAAACAGCCCTCCTAGAGCCCACTCATAATTTTACTCCAAAGAGTGGGATCTATGTGGAGAATCTATTTTCAGATTAGACACAGATTTCAGATTTTAGACACCTGCATTTCTCCAGAAGGGCCCCTGAGACTTTGTATCGGAGCATGAAGTCATGGGGTGTCATCGGGTTTCTGGGGCTGCCTCCCTCCTCACATGAGATTAACACTCATCTGTACCCTTTGAGTTAGAGTGGGTGGCAGGCCTGGGGACAAGGTGTCCGCATTCTTTAACACCACGCTTCATACTGTATGTACCAAATCATTACAATAAGCAGAGTGCGCTGTGTCTCTGATTGGTCACAGATGGGAGAAAGCTGGCCTCCATAATAAACTCACGGAGGTGGAGTGTGTCATCACACACGAAGCCAGGGTGTGTGATCCAGGAGGTGTGGGGGGGGGAGTTAATGCCGTATGTCATTTTACTGCTGTGGGCCTGCTCCCACGCCAATAGCCGTGTGTTCCTCCGAAACAGCTCCGACGCCCTCCCCGATGCCACGGGGCTCCTCCAGACCCACGGGGCCCTTACCAGGTACTGCAGCCGCTGGCGCTCCGTCTCAGGGGTGAACTCCGAAGACATGGGGATGATTTCTCCGTTTCTGATGATTATGGCCCTGCAAGGGTGAAAAGGCATGTCAGCAGCCAATCTCATAAGCACTGCGATTTTGTGATGACTCCACAGCTTGGTTCAGAATCCACACAAAGCCCTCAGGGGACTTCCGTTCCTCCAGCCTGCATAGCAAAGCTCATGTAACCCACTCCAGAGTCCTCACCACACCGTAGGCATCTCTAAGAGCACGACATTCTCTTTGTCTGCTAGTTTAACGCCCAGCACCAAGCATACCGTTTGGCACATGACAGGTGCTCAGTGAATAAATGGATGGATGGATGAATGATGCACAGAGGCTCACCCTAGGCTAGCGCCCTCCAACAGAACTTCCTGGGATCCTTAAATGTGTGCCTTAATCTGTGCAGTCCAAGATGGCAGCAACCAGCCCCATGTGAGTACTGAGCATTTGAATCACGGTCAGTGCAAGCTGAGGGGCTTCCCAGGTGGTGCTAGTGGTAAAGAACCCATCTCCCAGTGCAGGAAACGTAAGAATCGTGGGTTTGGCCCCAGGGGCAGGAAGATCGCCTGGAGGAGGGCATGGCAACCCACTCCAGTATTCTTGCCTGGAGAATTCCATGGACAGAGGAGCCTGGCGGGTTACAGTCCACAGAATTGCAAAGAGTTGGTCCTGACTGAAGTGACTTAGCATGCAGGCACACAGTGCAAAATGAATATTTCATTTTATTTCACTGTAATTAATTTAGCGTTAAGTTAAGCAGTCACAAGTGGGCTAGCAGCGGCAATTGAAGTAGCTGACAGGGCAATTCCAAGTGTTTGTTACTCAAAATGTCTGTGCGCCCCCAGCACGGGCCTCACCTGGGAGCTAGGGAGAAATGCAGACTCTCAGGTTCCCCGCAGACTTCCTGTACTGGAATCTGCCTTGTCATAAGATTCCCAGGGGATGCGGAGGCACATTAAAATCTGAGAGCAGCTGACCTAGACTCCTGAGTTTCTAGGGTAACATCTTGGGTCGAGGGAAAACCGCTGTCATCTCAAAGTTCAGGAAATTCACAAACTCCCAAAACTGTGCCCAAGAGCTACTGCTGACTCCAGGACTTTTGAGAGAACAGAGCTCCCCAGAGCAGACATCTAAAGGAGAGGATAGAGGATCGATCGATGGCAACTTTCCCTAAGCCTCTCCCCGTGGAGCCTCCCGTGTTCAGACCTTGTTCTGCAGCAGTCCCTGCAGCGCTGACTTCCTGAACATCGATCCGCTGCGGTGGAAGGCTGCCATTTCCACCATGAACGCGAGTGGCTGGGGGAACTGCATTCTTTTTGAACCCCAAAGCTCCCCAGTATCAGGGAGCCAGAGACCTGCGGGCCCAACACACTTCTCTGTGAAAACTCACAGGCATGGGGAATACCATCAATGAGCTCAGCTCTAGGTGGATGCCTCCTTGACACGGGGAGGCTGCATTCTTTGTGCCAACAAGCCCCTGGCATCCCTCACTCCCACTGCAGAGGCAGGCGGTCCCTGACTTGGAAACAATCCCTATTAATGGCTGCAGCTGCCCGCCCCCTGCCCCGCCCCCTCCCCACCTGTGCCCAGTTGCTGTTGTCATAGAAACTGGTGGAGGGGGGCAGGCAAAGGAGGAGATGACAAGAAAAATCTTGGGGGTGTCAGAGAACTGATGGATCCAGGAGGAAAATGGTGGAAGCTGTAAGGAAATGGAGAAGTTTGGGGAGACTGACCCTGGGGAGAGGATGCCTCGTGTTGAAATACACACCTCACTTCTTTTATTAAGCTGCCAAAAAATAGGACAAATGAAAGATCCCTTGTTATAAACCCAGAGTCACTTGTAAAATGCAACCACCTCCCCCTACCCCAAGAAAGGTGATACCAACCATTCACGAATCAGTGCGAGTTAATTGAAATTGTCTTTGTCCTACTTATCAGCTGAGAATAAATGTAATGAGAGAGGAGGAGTTTGGATAGAGGATGGAGAAACTTGGAGAACTGGAAATAAGCAGTCAGGAACGTCCAGGTTAGGGCCTAATCTTTTTTTTTTTTTCTTACTGTGGTAAAAGTCACATAATATAAAACATACTATTTTAACTATTTGACTGTACAGTTCAGTAGCACTAAGTACATTCACAATATTGTGCAACTCTCAACCTCACCCATCTCCTGAATTTCTCACCTTTCTAAACTGAAACTCTGCCCCATTAGACACTAACTCTCCATCGCCGCTTCCCACCCACCTCCACCCCCCCATTCCCGTGGCATCTACCAGTGTACTTTCTGACTTTGAATTTCGTCTCATATAAGTGAAATCAAACAGTATATTTCTGGACCTAATGTACGTTGGAATGCATTTTTAAGGTTAATATATGCCCTATGAAGAGACTGCACCTTCTTCTTCTGCCCGTCCTATACAGAGAGTTCTCATTAGCTGTCTGTTTCACATGGAGTCGTGCACATACGTCAGTCTCCTAATCTCCCAATTCATCTCACCCCCCCCCAACTCTTTTGTTCTCTACATCTGTCTATTTCTCCTTTGCAAACAGCTTCATCTGTACATGGTGAAGTAAGTCGGAAAGAGAAAACTAAATGTTGTACACTGCATACATGTGGAATCTAGAAAAGCGGTACAGGGCCTAATCTTAAAGTAGCAAGAAGGGCTCTGAGGACATGGGGGACTAGAGAAAAAGGCATTCTGCAGCAAATTCCCACGGCAATCTCCGGTTTCCAAATTTTTCCTGGAAGCTAGCCTTAACTCTTTTCTGTCCCTTTTCCTACATGGCCCCTGAGTTCCAGCTTCCAGGCTCAGACTAGACAGGTGGATGGCTGGGAGGGAAGTAAGGGACAGTGAGGAAGAGGAGGAAGGCAGAGGAGGTGGAGGGTGGGGTGTCAGTCAGAGTGGCCTGTGGGGAGTAGCCAACAAACGTCCAACCAGACGTGGAAGAGCCTCCTCCAGGACCCAAGGGTCAGGAGGTCAGGGGCCTGCTCCGTTTGGGTCTGTTATATTCCAAAATGCCTGTCACCAACAGGAGCCCCATGAATATTAACTGAATATAAGAACAGATGAGAGATGAACGGATAAAGAAGACGTGGTACATATATACAGTGGAATATTACTCAGCCATAGAAAGGAATGAAGTTGGGTCATTTGTAGAGATGTGTATGGACCCAGAGTCTTTCGTACAGAGTGATGTAAGTCAGAAAGATATCATTTAGTAATGCATGTATGTGGAATCTAGAAAATGGTACAGATGAACACATTTGCAGGGCAGGAACAGAGATGAAGACACAGAGAATAGATGTGTGGACGTGGGGAGGGGAGAAGGGTGGGATGAATTAGGAGATCGGGTTTGACATGTAGACACTACCATGAGTAAGACAGACAGCTGGTGGGAACCTGCTTATAGCACGGGCAGCTCAGCTCAGTCTTCTGTGATGACCCAGGGAATCAAGGTTGCCAGGAGAAATATCAGTAACCTCAGATGCGCAGATGACACCACTCTCATGGCAGAAAGAGAAAAGGAACTTAAGAGTCTCTTGATAAAAGTGAAAAAAGAGAGTGAAAAGGTTGGCTTGAAATTCAACATTCAAAAAATGAAGATCATGGCATCTGGCCCCATCACTTCATGGCAAATAGATGGGAAAACAATGGAAACAGTGACAAACTATTTTTTTGGGCTCCAAAATCACTGCAGATGGTGACTGCAGCCATGAAATGAAAAGACTCTTGCTCCTTGGAAGAAAAGCTACAATACAATACAAATGTAGTGTATTAAAAAGCAGAGACGTTACTTTGCCAACAAAGGTCCGTCTAATGAAAGCTATGGTCTTTCCAGTGGTCATGCACAGATGTGAGAGCTGGACCATAAAGAAAACTGAGTGCTGAAGAATTGATGCTTTTGAACTGTGGTGTTGGAGAAGACTCTTGAAAGTCCCTTGGACTGCAAGGAGATCAAACTAGTCCATCCTAAAGGAAATCAGCTGTGAATATTCATTGGAAGGACTGATGTTGAAGCTGAAACTCCAATACTTTGGCCACCTGATGCGAAGAGCTGACTCATTAGAAAAGACCCTGTTGCTGGGAAAGATTGAAGGCGGGAGGAGAAGGGGACGACAGAGGATGAGAAGGTTGGAAGGCATCACAGACTCAATGGACATGAGTTTGAGTAAACTCAGGAGATGGTGAAGGACAGGGAAGCCTGGCGTGCTGCAGTCCATGGGGTCACAAAGAGTCAGACACGACTGAATGACTGGACAGCAATGACAGAGGGGAGTGGGAGTGAGGTGCAAGAGAGAAGAGATACATGTCTACTTACAGTTGATTCACTTCGCTCTACAGCAGATACTAAACAACACTGCAAAGCCACTAAACTCCAAAATATAAAAAGAACAGATGGGAGAACTTAGGAGGAGCTCTGCCTTGAATCTGAGGGAGGAAGAGAACAGAACTAGGAGGCAGTAGATGTTTGCTTACGCCAGGAAAGTGGGGTGCATGTCACAGCACGGACAGGGAACTTCACTTGGCCGTCTGCTCCTCTGCCATCTTCCCTTCTCCTTCTGCTGATTAGGTGAGTCCACCCACCACTCCCAAGCCCGGGGCCTTCCCTGCATCAGGCACTCCCTCGGTGTTCCCAACCTCTCCCTCTACTGGCTCTCTGTTCATGGTCCAAAACCATGCTCAAAAGACTTTGTGATTAAAATCAGACAGAATCGAAACCAAAACCAAACAAATATTACTCTCCTCATGTGAAACCCACTTCCAGGGTCCTTTTCCTTTCTTGGGAAACCAAGGTTTACACCTTCTTTGTTTTTTTATTTTCCTTTAATATCTTCTTTTGGAGAAGGAAATGGCAATCCACTCCTGAGTTCTTGCCTGGAGAGTCCTGTGGATGGAGGACCCTGGTGGGCTGCTGTCCATGGGGTCGCATAGAGTTGGACACGACTCAAGTGACTTAGCATGCATGCATGCATTGGAGGAGGAAATGGCAACCCACTCCAGTGTTCTTGCCTGGAGAATCCCAGGGATGGAGGAGCCTGGTGGGCTGCCGTCTATGGGGTCGCACAGAGTCGGACACGACTGAAGCGACTTGGCAGCAGCAGCAGCAGCAATATCTTCTTTAATAAGACATTACAGCACACAGCTGAGCCCCTGGTGTGTCAGTTAAACATGGAGATGCAGATCCATCCAAAGGAGAAGGCAAACAAACGTCACCTTAACCCCATTCCTTCGGCAACTCATGGAAATACAGAATACAAAAGGAGCAATTCTGTGTATCTGATCAAGTCTTTGAAGACACCGTAACAATTTTATAATGAACTGTGCTGTGATCTGTTAAAGAATCTTCAAATTAAATAATGAGGATGTTTAAAAATCGTAATCTTCTACAGCAGATTTAAGCCAAACACAAAAAAACTGACACTCAGAATCTACATTCAAGGTCTCTCCGTCTACATCTCCCACGGATTCCTTGAAAACAGGTAAACTCATGCCTTGCCCCTCTCTATAGCTGACTACTCTCATGCGTCTCCAAACAGCCTCTTTGCTGCTACACTCCCTGGGCATGACCTCATCCCCCACTTACCAGGCAGCATGTGTGGGTCCTTCCTGACGCTGACTTCTGGGACACCCCTCCTCCTGGTTTCCCCCCGACCTCCCAGGACACCTCCCCTCTCAGACTCGTCTCCACCTCCTGTGTGGCTGTGAGCGGCCACTCTGTCCTTCTACCTCTCTGCCTGGGCACTCACTTCCCACCTTCTTAACCCCCAAGCTTTGGCTTACAGGCCTCTCCTCCGAGCCCCATGAGCCTGGTGCTCCTTCTAACATACAACACGTTCTGTTTTGTTATTCCTTCCTTAACTGTCCACCTCCCGAGCCGGCCCATAAGCCCCTAAGATGAGAACCATGTCCTCGCTGCTCACAGTACGGCCCCGCTACTGTGCAGAGTGAGGCAGTGTCAAGCAGGACCGGCTACAGAATTTCCAAAGTCCTAGGCCAAATAAAAATGCAGGCCCTCTTGTTAAAAAAATTCAGTTCAGTTGCTCAGTCGTGTCTGACTCTGAGATCCCATGGGCTGCAACATGCCAGGCTTCCCTGTCCATCACCAACTCCCGGAGCTTGCTCAAACTCATGTCAAAAAAAATAACACAGTTATTAAAATTTTAAAATTATTTTTTCATGTTAAAAAATTAATGGGAATTTAAAGACTGTGACAACAGAGCATGAAGCCAAATATGGGGGCCCTTCTGAGTGTGGGGTCCTGTGACTGCACAGGTCACACCCCCATGAAACTGATCCTGACTGGGTGCCCTTTACCGAATAAATCATTAGCTTTAACAACTGCATATGCCAATGCCTCCAAACATCCCTTCCAGCCCACTCATCTCTGCCGCGCTCCAGCCTAGAACAGCCAACTGCCGGCAAACATTCACTCAGGTACTACTCACTGGTGTCTTGGACTCGGCATGTTTCAGACTTGATCATCCTCCCCCCCCTCCCCCCAGCACACCCCCAAAACTGTCCTTCCAGCATTCCCAGATTCAGGGAACAGCAACCCTTTGCACCGAGGGGCCCATTGCTGAAGCCGTCCTAGCCGTCTCGCCCTGCATGTCCAGACAGGCAGCGAGCCTGTGGCGCCCAATCCCAACAGCAGGCAGAGCTGCCCCGCCTTGGTTTCTTCTGCTACTGCCTGGGTTCAGGCCCCATCAGAGCTTGTCCGCCTGACTCAGGAGCTCTCAGTTCTGTCCTCCTCTGACCCCTGCTCCCCAGGGCCACCAAGATCATTTTAAAGCATCACACCCCGCCCCCCACCGCAATCCCCTGGGGGCCTTCCCAGCATTTGCAAACTCCTTCATTACCTGGGTTCTGCCTCTGTTTCTGGTTTCAGGCTCACACTTGCTATTCCTTTCCCACTCTGTCTCTCTTCACCTGGCCAACCGACTCCTCTCTGAGACCCAGCCTAGGAGCACGTCCTCCCAGTCTGCCTTCACTGCCGCTTCTCTGCGAGCCCATGGGGTCATGCCCCGTCTCTCTGATGGATGACCTCTGTGACTGTCCCTAACTACCCGAGGGCATTTTCTGGGCAGAGCCTAAGCCCTGGTCTCTGAAGATCCGGCACTCGGAGCCTGGTCTGTGACAGACACACAGTAACTATTTGCCGGAGGGATAAGTGACTAAACAGATATGAGTGAGCTAGACTTGGATGGATGAACCGATGTGTCCAGTCTCAAATAAGACTTTTCTCAATAATATGACCTGTAACGGTCTAATTTTCTATGGTCTGAGTCCTCAAAAGTCCATAGGCCTTCCCACTGGTTTTACAAAAAGACAATGGACCTAAAAGGATGTTGTTCTGGCTGAAGCACCACGGAAAAGTGACTCAAAAGAGAAGGAGAAAGTAAACAGGACCCCTGTTCTCAGCGGGCAGAGGAGGCAGCATGCAGCCAGCGCTATGTTTACTCTGCTTTTTCATTTCAAATTCATACATGATGAGGCATCAGCATTCAACTCCAATGTTCACTGGTGGGGTAATCCTACCTAATTATGCTCATAAATAGATCATTGTATCTAAATCCATCTCCGTACAGAGCATTCTTCACTTTCGTTTGAACTATCAAGCTCTTCCTTCATGAGACATCCATGGATTAAAGAATGACAGCGTGTCTGATAGCCAAACTCTCCAGTCCCTGCATCACAATGCTCTTATGTGATTCCTGGCTTCCTTTTGATCTTTCTCTTTTTCATGCCTCTGATCTTGGGATCAATTTGTCAGAGAGCGGGTCTCCAATCTGGAGCAGGATAGTGAGAGGGAAGAAGTTTCAAAGGGAACAGACAGCATGTGAAGACTGACAAAGCCTGTCCTAAACAAACAATAAAGTAGAGACATGCCTTTAAAGCTGCATTCTCTCGTCATAGGATCCTACAGACTTCATATCTTCTACTTCAGTATTTTACAAAATGTTTTTACTCAAGGGGAGAAAAAAAATCTATAGCAGCAATAAGTGCCAAGGAGAGTTAGGCATATGCCCTGACCTTTCTTCTCGGGCTTCAGGTCTAGACCTGTGGATGACTGTGGTCAGGATGACATTTCCTTCAGTGTTTGGTGCCCGACCAGGTGAGGAAGTCACCAGGGGTTGGGTGATTTAGTCATTTGGCAAACACTTGCCAGCCGGTAGCCCATACCATACAGAGGGCACGGTTCCTAAGCATGTTCTGCAAAGTTAAGGCTAGCCTTTCATTTACAGAGACTAACTGAAATATACATGCTTTAATTTCTTATCCAGTAAAATAGATGGGGCAGTATTTGTAACATGGTGAATGATAAGGTTTAATGTGTTTTTGTGGGTTAACTGCAAGGATGGGAGAACAGAAGGTAAAGCAAAGACACTGACAGTTAACCACGCTCCCCCCATCATATTAGCCACATAAGAGAACATGGGCAATTTATTCCTAACTGATGAGAAATTTGAGTTCAGAGAATAAGTCCTAGAAAATTCTGCTACTTTTATCCTCCGGGGTCACAATTTGGAGTCAAAAAGATTTACTTTTTTCCCCCAAGCTGGTCAAAATGGAAACTGGTCAAGAGAAAAATAAAGGGCCAAACAGGCTGCTCATTTCAGATATTCTCTCAATGTTACACTTTCTCTTAAGGAGATCACACTAAGTCCCATTAAACCCCATCTCAGAGCAGGAGGGATGCTTTCTAAAGGCATCTGACAAACAAGGAAAAGAAAAAAAGAAGAAAAGTGGCGATTAAACAACTGACAGGAGGGAAAAATGCAAATATTCAGTAAACACAGGAAAAGAAGCTCTACCTCACGAGTCCAGGAAAAGAAGCTCTACCTCACGAGTCCAGGAAAAGGCAAATTAGAGCAAAAGGAATGTAATCTTTCACATCAGATTGGCAAACATTTGTTGAAAAAATTAACAACACACAATAGCTCTCATAGGATGAGGGGAAAAATCATTCTCATAATTAAAGAGAACATGAATTATACTTTTTAAACATCTTAAAACTGTAACTGGGACTCCCCTGGTGATCCAGTGGTTGAGAACCTGCCTGCCAGGACAAGGGACCCAGGTTCAATCCCTGGTCTGGAAAGATCCTACATGCTGTGGGGCAACCAAGCTTCCACACCACAGCTACTGAGCCCATGACTACAGCTAGTGAGCCCGGGATCGAAACTGCGTCTCCTGCATTGCAGGCGGATTGTTTCACCACTGAGCCAGGGGGGAGTACGTGAGGCATCTAGTTCCAGGCCAAAGTCCTCCGTGTGCCCCTTCAGGCTCTACTGAGCCAACCTGGGGGGAAGCGGCCCTCCTCACCCCGGGTGCCCGGCCAGGGCTCCGCAGTCTCTGCAAGGAGCTGCAGGCCAGGGCTCCCTCCCAGCTCCCTCCCTTCTACACATCTACACACTTTTCTGCCTTCCCAGCCTAGGCACGTCCACCAGGAGTCTTGGCTCAGACAGTTTTCTCCACGCCCAGTACTTTTCCACTCCTTCCCCTTCTCCATCACCTCCCTGCCACCCCCAACCCCATCCCCTCCTGACCCTGACCGGGGCCCCTGTGGGGAAGAAGAGCACTTCGCTTTCCGCTTCGCCTCTTGGCTGCACCATCACCATGAGTGAAAAAGCCTTCGCTGTTTCTAACTGGCCACCTGGCTGTCTGATGACATAAATTATCTTTGAATGAGCAGGGGGAAAGGTATGGAAGTGGGAAAATTAATTTTCCTTTAGATGTCTTTGTATCATCCGACTCACAGGAATCATGTTACGTTCCTTTTGCACATTTTGAGGAGGAATTTACTTGCCCAGATCTGGCTGTGTATTCACAAAAGAATATTCACCCGGAGTCCTCCTGACTGCTGATTCATCTTTGTTACGCTACCGGTCTTCATGAACCTTGTGTGACCCGAGCATTAAGTGTCCACAGAATTCTTCCTGGGACCCAAGCATCTCTCGGAGCTCAGTCATGACTACAAAAGTCTCCTGTAGCAGCATCAGGAGCTGCTGAGAATCCAGTGACAGACTTCTGTTATATAAAAAATGAGAACTGGTGAAGGCCCAAAACGGCTGTACCTTTCCCCATCACTTGTTACAAGAAGAGACCCACAGAAGTAGGTGCAGAATTGCCAACCACGCTCACGAATGAAAACGACGGAAAGACGTTCTGAGTGAGAAATGAACGGAGTGACCTGAAGGATTCGTTAGCCCTCCTCTGGATGGCTGGATTCCATTCCTTCTAGTCATATAGAAGGGTTTGGACAGTGGCGATCTTCCTTCTCCTCCCAAAGCCTGGGCATTCTGGACTAGGCTAATACACACATTTCTCTGAGGACCTATGAACTTGAAACTGTATGTCTTAGGCACTGACAGTATACATCCGTGTAAAAATGTATAGTTATTTTTCGGCGGCGACTGACACATTTTCAATGTGTGAAATCAGTGACACTTGGATAAAGTGAAAACAAAACATCCCCCTCTGCCTCCAACTCAATGACTGTATCTGTCGCCTGCGGGCTGCCCACCACCACACAACCGCCAGAGTTCAAGGCTGAGGCAGCCACCCAGGGGTCTAGACTTGGTGGAGGGATGGGAGAGGCACTTCTTATAGCTCACTGCTGGGAGTTGGTGGAGTAGGAGGGAGCGAACAGCCAGTTACACTTTCTATGGCCCAGAAGACATCTACCTCCTTCATAAACATAAACATGTAGTTTATGTCCATAGCTACACTCTGGAGCTTTCTGTGTGGCTCAGACTGGAAAGAATCTGACTGCAGTGTAGGGGACCTGGGTTCAATCCCTGGGTTGGGAAGATCCCCCGGAGAAGGGAATGGCAACCCACTCCAGTATTCTTGCCTGGAGAATTCCATGGACAGAGGAGCCTGGTGGGCTACAGTCCATGAGGTCACAAAGAGTCGGACACGACTGAACGGCTAAGCACACCCCCTCTGGAGCTTTCTCACTTTGTAAAACACCCTCATGGAGAGTTTTGGAAAGTGCCCCCCTTGCTCCAGGGTGCCACTGGGTTTGGATAGCAGCGGCTCATGCGCGCACCTGCCTTCCCAGCCTTTCGTTCGCTGAAATGAGATGATGTTGCCTCGGTACCCGGCACAGCTCTCACACCGTGAGTTACAGCTATCCAGAAAGCTTCAGAGTCAAGCCAAGGAGCAACGCACTGAAGTTTTAGGAGGAAGAGGAAGCCTGGTGAATGATGGAGGGCAAACGCAGAACTCCAGCTGACACGTCCTTCCCGTGAGCCTCAGGAAGCCTAAAAGCCCCTGCTCTGCTCAACGCATGTCAGAGCAACACCTTTCAGCCCTCCAGCCTCCTCAAGGCAAAACCTTTGGCCTTAAGACCAAAAACATCCTAAAATTCGCAATCAAATGATTTTGCAAATAGGTACTATGTAAATATGGATAATAATGATACTATAGCTTTTCAGCTTCAATAGAAGGTTTTGTTCAAGTGGCACAAAGACTGGGGGGAAAGTGAACATATTTATGTATCCCAGGTGGCGCTGGTGGTAAAAAGTCAGCCTGCTTGCCTGCCAACGCAGGAGACATAAGAGATGCGAGTTTAATCCCTGGGTCAGGAAGATCCTCTGTAGGAGGAAACGGCAACCCAGTCCAGTATTCTTGCCTGGAGAATCCCATGGACAAAGGAACCTGATGGGCTATACTACACGGGGTCGCAAAAAGAGTCAAACATGACTGAAGTGACTTAGGATGGATGTATCCCTTTTATATTGCTATATAGGCTTATAGTTATAGATGGAGATTATATACAGTATAGATACATTTATATATAAAAATCTCTCTATATAAATCTCCATTTATAAATACATACACATTTATATATATATGAAAATCTCCTAGCTTAATAATCGTAGAATCTCTCGGTGGAGCTGAAATAGCAAAGAAATCCAAAATTGCTAGGCTACTAGACTTGAGAAGCACTTAATGGTGTCTGGAAGTCCAGTCTCCATGGAGGAAAATGTTAAGGAAGATAAAAGTCAGGGCTCAAGCTCCTTTCTGAAGGCAGAATCCAAACCAAGTTGTTTCACTTTGTGAAACACATTGGTTTCTTCTCTCTGCAGCACAGGAACTGCTTGCCTGCAAAGTGCTCTCAGACTCTTTGAAAGAGTCCAGGAAATGTACCCGTGTGCGAGCTGGACCATAAGAAAGGCCGAGTGCTGAAGAATTGGTGTTTTTGAACTGTGGTGCTGGAGAAGATTCTTGAGAGTCCCTTGGACTGCAAGACCAAACCAGTCCATCCTAAAGGAAATCAACCCCGAATATTCATTGGAAGGGCTGAAGCTGAAGTTCCAATACTTTGGCCACCTGATGCGAAAAGACGACTCGCTGGAGAAGACCCTGATGCAGGGAGAGACTGATGTCAGGAGGAGAAGGGGGCGACTGAGGATGAGATGGTTGGATGGCATCTCTGACTCAATAGACACAAGTGTGATCAAGCTCCAGGAGATGGTGAAGGACAGGGAAGCCTGGCGTGCTGCAGTCCATGGGGTCACAAAGAGCCGGACAGGACTTAGCAACCGAACAACCACCACCAGGGAGCACAGAACTTCATTCCCATCTTGAGTAACTAAGAGGCCACCAACCCTGCAGCACAGACCCTGGCCACACGTGCAGAAAAGTGTGCCTAAGTGTACACACACATACACACGCAGGAAAAACTCTTCTGAGTTACTGCCGGTTCTGCCAGTCTAATGAGGGAGGTTATAGAGGGAAAGAGCACTACTTGGGGCGATGGCTGATGTCGGCTCCTCTCCCAGCTCAGACTCTGAGGGATACTCATCCGTAGGCACCGTCGGAGGTTCTGAGGTGGTGTGGCGGCAGCGGGAGCACTAGCTTAGGAACTGGGCTTTGCAGGTGCCAGCCTCACCTTAGGTTAATTGCCAGCTCTCAGCCTTGGCGTCCTTGGCAATAGACAAGGGTAAAGACCACGTCATTTCTCAGGCACCTCCCAGGTCTACATTTAAGTGATTCTGAAAGGAAGCCTGACGTCCGTGGAGTGGAGAAATACGGATAAACTACTAGAGCCACTACTGTTTCCCTTCTCAGGAGGTGGTAATCCTCAGAATTTAAATTCTCATAAATACGAACCAATACAGAAAGTGCCAGAACGGGAGAAGTCACCCTGAGTGCTTCTTTTAAACCGTAGAGGACAAGGAGCCCATTACCGAGCAAGCCCCCCAGGGTAATTTTACTGTACCAGTACCCTCGGAACGCGGAGCTGCAAACAAAAGACATCGCTGACGCTGTTAAGAGTATTCATGGGATGCCCTGATTCTATTACACACTTTTTCAACTGAAAGTGATTCGAAACGCAACATTAAACCGCACATTTCCAGAACGGAGGAGAAAATCTGGTACAAGGTGACA
This sequence comes from Cervus canadensis, assembly GCF_019320065.1. Taxonomy (NCBI): domain Eukaryota; kingdom Metazoa; phylum Chordata; class Mammalia; order Artiodactyla; family Cervidae; genus Cervus; species Cervus canadensis. The sequence continues at coordinate 6,747,609 of NC_057410.1, forward strand.
GAGAAACCATTTGAAAAACCTGTTTTGACAGCGTATATCAATTCCAAAGGACAGGGAGGAGGCATCCATTTGGTCAAAAAGCATCAGACCTTGTGGATCCTCTTTGGATGTAGCAGGAGCATCTGCCTCCTTCAAAGGTATCAGAAATGTGTCGATGGAAAAAAAAGCAGGGCAGCTGATGGAAGAAGCCGGGCTTGCCACCACCAGAGGACAGCCAGGCTGGTGATGCTAATTAGAGGTGTCAAAAAATAGCTGAAGGGAAAAAAAAATAGTCTCACGAGCCTGGAATTACTTTTGGTGTGTTTTTAGTCATACCATTTCCAGAATGGATACTAACGAAAAAAGTTTGCAAATACGATGATTCATCTAACAGGACCTCAAATACGAAAGCGTCCCAACAGAAATATTCACTGAAAAATGGTCAGGAAAAAAAAACCAAAATTCTGATCTTTAAGTAGCAGCAAAAATACATGACCACTCGCAGAGCAGGGACTGAGTCAGACGTTCCTGTTTTCCTTGCAAGCAGCCCAGTCTGTGTTTATACCACCCAGAATAATTTCTCAATGTCATAATTCAGCCACTTTCTACAAACATCCTACTGTGCCAGCAAAATTCATGAAACCAAGCGCACCGGCATGATATTTTCCACACCAGGTAAAAAGCCTTACAGTCATGAAAGAAAACTTTTTGAGGTGCTTATTTTTTTAAAAAAAAATGATAAGGGGCCCAGATATATATGAATAATGGGGTTGGTATTCTTTTTTTTTTTTAATATTCCATGTTCCATAAAATTCACCCTTGTAAAGTGGGCAATTCAGTTGATTTTAGTATATTCACAACATTGTCCAACCACCAGCACTATCTAATTCCAAAACATTTTCATCATCTCCGAAGAACCCACCCCACACTCATTAACAGTCACCCCCATCTCCCCCTCCTCCCCACTAAACCTTGGCGACCATTAATCTGTATTCTGCCTCTCTAGATTTGCCTACTTTGGATATATCACATAAACGAGACCATATAATACATGGCCTTTTGTGCCTGATTTCTTTCACTTAAAATAATGTTTTCAAGGTTCATTGTATTATAGCAGACATCAGTACTTCATTTCTTTCTATGGCTGAATGACTATTTCACTGCATGGATACACCCTATTTTATTTATCCATTCATTAGTGGATGGACATTTGGATTGTTCCTACTCTTTGGGTATTGTGAATAATGCTGTTATGAACATCCGTCTACAAATGTGTGTGTGGATGTATGTTCTCAGGTCTCTCGGTTACATGCCTAGGAGTGGGATTGCTGGGTCATGAAGGACCTCTGTGTAACATTCTGAAGAATTGCCAATGGGTTTTCGAAAGTGGCAGCACCTTTGCATTCCTAGTTGGTGGGTTTTGAAACTTTCTCTTAAAGGACCGCAGAGTTCAAACTAATTTCTGAAAATCCCACAGTGGACTCTAATTTTGCACAGTTTCAAAAGCACTTGGCTGGCAAAGTGTCGCCTGCATGCTTTGATCTCAGTGGACATACTGAGCACTTAGTGGTTCCTTTTCCATTTGGGTCAGAGGGTGCATATTCTGTTCTTCTCAAGCACAGGATCCCTGTCTATAATCCACAGCACTGTGCAGTTCCCCAGCATAAACGCATACAAACACTTCTCAAGCTCCCAAATGAGCACATTCTTCTCCCCCGAGGAGTAAGCTCCCGGAGTTGGTGATGGACAGGGAAGCCTGGCATGCTGCAGTCCATGGGGTCGCAGAGTCGGATACGACTAAGCGGCTAAACTGAACTGAGCAAGTAGTCTGGGTGAGGCCATTAGAGGCATGTTTTTCCTCTACTATAGCCTCTATTGCAAAGGATGGGATCTCCCTTCCTTTTCTTCTTCTCTTTCTTCCTTCCTCCCTCTCTCCTTCTCTTTCTTTTTTTTAAATAACCAATGGCAACGAGAGTTCCCTGGTTTGTGTGCCAGGGCAGGTGGGACATGCAGAGCCCGGAAGCAATCTCTTTACTAGCACTCCACATTAGTCACAATTGGACCCAGCTGTGTCCACTTCCATCCTCTCTGTTTTAAAAGGACAATGCCAGGGAGCAACTGAAATGAGCCCCAAGAAAAGAAATAAAAACAATGCAAGGGGTGGAAAATAGATGCTTTGAAAGAGCTTAAAGCAATTATGGTATTTTAGCCTGAAGGGAAAAACGAGGAGTGATTCGATCACAATCTCCTTCAAGCAATTTGAAATCATTTTTTTGAAGGAATAGAAGGGTGACCAGTTTCTTCATACTTTAGAGTAACACATACAAGAGGAAATTCTATTTAATCAAATCAGTAAAGTTCTATGGTTGGAAACAAGAAAAGAATTTCCTGATCTTCACAATCGAGACTGACTGAAGCCTGTGGGTCTCCGTCCCTGGAATTCTTCAAAAGGACATGAGGGAGCTTTGCCTATATTCGCCTGCCAAGAATCCCGAGGCATCCTTTATTGTCGTTTCTTTATGATGCCATAAGTCAGGAACTACATCAGTGGTGTGGGGCAAAGCTGGATCCATATCAATTCATTCTAGACAGTATACTGTAAAATGTTATTTACTGTAACATTGCAAACTATACTATGGAAGTAAATAGAGCATTCTCGTTGTCACATGTCCCTACTCAAAATAAGCTCTATGACTTTGCCTGGTGGGGCAGGAGGCTTATCTGCAGCCCATGGTTAGATGACAGGCTGGTTGGATGCCTTACTTGTAGGGCCTCTAGGCTCTTCCTACTAATGGTTACCTCCCATCAGTTTCTCATGTAACAAAGACTCTTGAGAGTCCCTTGGACAGCAAAGAGATCAAACCAGTCCATCCTAAAGGAAATCAACCCTAAACATTCATTCACTGGAAGGACTGATGCTGAAGCTCCAATACTTTGGCTACCTGATGCGAAAAGCCAACTCATTGGAAAAGACCCTGATGCTGGGAAAGATTGAGGGCAAGAGGAAAAGGGGACGACGGAGGATGAAATGGTTGGATGGCATCACTGACTCAATGGACATGAGTTTGAGCAAACTCCAGGAGATAGTGAAGGACAGGGAAGCCTGGCATGCTGCAGTCCATGGGGTCACAAAGAATTCGACACAACCTAGTGACTCAAAAATAACAATACATAACAAAGGCTTGGGAAGCCCATCTCTCATCCACTGAATGTAAATATCACTTGGATTTTGGGAGCCAATCGAGTTGTAGAGGAAAGCAATCAGGGCTCAGAGTTCAAAGTCTAGTTCAAGCTATAAACTACTTATGGTGAGAAAATCAGCTGGCCACTCTGACCTCCAATTTTCCCTATTTGGGAAAGGGAAAATACCTCTTTCTTCAGATTAAGTGAGTTTATGTGTAAAAGAACTTTAAGCAAGTCTGACTAAGAATAGTGGATTAATTCATTAAAGGCAACCTGCATATCTACAATCAAAGTAGAATAGTCATTACTTGGAACTTTATATTGATAAAATAACAGTCCACAATTGTGATCCTAAGGAACTATATGAAGAGGAAAAAAAAAATCATACCTAGTGACCTCACTTAGCTTTCAGTGATAAAATGGCATGCTTATTGCCCATTGTCACTTCCAGTCATGTGTTCAGAACTTAACAGAAAAGAAGAGAGATTGACAGGGTAGTAATGGCATTCTTGCTTCTCTTGATCACTAGCTTTAAAACCCCACCTTGTTCATTAATATTAATGTCATAATCTCCTTCATATATTTACAGGCATATCTGTAATTTAAGATTTTATTTTGAAAAACAGATATATTAAAGGTTCCCATGCCAAGTCTCCTTTCAGTGAAAAAATTCCACTGAGTCTTTAATCTACCTGGCTATTGCAATTGTCCAAATGAAAAGTGACAGTCTGGCCTATGTAGGTGCAAAACAGAAAAGCCACAGAGGTACAATATGTTACATTTTAAAAGTCATATGTGTATTTATGAAATGTATATGATTTTAAAATATCTTCTCCCAAGTAAAGCAGATGAAAAGGTCTTGGAATCTGCTGAGATGCTCAAGCTAGATAACGGAGGGTGATGATGCTGAGATAACAGGAGAGATGGGAAGAGAAGCTCGTCTGGAGGAGGAGACACTGCGTCTTGATTTGGGCACATTGCATTCGGTGCATGTGCCGGATGCCCAGTGAGAAGGGCTAGTGAGCACACAGCTGGAAAAAGAGGGTATGGTGCTCAGGAATGGGGTCAGTGCTACAAGAGAGTAGGGAACAGTTACGTTTATAAGGTAGTTAAAGCTATGGCGTTGAAACAAGCATTCCAGGGCAAGTATATAGAACATGAAATAAGTATTAGGTGAGAACACAGAAAATGGGTCCATTCCCTCATTTAACTGTTGAACTCATTTCACAGAGTAAATCAATGAACTGAAGCCGCCCTCTACAGTGTTTTCCATGGAACACTTCTGCACGATAACAGGAAACCACCACCAAAAAACAACCACAACAACGCATTCTCGCTCAGAAGAGTTTGGGAAACACTTTTGCCACAGGACTTGTCAGAGTCTTTAATACACTAAAATGTGTTGTTGTTCTCTAAGACAAGGTAACTGCGCAATGATTCCCAAATCTGACTAGGGCACAAACATCTCTTAACACCTCTTCACTGACTCCCCTGACTCCTTCCAGAACTTGAGCTGAGCTTTAATTCATCTCTGCTGAATGTCCTTGCTTCTCTATAGCTTATCTAGTAGGTCTTTTTCACACAAAGAAATCTCCCTGACACGTGCAGGTGAAGAAATGTATTTTGAACCTTATGTCTTTTCCATTTTGCAAACAATCAGACCATGAATTAATATGGTTAAGATCCCGTTACTTCTGATGGGCAGTTGGCCAAGGAGAGAAAGCAACAACCACTGATCAAAGTGTTCACAAACTGAAAACCCAGGATAGATGGTTACTTATGGACATGGCGAAGACAATGGAAGTGACCTTCCTTCGTTATATTTGAAAAATTGAAGTGATGGAGGAAGACTCTAATTGGCTGCTAGAGACCACAGGTGTAAAACTGATGGATGATGAAGAAAGAGAAGCACTTATTTCCAATTTATTGGGTTGGCCAAAGAGTTCATTCAGTTTTTTCCCATAAGATGGCTTGAGTAGTGCTTGTCTTTAACTTCATTAGAAACAATTTTGTTAGACTGTATCATGACAGCTGTCATAGCAGTGTGCATTTTAAAAAACGTATCAAAATTGGTGACTTTTTGTGTAGTCATTTTAATATTTAAGAGGGAAGAAAAAAGCAACATTTTTGGCATACTGCGCTTTATTGCTACAAGAAATGTAACAATGCAACTGAAATGCAAAAAAGATTTGTGCTATGCCTGTCAAAAGTGGTTTCCAGTTTCATGCTGGAGATTTTTGACTGGACAATGCTCCAAGGTTGGGTAGACCAGTTGAAGTTGATAGCAATTAGATCAAGACATTAATTGAGAGCAATCAATGTTACACCACGTGAGAGATAGCCGAATAACAAAATCAAGCATTGAAAATCATTTGCATCAGTTTGGTTTTGTTAATAGCTTTGATGTTTGGGTTCCATGTAAGTTAAGCGACAAAAACCTTCTCGACCATATTTCTACATGTGATTCTCAACTTAAATGTAATGGAAACATTCCATCTGTAAAACAAATTGTGACAGGCAATGAAAAGTGGATACTGAACAATAATGCAGAATGAGGCAATTGTGGGGCGAGCAAAATGAAGCACCACCAACCACACCAAAGGCCAGTCTTCATCCAAAGAAGGTGACGTCGTGTATATGGTGGGATTGAAAGGGAGTCTTCTACTAAGAGCTCCTTCAAGAAAACCGAATGATTAATTCCAACAAGTACAGCTCCCAGACCAACTAAAAGCAGCACTTGACGAAAAGCACCCAGAATTAGTCAATAGAAAATGCCCAGTATTTCATCAGATACCTCAGGACCATATGTTTCTTTGATGGCCAGGCAAAAGCTGTTACAGCTTGGCTGGGAAGTTCTGATTCATCTCCCATATTCACTAGACATTGCACTTTTGGATTTCCATTTATTTCAGTCTTTAAAAAATTTTTCATAATGGAAAAATTTCCCTAGAAGGCTGTAAAAGGCACCTGGAACAGTTCTTCACTCAAAAAAAAAAAAATAAAATAAAATAGTTTTGGGAGGATGGAATTATGAAGTTGCTTAGAAAATGGAAGAAGGTAGTGGAACAAAATGGTGAATATATTGGTCAATAAAATTCCTGGTGAAAATGAAAAAAGTGCTTTTTATTTTTACTTAAAAACCAAAGGAATTTTTTTGGCCAACTCAATACCTGTCAGGTTGGAGGAGAAATAACCACGAATTAAAAAAAATAAATAACTAAGGTCCTGGATAGATGAAAATATTACAGAAGAGAACTGTGCTGAGATGAATGGGATTGAATCTTCCGGCTTCAGAAGTTTATATCTAGGGGCCCTCAAAGTACTTGAAGCTGAGGCTATCATGGTACTGTAAGCACTCTGGGAAGAAGGGTAGTGAAGGAAAGAGGTGGCCAAAGGTTAGAGACAGGCAAGTCGGGTTCGCTTTTCAACAAAGGGACCACTGGATCCTATAAACTAATGAGGAGGGGCCTGATGTCAATATGGAGGCAGATTCTAGAGATGGTCATTAAAGACAAAGCTCGTGAGGGCTAATCAAAGAAAGCAGTGGTCACTGTGGTCTGCCTGGGTCTCCCGAGAGGAAAGCATGTCCCTTCCCAAGCCCCGTCTCTCCACCCCTTTTCTTGTCCAAGTAAAAGAAATGCCACTTTTTAAACAGGCAGAGTATCTATTTCTTTTTAAATGCCACTTTTCTTTTTAAATAGGCCACCACTCTTTTTATTTGGGTTTTAGAAACCAACAAAATCATTCATAATCTTTTGTCGACAATGAAGGACAGGAACAGTTTAAGTAAAAAGAGAGTAAGCCGAAAGTGGTTGAAGGACTTCCCTGGTGGTCCAGTGGCTAAGAATCTGCCTGCCAGTGCAGGGGATGCAGGTTCAGTCCCTGGCTGGGGAGCTGGGATACCACATGCTGTGGGGCATTTAAGCCCGCCTGTCACCACGAGAGAGCCTGCATGCTGCAACTAAGGCCTGCCACAGCCAAATAAATATATACATATTTTTAAAGTGGTTGAAATAGCTGCAAAATTAAAGAGGCCATCAAATGGCCATCGTGATTCGGCTCGGTGGCAGGACTGAAGGAAAGTGAGAGTGGGCGGGCTCAGGGATGCGGTCAGCGGTCCTCACGGCGTGGGTCGCGGGGTGTGAACGGGGCAATCCCACGAGCAGAGGGCCGGGGCCAGAGGCCTGGGAGGGATTCGGACAAGGGGCCCAAATCAACTCTCTGATGGCCACCTGAAGGAAACCAGGGATGTCTACTCCCAAGAAGAAAAGATGTGTGGAGGGGCGTAACGGGAGCCTCTGACTCTAAAGAAACTTGAAGTGTGAGAGTGAGCGGCCATGTCTGTGCGGCAGGAACGCGCCTTTCTTTTCTTAACTTTATTTATCTGTAGTTTTTAAAACTGGATACCAGTAATGTCTACTGCTTATGCAACAGGAAGAAGTCTGCTGTTTGTTTTCTGCTTCTGTTTCAACAAATGTTTCGTGAGGTAAACACGTGCATGTAAATATACAAAGCAGATTCCTGTGCAAGAGGATTGTCATAAACAAAAAGGAGGTCCAGGCTGGGGAGTTCTAAGATGCCACCGAGCCAGAGACCCTGGGAATGTGGTTGTGAAAAGGCAAAAAAATATTTACTGAGAAGTTTAAGACAAAAAAGTAGGAGGGGATGGGGATGAGAGGAGGGAAGGTAACGGGATCTGGGAGAAGCTGACTGACAACGCTGGGAGCCACAGCTAGCCGGGGCAGAGAGGATGGCTTACCATGAACCAGTTGGACCTGGTTAGGCTGTCTGAAAATGTGCTTGTGATGTCAGTCAGGTTGAGCCAAAGGGTCTCCCCAAGGACTCAGGGAAGAAAAATCTTCTTCCAGAGCTCCCAGGAAGCACTCAATGCCACAATTGATCTAGCTGGACAGTGAAGTCAGAGGAGGGTGGGTGACCCACAAAAGCAGCCTCATGGGCGAGGACCAGAAGGAAGACCTGAGGTCCAAGCGAGGGGAGTGACCAGCCTTGTCCCGTTCTTTTAAGCATGCCAGCACCTGAGTCATTTCAGCTGCCTGTGTGGGGGCCTCAGCCGCGTGGCCAGTTATTCCCACACAACCTCAGGCTTCGGTGAGGTCTGGTTATGCATCTGAAGTCTCTGAGTACAGACTGTGCTCAAGGGACAGGAAAGGAACATCACCCACACAATCAGGAGCATGACTTTCCATAGATAAACCACTTCCTGTTTTCACGGGATGAGCAGGGCCGAAAGTAGAAACGCAGCTTCCACGAACGTCTAGCGATTTCGCTGCCATTTGCAACACAAAAATGGATGCGAAATAGCTATACTCTGGGCTAGTGTGTTGGAAAAATAAAATTAAAATCTTCAGGTGAATAAAAAATATCTTAAGCGCTGGTCAAGCTAGTAACTCCGAGTTTACCTTCTTTCTCAAACTGTAAAATAAAAATAAGCCAGTTCACCCTTCATGTATCTCACAGGAGTGGAGAAAACTAATGAAGAGGTAAATTCACTGGAAGAAAAACACACCTTAGTAATTCCACCAGCACTGTGTCACCACAGATGCACTATTTTCCAGTGCTCTGCCGGGGGAAAAGGTTCAAGTTATAAGCTTGTTCTTTTAATAAATAACCCTGTCGGAGAGGCACTTCTTACTGTAACACCACTCCACAAAACACTCAGGACCAACACGACTCATCAAATCCCAGTATCTATGGACCTATTCAACTTTACATTTCGAATGTTTAGCATCAGACAGCAAGACACACACTCCCCAGAATGATAGACTTCCAGGGCACAGAGTCGTCCTGTTCCCACTAGCTTGGGCCAGTTCGCAACCACCCCTCAGAGGGGGAAGGCAGATGGAAGCTTTCCACATGCAAACCTTTATAGCCTCAGCCCGGTGCAATTTAGGAGTGAGGTTCAGAAGCAATTAGTGAGAGGATTAATAGAGACATCTGCTATAATTTGAAACATGAGTTTGCTGCTCAAAGGGCTAAACCATAGTGCGTGAAGCTAAGTGCTTGAAATTGCCCTGGAATCCTAAAATCATGTATCCTAATCAAGATCACATTCTTTCAATCATGGATGAAAAAGTTAACACTTTCTCGTGTTTGCCTGGGACCACTTGGAGTGGCTCACTGGAGCTGTGAGATCTCCATTTGGTTTCCACATGCATCATTCTTGGGAGCTACAAAGTCTTTGAAGGGCATCTATTTTTGCCTTGAGGTCTGGGGGCGTCAGAGTTCACATGAACCTCACAGATGAAAACTATCTGCGCGTGGCGCATCTGCGCCTACAGCGTTCTCACCAGAGGGAGGTCTCTGCGTGGGGGGGGTTTCTGTATTTATACGGCTTAAGTGTTTATTTGTAGTGAAAAAGGTTCCTGCCTGTTGCTGAGGTCTAAGGAATTTAAAGATGATCTATAATGTATGGCCATCGGAGAATAAAAGTGGGAGAATTCATTAGGGGCAATTAACCCCAAAAATGCAGCTTCTTGACCAAATCAATGTTTTTTTCTGTCTTGGCAGTGTGACATAAGCATTTCCAAAGCTTCAAGCTTCTTATCTTTCTTCCCACATTTTTAACATACTTTTAAACTGGGGAGAAAAGAAAGAGGCATTTGACCCAAGAGAGATTTGACCCAGTCAGGAACTACCTGGCTGCTGAGTGAATTTCTCTTCTCCATGAATGGTTGTGAGTGGAGAGGCCATGAACCAGAATGACTTTAAAAAAAAAAAAAAACAACCAACAAATCACTTTTCCTACGAAAGGTGGTTAAACGGCTGAATGATCCAGAGTCATCCTGTGGGGTAAGCACTGATTCTCAGGCTGCAGATTAGGCTCTAAATACAAGCCAGGCCGACTCTGCCAGACCAAAAAGCTTATATTTAACTGCATGAGGCACTGTGGAGATGCTGACAGACGTGTGAGATTGAATCAAGAGCTGAATGCTGAATTCAGGCAGAGGAAACACTCCTGAGGGGAAGCCGGCTTCAGCTCACCAGCTCCGCTGTGAGTCGCGTTGTTCACTGGGCGACAAAGCAGGTGAAAGCAGGACAGAAACCGCTACAACCTCTGGAGCCCCCAGCTCGGGCCTCCTCGGCTCCTCCCGTCTCCGGGGGCAATCGGAGAGACCGTGTGTCAAACGCGGGACGCTGAAGTCACTGATGATCCAATACTTCCTGCACATCCTTAAACACCCCCCAGAGGCGCACAATGCAGAGACACGATACATGTTCTTCATGGACATCTTTGAGTTTAGAAATGCTATTAGGACAGTCATTTCATTTTTAGGGATGAAAAACCCAAGACCTAGCTACGTGAGTGGTCTGGCCAGACAGAAATCCAGGTCTCAACATCATTCACCTCAGGGTTCCTGCTTGAATACACTGTACTTCCTCCCACACACACGGGATATTACTTCCCACCCAAACTCCTGGTTGTCTGGCTGTTTCTGAACATCGAGGGACCCCACTGATGCATTCAGCTGGCCTCTAACAAAGCGGAATTGGCTCCCCGGAGGCTCAAGTGGTAAAGAATCTGCCTGCAGCGCAAGAGACTCAGAAGACGCAGCTTCAATCCCTGGGTCAGTAAGATCCCCTGGAGGATGAAGTGGCAACCCACTGCAGTACTTTCATCTGGAAAATCCCATGGACAGAGGAACCTGGTGGGCTACGGTCCATAGGGCTGCAAAAAGTCAGACACGACTGAGCACACGTCAGCTAACAAAGCCGAGGGTTCTTCCCCGCCTGAGAGCCCTGCCTCGTTCCAGCTGCCACCTTCCTCATCTGCCCTGGGTTTCTTGCTCCACATCAGGGGTGAACACCCTCTCGCTTCTCTCGTATGAAAAATACAAATACCCAAAGAAAAAAAAAAATCCAAAATGGTAATACAAAATTACCATTGTATTTTGTATTACCAAAATCTGGTAATACAAAAAAAAAAAAAAAACCAAAAAAAAAGAGTCTAGCTCTGGTGAATTCCTCCCCAGACAGTTACCAGGGACAAAAATAGTGAAATGAGAACAAATGGGAGTGACCCAGAAGGAAAGCGAGGGTGTGAGCTGGAGGGCTCACGGACTCCGGAGCCGGCGTGTTGAGAGGTGCCGCCTGGGGACAGCCGAGTCCCCCGGCCTGTGTCCTACATCGCGGCAGGGGGAAACGCGCGCTGGAAATGTAGGTGTGCCCTCATTTCAGAGAGGAGATCAGGGCTGCCGGCAGCAAACAGAGCCGAACTGCCGGTATGTAGCAAAACCATCTCAACCACTGGGTCAGAGTTGCGCTGAGCACTGACCCTCTACTCATATGGGTGGGGTCTCAGTCACCAAAGCGGCTGGACATTTTCAAGCATAAAACATGGGTCCAGGGCAGTCCGGTGGTTGTGACTCTGAGATTCCACTGCAGGGGGTGCAGGTTCGACCCCTGGCTGGGGAACTAAGATCCCACATGCTGCACGGTGTGGCCAATAAATAAATAAAAATGGAACCCAATCCAAACCATGTGACCTTGAGCATAATGGGAACTCCAGGAACACCATACAAACTTCCAGGATCTTTCTTCCTTGCTCTTGTTTTCTTTCTTTGGGCAAATGTTCCCCAACTGCCTATCCTATGAGGGGCCTGGGGATCAGACAGGGAAGTTGAAGGAATAGTGGCTGCTGCTTGGAGCTTATAGCCCTGGGAGGAGCAATGACCTGAAGGGGAAGGTGAGGGCCTCAGACAGGGAGGCTGGGAGGGGACCGTGAAGCCCGAATGGCTGGCAGGAGACGCCAAGTGCAGAATGGGTACAGCTGTGTGGGCAGAAGCAAGCGCATGTGAAGAAACCACAGCGGGGCCACCTAGCACGTGTGTGGGGCAGGACGAAGCTCAATGAGGAAGACGAGACAGGCCTGGAGGGCTGAAGGGAGGGGCCGGGCCATCGGAGGACCCAGTGGGCCATCAAAAGAGTTAAAACAAGATCAACGATAAACTCTGTGGCGCTCAGAGCAGAGGATTTACCTTCTGCAAAGGTCCTTCTTATGTGTGGAAAGTGGACCGTGCAAGGCAGAGCCTAAAGAGGGGAAAAAAGAAAGTCCTCCTGCAAAGTTTAGTGAGAGAAGGGCCAGTCCGGCCCGAAGATGGGGCAATGGACCAACACAGAAGAGATGTATTCCCAACGTCATCCGGGGCCAGAACCACAGGACCCGCCGGGTCAGATGCGATGGGAAGCTTTGGGGATGGTGTGGGGAGGCTGTGATCACTGGGACTGGGAGCGCATGCCGCCCCACAGCTAGCTGTCTCCCTTACGCCGAGGTCCCCACCATTTAGCATCACTCCTGGACTAAGTGTGCCTGCTTGCCGAGGCTCCTTTACAGAATACAATAATGCCCACAATGGTATCAATGGTGTCATGGGCTTTGCAAACAGCAATCCTGTTTATAAGCAATTTGGGGGAACAGCCTAAGCAGAGTTGAGCCTGCTTCTGGCAGAGCTTTGAGGGGATACAAAGATAAGATTTTACTTCCGCCACAAATGAGCTCTGGCCAATTAGGGGAGAGGCGGAGAGAGGTGCAATCATGCCGCAGCGTGGAAATAGGATAACAGCACAGAGGAGAGGAGGCCTCGGGGTCCCCAGCGCACAAGGGTGCCATGAACAGGCTGCTGCCTGAGCAGGCACGGGGGAGACGGGAAAGGCGTCAGGGAGGAGGGGACGTCTAAACTGAGCCTTCTAGAACAGGGGTCCCCAACCTCTGGGATCTAATGCCTGATGATCCGACGTGGAGCTGATGAAACAATTACAGGCAGGAGGAGAAGGGGGCGGAAGAGGATGAGATGGTTGGATGGCATCACCGACCCAGTGGACATGAGTTTGAGCAAACTCTGGGAGATGGTGAAGGACAGGGAGGCCTGGCGTGCTGCGGTCCAGGGGGTCACAAACAGTCAGACACGCCTGAGCGACTGAACAAGAGCAATGACAAAGTGCACAAAAATGCAAGGCACTTGAATCATCCCCAAACCATCCCGCACGTCCCCAGGCCGTGGAAACGCGGTCTTCCACAGAACCGGTCCCTGGTGCCAAAAAGGTTGGGGCCTACTGTTCTAGAAAACATCCCCCGGGAACTGCTCCACGGGCAGCTGTAAGGACAAGGGGCGGAGAATGGTTTGGTTCAGGGAGGTGTGAGTGTGTGCTCTGGTCCTCCCAGGGCTTGGGGTGCGAGGCCGAGGAGGGACAGGAGATGCAGGCGCAGGGAGGCTGACAAAGAAGCCCGAAGAATCTGACCTTGACTGGGAGGATGAAAAGTCACAGATGGGATTTCAGCGGGGACGTGGGGTGGCCAGCAGCGTCTTCGTGGTCTCAGGGACGGACTGACTGGGCATCGGTGAGGCAGCAATCCCCATGAGGGGCCCTCCTCCCAAGCTTGCCATATGGAGGGCTCGTTAGCTAGACAGGAAGTGGTACAGACCTGGGAGGGGAGGCGGGATGAGAAAGAGCTGGCACCGCTAGGCTCTCCTAGGGTTCTAGTTCACGTAAAGGGCTGCCTAGTGGCACCATCAGACTGGGAACACAGGAAAAGGGCACCATCTGGGAAGAGGAAATTCCTTTAGTTTTGGACACTTTTTAAGGGTTACAGGACATCTTATTTATTCAGACTTTACTGTGTTCCAGGAAGGATTTACACAGAGATTACACAAAGACCCACAAGATAAAATTTTAAAAAATAAATATACGTGGAAAACAAAATTGAAGATCAGAGGAAGCTAGGAATTAAGTTAATACCAAAAACATGTGCTGCGAGGCTCTTAACTGTCCGAAAAGCGGCCACAAGTGCTTCCTGACGAGGGGCCAACAAAACCACCACAATTGGATCTACTCATCTCAGGGTTCCAAAAAAAAAACAAACACCAAAACCCTCCCCAGCCCTTCAACTCAGGCCTTCCCCTTAAGAGCACATCGGAGAAAAGGCCTCCGTGGTTCTTAGAGAGGGCAGACTGTGTGATGACATGGACCAGTCACTCAGCACGATGCCTGCAGTCAATCCAGCAACATGGATTCCAGAGCTGAGCAGCTTCTCCAAGCGTGTGGCATCAGAAAACCGTCCTGAAGACCAGTTAGGGTGGCCACATGTGTGAGGGTCAGCCTTAATCGAAGGACAGACTTGGAAATGTGCAGAGGGATGTTGTGCTTCTCCGGTGGCTCAGGTTCGATCCCTGGGTCACGAAGATCCTCTGGAGGAGGGCATGGCAACCCACTGCAGTATTCCTGCCTGGAGAATCCCAGGGACAGAGGAGCCTGGCGGGCTAAAGTCCACGGGGTCACACAGAGTTGGACATGAGTGAGCGACTCAGCAGCAGCAACAGAGGGGCGTTAGGACCGCAGGTCCTCTCTGGGCGCGAATCTTTCAAAGCACAGAGAAGCAGTGAGTTCATGGTCCCTCTCCAGGCTGAGCGAGAGGCTGGGGGAAAATGGGTCTGGCTTGGGGATGTGGGGAGAAAGAAGACTGAAAAGTCCGACCCTGACACTGCCTCCCTGGAAGGCCCCTGACATTGTGCAGAGGGGGGACGCAGTGAGACAACTAAAGGTAGGTGGCCATGGGGCCCGAGGTTGGGGAGAGAAGTCTGGTTTGGGCTTATATGTTTGGACAACATTAGAATTTTAGTGGGACATGGAGGTACATGAGCGGACCCAGGGATGGAGTGTGGCGAAGCTAGCGGGAGAGGAAAGCCTGGGGGTGGGCTGCTTTTTAGGGGCAGGAGTGAAGAGGAGCCAGCAGTGAAGGAGGGAGAGAGGAAATGAGAAGGCTCAGTCCTGGGAGCCAGCAGAGAGACCTTCTAGGAGGGAAAGGCTGAGTGCGTATTTAAGGCAGCTGCCATCAGTCTCTGTAATCGGGTGTTTTAGCTAAGGAAATACTAGCTGCTGTAACAGGTAAGCCCAAGTCCAAGTCTCCATGGCTTAGCACGATGCATGTTTATTTCACCTCGCTGTGTTGTTCACTCGCTAAGCTGTGTCCGACTCTTTGTGACCCCATGGACTGTGCATGCCTGCCTTCCCTGTCCTTCACTATCCGTTATTCCACCTATGAAACACCAGGTCCACTTAGCAGCTTGGGGGCGGGAGGGGGAGAGGGGAAGTCACAGGGAATCAGGCGGCCAGGTGTTCTGCCTGCTGCGGCTCACTTCCACGGTCACCCTCGTTTGTCAGCGTGTAGTTGGAAGAACAGGGAAGAGAGGATGGTTGTGCTTAATAGTTTCCTAGGAGTGGCATAAATTGCCTGAAATTTGATGGCCTAAAATAACCGAAATCTACTTGCTTACAGCTCTGCTGGCTGAAAGTCTGAAACCAAGGTGTCAGCAGGGCCATGATTCCTCTGAAGGCTCTAGGGGCAAGTCTTTCCTCATCTCTTCCTAGCAATTCTTGGTGCTCCTTAGCTTGCCAGTTTAACCCCAGTCTTGGTCTCCATCCTCACCTGTCACCCCCCATCTGTCTTCACATGGTTATCTTCTCTCTCTCTTTTTAAATCTATGTCATACTGTTTTATTTTTTTTTTTTTTAAATTCTTTTGGCCACACCGCACGACCTGTGGGATCTTAGTTCCCCGACCAGGGATCAAACCTCAGCCCCCTGCACTGGAAGCGCAGAGTCTAAACCACTGGACCCACAAGGAAGTCCCCACATGGTCTTCTTACAAGAACATGAGTGCTTGGATTTAGGCGACACCCTAGTCCACTACAACTTCATCTTAACTTCCATCTTCATTACATCTGCAAAGACCCCACTTCCAAATGAGGTCACATTCACAGACAGGAGGGTAAGGGTTTGCACATGCCTCGTGGGGGGACAAAATCCAGCCATGGCCGTGTGTAAGTGGTTTTTATGTCCTGCCTGGGAAGCAGCACACAGCACCTCTGCTCACACCCCTCTGGCTGAAACTCAGCCACATGAGCCACAGCTGGCTGCAGAGAAGGCTGGGGAGGGCGGTCAGTTCCCTGTGCCGGGAGCAGGCGGGACAGGGTCTGGGGAGGGCGGTCAGTTCCCTGTGCCAGGAGCAGGTGGGACAGGCTCTGGGAGCTGTTAGCCAGTTCTCCAGACAGCAAGGTGAGTGAAGCAAGGAGGGAAACTGTGTTCCGGGAAGGCGGTGAGGACAGTCAAGGCTGTCGTGAGCAAAGAGATGGAGCCAGGAGATGCCCATCGTCTGGGAGGATCTTGCACGTGAAGGCAACTGGCCACAGGGGGACAGAGCAGTGAGTGGAAGCTCACCGTGAGATGAGGGAATCATGAGTGTATTTGCAGGCAGAGGGGAAGCAGCCAGAAGGAGGGGGCTGGTGAAGACAGGAAGGGGACCAGTGAAGACAGGAAGGGTAGAGAGGAAGTGTAGAGTCGGCTCCAGGAAGAGATGGGACCAAGAACGCTGGTGGAAGAAACCAGTATATCCCTGGAGCTACCCACAGTGAGGTGTAAACACCTATGAGCAACCAAGTGATGAAAGCAAAGCCAGCTGGGGGCTGTCTGGCGTGGGAAGCCTGCTGTCTGATCTCTCTGAAGCCTCACCTGGGACATACTCATTTTGCCCAGCTCCTCGTACATGTTCATGTAGCCACTCTACACATACTGTGCCCAGCTACGCTTGGGAACCCATGAGGGCTATTTCTTTCCCAGGCCCTGCTGGAGCTCCCCAGTGCTGTGGGCCTGAGAGTTGTTATAGAAATGTCAGGTCAACCAGAAGGCCACCTGCTGGCAATGTAGTAAGTCATTGAAGCCTCAGCATAATATGGCTGTGTGTCCGCTACAGGAAGCCAAGCGGCCCGCAGAAGGGCAGTGTTGAGCTCTTGGTGGTGTGGGGCCTCCCGAAGGCTCTGGCCTCCAGACGCTGCACTATTCGGGGGAAGGAGGTTGTCTGCGGATCCCAAGCTCAGGGAAGGCGTAAATGCAAGGGTGCGGGTGATCCCATGTGGAATATCACTGCAGCCTTTCAAGGGGCAAATCCTGCTGGCATATTTGACACATATGGGAGAAGGATGCAACATCCCATGAGACAACACTCAGTCCTCAAGCAGAGGGCAAGTGGGTACCGCTGCCCAGTCACCAACACAGCCAGTCTTGAGGCCTGAACAAACTCAGCCTGCTTGAGAGACTCCTCTTAAGCTAAATAATTAAATATCTCTTCTCGACACAGCATGAAGGTTGGTTTGCTGGGTCCATTTTATGTGACATTTATTCAGTGCCTTGTACAGGTAAAAGCACCACTTGAAAAGTGTAGTGTTAAAAACCATCATACAGAACTGTGCTTTCAACAACTCCATGGAAAACCGGATGGAGGATAATAATAATGTTAACAATAATAATTATCATTATAGTAATAAAAGCAGGCATTTATTGAACATGTACTAGATGCTAGAAACTGTGCTTAGCATTTTATACACTTATTATCGTTCTACCAACCTTAATAGACATAAAGTCTTTCATTATCCCCATTTCACTGTGAAGGGAACAAAGGCACAGAGGCTGGGAACTTTATTCAAGGTCACGCAGTACTATTGTAAGCGGCAGGCCTAGGACTAGAACCCAGTTAGGCTGTCTCCAGAGTCTTGCTTTTACCCACCATGTAGCCATGTGTGTTAGTCACCCAGTCATGTCCAACTCTTTGTGACCCCATGGACTGTAGCCTGCCAGGCTCCTCCATCCACGGAATTCTCCAGGCAAGAATACCAGAGTGGACTGCCATTCCCTTCTCCAACTATGTATCCTGCTCTACCATAAATGTTATCTGTTTTATTCATTGGGATTTTGTAGTAAGATGTTTTCTAAATGAAGAGTTTGCAGGCTGCATAACAGTCTAGCCATTTTTAGACAACCTATTAATACTGAGAACCAGAGCAGCCCATTTGGAAGAGGGACCATATGTCCTTGAAATACAGGTGGTAATTAAGGCTATGACCTGCCAGCTCAGATTCACAAAGAATGAGGCAGAGATGGGAGGAAAAAAAATAAGGCATAAACTTTGACACAGAAAGAACAAAAAAGGGGGGAGGGTGCAGGGTAGGGAGCCAGTAGAGAGATGAATCAGTGTGAAAATTAATCACATGAATCTAAGTTTTACAGGCAGGCTGGACAGCCCACGGTGGGGAAAGAGTTTCCCCTCTGCAACCTCAAAAGCTTCTTTCTTGCCTGGAAGAGAAAAGCTAAGGGTCGGAGCACTAGGCGCCAAGCTCGACCCAACGCAGAGGGTCAGGCAGCTCAACTGAGGGCAAAGGAGGCCTTCTGTGCCACTGAGCTCCCCGGGAAGCATGGCCTTGACTTCACAGCTGAGTCTTGCAAGAAAGAAAAAAAGTGTTTGTTTGTCAAATGCCTGAGAGCCTGGAGGCTTTTTAAAGGGCTTTGCTGAAAAAGGACTTTTCTGTGTTACTTAGAGACAACCACTGCTTGCCAAGAACACTAGGGTGAAAAAAAAAAATCACAAAACTTGAGAGCTGCAAAAAAATATTACAGGCTTCTGAGTGTGCCCCTAAACTACCTAAAGTATAATTGTAAACTCGGTAGACACCTCCCCACCCCCAGCCTTACAGAATGTGCTGGCTTGAATTGTTCCAGATCCAACCTGGTAAGAATGGAGTTCTAGGGTCCACAGCTAATACCTGGCAGTAGTATTGGCTAAGACGAGTTTTACTCCACACTGGAATCCTAAAACAGCTCAGGAATACCTTCCAGAAAGTCTGTAATGCACACTTTTAAGTCAAAAGTTAACGGAGCCCTTTCATACTTGTCATCTAGACTGCAATGCAAAACGTCTTTTACCTTGCATCATTTTTAAAAGACAAACTGATCCAGGTGGCTCAAACAGTAAAGTATCTGCCTGAGATGTGGAAGACCTGGGTCGGGAAGATCCCCTGGAGAAGAGAATGGCAACCCACTCCAGTATTCTTGCCTGGAGAATCCCATGGACACGGGAGACTGGTGGGCTATAGTCCATGGGGTCACAAAGAGTTGGACATGACTGGGTAACTAACACTTTCATTTCAAGATATATTAAAGTGGCCAACTATTTGCAGTATTGGTAGAAACAGCAATAAGACTGTATTGAAAACCAACATTAATAACTAACATTTATTAAATGCTTTCCAGATGGCAGACAGGCGCTTGTCTAAACACTTCAATCAGCATGTGATGTTTAATGCTTTTACTGCCACACTATGTTTTACTTTACTGATTCCCAGACTCCCTCCATCCCCAACCAAAATGCAAACTCCATGAGGACAGAAGTTTTTGTTTCCATCATTAAGTAAGTATCTAGTTCCTGCAACAATGCCTGGAAAACAGTGGACATGCAGACAGTCTTTGAATCACATCAATTCATTTAATCCTCACAAGACTCTGTGAGATACAGACTGTTATAACTGGTATTTCACAGACGAGGTAACTCACACACAGTAGGGTTCAGTAACTTGCTCAAGGTCACACAGTGAGTGATGAAGCCTGAATTCAAACCCAGGCTGCCTGGCTCCAAAACCTGCCCTTTTAACCAATATCTAGCATTTCTGACTCTTCTATTTTAATACAGGCAATAACTAAATGAGTCGAGTGCTTACTGTGTACCAGGCACATAAAGATCAATGCCTTACGTGGACTCTCTCATTTAATATGGGGCTTCCCTGGTGGCTCACGGGAAAGAACCTGCCTACAGAGCAAGACCCAGAGGAGACATGGGTTCGAGCCCTGGGTCGGGAAGATCCCCTGGAGAAGGGCATGGCAACCCACTCCAGTATGCTTGCCTGGAGAATCACATGGAGAGAGGAGCCTGGCGGGCTACAGTCCATGGGGTTGCAAAGAATCGGACACTACTGAAGCGATTTAGTATGCATGCACTCAATTAATGTAATGGTTCCACAAAGAAGGCATTATTATTTTACTCACATAGAGGAGCAAATTTCATCTTAGAGGGATCCTATGCTTTGCCCAAAGTCAGGCTGTAAGCTGTGGAGCTGTACACCCAACTCGGGCCCACATGAGTTCCAAGTGTGTGCACTCAATCACCAGGCCATTCTGTGTCCCGAACTGTCTTCTGCCCACAGACCTGCACATGCCCTTGATGTACGGGTCTGCTTAGTCCCTCTCTCAAAACCTTATTTTCGCTTTATACCTGACGCTTCATTTCACATTATCACTGTTTTCATAATCCACACAAACCTGCATTTATTCACACAAATGATGAAGGTGCACCACTGTCTGAGGCCTGAAGCTGGCCTGATCCAGAGCCTGAATCCAAACCCCACGGAGCTGTGACTCAAAAAGTAAACCTCCTGCTCTCTCAAGAGGAAGGGGCGCTGGCTGTTCCATGAGGGCTGTGATGCAGTGAGCCTTCAAGGAGGGATTCTGGGAAAGTGCTTCTTCTGGGGGTGGGGGTCCAGAGGGATGAGTCAAAGGGATGCTGGATGGATGGAGAGAGCAAGGAGGGCGGAAACATGAAACCCGTCCCAGGCAGCCCGACCAGCTCCGCCAGCAGAGAGGCAGGCGGCCCGACCAGCTCCGCCAGCGGTGGTGGTAGCTGGAGTACTAGTCAGTGGTAAGGGTGGTGTCCACGGTGGTAGTACTTACTACTAGTGGTAGCGGCAGTACTACTAGTAGTAGCGGCGTTTAGTACCGGTAGAAGAGCTAGGTGCAGTGCTGGCAGTAGTAGAGACGGTGTTGACGACGACATCATGACCGCTCGTAGCTGCAGCAGTGCTAGTGGCAGCCACAGAGGCGTTACCGACTGCTAGCAGAGGCAGTGGTGATGGCAGGAGGGTCAGAGGTCGCAGAACCACTAGCAGGAGTGGTTCAGTACTAGTGGAGGGTCTCCCGGGTGGCTCAGTGGCGAAGAATCTGCCTGCTAATACAGGAGATGCAGGAGACATGGGTTCAATCCCTGGGTTAGGAAGATCCCTGGAGAGGAAACGGCAACCCGCTTCAGTATTCCTGCACAGAAAGTCTCAAGGACAGAGGAGCCCGGCGGGCTACAATCCATGGGGTCACCGAGAGCTGGACACGGGGCTGAGATGCACACACAGGCACACTGGCGGGGTGGCAGTGATGGTGGTCATCTTAACAGTGGGGGCGGTGGTAATCACACGCGTAACAACAGTAATAGTGGCAGAGGTAACAACAGGAGTGGGTGGCCCTCGGGGTGCGCAGTATTTAAAACAAAGCTCTACAGGACAGCCTGTCCTGGTCTGGAGGGCAGAGCACAGAACCAAGGGAAAGCTGGTGCCCACCACCCAGGCCCACAGGCTGCCTGTCATAGCCTGGGAGCTGCTAGTTCAGAATAAGAGGCGAGCTAAGCTTTGACAACTGCTCAGGGTTACTCTCTGGGTGGCAGACATGGCGCTAGACTCAGGAATCAGGGCTGCTGAAGGCCTGACGGACGTGGAGGTCAGCACTGGATAGTCTCGAAGCTGGCAGGAGCCTGGGATCTGGGGGAACCCCTGCAGGATGATTCTCAGGGGTCCCATCAGGGCTGGCAGAGGCGGCAACTGGAAAGCCTTGAGGTGTCTCGTCTGCCTTCTGGCATCTAAGCCGACAAGGTGGAGGAGGATGGATCAGGGCCTCAGGAGTGCAGGGGGCTGACTGGTCAGGTCAGTCTCTGGCTGGATGCTAATTTAATGGTCACAAATATCAGAGCTGGAAGACATCTCTGAGATCAGTTAACAAGATCTTTTTAAATGCTTGTTTTCAAAGCAGGGAACTGAAGCTCAGAGAGTCTTGTGGATTTTGGACAATTTCACAGTTTGGGACAGGCCACAGCTTCTATTCCTGCCTCTGGGCTCCAGCATAGTGCCCATTCTCCAGCCACACCGAGGCAGCTCAGGGCAACGTGAGACATTTAGGTCCTTTTATCTCAATAATGCCTCAAAATTTCAACCAACAAGAAAACAAAGTATTCTTCACAACTCCCTAAAATAACTATTGGATCAGCAAACCACTCATGGATAGGAATAGTAAGGCAAGGATATTATTTGATTTTAGAAAGGGCTCACGTTACTGAGTCAGAGATGGCAATGGCACCCCACTCCAGTCCTCTTGCCTGGAAAATCCCATGGACAGAGGAACCTGGTAGGCTGCAGTCCATGTGGTCGCTAAGAGTCAGACACGACTGAGCGACTTCACTTTCACTTTTCACTTTCATGCATTGGAGAAGGAAATGGCAGCCCACTCCAGTGTTCCTGCCTGGAGAATCCCAGGGATGGAGGAGCCTGGTGGGCTGCCATCTATGGGGTCGCACAGAGTCGGACACGACTGAAGCGACTTAGCAGCAGCAGCATGTTACTGAGTAGACACCAAAAATAAGGTGGGGCCCTACAAAACCTGAGTTCTAATTCTATCCCTCAACTGGCTACCCATGGGAACTTGAGAAAGGCAGTGTCTCTGGACCTCATTTTGCTTCTCAGAAAAAAAAAAAAAAAAGGATTTAGGGTAGACCAGTGGTTCCCAGCATGAGAGCTGGACCACAAAGAAGGCTGAGCACTGAAGAACTGATGCTTTTGAACTGTGGTGCTATAGAAGACTCCTGAGAGTCCCTTGGACTGCAAGGAGATCAAACCAGTCAATCCTAAAGGGTATCAATCCTGAATATTCCCTGGAAGGACTGATGCTGAAGCTGAAGCGCCAATACTGTGGCCACCTGATGTGAACAGCCAACTCATTAGAAAAGACCCTGATACTGGGAAAGACTGAAGGCAAAAGAAGAGGGTGGCGAGGATGTGATGGTTGAATGTCATCACCAACTCAATGGACATGAACTTGGGCAAACTCCAGAAGATGGTGATGGACAGGGAGGCCTGGCGTGCTGCAGTCCATGGGGTCACGAAGAGTTGGACACAACTTAGCAGCTGAACAACAACAGTGGTTCCCAGCGTGGTTACATCAGAATCAACTGGATGTAAAATAAAGACTCCTGGCCCCACCTTCAACAATTCTGAATCAGTAAGCCTGGAAATAGAGAACTGACAATTTTTATTTATTAATAAAAGAAAAAAGAAAATCTCCCAGGAGGGTACACAGATGTCTACACTGGATTGACAGAGAGACAGGTAGATGTACAGACATGTGATGAAAATGCTATGACGACAACTGCAGAATTTAAGTAGTGGGTATACAGGAGTGCACAGTGAGTCTCTCAATTTTTCTTTATGTTTTAAAATTTTCATAGTCATAGTAAAATGTTGAAGAAAAGCAAATAAATAGGGGGGAAATTTTTCCCAGGTGATTCTGATGTGCAAGCAAGTTTAACCCCTCTGGTCCAGTCATTAACCTGCAGACCAGGTTCGAGTGACTTTCGTGTCCCACAGAGCAGCCCCCAGCACCACCTTGGGAAAGGGGAACTGGTGGGAGCCCTTAATCTGGTTCCAAACGTCGCCTGGAATGGCTCCCTCCTTTAGCCGTTTCTATACATTGGAAACATGCGTAAGATTCCACTAAAACACAAACACACAATGGTTCCACTACTTTTTTTTGTAAAAGGAGTGTAAACTACTTTAGAAGGGCATTGGGTTCAGATGGTAAAGAATCCTCCTACAATGCAGGAGACGTGGGTTCAAACCCTGGGTCAGGAAGATCCCCTGGTGAAGAAAATGGCAACCCAGTCCAGTATTCCTGCTTGGGAAATGCCATGGACAGAGGAGCCTGGTGAGCTACAGTCCACAGGGTCGCAAGAGTCGGACATGACTTAGTGACTAAAACCCCAAACCACTCTAGAAGTTGGTCTTAAGGCCTGGCGTAGATCCAACGTTTATGAACATACAGAATTATTTAGGGTTTTGTACACAAAACGGAACGAAGTTTCCAAAACTAGAGCCAGGGGACTTCTCTGGTGGTCTAGTGGCTAAGACTCCATGTTCCCAAAGCAGGGGACCCAGGTTCAATCCCTGGTCAGGGAAGTGGATCCCACAGATGGCAATTAAGAGTTCACATGCTGCAACGTAAGATCCCGCACGCTGCAATGAAGATTAAAGATCCCGAGTGCCGCAGCTAAGACCTAGCGCAGCTGAATACATACATACATGAAACATTCAAACAAAACCACAGCTGGGAGATGGCTCAGTTATTGCAGAGTCAAACAAGAGGGAGGAGCTTGTGCAAAGACCTCCTCACGGCCGTGACCTCAAAACAGCAGCACCAGCTGCTACCGTTGTGCCCGGGCCCTGCCAGCACCTCCCTGCCTCATCCCTGCCCGTCTCTTTGGACCATTTCTCTCTAGTCCTCAACTATCAAAGGCACGATCCTGGCTCAAGGCCTTTGCTATTATGTCTGCCAGCATGCACTCCCCGGGTATCCGCTTGGTTCATGCCTCCTGCAGACCTTTACCCCAGAGCCGTCTCCTTCGTAATGCTTTCATTGGTTCCCCATCTGAAACTGCACCCAAGCTGTAGCTACTGAGTCCTTCCCTCATCCTATTTTTCTCTCTAGCAGAGAGAAAAATACATCACGCTCTAGTGTATTCAACATTTCACTTATCTGCCTTGCTTATTATCTATGTCACCAAACAGTCTGTAAGCTCCATGAGGGCAGGGGTTTTGTTTATGCCCACGACAATGCAGACACCACCATGAGGCCAGACTCAATGCAGATGTGTGGAATGAAGGAATGATCACCTGCCATACCCAGTCCACGTGCCTTACACACACTACCTCTGAGTTGCATGGGGTCCTGACGAGTGGGAACCAGTCCCTTACACAACAGGAAGGCTGAGATGTCATCTCTAGGGGTGAGGTCTGGCTCTTGTAAACCCCAGTATCCCAGGCTCATCTCATTTCACTGTTCAGGGCCACCGTGAGACAGACTCATTTCCAGGAGCTGACACCTCCCTTTTTTTCTTCTTGTCACTAACAGCTAAACCACCTTTGCTCCTGAGGAGTCTGTCAACTTGCCCATAAATGAGGGCATAGTTGAAGGTTAAGTGACCACCTTGTCCAGTAGACTCTCCAGAGCCAACTAACCACCAGATAACCATACACTGCACCTCAAGAGAGATGGCTCAGTGAATATCAATACCCTGTCTTGACACACGAAAGACCTTCATAAACCATTTCCTACTAACGACATTTCAATGAGGCTCACAATTCACAAAAATGAGGGTGGGCCCACCAAAAAAACAGCCATTCTACAAACGACCCCACTGTCAACCAACTTTTCAAGCTCTGTTCACAAACACAACAGTTACCCCTTGGAATAATAAAGCAAGTGGTCCACCTGCAGAACTCTCTAGTGGTGGATTTTGACCTGAGAAGCATCCTTGCTGATGCAGTGTACCCTCAAGTCACGGTCATTCTCCAAGTCAAAGAACATAATCCCATGTGTGCCCTCTGAACCCAAGGCGTCCTCCCCTCGTGAAAGCTGAGGGCTTATCCTAACACCGACACTGTAAACGGAAACTTGATTCCCTGCCCCCCCCCACACCGCACAACTGTTGTTAAGTGCTCTGAAGACGGGGGCTTTTTCATTCACTATGTTTCCCCAACACATGCCTGGCACAGGCAGGCATCCAAATACGTGTTGAATCCTGCTCCTTCCATGACATTTTATTTAATTTATACCTTATCATTACTTTGGGGCTCTGACTGTGTAATACATACACAATGAGTTGTACAAGCTTAACATAAATAAACTTAAGATAGATTGAGACATATTTATAAATGATCCATCTGTAGCTATTATTTCGACTCCATTAAGGATGACATGAAGGAGAGGAAATGTGCTCAAACCAAACACACACGGAACCGCAGTTTGAGAGTGGGAAGCCAAACTAGCAAACTGAACTGGTGTCTCACTTAGAAACCTCGACAACATGACTGTGACAATTTAAAAAATAATCTCAAAGGAACAGAAGGTGTTGAGATACCAGCACAGTTGATATCCTACCTGGTTAATATAATCTTTCTTCTCTAGCATAAAATGAGTATTGCTTTCTATGATGAACTTTCTAAAGACAAATATTTGGCACGCTGTTTACTTGTAGGCTTTTTCGTTATTCATATGTGTTCTTCTCTAGGAGCAAGGTGGATCACAGGAAGACAGCTTTTTCTTCAGTGACAATTTAGGCTGAACTTACTGAATCTCTTCTAAAATTGTCAGTGACAAAGATTAAAGTAACAAAAGAGATCACTGATTTGTGGGCTTTAACGATAATAACATCCAAGTTGCAACTCCAAAGGGTCCATGAGAAAAAAAAATGTAACAACCATGCATAAAGACTACATCACTTATTGAACCTAACATCAGTTCCCTTCTCAACATCCAATGGTGGCTGAAACTGCCAAATGTTGATCAAAATAAATTCCCTTGGGCCTGAAGATATAATTTATAGATGACTGCACCCTCCAGCAGTCTTGCTTCTCAGAATGGCCATGGACTTGAATTCTAGCCAATGGAAAGCATGCAGATGAGACGTGTCCCCCTTTGAGGGTTGGGCCATAATAAGGTTCCTTGAGTGGTCCCTTGCTGGAGAGATGACCTAGGGGATCTTGGAAACCAAGTGTGGAAATGACACAGTCTCCTTAATCCCAGGTCCCTGAATATCTGAAAGAGACCAAGCCACTGCTTCTGCAGGGGCCTGACTGTTTCTGCAGTCAGCCTACCCAATAGGCCCTGGTATAGCAGGAAATATTTGTACCTTTCCTTACACAAAGTGTGAGATTAAACTCTTATAAAAGGAAGGAAAAATGAAAATAGTTACAGTGTTTTAAACCGGGTGCTTAATGGAGACAGTGAAAAATCAAATCACTTGGTCCAACATTCTCACTAGGTAGTTATACCATGATGCTCAAATAAGTTCCTTAAGAGAGAACCTCCTGTTTTCTGTGGCAGCTCATTGTATCTCTGGACAGTTCTCACCCACTGAGCTCATATTGAGCATATTGTCAGCTCATATTGAACTGACAATAGCAGTTCACAGGACTTCATTGGTGGTCCAGTGATTAAGAATCTGCCTTGTAATGCAGGGGATGTGGGTTTGACCTCTGGTCAGGGCACTAAAATCCCATACGCAATGGGGCAATTAAGCCCACGTGCCACAACTAGAGAGAAGCCCACACATCAAAACTAAGACCCAACACAGCCAAATAAGTAAATAAAAACAAATATTTTTTTTAAAAATAGCAGTTCACTATTAATGAGCAGTTCCCATGGCCCTCATCCTGTGCTAAAAGCTTCCCACTCATTTGCTCATTTCCTCACCTGGGAAATGGATACTTTCATCATCTTCTGGCTCAGACTGCAACGAAGGAGACCCAGGTTCGATCCCTGGGTCAGGAAGATCCCCTGGAGAAGGGAAAGGCTACCCATTCCAGTATTCTTGCCCGGAGAATCCCATAGACATAGGAGCCTGGTGGGCTATATTATTGTCCATGGGGTTGCAAAGAGTCAGACGTGACTGAACAATTAATGCTTTTACTTTTTTTTTTTAAACACTTTTCAAGATTTCCCTGGTGGCTCAGACGGTAAAGTGTCTGCCTACAATGCGGGAGACCTGGGTTCAATCCCTGGGTCAGGAAGATCCTCTGGAGAAGGAAGTGGCAACCCACTCCAGTACTCTTGCCTGGAAAATCCCATGGATGGCGGAGCGTGGTGGGCTACAGCCCATGGGATTGCAGAGTCGGACATGACTGAGCAACATCACTTTCACTTCTCAAGCTGAGGCACGGAAAACACGAGCTTGGACCAAGGTCAGATATAACTAAAAGTAGAGGAGCCAAGGTTCAACCTAGGCAGTCTGAGTCTCCATCCTTACCCACCAACCTGTCCTCCTGGGTCACCTCTGTCCCAGACTCATGAAGAGCGAGCCTCACTACTCTCCCATATTTGACAAATATCTAAAGATCTCTTTCATAGCAACACACGTTATCTTTTCATGTGGCTAAGAAAACTCTAGATCATTTGAGTTTTTTGTTTTAATTTTACTGAACTATAGTTGATTTATAACACTGTGTTAATTTCTTTGTTTTTCTCATCCTTCAAACATGGTTCCAAACGCCTTCACCACTTGGGTTTCTCTTTGGAGGGCTCCTGTTCACTCATACCCCGGTTGAACTGTGTCACATAGAGAGGAACTTCATGTGTAAAAGGAGACAAATCATAGTAGTTTTCCAAAAGAGTTGGTGTGAGGATGAGCTGAGTTATTCACATAAAGCCCTAAAACTAGAAACAGTGCTTAGGACAAAGTAAGCCAACCCCAAACATTAGCTATTGTTTGCCTTACATTTTGAATGCTGTGGTCTAGGATTACATTAGGTTCTGGTGCCTATATCACACTACTGACCAGTCTGAATTTACTGTCCACTTAAATACTTATTTTTGCAGTCCTAGTAGCGTATGGGATCACAGTTCTCTGACCAGGGAACAAACTTACACCCTCTGCATTGGAAGCACACAGTATTAACCACTGGACTGCCATTTTTTCTTTTTTTTCTTGGAGGATAATTATATTGTATTGGTCTCTACCATACATCAACATGAATCAGCCATAGGTATGAGTGTACTTTTTTGTTTTTTTTAAAAACCATGATAAACTAAAACCATTGAAAAGCTTCCTTCCTGATTCTGCTAGTTCCCTCCCCCCCATACATGTCACACTTTACCTGGACCGTGGTAAGCTTAAGCTTCACCTGGTTAGGTTTAGCCCACCTTCCCAGGCACTAAAGGTCTTTCTGAATCTTGCCAATTCAACCTAGACAGTGTATTAAAAAGGAGAGACATCATTTTGCTCACAAAGGTCTGTATAGTCAAAGCGATGGTTTTCTGTAGTCATGTACGGATGTGAGAATTGGACCATAAAGAAGGCTGAGCGCCAAAGAATTGATGCTTTCAAACTGTGGTGCTGAAGAAGACTCTTGAGAGTCCCTTAGACAGCAAGGAGATCAAACCAGCCAATCCTAAAGGAGATCTACCCTGAATATTCATTGAAAAGACTGATGCTAAAGCTGAAGCTCCAATACTTTGGCCACCTGATGCAAAGAGCTGACTCACTGGAAAAGACCCTGATGTTGGGAAAGACAGAAGGAAAAAGGAGAAGGGGGCGACAGAGGAGGAGATGGTTAATAGCATCACTGACTCAATGGACATGATTTTGAGCAAACTCAGGGAGATAGACTGGAGCCTGGTGTACTGCAGTCCAAGGGGTTGCAAAGAGTTGGACAACAAATGAACAAGTTTATCTTACTTGGTTTCACAGCATCAGCAAAGTAGATGATTAGGTACTGAAAACTTTGGTGTAGGCTAGAGTGGCCAAAGATGCAAGGCTCAGGGTTCTCCACTGGAAAGTTCCTTCCTGTCACTATCCCACTGCTTCCTATCTCAGCAGCCAGAGATAGACAAGGCCACTATCTTGATCACAATCATCTCATGCCAACATCTCTAAGGGCAAATCCTCCATGAGACTCCCAAGCCCAGCCCCTCGATGGGCTAGGAGCACTGAGAAGCTGTTAACGGCGTCCTTGCTTGGGATGGGGAACCACAGCTAGAACTACACCCTCCCAGGGGCCCAACAACAAGAGACCAAAAGTCCACACAGGACCCGCGTCTGATCCATTTCAGATACGGGAGTCCTACTTCGGTGTATGCAGGGTGGGACTGGCGCTGAGATGAGGAGCTAGATCATGCAAGAAATCCTCACCTACCTCCCACTTTTTGAAGAAATGGACCTATGTTTCAGGATGGCAGGCTGGCAAGAAGGAATCCACAGGCAGCTGACAGAGATGCAGGGGACCCCGCACCTCAGGGAGCCACGTCAGAGGGCATCAGGGGAAACATCGCCAGAGATGCTCCTCTCCTGTGCTGTGTGGCTGCAGCGAGGCTGCTGGGTGCTGAACGGCACTCAGAGTCTGATGCTTCAGCCTCAGGCCGGGAAAGCTACTGTTTTTATCCCTGAGAACATGCTGGCTCCTCCCTGGGCATCTGAATGCCCAGCGGTTGACTTAAAAGCAGTGGTCCTTCGATACAGCAGAACTGCCTGGAAGGATGTTCCAACAGAGAGCAGAGCCCCACCCCCTGGGCTTCTGATTTAGTAGGTCAGGGGTAGAGCCCTAGAATCGGCTTTTCTCATAAGTTGACAGTTGCTACTGCTTCTGGTTTGGGGATCATGCTTTGAGAACCACTGATTTGGGGCAAAAGGTACCAAGGAGAGGGTCAGAAAAAAAAATCCAAGGGGAGGAAAAAAGGAGGAAATCCAGAGAGAGAGGGGCATCGTCAGTGCCCTCTGTGTGGACAGCAAGCGGCTTGATAGGAAAAGTAAAGCCTGTTTCCAGCCATCGCGTGGTCTCCACGTCTTTGCGTGTATTTGTGACCGTCTAATAGTAATATTTTCTTTCTAGGTTGTAGGTATAGCTAAGGGATGATGCAAATATATACTAAGAAGATAGGGAGAGGCATGCAGAAAAAGATCTAAACAACTTTCATAGTAGAGAATGGGGTAAACTATGTTTTCTCTCTATTCTACTTTTCGGACATTTGTCAAAGAAAATGAGAGCTGTGGTGAGCTTCACGCAGGTCGATGGAAGAAGATCAAATTTATTTTGAACTCAGAGGAAGGCTACTATCAAAGAATCAGCTCTCTGGCAGGTGTGGATGGATGAACCACTTGTTAGCAATAAGCAATTTGGGAAGGTTCTGCAACTGGCCACTGATACCCACAAACATAAAAAGGAATGAACAGTTCTTTGCATCCCCCTGGGTTGGAAGCAGTTACATAGTTTCATTATCTTATCACCAGTAAAGGGGAGAAGTCTGAGATGTGTAATTGGTTTTGAATCTAGAAATATAAGTCTTGTTTAATATCTAGTTCCCATCCTCAAGAAAATTCATATTTGCCAGAGGAATTCACCTCTGAATGCATATGGGAAACTTTAATTTACAGAAGGGTAATCCTGGAAAATTAAAAATGAGGGAGAGAGAAATGAAAGAAAACCATCCTGGAGGGACAACAGGCTTTGTTTCAAGGATAATCTGTGACTGCTTGTTATACAGAGCTCCTCCACGGACACGTTCAACCTCTGCAGCCCTTTCCTAGGAGAATCTTCAAAAAAATGACCCGGCATTCCTCGGAGCCTGTCGCTCATCTTGAAAAGCTCTGCCATCCCCTTGACTGACAGAGGAATTATAAGCATGATAAAATGGAGGTCCGAATTCACAGCAGTTAGCATTTATAAGGCAAGCATCCAGAAGATCTGGAAAATGCTGATGTTACTCTGATTACCATCAAAATGAAAACACACAATTGAACATACTCTTGGAGAACCCTGGGCCCTTTGGAAGGGAATGACAGTCCTCCGTCTGAGGAAGGGGCATTCCCCAGATCATAAATGAATAAATTGGACCACCCAAAGCTTACATGCTTCATTATGTCCATGCATTTAAAATAGCTTCTAAACGCAAACATCCACTCAACTAAATGGTATAAACCATTTTAGGTGAAATTAAAGATGCCACTGATCATAAGGTACGTCGTGAGTTTACATGCAATAGAAAAGAAAAAATGTGTAAGGAACAACTGATTTTAGAGATGTTAAAATATGAAAAACAAGAACACCATGTGAGTCTTAGCATGGATTGGACATTCCTGGGTACAGAACACTGAAAACTCGGTGTTCTGATTTCAAGAGATGGGTGTGATGGTCGTCCGGCTCCTTAGCAGCTGTGGGACCTTGGGTGGATTCCCTTCACCTCAATGTGCTTCAGTATATTTATCTGATATTCACAATGCCTACTTTTCACTAAATTGCTGACAGAACTAAATATGATTCTCTCTTAAGAGTATTTAACTTATGCCTAGGGACTTCCCTGGTGGTGCAATGGATAAGAA
The DNA here is from genome assembly GCF_019320065.1 of Cervus canadensis. Classification (NCBI taxonomy): domain Eukaryota; kingdom Metazoa; phylum Chordata; class Mammalia; order Artiodactyla; family Cervidae; genus Cervus; species Cervus canadensis. Next base: position 6,779,566 of record NC_057410.1, read on the forward strand.
TTCACCTGTCATTGCAGGAGACGCAGGTTCAATCCCTGGTCCTGGATGATCCCACCTGCTGCTGAGGCATGAAGCCAGTGAGCCACAACTCCTGACACTTGAGTGCGCTAGGGCCCACGCGCCGCAACATGAGAAGCCACAGTGATGGGAAGACCGCACACTGCAATGAAGAGCAGCCCCCGCTCGCTGCAACCAGAGAAAGCCCGTGCTGAACAACAAAGATCCAGCAAAGTCCAAATAAAAAAAAGAAACCCCACAAAAAACATGTGCCTAGCAGTTATTAACTATCTTATTGCTGCTGTTACTTAAATCTGGCCAGAGTGGAATCAGGAATTTCACAAATGTTAAACCGTCTTCTATACTCTGAGTGAGTTCACCGAGTCTCAGCTGCCAAACCATTAGACACTGTTTGAAGTAAGGGTAATAATTTTGTCTCCTTGGTGCCTCAGTGCTCTAGAAATAAAAAAAAATTATCTTCCAAAACGGAGTCAAACATCTAAACTGAAGAATCACTTGCAGCCCTAAGGAGCGGGTGACTCAAACACAATAGGTGATAGTTTGCATATTGCTTTGCATGACATTTGCATTCCCCCAAGTTCAGTTTTACTGGAAGTGAAAAATCCGCCCACCAGCTGCTTCTTTCCTAGTCCCTTATGATTCCCTAAGTGTGGAGTTGGCTGCTTTCAACCAGGAAAAATAAATCGCCTGGCGTGCATCAAGTAGTCATCCCATGAGCCTCTGGTGTCGGGTTACCTTGGATGTGGAGGGAAGGGCAAGGCTGTTCCAGGCGGTTATCACCTGGCATCACTGTGGACCATCCCACACAGAGGGTGGACACTGACTCAGAAACCAGTAAAGCCACACAAAACATCAGCTGCTCCTGAATACAACCCTCAAGCACACTTTGGGCCTGACAGTAAGTCGGGTGATGCACAGCTCACAAAGCGGCTTGAAGAACAGTTACTGACCACCAGTACTGGTGGCCTCATGGTACAGATTCCACCTGCCAACGCAGGAGACACAGCAGACTCGGGTCTGATCCCTGAGTCAGGAAGATCCCTTGGAGGAAGAAATGGCAACCCACTCCAATATTCTTGCCTAGAACATTCCACAGACAGAGGAGCCTGGCGGGCCACCATCCACGGGGTCACAAAGAGTCAGACACGACTGGGCAACTGAGCAAGCATACAGGACCACCAGTGGTTTCCAAATCAAGCCAGCGCAAAGCTTCTCTTTTCCCGAATGTAAATAATTGTGGGGTAGTGAACCTAAGACAAAGATTCGCTTCACTCTCAAAACCGCCAAGACTTAACAGCAAACTGCCCAATATCTGGCAGTAGAGAAGAAAACTCAGCAACTAATCAGGGCTCTGTTGTCAGAATTCTCTCTTGGCCTGATCATTTGTTTAAGTTGAGCTCTTGGATTCATGACTCCTTGCCCATAAGCCGTAATGGACCTACATTCACGCAGGTCTGATAAAAATTCACTTGGTTGCTGTTTCTGGGAAATAACTGAATATACCTGTGAACTCAAACACCTGTGTTATTAGTGAATAAACTAGGCAATGATCCTACATAAGATGATATCAAATATCTATTGTTTATACTAGAGCTGAAAATACACAAATACCAACTCATATTGCTCTTAGGCTTCTACATGACCTATGGCCAGTAAGTGAACAGCAAACCCAACCAGCCATCAGTCATAGAACTCCAAATTCATATCTGGATACTGGGGCCAGAATACTACAAACGTAATTAAGCTGACTAGGTTTTAGAGATGCTATTTTCTCATAAGATAATTTGTGTGTTTGGGGGTCAGTGCTTTATAGCTTTAATAAGGATAAAAGTACCTGTGACACTTTTCAAATTATTGGGAATAACCTGTAAAACACCATACTTTGATGGACACTTAGAAACAGTTATTTGAAAGTTTCAAAAACGGACTCCAGGAGAGACAAAACAACCAAAACAACTTTTAGGGTTTTGCTTTCCAAAAGTGTCCCTCCTCACTGTGCAATCTTGAGAATGTCAGAATTATTAGAAATTAATACTTAGTCCAACAGCACCACTTTCAGAGATGAGGAAATCAAGATCTGGGTCTAAAAACTGGCAGTTAAAAGTGGGGGGCAAAAGTCCAGGTGAAGAGGTGGGACTGGCTGGTCCTGGTCAGAGGACTGAGGTTCTGGGAAGCAGGGCTGAAGCTCTGGCTGGTCGGGAGGTGGGGTAGGGTGGGGAGCACAGGGCGGGGCTCCATCAAGGCCTTCAGAGCTTCAAAGGGAACACATTCAACAGTGAGAACAGGGTGTTGGGGAGGCCCCGCTTCTCTGAAAAGCATAATCCAACATAAAGATATTCTGGGCATGGAAGCTGGGTTACCTTCCGAGTCTGGGGTCTGCTGATGAAAGATGCTTCCCTGGGAAGAGGGGGTGGGAACAGAGCACTCAGTCACCACCACCTGCGTCGCTGGAAGGGCCAGGAAGGCAAATTCATTTCTAAAAACACGGAACTAAATCCAGACTACAAAAAGGTGAATACGAGTGCAAAAGCTGAATCATCGATCCAGTTTTACTCGGAACAGAAAGAAATCGTTCCCCGATCTGCGCGTCTCTCTCCAACAAGCTCAAGACCCAGAACAGAATGAGGGCTCAGTGCCAGCTCCTCCATGTGCATCTTAAAAGGCCCCAGAGATGGGGATTCCTATTTTTAAGACACTCCAGCCCTGGGGAAGGCAAAGAAGAGCAGGAGACGCACTGGTGATTTTCCACTCGCCCCCACCCTGGAGCTGTGGTCCCCGCCCATGTCTGTGCCCTGGCTGACCAACCTCTCTGACCCGAGTTCCCTGGGCTCCTTGCCACGTGGCTTCCAGCTGGGCTCATCCAATGGGAGGCCCTGGCAGGAGAAACGGGGATGGGAAGAAGGAGAAAGTCAGGCGCTTCCTCCCACTCCTTCCTGCAGCCCCTGCCCAGGGCCTTCATCAGTGGCCCCCCTCCCAGCTCGGCTGTAGCATTTCTTCCCTGGACCCTGCAGGTCCAGCAGGGTCAACGCCTTCCTGAGTTGCAATGCTCCTAGCCGGGCCCCTTTCACTCCTTCAGTCCGTTGATCCACGTGAGTTGAAGTCTATCTCCTCCTCGGACCACTAGGGAAGAGAAGCCATGAGATAAACATGGCATCTTATATTCACTTCCATTTACCTGGAAAAATTTTACATTGAAACTGAGAAATCTTACAAGGCAGAAAAGAAATTCACATAAGCCTTAAACATAAACAGATCTTCAAAAAACATCAGTGTTCAAATGCCCAAAACTGCTGTCTCGGCAGGTCACTCTCCTTTGGTCTTCAGAATCCTCAGTGGGAAGACTGGGTGAAGATGTTTAACTAAGGTGATTGGAGACTCCCTCAGGCTCTCCTGCTTTGTAATTCCTGGGGTTCCTGTAATCTCCTGGAATTCCTTGATTGCCTGAAGGAGGCTGTCTTCCCCACAACCTGATGGAGACAGGGAAGGCAAGGGGTGGAGACTGATCTCAAGGAGAGAGACCAAGCAGCAATGCTGAGAAGAGGCAAGTGGCCCAGAGGAAGGGGCTGGAGGAAAGACAGCGTCCTCAGACCACAGCCCGAGTAGGGAATCACCCCTCCTGTCAGGAATCATGATTATAGTCCAGGCCCTTGACTGCTTTCAGAATCAAGAGTCAGCCTTTAGCAAAAAGTCCCACTAGAAAGCCAACATATTTTGTTACTTAAGGGGGCGGGAGTGTGTGATACATATTAGAAGGCTTTTCACAAGGTCTATAATTTAGTATAGACTAAATAACTAATGTTACTGAACCTAAAGTGAGCACATGTCAGTTATTTAAAAGAAGATTAGGGGACTCCCCTGGTGGTCCAGTGGCTAAGACTTTGCGTTTCCAATGCAGGGAGTCCAGATAAGGTTCCCTGTTCAGGGGACTAAGATCCCGCATGCTGCAACGAAGAGCTTGCGTGCCGCAACGAAGACCTGGGATAGCCAAATTAATAAATACAAATGTTTTTTAAAAAGATGATTAGAACACAAGTCCAGGGCTTCCCTGGTGGCTCGGTGATCAAGAATCCGCCGGCCAGTGCAGGAGACGGGAGCTTGATCCTCCATCTGGGAAGATTCCGCATGCCTCGGAGCAACTAAGCCTGTGTGCCACAACTACTGAGCCTGCGCTCCAGAGCCGCGGAGCACAGCTTCTGAGCCCACGAGCCGCAGCGACCGAGGCCCCGGGGCCTGGAGCCGAGCTCTAACAGGAGGGGCCGCCGCGGTGAGAAGCCTGCGCTGCCACGAGAGCGGAGCCCTAACTCGGCGCAACTAGAGAAAAGCCCCAGCGGACGCCCAGCACAGCCAAAAAGAAAAAATTAGTAATACTGCACAAAAAGACAAGTCTTCCTTATTGCTGGTAAGACTGGAGCGAGTAAGGGTTAAATCATCTCCTGTTGGCCCAAATTCCTCTCAGCTGAACCCAGAGGAGAGGGAAAGGCAGCCTGTAGGGGCACGCGCATAAAAGGAGGAACTCCTGGGCTTCTGGGAAGGGACAGGGCAAAGTCACTGAGCCAAAGAGAAACCAGCTGGGAAGTCCCCCTGGGTCCCCTCCAAACACCACTTCATGCAAATCCCTCTCCTTCTTCCTCGTCATTGTCACACATTGATGCCTTTGCTAAGCTTTCATTGACGATCGGGTTCTAAAGTCAAAAAACATTTGGATATTACCAGTTTAGGTTAATCACAAGCATACACACACACACACACATATATGTATATAAACATATACCCAGATATAGAAGGCTTATCTTTCTCAATATCGAATCCCAAACAGAATTGCTTTATTTCTAATAATTTCATTTTTTTAAAAGATAAAAAAACTCAAGGAAGGCATTCACCTTTAGAACGACCCAGAGGCTCATCTGCTTACCTGCTGTCCCCAGCGTTGGCCACGTACAGCTTCCCCAGAAGGCAGACCACGATGAGGGCGGTGCAGCCGCCAGATATATTGTACAAACTCCTCTCTCGTTCAATTTGGAGGTCCTGGAGAAGAAAACCGAGTCAGTGCTGGACTGGGCAGGGCTTCCCTGGTGGCTCAGAGGGTTAAGCATCTGCCTGCCATGCAGGAGACGTGGGTTCTATCCCCGGGTCGGGAAGATCTCCCGGAGAAGGGAGTGGCTACCCACTCCAGGATTCTTGCCTGGAGAATCCCCTGGATGAAGAGCCTGGTGGCTCATATGGGAACTGTACGGGTGGGATTGTATGGAACAGAGGCTTTCTCAGCCTGGCTCCCTGACGGCAGCCCCGAGCCTGAAGGTGCTTCAAGGAAGGGAGAGGAAAATCCTTGGTATTGGCTTTTCTGAGGAGCATATTGGCTCCACCTGAGGAGCATTTCTGGAGAGGGCAGTGGCATCAGACTGTCGCCTACCAGGCCATCCGCAGACCAGAGACAGGAAAGAAGGGAAGGCAAACAGATACAATCAGACAAAAATGAGAAGAATCAAACCAACTGTATTCAATAAATATCGTGGCTTATGGAAAATTTAGTTTTTGTATGGACAGCTTGAGCTGCCATGTGGAAAATAGAGAGGCTAATAACGCAGAGTGCTTGGATCGGATCGATACTTTCAAGCCCAAAGTCTCCAAGAAATAATTTCCTTCACAGCCAGACAAAAGAGGTGACTTGAAGGACTGTGTCCTCAACTCAACTCCAATAGGAGTCCACCCCCATCTTACTGATCAAAGGGAGAAGCTTCTGCACTCCCATCTGACTTCCTCTTCCCAAGGCCACTGACGAGGGACACACACGAACAGTTACCGGCAACATTCAATGAGCACTTTCTCTGCTTCACAGATAGAATCACATCCCATCCTCACAGCCATTATTATTAACCTCACTGTTCAGATGCAGAGAACCTGCCAGCATTTACCCGGCTGGAGTTTGGATTCTAATCAGGTTCTCCTCCTCTAAAGCCTAGTATTTATTACCTGCCACTTAAAGAGGTCTCCCCAAGAGAAATAAAAATAGAACCACACTTCTCTCGACAGACAGGCATCATCCTCGAGACAGATGGCTTGGTGAAATTCCATGTCAGTGACAGAAGCGAGGGTTCCGTGACTTCAGAAAAAAATGTGAGTTGAATTAGGAAAATAAACTGGACACTAGCTAAAATAATGCCCAAAGTCCCCACTGTCACCTACTGTCAGGGCAAGGGAGGGGGGAGGAGGATGGGTACAGAAGAGCAGGAAAATGGCTGATTCTGAGGGTGCTGTTGGCTGGCCGAGGGTCAGAGTCCTTTTGTGATTCCCAGAAACCCACAGCATTAGAACTCAGCTGCTGCCGCCAGCCTCCTGATGGAAAGGGGGAGATAATTCAGTAATCCAGCATTTATCAGCAACTGCTCTGCTCCAGAGGCCAGAGGTGGTAATAACAGTTAGATAAATCACCAGCGGGAAACCAGAAAGAGGGGAAGAGCCTGAGCTCTGAAAACAGATTGAGGACAGAGTATTGGTCAAAATGTAAGGAGAGGAAAAAGTACAAAGAGAGGCCCTGGGAGAACCTAACATCCCAGGGATGAACTAAGGAAAGGGTTGAGGGGAGGGCGGGGGGAAGGCTGAGCAACCATGGAGGGGTAAGGATGAGTGTATTACAAGCAAGTGAAGAAAACTTAGGGACTGAGGGAATGTTAGCATCAAGAGCCGCGGATGGGTTGAGCATGCAAACCACCTCCAAAGACCATACTGGATTTTTAGAACTTATTTACAAACTCCGTATAAGTGAGCTTAAAGGGCTGACATGAGGATTAAATTAGATGGAGTGGGTGAGGGGCTTAGCAGACCATCTGGATGTTCCCCACAGCCTAGACCCCACGACAGAAAGCAGAAACATTTCTCCCTCATTGTGAGACCCTCAACACCCATATCGGGCCAAGTAGAAGGTAATTTAATAAGATATCTGTTAAATGGGCAAAAAAAGAAATCCATTATAAAATGCCTGAGCTTCCAAATTTTTACCTCTGCCTGAACATGAGACATGTATTCCACAATTCATAAATGAAAAGCTTACAATGTGAATAAATGCTCACTGAGAAAATAACTAAGCAGGAACCCAGGTGTCCAATGAAATGTAGTCAATTGACAAGAAGGAACAAATGGCTATCAGAGCCCAAGCAGGAGTGGTGGGAAGCTGGAGTGAGGGTGGTAGGGAGGAGGGACACGGAGGTTAGCAGGGAAAGACAGTCGTAAGAAAGTCAAAGGGGAGAAAGAAAACATTCTGATGTCAGAAGTTTGAACCTCTACAGAACGCATCAAAACAGAACCAACAACCCTACTCACAACACAGCTTGTGAGCAGGCTTATTCAATTTATTCACACTTAAATAAATTATATAAAGTTGATACAATGATAAGATACATATTTCATCAAATTAATCTAGAAGCTGATATGTAAAGTCCACACCCAACACAACTATTTTTAATACATTGGGAACAACTGCTCTAGTTATAGAAACCATCCTTTCACACCCAGGATCACTATCTGTTTGGACACCTAAAGTCTGAATGAAAGACAATTTTCGTAGGTGGACTGGAGTGTGATCGATGCTTGAGAAACTAAATCACTGCCCCCATCCAGAAGATACACAGCGTCCACGTGAAAGAGACACCCACAGCAAACAATTCCTCCGGGATTCAGATAAACAAGTTTATTCTGCATCAGAGGTGCATTTCGTATCATGGTTGGCATCACAAGAAACTCTGATTATAGAATTATTTCATCCTTTGAAAAAAAATCAAGACAGTGTTCGACACTAAGATTATCTGCTACATTTGCCCTTAATTTTTAGGGAAACATTCCAGACAGCTTGCCCAGTGAAACCTTTGCTATTACATTAATAACGTGAGTCAATATTTTTTTCAAATTGATTTCATCATTTCTTTCAACTTTGCCTAAGTTTCCACTGTCTTCCCTTTGTAGTTCTCTTGGCATAAGGAATGCTAAATCTGGCAGCGCTTCCTAAGCAGTGGACCACAGTCTAGCCATTTCTTATGCAAGAAACTTTGCTAGGCTGCTCATATGCTTTCATCACTTCCCGGCGTCGCGTGGTAATATACATATGCGCGTCTGCTCAGACACACAGGCACACACTTTAATTACATTTGTACTCTCTGGGATCACAGTGACAAGGATTGGAAAAATATATTTCCACAGGCTTCATCCCCCCTGAAGGATTCACTGACATGAAAATATGCTTTTTTATTTCCTCTAAAACTGGGTGTAACTAGAACACATTCTAAAAATAATTGCTTCCCCCTCCCCTCCCTAGAAGCCAAAATAGAACATTTATTTTTTCCCTGAACCACCTACTACTCTTTAAAAAGATGTATCACAAAATCTTAGTACTGAAAGGAACATTAAAGGACCGGCTGGGTGGTTCTTTTACTACCAGATCAAACATGATAAATGAAGTCAATAAAGATGTATTTACTGTTCAATTAACTACCTAATTTCTTTAAACTCTCAACTTTTCCAGTCAGCTTAAGCTTCTCACACTCTAGGTGGGAGAAAAAACACACAAAAATGTATCCCTCAAGAACTTTGGGTATTTTTCTCAAAAGATCAAGGAAATCATGGAAAAACTGCCCACTGCTTTTTGCTAAACAAAGACCGATATGGAACAGCTTCCCCATTTTAGCTGTCATGAACCTCCAGGCATAAATCTAGGATAAATTACCAGCAAAACAAGCACATACTATCATTCTTCTTCAAGTATGATCTAAAAGGATCAACTTAAGTGACTCAGAAGATTCAATTAATAAGATAACTGATTTATCTGCTCAATCAGGAGTCCCTCTCAAGACCACTTTCTACTTAGCAGAACTGATTTACCCTGTTTTGTGGCTGTCTGAATGTTACATTTAAGTAAGGTTTATCTCTCAATCAAAGAATGGATTCAATTTTTAAGACTTGGGATTGTGTTTTGCTCCTTTTTGTTGCAAGGAAGAAGGAGACCAATGAAGGGAAAAAATGAGATGTGTGTGAAAGGAGACTAACTCAGCAGGAAAGAATTGCAAGAAAGAAAAGACATTGCTCGGGATCGTTGTAATTTGGTTTGAAAGTCCCAGAGATAATGCAACCCCAGGATCATCCTTTGTTTCCTACCAATTTGAGATTGCAAAAGGAAAGCAATATCAAACACCAGAAGGGAGCGCGTTGGGGAGTTTCAATAGGACCTGGCAGCTCCCCCTAACTGGGCTAAAGCATGGTTCTGAGCAGTGTTAATAGTGTCAGTCACAAATAATAAGATTCTGCATGGTTTCAGTATCTGGGTCTGATTTCGGTTTATTCTGAGGACAAGCCAATCTGTTAGGCACCGGGGAAGGAGAAAAACATCACTGCCTAATATTGCCACCTGCTGGCTGTTTGTGGAATCACATGCTCATTCCTTAGAGGAACTCCTGTTATAAACACACACAGGCTGTCGCTTCAGTCAGGTCTGACTCTTTGAGACGCTATGGACCTTAGCCCGCCAGGCTTCTCTGTCCATGGGATTCTCCAGGCAAGAATAATGGATGCATGAGACAAGTTCTCGGGCCTGGTGCACTGGGAAGACCCAGAGGAATCGGGTGGAGAGGGAGGGGGGAGGGGGGATCGGGATGGGGAATACATGTAAATCCATGGCTGATTCACGTCAATGTATGACAAAAACCACTACAATATTGTAAAGTAATTAGCCTCCAACTAATAAAAATAAATGAAAAAAAAAAAAAAAGAAAGAAAAATGGAGTGAGTTGCCATGCCCTCCTCCAGGGGATCTTCCTGACCCACGGATCGAACCTGCGTCTCTTATTTCTCCTGCAATGGCAGACGGGTTCTTTACCAGTAGCACCTCCACACACACACAAAACCCACTAGAAGTCCACTTACCATGAATATTCTAATTCTCAAAACCACTAGGATTTATAAACTATAAATAAACTTTGCATTTGTCCTCCTTTTTCACCATATGTTCTTTTTATGAACAAAGCCAAGCTGAGTGGTATTTCCAACCATTTACTCCATATTTTAGAAAGATGTATGGCAGTTTTACAAGGTAAAATATTGCCATTTTTTTCTCCCTGAGTAACAATCAAACCTCCAAAAAATTCTGCACTGTGGTAAGGAATCTATAGCCTCACTGAAAATGAAATAGGACAGAATTTCGAGATCCTCCTCCTTGTGTTCAGAATTCAATTCCTGTAGGTAAAAAGGTCATTATTACTGCCTTGCTTCAGGTTCCTAGGAGGTCTCCGGCAACCGTACCAACAATGGAAATGACTCCTTGCATGAGTCTGAAATGCTGACTCCCCTGTTTCTGGAGGGTGTGGAAGAAAGGAGGACACTGACATCAAGACTTAGAAGACACTTATCTTCTTCATACCTGTCATCCTGGATCAACCTACATAGTAAGTGACAAAACTTAGCTGGGGAAGTAGGCATTGTTATAAAAGGGTGCTGGAAAGCAGAAATGAAGCCAGTCAAGAAGTCCCTAAGATTCTGGTCCTTCAGGAAGGGAGGGTTCATTTTCCACGGTGGACATAGGAGGACCAGCCTTCTCACTCTGAAGAGAGATCCAAGATGAGATACAATGGGGAGAGGGGTGCAGGGGAAACCCACCTCTGCCAGCATGGATCAGAGGCCTGTAGTCAGAGGTCACCTTCTCACAAGCCATGAACTGTGCTAGGCAACCCCAGAATCAAAGAGGAAAGGGAACCTTCAAAGAAGCTTATGGTATTTGATGAAACTTATCATCTCCCCTTGAGATGGTTGGATGGCATCATTGACTCAATGGACATGAGTTTGAGCAAACTCCAGGAAACAGTGATGGACTGGGAGCCCTGGAGGGCTGCAGTCCATGGGGTCACAAAGAGTCAGACACGACTGAGCGACTGAACAACTTTGCTGAACATCTCCCCTTGTCCACAGCATCCCCCACCAACTTCTGTTAGTTTACATTTTCTGACAAGCACCCGCTTTTTCCTGGAGAGGAATACTATATATTCTGGCCTGGTGTTTCTGAAACTTTTTAACTGATTCTCTCCTTCAGACAGATGTCAACTTTTCACCTGATGTCACAGAGTGTTAAAACAAATGAAACGCTGTATATCTCAATGTTCATCTAATGTGACTACAAATGCCCCCAGATATAAAATCAAATCTTTTACTTCTAGATGCCCATGGTGTCTAGAAGAATGCTGGTTATAAAATATAAGCTAAATAAATATCAGTAATTGAGAAGGGAACCGGTGGGAGGTGGGGAGAGAGAAGGAGAAAAGACAGACTTCGGATTCTACTTCCCTGAACTGTCTGGAAGGCAAGCTTTGCCTTTCAAGATAAGTCACATTCTGAATCTCAAGAGGGGTGGCTGCAAAGATGTCAGCAGAACAGCAAATTTGAAGCTTCGGTGCTGGGCATGGGGAGTCTGGGGGGGATTAAAAGTACAAGAGGAAGCAAGAGAGTCACAGAGCTGAAGTGACTGAATCTTATTCAACAGTGAGTTTCCTGTTACAGAGGATCAGAATGGCACAAAACCTGTAAAACCTAAAGAACACCTAGCAACAGGAAAGCTAGAAACCTAGCTGGCTGTCGGAAGGGGGAAAAAAAAATTAAGAATGGCTAGGCAATTCCAAACCTGCTCCTCCCTGAAAAGGCCCAAGGAGAAACCACCAAGAGCGGGTCAACAAAGTAGTGCCCTACACATGATTAAAACGCAAATCTCACCTTCAAACACCCTCTCTCTCAAAAACCTAATATTGAGGGAAGGAGGAGAGGAAAAATACTTTTTATGAGTTGGCAGCAGCCTTCCAGGACATTCAAGTGAGGATACACTTATGTGACTTCTGTGTTGTGAGTGCTGCAGCTCAACCCAGGCTACTTAATGGTTAAGCCAGGCACATTTCTATAACACCGGGGTAGATTTTTCCTCTAGTCCCCAATGAAGCAATGGGAAAACTAGAGCACCTCTCTATAATTAGGGTAAACATAAAACATCATCCAGACAGGGGCACTTTGGAGAGTCAAAGCGTACAGTACTAATAACTATTCTGGGCCAAGAGGCATCTGCTGGCTCAGTCCCCGGCCGAGCTGGGACGTCGGCCACCCTGCCAAGAACCAGGAGAAGCAAGGACTAATGAGTGTTCTCACTCAATAAGGAAGCACACGGAGCAAAGCCCAGGGGGGCCTCTGGCACGCTGGGGGCTACAGAGACAACCCAGGGAAAACCTAAGTGTGAGAGGAAGCTGCAAGGTAGGGTGGATCAGAAATGAGCAGATACGGCATAAAGCCCCAGAGTCATTCTATGGTGCAGTGAGTCATCCACAGGCTGGTTACAGACGGCCTCTCCAAGTCACCTAACAGCATCCCTACTCTTGAAATCTGTCATCTAACTACAGAGACAGACTTTATTTTCTTGGGCTCCAAAATCACTGCAGATGGTGAACTGCAGCCATGAAATGAAAACATGCTTGCTCCTTGGAAGAAAAGCTATGAAAAACCTAGACAGCGTATTAAAAAGCAGAGACATCACTTTGCCAACAAAGTTCCATCTGGTAAAGGTTATGGTTTTTCCAATAGTCATGTATGGATATGAGAGTTGGACCATAAAGAAGGCTGAGTGCCAAAGAATTGATGCTTCTCAACTGTGGTGCTGTTGAGAGTCCGTTGGACAACAAGGAGGTCAAACCAGTCAATCCTAAAGGAAATCAATGCTGAATATTCATTGGAAAGACTGATGCTGAAGTTGAAGCTCCAACACTTTGGCCATCTGATGCGAAGAGCCAACTCATTGGAAAAGACCCTGATGTTGGGAAAGACTGAAGGCAGGAGGAGAAGGGGCTGACAGAGGATGAGATGGTTGGATGGCATCACTGACTCAGTGGACATGAGGTTGGGCAAACTCTGCGAGACAGTGTAGGACAGGGAAGCCTGGTGTGCTGCAGTCAGTCCACAGGTTTGCAAAAAGTCGGACATGATTTAGTGACTGAACAACAACAATTGTGGTGGATGTCAGCTTGCTGCTTTCAGCCCATCTGGGTGGTTTCTCTGATGTGGCTCTTCACACAAAGGCTTTCCTCTGCCCAGAACACTCTCCCAGCCCCCGGTTCTCTGGCCATTCTTTTCCAGCCCCAACTCCCCCAGTAGGACTTCTCCAGGAAACCCTTCCTTCATCCCTTTATCAGATTCCTACTCACCCTGCATTTTTCCTCTCAAGGCCCTTCCCATTTACATTTTATCTGTTTAACACTCACCTTTGCCTCATTTCTCCAATCCTCTTTTCCCAGTGAGACCTGGCTTATAAGTAGCTTTCAACAAATATTTATGGATTGAATAAACTACACAGAAAAGTGAAATGATCTTTTTGATGGCAGTTAAATGTGCAAGAAAAATTTCTGCTCATGAATTAGTTAGTGAAAAGTTTTAAAAAATTAAAAACAAACAAAAAGACCCAGGATGAGGCTCTGAGTATTTTTTGGAACGAGGCTCTCAACAGTAGTTGCTAGGAGCCCTGAGCCATTAAGGGGAAGAAACAGTCTGGGATCAGTGTGGAGGCCTGACTCAAGGTGACAGCGGCCTCTAGTGGACAAAGTTGAGAATACAGCAATTCCAAGTGAAAGATACCCCATAGCACCAGCTACAGCGAAGGAAACAAAAACCCCAAAGTTGTTTCTGTTTTTCATATATAAGAGGAATTTTCCTTCCATATGGGCACAGTCCATCGCCAGATCTTTACCTCAACTAAATATTTAGCCTTTTGAGCAATCGCATTTAGAAACAGCTATCACATCAGAGCTTCCCTGATAGAGGGAGATTTTATACCAAGCCTGAGTAGGGAGTCAATTTTACAACCTTAATTCTTTTTTTCCTAAATAATCTTTTCCAGGCTCCTGGTGTTTTTCTTGGACTTGAAGGCTACCAAATACTCCCAAGATGGAGGTGTAAGTTACCTGCTACTCAATGCCACAAGGAGAGAAATACTGGGACCAAAGAAGAAATGAGTTAAAGAGAAGAGAGTGTGCAAACGAGACACATGACTATAGGAACTAGTTTTGCTTTGTAAACAAATCAGATGAGATGATGCTGTTTAATATTATTTACTTTTCTCTTCTCATTAGCACTCAACCTAGCATTCTGAGCTCCTGGAATGCGTACAGTGTATATTCAGTTCAGTAGGTCTTGCTTTAAGAGCTTGTCATTACTTTTTTTTTTCTTTTGGCCACACTACATGGCCTGTGGTTTTTCCCTGACCAGGGACCGAACTCATGCCTTCTGCAGTGAAACCGCAGAGTCTTAACCACTGGAACACCAGGGAAGTCCACTGTCATTACTTTTGTTTCTTTTAAAGGTTTTTTTTTGATGTGGATCATTTTTAAAGTCTTTATTAAATTTGTTACAATATTGGCTTTTTGTTTTTATGTTTTGATTTTGGGAGTTGTTTTTGTGTTTTTATCTTTTTGGCAGCGCAGCATGTGGGATCTCAGCTCCCTGACCAGGGATGGAACCCACACTCCCTGCATTGGAAGGCGAAATCTTAACCACTAGACCACCAGGGACATCCATTGTGGTTACTTTTTAATCTCCAGGTTTTAAGGACATTGTTATTGCCCACTCACCCTACTCCAGTCCTTATAACATCTTTACATATCTCTTACTGAATCTGCATGCAGGATGTTGCTCAGGAGAGAAAATCTTTGGAACTCAAATAAGTGCGACCGCATATAGTGAGCTCAAGAGGGAAAAGGGTGGGGCAGAAGAGACCACCTATGTGCCTGGTCACAGGGCAGAAGACCGAGGGGGACACTGTTCTCAGGAAGGAGGCGGAATCTCTTGATCACACACGTTCCAATTTAAATGTACCAACAAATCAATCCATTCCCATGGAAAACAAACAATTCTTAGATATGGGCCCCTCCTTGCTTTAAGCAATGGGAACCACACTGCCAATCACCTTCTCAGACTGGATCTGTAACAGGAAAGGTACTTCTGAGCACTTTGCTCAAAGCGCTGTTTCCCCAGACACCTGGAACTCACACACAGGTGTCATACAGATGGCCTCCTTGGTCCATTAAGTGCCACGGTACCAGCTGGTAATCATGAGTGGCAGAGAGGAGCAATAAGGTATTCATTTAATAAGCCTATCACCTCAGCACAATCCCTCTTTCATCCTCTTTTACATTTTCAACAGCACAGGATGCCAGAACTCTTTAGAGAATGGAAGCCCCGCTGTGCCAGGGAGAAGTCGGAGGGGGAGCATGCAGAGGAATGGGCAGGTCAGAGACGTGCCCTTCCAGGGGGCTGGAAAGAAACAAGGATATGGTTTAAGTGACCGCCCCGGCCCCTGCTGCCCCGGAGTCCGGGGGCATACCCACCATCTCCTTGAATGCACTTTCCAGGGCCCCGATCACCAGGCACTCGTGCGGGATCTTCTTCTCGGTGAAGAAGCGCGTGGGCGGCGTGCTGGGGGAGCCCGGGGCGCCCACCCCTCCGCGGAGCGAGGCCGCGCGGGTCAGAGTCCGGCTGCTGGGGGCCGCGTGGTCCGGCTCGTCGCCCAGGCAGGCGGGCGGCAGCACGGCTGAGTTCTTCAGGATCTCCACGATGTCCTGCAGCTGCTCCGCGACGTGCTGCTGCAGCAGGCGGGACGCCACCACGGCCGCCCCCGACCCCGCGTGGCCGTCAAACAGCGACCAGTAGTGGCAGGAAACGCCCTCCGATTCCTGCGGGGAGAGGGCGACAAGGAGGCGTGAGAACCGCGGCGGCCACTGCCCCAGGCTGAGGGCGGCCCCTCGGGGCTCAGCGCACCCACCGGTGGTCGGTCTGCAAAGGAGGGCGGGGGGCGGGCCAAACAGGGCAGACACTCGGGGGTGTGTACCCAGGGGCATCACTGCTGCGCCTTATCCCCGCTCCCCCCGCCCCCCACAGGAGATAACGTGGTCCCCGCCTGTCCACCAAGGGCAAGAGCTCCAGGCCTCACCCACTCAGCTGGTGTGACAGCGACTTTAATTTGATGTGTAAGGGCTTCCCTGATGGTCCCGCGGCTAAGACTCTGCTCCCAAGGTGGCAGGTCTGAGTTTGATCCCTGGTCAGGGAACTGGATCCTTCATGTGGCAACTAAGACTTGCCACCATCAAATAAGCAAAAATAAATATTAGAAAAATTTTTTTGATGTGTAGAAGTGAGAGGTAAAACTACATACGAACAATAAGTCTTTACAGTTTAAACAACTAGTTTCTCATCTCCCTTCTACTGCAACCCCAGAGCAGGTTTGGCACGTAGTCTTTTTAACAAATGTTTTTATAATTAAGTTTATTTATATTTAATTGAAGGATAATTGCTCTACAATATTGTCCTGGTCTCTGCCAAACATCAACATGAATCAGCCATGGGTAAACCTATGTGCCCTCCCTCTTGAACCTCCCTCCCCGCCTCCCCCACCATCCCACTCCTCTAGGTTGTCACAGAGCCCTGGTTAGAGTTTGCTGCATCACAGCACATTCTCATTGGCTACCTACTTGACAGATGGTAATGTATATATTTCGAAGTTACTCTCTTCCTCTCTCCATACATCCTATTCTCCCTGTCCTGTTCCCCCCTGCCCCCACACCCCGTTCCCTCCTTTGCTTCCTGGCCAGGCCCCTCTGTTCATAAGTCTGTTTTCTATGTCTGTGTCTCTTTAGAGGAAATTAGGCCCTTTTTACAGATGCTTCAGGGCAGTAGATTTGCCCCCTCCCCTCCAATAGGGCTTTTACACTCTCAGATAATTGCCCCATCTGCTTAGGTCTACATGCTGAATTTTCAGAACATGTTTTTCCCTTGAACACCCCATCTAGTCAAACCTTCACAAGATGCAGACAATTAAAATCTCCTCTTCATGTTTCCTACTTCCCTCAGTTTTCCAGCTGTCACTCAGCATCTTGGCTTCCTCTTGCTACCCTGAAGCTACATGCAGCCCATGTTCCCTCCTCTGCCGTGGATCTGGTACCTGCTGGTTGATTTCGAGACTGTTTCAAGATGAGCACTTTTAAAAACCATGTTTTAATCATATATGCCTAAGATCTTAGCTACAGGAGGAAAAAAAGGTGTTCAATTATGATGTATCTAGAGGAGTAAGATATTAAACGTGAGATTAAATAGGTACGGTACGTGTTACATCCCCTTCTGACAACTAGGATTGTCTATTCTGCAGCAATAAATACTGAATTCCTTTTTTTAGTTGGAACCATTATATAAAGTTCTTTTGGTCTATCTTATTTTTTTTTTTAATTGAAATATATTTGCCCTATAACATTGTATGAATTTAAGGTGTACAACTTGTTTGATACATTTATATATTGTGATATAGTTGGCATCATAGCCAATACTTAGCATCTCTATCACTTCACATAATTTTTCTTTGCGGTTAGAATAATTAAGGTCTAATCTCCTAGCATGTTTCATTATTATAATACAATATTGTTGTCTGTGTTCACTACACTTTGCATTAGAACTCTAGGACTTATTTACTATTCCTCTCTCCTATCCCCCTGCCCTCCAGTCCCTAGTAACCACCCTTTTGGGTCCATCTTAGAATGATGCTGGAAGATTCTATGTAGGAGAGTGACCTATGCCATTACTTTACTTGTGCCCTTTAAATCTTTGTTTTTACTCAGTTCTGTGCTGGATGCTTAGAGATAATTTTTGGGGGGAGGTCAACAAATATTTACTGAGCAATCTTTCTGTGACAGGCACAGAAAGTGGGGCAGTGGGGATGAAAAACTAGAAGAAAGAGATATCAATCCTAGTCTGACCTCAAGAATCCAGAGGAGAGACAGACAGTGATCAAATAATCACACAGATAAATGTAAAGTCATAATTCTGGCGAGGGTGACAAGGAGAGGTTCTTGGTGCTGTGAGACCATCCTGCAGAAGGGCATATTGACTGGAAGACGCTTCCTGAGGACAGAAGCACCGGGCTGACAGCCACTGGAAATCCACAAGGTGAGGAGGGGAGAGGAGAGAATGCCCTGCAAGAGCAGACACAAAAGCTCTGTGGTCGAAGGTGTGTGATGAGGACGCGGAGACTGAACCATGGCCATGTGACTGAACAGGGGAGAGAGGCAGAAGAGGAAGGAGATGGCGTGAGACTGGAGAGGAAGACAGCTGGACCACTCAGCCCCTCCAGGATACACAAAGCATCCAGACCGTGTGATGGCTGCAGCTTGAGAGTGACAGAAAACCACTGATTGAGGTGGGAGTTGGAAAACTGATTTCTATTTTTCAAACATCATTCAAGCTATGCCAGTTAGGACATAAAAACACTCAATTAAATCCAGGTAAGAGGAAACACTTATGAATGATGAGAAGCGCCTTAAAATGAAGGAATAACCACACTAACTCAGAGGAAAATTAAGTGCAAAAACAACGACCTAAGGACTAGAAGATCTGGATTCAGTGGCATCTTCAACACCAATCAGCTGAGAGGGAGGCAGAGCAAGGAGAGAAAGGCGGTCCAGGCATTGGACCCTGGCTGGGTCACTCTGGAGCTGGACACCCTTGTTACTTAACATCTCTGTGCCATGGTTTCCTAGTAACTAAAAGGCAGGTGATAGCTACTTTACTGCGGAGAAGTACTGGGGAGATTAAATGGTAATTTACGTCAAGTAAGTAGCTAACTAACACGTCTGGAGTGAGTGAGCGTGTGTGCATGCGTGCGGGCGTGTGTGTTATCATTACCATTACAATCTGATCCTAGGTAAGTCATTTTCTGGGCTTCAGTTCTTCACCAAAATGAGGAGTGGGGGACTTCCCTAGAAGACTCTGAGGCCCCTGCTAACTCTACAAGTTCAATGTTTAAGCAGGATAGACCAGTGTGGGCTATGGAAGTGGAGGAGAGGTGGGCCTTGAAGACAGGACAAGTAGAACTTGAATGGATCGAGAGGTAATACGGCAAACAGGAGGCTCAGATGATAGGGCTGATTCTGATAGATGCTCATCTAGGGTCTCTTCTCTTTTCCTCCTCACTACTGAGTCTGTCCGGGACAGCAACACGTCCACTAAAAAGACATCTCAGACTCCCTTGCAGCTCTGATGGTCATATGGCCTCACTTTGGCCAATGAGCTACAAGAGGAAGCATCCTGGTTAGAACTTCTAGGAAAGCTAGGGTTTTCTTGACAAAAAAGACAACTCAATGGGCCTGGTCTTTTACCCTTTATCCTTCCCCCGTTCTTCCTGCCTAAGTCACAGAAATGACATCTGGAGGTAGCATAACTGCCTCTTGCCATAAAGGCTAAAAGCTGCAGCCCAGGGTTGAGATAGATATATTTCACTCAGTCTTTTCCAGCTCTTTGCAATCCCATGGACTGTAGTCTGCCAGGCTCCTCTGTCCATGGGATTTTCCAGGCAAGAATACTGGAGTGGCTTGCCGTTTCCTACTCTAGGAGATCTTCCTGACCCAGGGATCGAACCTATGCCTCTTATGTCTCCTGCATTAGCAGGCACTTTACCACTAGCGTCACCTGGAAAGCAGCCCAGGGCGGGAAGGCAGGAAGTCAGAAGGAGCCTGGGCCCTGGATGCCTGGCTGGGAAATGCCGCACAGGCCCCGGACAAGCTGTCACGTGGGTTGCAAGACATTTCAATGAGTCACTGTGAGATTCTGCCACAGGAGCTGGGCACGTGAAGAAGCAAGGGTGGGTGAATATGTAGTACCCTGGGACTTGTGGCATGCATGGTAGAACGGAGGAGCACACACAAGTAATGCACAAGCACAGAAAAGAATCTGAAGTCGGTAGAAGTGGATATCCACTTAGAATAAACCCAGAGCCCCCAGGAAATGGTTCTTAATTCAGGGCATCTGCAGAAAGAATTCAGGGAGTCCACGAATCCATCTTTATTTTCACACATCTCTAAAAACGGACACCTCCCTCTGCGATGAGTGTAAGACAAGAAAGTGTGGGCAGGATCTGTGACTTGGTCACCAACAGAAACAGCACTGTCCTTCCACACAGCTTGAATTATCGTTTATGCTCATCGCAACTCTGCAATGATGACCAGCCCACTGCGAGCTCCTGTTACTTGCTGCAGTAGTAAAGTACATGTTGCCATATTATGAACACATTCCTGTGACTAGGGAAAAGTGGCAAAAGGAAAGGAGCTCTTGCTCAATGCATCTAATTCCCCAAAGGGCCCAAGGCCACCTGGGTGAAACCCACTCACAGAGTCCTACATCCGATGCAATGAAACCCCAGCCAACGCCTCTGAGGAAGCTGCAGCAGGGGCAGCGTAGGGATGGGAGAGGAGCCGTGTCTGGGCACAGATCCTGCGACACCAAACATTCTCGTGTTTCCAGAGTCATGATTTGAACCAAAGAAGATCAAGCCCCGTGAGATAACGAGCCACACGGCCAAGGAATGCCACAACATTTTAAAACAGCAACTCTGCAATTTTTCTGACAAGTAATCCAACCATTTCCTTCAACAAGGTAGAGCATTCTGCAGCTACCAAAACCACCACCAGCTGACAATATGTCTGGGGAATTTTTAAACAGTCACGAGGAGGCTTGGGGTGGGGGCCCTCTGACGTGGGGCTCAACATTTTCTTTTTGAGAACGCCTCTGCACAGCGGCGCTATAAAGACTAGGACAGCAAAATTTTAAAAGGCAATTAATAATTTTCACAGCTAAAACTTGTAACACATAATTTTCCCACAAAGAAAGTTTCTTTCCACAAAGAAAGCATGCATGCTCGTGCATGCTAAGTTGCTTTAATCGTGTCTGACTCTTTGCAGCCCCATGGACTAGAGCCCGCCAGGCTCCTCTGTCCGTGGGATTCTCCAGGCAAGAATACTGGAGTGGGTTGCCATTCCCTGCTCCAGGGGATCTTCCCGACCCAGGGACTGAACCCAGGTCTCCTGTGTCTCCTGCACTGCAGGCGGAGTCTTCACCGCTGAGCCACTGGGGAAGTCCCGGACAAAGTGTAGGTTGAATAAATCCAGCACTGGCCCAGGCAGGAGCTAAGCCGACACCCATTAAGCGGTGTCTCTGAAGGTGGGGCCCCACCATTCGCCTTTTTTAAAGCTTCCCAGGGGATGCTAACAAGCAGCCACAGTTGAGAACCCCTGCTTTAATGAAAACAGAACTGGTAAGCCATCAGGAGACCCACACTGTAGTCCAAATCTGCCACTGGTTCACTGTACTTCAGATGAGTCACTTACACCTCCCTGAACAGATCAGACCAGTGGTGTCCAAACTGCGTTCCTTGGTTCTGAAGAGGTGCCTTAGGAAAGAGGAAGGTGAGTGAGTGTTGAAGCGACCAGTCGCTTCGTCTATTACACCAACCAGAGCGGAATGGTTTCATCAGTTATAAACACCAGGGTCTTGCAAAAGATTTCAGACAAAAGAATTTGACTCTTTAAAATAAAAATTTGAAAGCCTCTGAACTAGGTAGAAACAAACCCATTAAGAGATTTCAGAATATTCAGTGTCCTTTCATGGCAGGAACGTCAAGTGAGTGACAGATTAATACCACGTGGGGAGAGAACCACAAAGCAGGCTCTCCCCGCGCTCAGGTGCCAGCTCAGCTGTTACGAAGCTGAGAGACCACAAACACAGACACAGCTAGTTACAGCACCCTCTCCATCATTTAACAGGCAACACTGCAAATGCTTTACAAATATTAGCTCATGTAGCCCTACTGCAATCCTGGGATGAGGTATGGTTACCACCCTCATTTTACAGGAGGAAAATGAAGGACAGAGAGGACACCCTCTCCAGGTCACCACATATTAAGTGATGAGTCCACCCCTAAACCATCAGCCCCCACGTGAGGCTGAACACCCCCAGCCCATGCTCCACCTGGCTCTGGATGGAAAGCTTGCCCTGATGGATACTTGGCTCCAGAATTCACTTCTCCACTCTGCAACCTGAGTTTTTCTAAAACACACAATCTGATTAATGCCTTATGCCAGCCCAACAACCCGCCCTGTAGGCTGACTCCAGGCTACGAGACCCTGGTTTGCAGTCCCTGATCCAGTCTCTGATTCTCTACCTTCCATCTCTTCCTTCAAATCCCGCCCACGCAGAACTAGAGTGTTTGCAGCTCATCACAAACCACTGCTGCCCCTGCCCCAGGCTCCCCCAACCGCTTTGGTCCTCACTTTAACTGTCACCTCTTCCTGCAAGTTCCCACCGCATCCTGCACCCACCCCTGCAGCGTTCCATATACCTGCTTGAGCAATTCTGGATTGAAGGAAAGAATATTCTGGAAAAAGGGAGCAGCTAATAAGCAATGCAGGTGAAAAGAAGTACATATATATGGTTATATGGAGGCTCGTGTGGACAGTGGCCTGATTCACGCCAACCTTGCGGGCTAGGCTCAGGTTGGGGTGAGATTCTGCAGCCTAGCAAGGCAGGCCAGGAGACGCAGTTTGCTGCCTCGGGCCATAAGGAGTGATGAGACGCCTCTGTTCCTGGGAGTACCAAGAGCTGGGCTGAGGGAGCGCTGAGCCGGGGATGTTCTGCAGGTGCCCGCAAGAAGGGAGCATCGGAATCCAAGGGGCTCCTAGAGGTCTGTCCTAAGGCAAACAGGGCTGAGGTCAGGGAGGTATCACCGGGCCAGGAGAGGAGACTGCGTGAGACATTTCAAGGACCGACATGAGGCTGGGGTGTGCTAGAGGGTGTTTGAAGTGGGGATGAGACTTTATCAGAGAATTAAAATCTACTTTATAAAAAATTGGTGTATAATTGCTTTACAATGTCAGTGTTAGTTTCTGCTGCACAATGAAGGGGATCAGCTATGCGTGTACACACATGCCCCCTCTCTGGGACCTCCCCAGGCCCCTCGCCATCCCACTCCTCTAGGGCATCACAAAGCGCCGAGTTCAACTCTCTGTCTACACAGCAGGTTCCCACTAGCTGTCTGCTTTACACATGGCCGTGTATACAGAAGAAATGAAAACGCGAAGTCGCTCAGTCATGTCTGACTCTTTGCAACCCCATGGACTGTAGCCTACCAGGCTCCCCCGTCCATGGGATTTTCCAGGCAAGAGCACTGGAGTGGACTGCCATTTCCTTCTCCAGGGGATACAGGTCAATCCTAATCTCCCAGCTGGTCCCACCCTCCCCTTCCCCACCACATCCACATGTCTGTTCCCTATGTCTGCGTCTCTATTCCGGCCTTGCAAATAGGTTCATCTGTACCATTTTTCTAGATTCCACATAAATGCTGGAGAGGGTGTGGAGAAAAGGGAACCCTCTGGCACGGTTGGTAGAAATGTAAATTGATACAGCCACCATGGAGAATAATAAGAAGTTTCCTAAACTAAAAGGTTCCTAAAACTAAAAACAGAACTATCATAGGACCCAGCACTCCCGCTACTGGGCATAAACTCTGAGAAAACCCTAACTCAAAAAGATACAAGCACCCCGATGTTCACGGTAGCACGATTTACAATAGCCAGGACACGGAAGCAACCTAAATTCCATTGACAGAGGAATGGATAAAGAAGATGTGATACGTATATACAATGGAATATTACTCAGCCTTAAAAAGGAACAAAATTGGTTCATTTGTGATGTGGATGGACCTAGGGTCTGCCATACAGAGTACAGTAAGTCAGAAAGAGAAAAAAAAATCCCATATTAACACATGTATGTGGAATCTAAAACCTACTTTTGAAAGAAGCATGATCAATCAGGATATGCCACACATTTGTTCTGAAACAGATACAAGGACCCACTTCTCCCTTTTGCCCTCTTTACTCAAAATAATGCCGCTGGTTGCAGTCAGGTAAGAGTGCGTGGTGTGAGGCGCAGTCAGATCTGAGAACCTTGAGGAATGAACACCCCAATGTCATATCAGCACCGAGGGACTACATCGCTATCAGGGGTCTGAGCTGGGAATAAGGCGGCTGGGGGTGGGGTGGGGTGGGGTGGAGCTGTGAATCTACGGAGAGACCTGAAAAGTCCCAAGTTATATGAACACATTACTTTCAAAGCATCTCGAATCTGTGATTTCACTGCAAATACACCTGTATTCCCTCACTGCAGAGAATCTTCAATGACTCCCTGCGGCCCTTAAAATACCTTTTGGTCTCCTGGATGCTCACACCGCTCACTGGTCCTGCATGATCTAGCTGCCACTCCTCTCTGGCTCCTTGTCAGTGGTTGTGAATACTCCTGTCCATTCTCTTCTAACTCCTTGTCACCCCTAGGATGATAAATGTCATGTTTTTATTCTGCCCTAAAACACTCATCTTTTGCTATCTGCTTGGAAAACTATTTATCCTTCAGCTTTCAGTAGCAGCATCTCCTTCCCACCTGGACCACCTCAGCCTCTGTACAGCCCCTAGGGAAGTGTTTATCCCACTGATGTGGAATTGCCTGACGTGTCTGCATCAGCGTCCTCAGAGACTCACATGTATCTCATTCACTATGGCATTCCAGGGGGTGCCTGGCATAGAAGAGATGCTTAATAATGACTGAATATACAAAGAAAGGAAGGGAGAAAGTGGAGTTTTTCATTTGTCTTTTTTGTTTTAAAAGCAATATAGCAGCTTAAGTAATAAGAATTTTACGTAAGATACTTCATACTGATAAAACCAACAGAATAAACCTAATCTACTTCAGGATCAGAGTTGACTTATCTAACTTTCTGACCTCTCAGCTCTCTGGGGCTTGGTGTGTCCTGCAAACAAGCAACCTAGATCCAGGGCCCTTAGCATCTCAAAGGTGCTCCATGGAAAAACCAAAGGGATGGGACACTGCCTTCTCTGGCTGTACTTGATTTGCCAGGCCTTACAGCCCTTATGGGACCAGTTTTAAATATACACAAAATTCTCTTCTAAGCTCAGGTTTTTCTTTTTTTAAAAAAAGGAAAGTTTAAGAAACAAACAAAACAAACTAACCTACCAGATTCCTCTTACTGGAGAGCTGAGCTATTAAAACCCACAGACTTTCTTCAGCTCTTGTGCCCTGTTGAGAGGTATAATCCGCTATTGCCTTTTCCTCTGTACCAGGGACTAAAGGGTAAGGAACGTGCATGGGGAGTTGGAGGGCTGTGTTCTGCTCGGTTCCAGCAAAGGTACCAAAGCAGGGAAGTAAAGGGCACAGCTGCCTCCAACATCCTCAGCCCAGCCCGCCCCACGCTCCACCTGCCCATGGCCAAAGGCACCATCCACCCCTCCTGTGGTTAGAAGGAAGAATACCTCCTCAGCTGGGCATTAGCGTGGAGAATAAGATTTTGAGTTTATATGGCAAATAAACTGGGTTTCAGATTTCACATTATCTAACAGTCCAAGTGTAACTTTGTCACTGATGTCAACACACCAACACATCATGGGTATTTTAAAAGCTGGATATTTAAATATCCTCACTTCCAAATGAGTTAACACAAACATGCAAATCCTGCTTGTCATGATATGTCTTAGCACAGAAAGAAGACAGGCTTTAAGATCACACCTGGGTTCTGGAATTCACTACTGGGTGGTCTTAGGCACATTTCTCAACTTCTCTCAACTGTTTCCTTATCTAAAGAAAAGAAGAAACTAGGACTCAGAGAGTAAGGATTCACGCATTTTACACTTGTCTCGGTCCCTCCTCTCCTATGTGTCAGGCTTGAGCTGGACATTGGGATGTGGCAGGGAATAAGATTATGATGGGGGAATTCCCTGGCAGTCCAGTGGTTAAGACTCCACACTTCCACTGCAGGGGACATGGGTTCAATCCCTGGTCAGAGACCTTGCATGCCCCAAGGTGGGACCAAAATAAACTAATAAATAAGAGACAACTGTTGTTCTTATTAAAAAAGAAAAGAATATTATGGTTCCCAGGCTCTTAAAATAGCAAGGCAGAATATGAACAGATGACTATAAGCATGTTAGAAAAGAGACATGCCTAGTGTCGCATGAGAGGATAATATGCATTAAATGTGCAGACAGTGGGTTATGGGAGAAGGGGAAAGGGTACAAGTATAAAGAGATAAAATGAGGGAGTGATAATCTGTAGCAATGGAACTGCGGTATCCTGATTGTGCTGGTGAGTCCATGAATCCACACAGATATTCAAATTCATGACTGTATACCCAAAGGAAGAAAAGTTAACTACACTGTATAATTTTTTTAAGTAATGAGTAAAATGCATAGAATCTTGTCTGGCAGATAGGAGAAACAATAAAGCTAGAAGTAACAGTACAGTAAGACCCCAACATACAAATGAGTTCTGTCTCGAGAGTGCTTTCCTTAAGTCCAACTTGTTCGTAAGTCCAACAACGTTAGCCTAGGTACCCAACTAACACAATGGGCTATGTAGTACTATACTCTGATAGGTTTATAATACTTTCACACATATAATACATAAAAAACAAACACAAAAAATAAAGAAAACATTTTAAATCTTATAGTACATTACCTTGAAAATTACAGTAGTACAGTACAACAGCTGGCATTCAGGGGCTGGCGTCGGGGGAATAGGCAGGAAGGGTTACTGACCGGAGGAGGGAGAAGAGGTGGGAGACGACAGAACTGCAGGGTCTTCAGCAATAGGAGACGGAGGGCAAGCCGCAATTTCACTGACGTCTGATGTTGACGGAACACACGTTCGCGTCTTTGAAGGTTTGCAACTTGAAAGTTCATATGTAGGGAACTCAGTGAAATTACTTAGACTCAATGAGCAGGCAGGGAGCAATAAGGACCCCCTCATCCAGGAGACCACTCTGCACACGCCAGCAGCCCCTGCTGGTGGGATGCTTGTCCTTCATGCAATCTCTGTCATTTCCATTCTTCTTAAGTCACATCCCCCACAGGAAGTCTAGGTTCAAAGGATGTCTACTGCGTACCTACTGTGCCGGATCTCACACCACCACCATAAAACGGGCACCAGTTTCCCATTTTACCAATGATTTCAGCAGGGCACGGTCGGTCAACTGGCTCTACTGGTCAATGGTAACACCAGGACTGAACCCGTTCCAAATTACAGAATCTTATTCTTCCGAAACACACAACTTTGTGTGATTAATCTCCCTAACTCCTGTGACTCTGTAGCCTTTAACAACGCAGCGCTAGTTTACCTTGTTTGTCGCTTACTAGTCATTGCATACACGTGCCAGGCCACTGGGGGACTGCTCTAACTTCTTGGCAATGGCTTGGTGTTACTCTCCACTGGCATAAAAAAATGTCACTGGGCAATCAGCCCATCATACAAAGTTCTACACCTGGGACACCAAAGGCTTCAAGTTTCAAGTAACATGCTCTTGACATCATGAACTTCAAAATTACTAATATTCTATTTTAACAAGCATTTACCCTGTTTTTGCTTCAGACTAACATGAAATAAAATTCACTCCACTTGAAGAAAAACATTGAGCACTTTCTTAACTTGCCACACAATTAAATTTGGCAGCCATCACTCATGTCTCAAAAGAGTAACTTAGAAGTGGTTTTCCAGTTGCATTCTAAATTATTTCATTTACAAAAAAATAAAGATAGTCTTCTATGTAATCTGTAACACACACACACACATACTCACTCACCTCCTTTTTGGGAATACACCTGCAACAAGACAAAGGAATATTACAGAAGGTAAAAAATTGGGAGTTTAAAGCTCACTGTTTCTCTTTTAGAATTTCACTAACGTAGGCCCAATGTGACATCTTCCTTCCTCTAAAGTTCTAGAAACTGCTTTTTAATCACAATGCTTATTTTCTTTTTCCTATTTTCCATGATCACATGTAAAGCCAGAACTTAATAAGTTTTACCTGGGAAGGGTCCCTTGGACCTTTCAATATGCATAAGATTATTCCAAACAGAAATGTATCCATGGAGCTTCCCTGGCGGTCCAGTGGTTAAGAATCTGCCTTGCAATGCAAGGGATGCCGGCTCCATCCCTGGTCCCAGAAGATCACACGTGACACAGAGCAACTAAGCCCAAGCACCACAGTGACTGAGCCCAAGCACCACAGTGACTGAGCACAAGTACCACAGCTACTGAGCCCAAGCACCACAGCTACTGAGCCCATGCACCTAGAGCCTGTGCTCCGCAACGAGAGAAGCCACTGCAATTAGAAGCCTGCGCACGGAAACCAACAGTAGCCCCTGCTCATGGCAACAAGAGAAAACCTGTGCAAAGCACAAGCAAAAACAAATTAAAAAAAATTAAAAAAGAAAAAATAGAAGGCTCCGTATGAGTGTGGGATGCACTTGCCCCCCTCCTTTCTTGCCAAAGAAGAGGGACTACTTATTTTCCACTGGGGAAACAGAGAGCTGACATACTCTTCTGGTCCCCACTGTTGTATGGCTTGATTTCCACCCAAGTTTCTGGCCAGGTTTCAAGGATGATAATGCAGAATTAGAGGAGGATGATGCAGAATTGGAGTATCTGTTTTAGGCATTTCATCCACAGGGCTTTCAACCACCAGTTCTTCATCTGATTGCACAGCAACGCAATAAGAGAAAGAAGAATAAATGAGCCGATGATGAAGCAGAGATGTGGGAAAATTTGAAGAACTTCGTGACAAGTCCTTCCAAGGGCCCACGTTCTACTGCTGTCCACTTGGAATCATGCCCACACAGCATAGTCTGTTTGTTCTTAACCTAGCTCTCTGACTAAATTACACAGATATTTTGTTCCCTACTGGGAAAGATCCCTTATTCTCATATACGTAAAAGAGCATGACTTCCTCCTCGGGATCTGACGATACAAAACACAAGATTCTCTTTGGTTCAAATGTTCCACTTTATGAAAGAGTGAGTGTAGGATAAGTTAAGTATGTTTGGTTTTTGTTTTTAAATGGCAATTTAGTTCTGTATGTCAAAATGCTATTAAATAAATATTAATTTCTGAGACAAGAGTAGAGACAAGAAGTAGAAAGTGACAGCTTTGGCTAAGTTGTGTTATGGTTTATTCTAGACTCAAAAATTAGCTCAGGGATGTTCTCAAATGGCTCAGAGGGTAAAGAATCTGCCTGTAATGCAGGAGACCCGGGTTCAATCCCTTGGTCCAGGAGATCTCCTGGAGAAGGGAATGGCAACCCACTCTAGTATTCTTGCCTGGAGAATTCCATGGACAGAGGAGCCTGGTGGGCTACAGTCCAGGGGGTCGCAAAGATTCAGACATGACTGGGCAACTAACACAGCATGTCAAAACACTATTAAATACATATTAGTTTCTGAGAGACAGAAGAAGTGGACAGCTAATGACAGTTTTGGCTAAGTCATGTTATGGTTTATTCTAGATGTAAAAATTAGCTCAAGAATGTTCTCAAACTATTATTTCATACATCAAAAACTTCTCCTTAAATTAGTCTACAGTAGGAACATAAGTATGTGAAATAATATTGAAATGCGACTGCAAACTCCACTGTTAGAATAACAACAGATAATATTAATTGAGCTTTACATACCAGGCACCATCCTAAGCACTTTTCATATTTTTAACTCATTTAATTCTAATAACCTTATGAGGTAGAAATTATCATCCCCAATTTGCAGATGAGGAAACTGAGGCATCACAAGATAACAACTAGTGAGTGGTAGAGCTGGGATTCAAACTCAGATACTCATGAGTGTGCAATCAGAGGCTTTTTCTATTTGTTGTGGTTTCAATCAAATAATGGTCTTCTATAATTTAGCAAGAAAAAAATGGACTATAAGGACAAAAAGATGATGAACAATTTCATTTCCATTCTGTTCTTCACCTGAGTCAGTGAGAGCTGTTACCCAGTTTCAGAGCTGATGTGGGAGACTGCTAAATAACTCTTAATTCAAGAGAGAAATCACATGGAAATGAGAAAAAGCTTAGCATCAAATTATATTGAAATTATACAGATTAACAGTGGGAGTTGTTCTTCTTTCATTTCAGACTTTTCCAAAGACTGAAAGACTTTCCTGCCACATTTCCCAGCTGCTCAGGGATACATGGCTTCCCTGGTGACTCAGTGGAAAAGAATCCCCCTGACAATGCAGGATACACAGGTTTGATCCCTGGGATGGGAAGTTCCCCTGGAGAAGGAAATGGCAACCTACTCCAGTATTCTTACCTGGGAAATCTTGTGGACCCTGGTGGGCTACAGTCCAAAGGGTCGCAAAGAGCCGGACACAATGAAGCAACAACAACGGATGAAGAAGCGTCATGTGACCAGTGAGTACAGACTTGGGAGCCAGACTGCCTGGGCTGAATCCAAGCTCCACACTTTCTATCTCTGTGGCCTCAGTTTCCCCATCAGTAAAGTAAAGATAATAATACTGCAGACTTATGTGTGTATCATGAGGTTAAAGGAATTCATATTGGCAAAGCCAAAATAGGCAAAAATTAAAATTGGCAAAGCACTAAGATCAGTGTTGTGTCTGGCATATGAATGCTGAATATTGGGCTTTAAAAAAAATAAGAAGAAGAAAAGAAAATCTCACTGCTCTTGTCAATAATGTTCTTCCCATCTAAAGCTCTGGGGAAATCAGATTACAAGTGAAACAAGGAGAAATTTCCATTTTAGCACCATTTATTTTCGTTAGCCTTAAGATTCACCACAGTGGGAAAATCTATTGTGGAACCAAGTTTGAGTTGCCTTCTTGGCTCTTACATACATTTTGGTCAAACCTGATCTTCGGAGTAAACCCACACCCACTGAGAAGGGAACTGTCAAGTTATTCTAACTGACATGGTCTGAACATCCTGGTTGGAAAGTTATTCTTCTTAATCACTGGGCAAGAATTCTAATCCCTGGAACCAAGAGATAAGACTTTTGAGAGAAACCATGGCACTCCTGCTTTGGAAAAAAAAAAATCTAAGTAGATAAATGGAAAGGTTATGTTTTTCTTGACACGCTCAGAACAAAGACCTTAATTGAGAGGGAAATTTTAGAGTAATAAACCCAACGACAGAAACCAAAGGCTGCTCCTGTTGTTTTTTATAGCTGACAGTGTTGCAGGAAGCAGACTGCCACATGTGGCTGAATGCCCCAGAAACGCTGCCTCTGTGGAACCACGGGAAACCTTCACTTAATGCTTTGGGGGGTGACCGAGGGCTTCTCACAGAAAACAGATGAAAAGAACAGTAAATCTTCACTCCAGAAAGTTGAAATAGCCCTTCTCATTTCCTTTCTATCTCTCCCCATCGCCAGTTTGATCCTATTTGCCTGGAATTCCCACAGTGCTGCCCCATCCTCTGCTGAGAAAGATAATCAGCTTTCCTCTCCCCTGCTGATGAACTTGGCCATGATGTGGACATAGCCATCTCCTGTTATTGTAATTAGACACTGAACTAACAGACACTGAAGCCACATACTTTGACGTGTTTTGACTAAATTAAACAACACAAGGAGGCTCTGAAGGAAATAAGACTTAGAATGCATGTGTCCACAGGTCTCGTCTTAAGCCCCAAAAGATTGGTTCCAAAACAGGCAGTCAGATGTGAGGGGAACTGTCCTGGTTACAGCCACCATGCACTGTCTCACACCCACACATCTTACATAAGGGCAGGGGCTTCTTACCTTAACACTAAGGTTATATGATGCCCTCGAGAGTGAACTCTCCCTCCCTCCTCAGAGAAGTTATCTGCTATCTTCCTCTCCTTATCTCATTCCTAGAATGACGCAGGAGCTGAAAAACGAAAGCTCTTGGAAAAGCTGTCTTCACTGGCAGCTGGCAATCAGTACAATAAATAAAGACTTCTTAACACCTTTCAGAAAATATTGGCAAGATGGCACAGTAGAAGGACGTGCGCTCATCTTCTCCTACAAGAACATCAAAATTGCAACTAGCTGCTGAACAACCATCAACAGGAGAATGTTGGCTCCCACCAAAAAAACACACCCCACGTCTAAGGGCAAAGGAGAAGCCCCAACGAGATGGCAGGAGGGGCGAAATCATGTTTAGAATCAAACCTCAGACCCATCAGAGACGCTTACAGGCACAAACAAAAGCTTGTGCATACCAGGACCCAGGGAAAGGAGCAATGACCCCCAGAAGAGACTGAGCCAGACTTGCCTTTGAGTGTCTCCTGTGGAGGCAGGGGTCAGCAGTGGCCTGCCACGGGGACAGGGGCTCTGGCTTCAGCAGACCTGGGAGGCACGGCATGTGGCATAACCTCTTGGAGGAGGTCGCCATTAGTGCACTATAGAGCCATTGAGTAGACAGCCCACAAACTGGAGAGCAATTATACCAAAGAAGTTCTCCCAACTGTTGTAAAATTTCCAGGGCCCGCAACAGATTCCCCAACCTGGGGATCCAGCAAAGGGACTGAGAATCCCCAGGGAATTTGACTTTGAAGCCCAGTGGGATTTAATTATAGACATTCCACAGGACTGGGGGAACAGACTCTTGGAGGGCACAAACAAAGCCTTGTGCACACCAGGACCCAGGAGAAAGGAGCAGTGGCCCCACAGGAGACTGACAAACTTGCCTGTGAGTATCTGGGAGTCTCTGGCAGAGGTGTGGGTCAAGAGTCAGGGGCACGGACTACAACAGTCCTGGCAGCCGCGGCATGCTGGCATAAGTCATTTTGAAAGAGGTGGCCATTACCGCCGTTACCCCCACCATAGTTTGGCCTCAGGTGAGCTACACAGAGGGAACAGAGCCTCACCCATCAGCAGAAAACTTGATTAAAGATTTACTGAGCATGCCCCCCACCCCCCATCAGAACAAGACCCAGTCTCCCCCACAGTCAGTCTCTCCCATCAGGAAGCTTCCATAAGCTTCTTACCCTTCTCCATCAGAGGGCAGACAGAATGAAAACTACAGTCACAGAAAACTAACCAATCTGATCACATGGACCACAGCCTTGTCTAACTCAATGAAACTATGAGCCATGCCCTGTGGGGTCACCCAAGACAGATGAGTTACAGTGGAGAGTTCTGAAAAAACATGGTCCACTAGAGAAAGGAAAGGCAAACCACTTCAGCATTCTTGCCTTGAGAACTCCATGAACAGTATGAAAAGGCAAAAAGATAGGACACTGAAAGATGAACTCCCCAGGTCAGTAGGTGCCCAATATGCTACTCGACAAGAGCAGAGAAATAGCTCCAGAAGGAATGAAGAGGTTGAGCCAAAGTGGAAAAAATGCCCAGTTGTGGATGTGACTGGTGATGAAAGTAAAGTCTGATGCTGTAGAGAACAACATTGCATAGGAACCTGGAATGTTAGGTCCATGAATCAAGGTAAATTGAAAGTAATCAAATGGGAGATGGCAAGAGTGAGCACAGACATTTTAGGAATCAGTGAACTAAAATGGACCTGAATGAGCAAATTTAATTCAGTTGACTATTATATCTACTACTGTCAGAAAGAATCCATTAGAAGAAATGGAGTAGCCCTCATAGTCAACAAAAGAGTCCAAAATGGAGTACTTGGATGCAATCTCAAAAATGACAGAATGATCTTTGCTTGTTTCTAAGGCAAACCATTCAGTATCACAGTAATCCAAGTCTATGCCCCAATCACTAATGCTTAAGAAGCTGAAGTTGAACAGATCTATGAGGACCTACAAGACTGTCTAGAACTAACACCAAAAAAAAAAAAAAATGTCCTTTTCATCATAGGGGACTGGAATGCAAAAGGAGGAAGCCAAGGGATACTCGGAGTAACAGGCAAGTTTGGCCTTGGAGTACAAAATGAAGGAGGGCAAAGGATAACAAAGTTTTCCCAAGAGAATGCACTGGTCATAGCAAACACCTTCTTCCAACAACACAAGAGAAGACTACACATGGACATCACCAGATGGTCAATACCGAAATCAGATTGATTATATTCTTTGCAGCCAAAGATGGAGAAGCTCTATATAGTCAGCAAAAACAAGACTGGAAGCTGATTGTGGCTCATATCATGAACTCCTTATTGCAAAATTCAGACTTAAATTGAAGAAAATAAGGAAAACCACTAGGCCATTCAGGTATGACCTAAATCAAATCCCTTAGGATTACACTGTGGAAGTGACAAACAGATTCAAGGAATTAGATTTGATAGCCTGAAGAACTATGGATGGAGGTTTGTAACATTATACAGGAAGCAGTGATCAAAACTGTCCCCAAGAAAAAGAAATGCAAAAAGGCAAAATGGTTGTCTGAGGAGGGCTTACAAATAGCTGAGAAAAGAAGAGAAGCTAAAAGCAAAGGAGAAAAGGAAAGATATACACATTTGAATGCAGAGTTCCAAAGAATAGCAAGGAGAGATAAGAGAGCCTTCCTCATTTTTTGGTTGGGTCATTTATTTTTCTGGAATTGAGCTGCATGAGCTGCTTGTATATTTTTGAGATTAATTCTTTGTCAGTTGCTTCATTTGCTGTTATTTTATCCCATTCTGAAGACTGTCCTTTCACCTTGCTTATAGTTTCCTTCATTGTGCAAAAGCTTTTAAGTTTAATTAGGTCCCATTTGCTTATTTCTATTTTTATTTCCATTACTCTGGGAGGTGGGTCATAGAGGATCCTGGTGTGATTTATGTCAGAGAGTGTTTTGCCTATGTTTTCCTCTAGGAGTTTTATAGTTTCTCGTCTTACATTTACTTAGATCTTTAATCCATTTTGACCAGAGAACAGACATTTCTCCAAAGACGACATACAGATGGGTAACAAACACATGAAAAGATGTTCAACATCACTAATTAACAGAGAAATGCAAATCAAAACCACAATGAGGTACCATCTCACGCTGGTCAGAATGGCTGCTATCAAAAAGTCTACAAAAAATAAATGCTGGAGAGGGTGCAGAGAAAAGGGAACCCTCTTACGCTGTTGGTGGGAATGGAAACTAGGGCAGCCACTATGGACAGCAGTGTGGAGATTCCTTAAAAAACTGGAAATAGAACTATCATATGACCCAGCAATCCCACTGCTGGGCATACACACTGTGAACCAGAATTGAAAGAGACACATGCACCCCAATGTTCATTGCAGCACTGTTTATAATAGCCAGGACATGGAATCAACCTAAATGTTCATCAGCAGACGAATGGATAAGAAAACTGTGGTACATATACATGATGGAATATTACTCAGCTATTAAAAAGAACACATTTGAATCAGTTCTAATGAGGTGGATGAAACTGGAGCCTATTATACAGAGTGAATTAAGTCAGAAAGAAAAACACCAATACAGTATGTTAATGCATATATATGGAATTTAGAAAAATGGTAACGATGAACCTATATGCGTGACAGCAAAAGAGACACAGATATAAAGAACAGACTTTTGGACTCTGTGGGAGAAGGGGAGGGTGGGATGATTTGAGAGAACAGCATTGAAACATGTATATTACCATATGTGAAACAGATCACCAGTTCAAATTCAGTGCGTGAGATAGGGAGCTTGAGGCTGATGCACTGGGACGACCCTGAGGGATGGGATGGGGTGGGAGGTGGGTGGGAGGTTCAGGATGGGGGACGCGTATATACCCATGGCTGATTCATGTCAATGTATGGCAAAAACCACTACAATACTGTAAAGTAATTAGCCTCCAAGTAAATAAATTTAAAAAAAAAAGAAAGAAAGCCCGTCTCAGTGATCAATGCAAAGAAATAGATGAAAACAATAGAATGGGAAGGACTAGAGATCTCTTCAAGAAAATTAGAGATACCAAGGGAACACTTCGTGCAAAGATGGGCACAGTAAAGGACAGAAACATGGACCTAATATGGACCTAACAGAAGCAGAAGATGTTAAGAAGAGGTGGCAACAATACACAGAAGAACTATACAAAAGAGATCTTAATGACTCAGATAACCATGATGGTGTGATCATTCACCTAGAGCCAAACATCCTGGAATGTGAAGTCAAGTGGGCCTTAGGAAGCATCACTACAAACAAAGCTAGTGGAGGTGATGGAATTCCAGTTGAGCTATTTAGAATCAGCTGGCATGATGCTGTTAAAGTGCTGCACTTAATTATGCCAGCAAACTTGGAAAACTCAGCAGTGGCCACAGGACTAGAAAAGGTCAGTTTTTCATTCCAATCCCAAAGAAGGGCAATGCCAAAGAATGTTCAAACTACTGCACAATTGCATTCATCTCACACACAAGCCAAGTAATGCTCAAAATTATCCAAGCTAGGCTTCAACAGTATGTGAATAGAGAACTTCCAGATGTTCAAGCTGTATTTAGAAAAGGCAGAGGAACCAGACATCAAATTGCCAACATCCGCTGGATCATGGAAAAAACAAGAGTTCCAGAAAAACATCTACTTCTGCTTGACTATGCTAAAGCCTCTGATTCTGTGGATCACAATAAACTAAAAAATTCTTAAAGAGATGGAAATACCAGACCATTTCACCTGCCTCCTGAGAAGCTTGTATGCAGGTCAAGAAACAACAGCTAGAACTGGATATGGAACAATGGACTGGTTCCAAATTGGGAAAGGACTACGTCAACGCTGTATACTGTCACCATTATTTAACTTATATGCAGAGTACATCATGAGAAGTGTCGGGCTGGATGAAGCACAAGCTGAAATCAAGATTCAGGGAGACATATCAATAACTTCAGATATGCAGACGACAGAGGACAAGATGTTTGGATGGCATCACTGACTCAGTGGACGTGAGTCTGAGCAAGCTCCGGGAGATGGTGGACAGGGAAGCCTGGTGTGCTGCAATCCATGGGGTCCCAAAGAGTCGGACACGACTGAAAAATGAACAATAACACCTTTCAAATCAAAGGAAAGGACGCCTAGCAATGGTGATTCATTTTAGATCCCACAAATCATGATCAGGTAAATTAAAAAGGCTTCGGTGTACCTATATCTGATTCTTGTTGATGTATGGCAGAAAACCACAAAATTCTGTAAAGCAATGATCCTTCAATTAAACAAATAAGGTGGGAAACAGGCAGGAGGATACTGGGGAAGAGGGTGTTACCCTCAATGAGCTTACAACATCTTCTCTGAGGGATGACCGCGTCTGTCAGAAATGCTGGCGTTCCAGGTTCTCTTCCTCCTGAAGCACACACCCTACGTCCTCAAACAGTCAGAGGCACAGGGGGGCTGACGGGGCTGCACGCCGCCACAGAGGATCGCTCTCCTACGTGCCTGACGCTGGGCTAAAGCGTCTTCACACACCCAGGGCCCCTGTGATGCAGGGACAGGTAAAGCCCATCCTTAACTTGTCACAGAAAACATCCTTCTCTGTTTCACACCCACGTCATAGCCTGAGATCTCAAAACTTCTTTATTCCTCAAGAGAGAAATGTTTATTTATTTCACTAATTATATCACTAAACTCTAAATTAAAAAAAAAACTGGATCCATTATTGAGTATTTTTTAAGGAAGAATACAATCAACCATTCACCACATTCCCTTGCATTTCTTCAGGCTACAAATCTACAGTACAGAACACCCTGAAACTCTTTTCCTTCATCCCTTCTAAATTTTATGACTTTTTCCAAACAAGGCTTCTTCTTCTGCCTTTGACATTTTCCTTTATATTTAGATGGAACCCGAAATTAATTTGTATTTTCTGTCTTGTAAGTAAGGTGCTGCTCTTAAGAACTCAGCCAAACACAGGAGATATTTGCTCCTTTAGCAAATATCTTTTGGAAGTTAGGAGAAGTGAAATTATCTGCCAAATATTTTTTACAGTTTGTTTTAAAACAGAAGAATTGATTTGACTCCCTTAGATAAAAGATTGCTTGTACTAATAGGATAAAACAATTCTCTACAAATTGGCAAGAAGGATGGCTTAAGTGGACATGTTTATGCTGTGCCCAGCTGCTCAGTCGTATCTGACTCTGCAATCACCCGGACTGCAGCCCGCCAGGCTCCTCTGTCCCTGGGATTCTCGAGGCAAGAAAACTGGAGTCTCCTGCATCTCTTGCGTTGGCAGCGGGATTCTTTACCACTGAGCCATGTACACACTGCTATATTTCAGACAATTTTAGTGTTTTTTAACTTTTTCTTTTATACTGGAGTATAGTGGATTAACAATGTTAGTTTCAGGTGTACCACAAAGCGATTCAGTTATACACACACAGGTATCTCTTCTTTTTCAAATCCCTTTCGCATTTAGGTTGTTACAAGGTATTAAGCAGAGTTCCCTGTATACAATAGCTTTTTGGTGGTTCTCCACTTTAAATATGTAAAATTAAATACTGTAAAGGTATATGTTTAAATATGTAAATTTAAATATGCAAAATGGATAACAAAAACCTACTGTATAGCACAGAGAACTCTGCTTAACATTCTGCAACAACCTAAATGGGAAAAGA
The DNA here is from genome assembly GCF_019320065.1 of Cervus canadensis. Lineage (NCBI taxonomy): Eukaryota > Metazoa > Chordata > Mammalia > Artiodactyla > Cervidae > Cervus > Cervus canadensis. The sequence continues at coordinate 6,817,747 of NC_057410.1, forward strand.
ATTTGAAAAAGAAGAGATATATGTATATATACATATATAACTGAATCACTTTGCTGTAGACTGAAACTATCACAATATTGCTAATCTCCTATACTCCAACATAAAATAAAAAGTTTTTAAAAAAATTTAAAGTCTTAAAATCTTTATATCAATCAATAATTATCTGTAGTGAGAATTAACCATCTCACTGCTACCCATGTCATCAAATATAAAGTTATGCTTCTGCTGAATTCCTCTGCACACCACTGACGTATCCCGTCCCCTCCCGTCCCCCACATTTTCTTGTTGCCCTGCAGGGCATGAGAGACGCTGGAAGGGTAGAGTCCTAACTGTTGGACCGCCAGGGAAGTCCTCCCCTTCCCCCACTTTTTTGATGTTTCTAACATAAAAAATTCCTGCGATAATTTCTCTTTTCACAGGGACACTAATGTGATTTTACAGAAAATTTTAGGCTTTCTTCAATCTCCAAGTAAGATGAGGGTGATGTTACACATGAAGTCTTGTAGAAATATTTATTTTGACTGATTCTGATTTCATAAGTTTACTGGAAATGAAGAGGTCAGGAAAGGAGGGAGAACTTCATCACATGTATTCTGGAGAGAGCCCAGCATCTTCCTCTCACCATCCTCACTTCTGTCAACTGTCTGCAAATGAAATAATGATGCCATGTGATCCTGTTGCCCCACTTCTAGCTTACAATAATATTTGCCCCTTTCTTCATCCTTATCTTTCTTGACCTCTCTGTGGTCCTTCTGCTCCTGATAACTCCACTCTCTTCTTGGAATTTCTTTGGGCTTGCAACTCCTGAATTCTAAGCCTTCCAAGACTTGCTCCCAAACTCTTAATTCCTTCTCTCTTCCTACAAAACATTCCCCACTGCAAAGTTAGCATTCTCAAAAGTCAAGTTGCCATTTATGCCCGTCCCTTCACCTGAACCCGTTCCTGCTCCAGGGGTCCACTTTCAGGGACCAGCACCCAGTGGCTGAGACCTGGGGTCTCCCACCCTCCCTGTCCCACGCAGCTGGTCACCCTGTCACCACGGCAGTACCTCTCAGATCACCTCTTCTGAGCCTGTCCTTTGCTCTCACGTGTTCAACCACTAAGTCAGGTCTGACTCTGCAACCCCATGGACTGCAGCACACCAGGCTTCCCTGTCCTTCACTAACTTCCTCCCTGGAGTTTGCTCAAATTAAATCCACTGAGTTTGTCAAACTACCGCACAATTGCACTCATCTCACACACTAGTAAAGTAATGCTTAAAATTCTCCAAGCCAGGCTTCAGCAATACGTGAACCGTGAACTTCCAGATGTTCAAGCTGGTTTTAGAAAAGGCAGAGGAACCAGAGATCAAATTGCCAACATTCTCTGGATCATTGAAAAAGCAAGAGAGTTCCAGAAAAACATCTATTTCTGCTTTATTGACTATGCCAAAGCCTTTGACTGTGTGGATCACAATAAACTGTGGAAAATTCTGAAAGAGATGGGAATACCAGACCACCTGACCTGCCTCTTGAGAAACCTGTATGCAAGTCAGGAAGCAACAGTTAGAACTGGACATGGAACAACAGACTGGTTCCAAATCAGGAAAGGAGTACGTCAAGGCTGTATATTGTCACCCTGCTTATTTAACATATGCAGAGTACATTATGAGAAACGCTGGGCTGGAGGAAGCACAAGCTGGAATCAAGATTGCCTGGAGAAATATCAATAACCTCAGATATGCAGATGACACCACCCTTATGGCAGAAAGTGAAGAAGAACTAAAGAGCCTCTTCATGAAAGTGAAAGAGGAGAGTGAAAAAGTTGGCTTAAAGCTTAACATTCAGAAAACCAAGATTATGGCATCCAGTCCCATCACTTCATGGCAAATAGATGGAGAAACAGTGGAAACAGTGGCTGACTTTATTTTTCTGGGCTCCAAAATCACTGCAGATGGTGACTGCAGCCATGAAATTAAAAGACGCTTACTCCTTGGAAGGAAAGTTATGACCAATCTAGACAGCATATTAAAAAGCAGAGACATTACTTTGCCAACAAAGGTCTGTCTAGTCAAGGCTATGGTTTTTCCTGTGGTCATGTATGGATGTGAGAGTTGGACTGTGAAGAAAGCTGAGCAGTGAAGAATTGATGCTTTTGAACTGTGGTGTTGGAGAAGACTCTTGAGAGTCCCCTGGACTGCAAAGAGACCCAACCAGTCATCCAAAAGGAGATCAGTCCTGGGTGTTCATTGGTAGGACTGATGTTGAAGCTGAAACTCCAATACTGTGACCACCTGATGTGAAGAGCTGACTCATCTGAAAAGACCCTGATACTGGGAAAGATTGAGGGCAGGAGGAGAAGGGGATGACAGAGGATGAGATGGCTGGATGGCACCACCGACTCAATGGGCATGGGTTTGGGTGGACTCCGGGAGTTGGTGATGGACAGGGAGGCCTAGCGTGCTGCGGTTCATGGGGTCACATGGGATGTTTCACGTCCATTGTCCATGTCGGGTTCTAACTGTTGCTTCTTGATGCCTTTGCTCTTACCACCGCTTTATCTGGAGCGTCATCATTTCTCACTCAGATTTCCGCATGAGCCAGACTCCTAAGTGTCCCAGCTTCCAGGCATGCTCCCCTAGTCCTCTCAAGTCAGCCTCCCCACCGTCGTGAGTCTGTTACACCCTGGTCTAAAGTCGTTGTTTAAAAGTCCAGCTTTTCAGGGCACTGAGTGACTCTCACCTGTGAACCCTGCTCACTGCTCTGGTCTTATACCCCTCCAAGCAACTACACATGCCCCCAACACAGGAAGCCATGCCCCATTGCTCCCACGCCAGCCTAGCTCTGCACATGCACATTCCGTCCAGCAGGAGCTCCCCTTTCTCTTGCGGGCTTGGTTAATTCCTATTCAATTTTCAGCACAACAGCGCAAATGTCACTTCTTCAGGAAGCCTTCCTTTCCTGTCTCCCCAGCTCTACTCAAGGAGGGCAGGGACTGTCCTGAATCCATGTCCGCAGGCCCCAGGTCCCGGTGTGTGGACTCGGAGCTCAGCACACATTTACTGAGTGAAGGACGAGGATCCCGGGGGAGGCGGAGACCTCCTCTCTTGTGTCCTGCAGATGCTCCCTCGCACGGGGCCCTATACTGTCACTGCCCTTCCCTTGGTGCCACCATATGAGTCAAGAGATGTCTTCAGACAGAAAAAACCACTAGCCTCTTTTAAGCAGTATATTTAGTGACCTCTGCTAGCAAACTGTTCATTCTGCATAGCAGCCCAAGTCCTGGTAACAGCCTGAGGTCCTACCAGACTGCCTCTCTCCCCTGTTACCTTTCTGACAGCGTTACCTACAATCCAGTTTTTCTTTTTTTGGTCATGCGGTGTGGCATCTTCCCTGGCCAAGGACTGAACCCGAGCCCCCTGCAGTGGAAGCACACAGTCTGAACCCCTGGGTTGCCAGGGAAGTCCATTGCCTGTAACCCAGGCTCCACTATGTCTGTCCCAGCTGCGTGGGCCTCCTGGCCGATCCCTGAGAATGGTGGGCCTGGTCCTGCCTCAGAGCCTTGCAGCTGCCTAGGGATAGCAGGATGCTCTTCCTCCCAATAGCCGTGCTTTCAGGTCTTTGCCCCAGTGTCACCCCCGACACCTCCTTTAACCACCCCTGCACCTCACACTCCCTGTTATTCCTGCTTCCCTACTTGGCTTTCTCCAGAGTGTTTATCTGCCTGTGCTATGCATTTTGTTTGTCTCCCTTAAAGAACACAAGCTCCCTAAAGGGAAGGACTGTCCTCTGTTTTATTTCCTGCTGAATCCTCAGCATCCAGTTCCTAGAACACAGCTCACGCTCACGAGTCATCTGGCCCATGCAACTACGCTCTTCAAGGTTTTAGAAAGAGCACACACATCAACAACGGAAACAGACAACCACAACCGAATCCTAACATGGGCAAGGGACCTGAACAGACGTTTCCTTAGAGAAGATATACGTGGCCAATGAGAAGTACATGAAAAGCTGCTCACTATCACTAGCCATGGGAAATATACACAAATGAGATACCACTGTGCATCCATTAGGGTAGCTGTTATTTTAGAAAAACAGAATTTAACAAGTGTTGGCAAAAATGCAGAGAAATTGGAACCCTTGTGCACTGCTGGGGGGAATGTCAAACGGTGTAGCTGCTGTGGCCGACAGTATGGCGGCTCCTGAAAATATTGAAGAGAACCACCGCATCACTCAGCAGTTCCACTCTGGGTATACATCCAGGAGAACCAAAAGCAGGGACTCAAACAGGTACGAGACACCCACGTTCACAGCAGGAACATTCATAATAGACCAAAGATGACTGCAACGGTCCATCGATGACGAAGGCATAAACAAAATGGCATATATACATATGAGAGAATACTATTCAGCCTCAAAAAGGAATAAGGTTATGACACATTCTACAACACGGACAATCTTTGAAGACATTATGATCAGTGAATGTGCCAACTGCAAAAAGACAAAAATTGTATGACTCCATTTATAGGAGGTATTTGGAGTAGTCAAATTCACAGGGACAGGAAATAGAATGGTAGTTGCCAGGGACTGGAGGGGGTGGAGGGGGAAGGGAGGACGGAATGGGGAGTTAGTATTTAATGGGGACAGAGTTTCAGTCTGGGATGATGGAAAGGTTTAGGAGATGGATGATACCGATGGTGGTACAGCAATATGAACGCATTTGATGCCACTGAACTGTACACTTAAAAGCGGTTAAAATGGTAAGCTTTCTGTGTATTTTTCCACAATTAAAAAAAAGGCAACGCAGCTCTTGCCTTAAACTCTAATAAGAAGCCCAATATATAACGCAGATAGATGTGAAGCCGCTGTGGCTAAGGCAGGAATACAGGCTGAGATGTGCCTGCTTTTCACTGCACATCCTTGCTGCCTCCCAGAGGAGCATGGACCCCACATGAACCATCACGAAGGAGTGTCCTGGCTCCATTCTAAAGTGCGTATGTGCTGGTTTCACTGTTCTTAAGGAAAGGAAGTTAAGTAGTTAATTCTGGCTCCACTTCTAGGAGGAACTTAGCAACAAGGAAATATGCCATCACCAACTGGCTTGCAGCCAAATGTCAACACTGTCTTATTTTTACAGAAATCACTTTATAGTCCAGTGGCAGAGAGGAACTGCCAGGGGAAAGAGCAACATTAAGTCACTGGCACCCATATCCAATTATCATGAATGTCTCATATTTTCTGAGCCCTTTTCCATAATAATTCAATCCTCAAAAATAATTCCATCAAGAAGGTATGGAAAAAATTGTGTGATTTCCAATTTACAAATGAATGAAAATTCAGTGGGCATTATTCATAGAGGATTACAGAAATGGAACTGACTTTAGGATAATAATCACTAACATCAATCAAGGATTTATTAATGATGACACCAGCTCAGGACTTTGCACGGACTATTGGATTTCATACTGCCAACTAGCCTCTCCCACCATATTTGGTAATTACTATTATTATCATTCCTTTTTAGACCAGGGAAAATTGAGGCTCAAAGAATAAATAACTACCCCAAATTGAACGGGCTTCCCAGGCAGTGCAGCGGTAAAGAGTCCTCCTGCCAATGCAGGAGACCATGAAACTTGGGTTCAAGCCTTGGGTCGGGAAGATCTACTAGAGAAGGAAACGGCAACCCACTCCAGTATTCTTGCTGGGATAAGCCCATGGACAGAGGAGCCTGGTGGCTATGGTCCATGGGGTCAGAAAGAGTCGGACAGGACTGAGCATGCACACATTGTTAAACTGAATAGCTTTAAGCAACAGACTGCTCTGAACTGTCTTACTCTAGAGCGCATGCACTTAACCACTATTATTCTGTCCTGCTCATCTGGGTCCCTGACTCTTCCTTTTTTGGGACAGGCCTAATCAATGCTTCCTTCTGCCTTGAAAACAAGTACAACTGATGAGTCTCCATAGGTCACTGTGTTTTTTAACCCTAAGCTGAACTAACGCTAACAAAATAAAAAGAAATGAGTATTCTTCTTAGTCACTAAGCATAAATGCAACAAGATACTATCACTTCAACTAAGGGACAGGTTCCTAGATCCTTTACAATCCTATAAAAATTTACAAACAAAAATATCCTCAAGATCATTAGAACAAATAGTCCCATCTGGGTCATCCCATTTCATGTCTATTTTCTGTAGGACTAAAGAATCTGATGATGGACACAGTGCTGACTGTTCCCTCTACTCTGCTAAGAGCTTCTTCAGAACTTTCCAAGGATGTCTGCTTTGTTCTCCGGAAGCTGGAGGGAGGAGAAATGCTTTGTGGTTTGTCAGCAGGGCATTCAGTCCGGAGGGGCACCCCATAGGATGCAAGGGCTTTGGGCCAACTGAAACAAACATTAATTTGGAAGAGCATCAAGCACAGGCTCCAACCGTGCATCTCTAAGGGACACGCGAGGAGAGGACAGGGGCAGAGTGGTGGCTGGGCTGCAAGCTGACGGCTAGAGTTACTCCACTCTTCCTGGGAGGCTGCTGAGGACAAGCTCCTTCACAAAAACCTTGAAGTGCTTCTTTAAAACCACCTACCGCGACACATACTATTCTTGCAACAAAACTCATATGATGTGGGCATTTTCTCTGAGTGCTGAGAACTTAAACACCGGCTTTTCCTAACTCCATGGATCACACCTTCGCTGTGAGTGTGATGCCCTGAGCCCAGACCCAGCACCCCGGGAACACTGGGGCCGTGGCTTTTCTCTCTTCCACTCTGAACATTCCACAGCGGGGCCAGAGCATGAGGCTCCTTCTCACCTGAGAGCGGGGGTGGATGAGGGGCTTACCGAGTTCTCCTTCAGCTGCAGGCCCTCCCCGTTGGGAAGCGAGGACCGCCTCTTCGCCGAGTTCCTGTTTGGGGTGGAGGTAATGGCCCCTGCTTTCTTCTTCACAGTGAGCACCTCACAGCTGGCTTGGTCTTCGTTATGTGTGCTCTTCCCGGCATTGATGACCCTGGAGGAGAAGCCAGAAAAGCCGATCAGACGAATGCCCTATGTCATAGCTTGGTGGACTGAACAGGTTTTTTAGTGGACTTCTACAAGCACATGTTAAAACATTTGCTGAAGCATTGTTCAGAGCTCCGTTCACCTTTGCAGGTGTCTGATAGCTGTGATCAACCCCACTAATCCATTTCTAGTCAAAACACACGAGATAATCAGTCTTTTGCCAATTACACTGAAGACAGATGGCTGGCTCAGGGAATTCCCTTGCATTTTTCCAAGTGATAAAGAGCAAAACCACCATCAATCTTATCAAAGAACAAAGCAGTAATTTACAGCGCGCTGTAAAATCCTAGGGAACAAAGCAGCATGTTTCATGACCACCATGACCACTTTCACTTTACGCACAGAGAAGTAAATGGATCAAAGGTTTATTCTTTTAAAATTATCTTCTCTCCTTTATCTTTTCTCCAGTAGAATAACACTCCTTACGCTGCATCATCACAAAGGACTACAGGGCACGCTGATTTGTACATGTGGCCTTATGATCTCACGGCATGTTGATACTACTTTGGCCTAACTAGTAATGTTTTGAGCATAGGAATGCTTCAGAAAAACATGCTACATCATTTATAAAGCTTTTTTGTGTATCAGGTGCCTGCAGACTGAACTCTTGGGTTTCAGCACCATTTTCTTATTAAGTAATTAAGCAGCAGCTAAAATAGTTTTCCCGAAAGAGAGATCTCCTTGATTTGCCGTTGCTGTGTTTTCTTTCCAAAACTTCAACAGTGTCACAGTAGGTGACAGAGTGAGGGTGGAGGACATAGACTCAGTGGCAAAGAAAGAAAGATGCTTTTGTTTCAATAAAGTACTATAGATGGAAATCCACTCTAACATGTGGTGTATACATCACTCTGTTAGTCTTGTGCTCCCTCCTAACAATTAATTAGAGGATGGTTGTTTTCAAATGCCTTTTATTGAACAGTTTTACATTCCAAAAGAATCATAAACTCAGAGTAAAGTGCAAAAATGGTATCCAGTCTAAAGCACTCTTCACCCAACTTACCCCAAAGCAACATCTTCTATCACTCAAGAACAACATCAAATCGAGCAATTGAGATCCAGCACTGTCAGCCAGACTGCAGAGCTTGTTCAAATGTCACCGTTTGGCTTTCAGTATTGACAACTGTAAGCCAACACATACATGCTACAGTCAAACAGGAAACAGAGACCTACTTGAGATGTGAGAACTCGACGACCTCACCGAGTGTGTTTTGGGCAGTTTTCTACCAAACCCTGGCATTCTATGGAGGTGTTTCAGGTGTTTTCACATTTACTTTAATTTTTTAAAGGCATAAGCATTTGGGGGAAAAAATGCCAATAATTTAAAAGTTCATTCCCATCTCTTACATGTAAACAAATATATGCTAGTCTACATATTTTGGGCAGCTTTGGCATAATAAGCCTTCTATCTTTTCTCTTCAAACTGATCGATACCACTAGATTGGAAGGAGATCTGTTTTTTTAAAGAAGACCATTTGCAATTACTTATCTATATGTTAAAGGGAAATGATCATAAAAGTCATCTATCATCTCTATTTCAAATTTCTGTTCATTGAAACTGCTTCATCGTTCTTACTGAGTTTATTATAAATTTCAACTGAAGTATATTTTTATAAACAAAAGCCTTTTATACTCATTTTACACATGACCGTTTGGTGTAAGATTTGTTTTTTAAAGTAGATTGTTGCTTATAGAGTTTGAAAAGCCTTGTCCTTACTGGGCTGGGAACAGTCCAGTGGAAGGAGGTGGGATCCCTGCTGATCTCTATGAGGTCAAATTTGCCTCCGATGTTTATCACACCCTCTCAGGGAGGAAGGGAGGAAGAGTTCAAGGTCTAGTTTTTGGTCCCAAAACTTCACTCTCTCTCCTGTGACCAGGGGGAGTTTTCATATGGTTTCAGAATACAATGCAATTCTTAAAGACAGGCTACCTGCATAAGACCATGAGTGCTACTATGCTTACTGCCCAAGCTAAGTACGTTACTCCAGGTGCCACAGCCGGGAAGTAGGGCAGCTGGAATTCGGTCAGGCCTCCCTTGACCCCCACTCCAACTTGTCTGTGTGGGCTTAGGCACTCATAGTCCAATTTCTGATGGAAACCCGAACGAATTTTTTGGCCAACCCAATAGGCAGAGCTTCGCGTCAGTTGGTGGCAGGCCCTGCTGGACTGTGTGGGGAAGCAGAGAACAAGCAGATCAGGTGAGCTTGGGTCCAGGCTTGAGAGAAAGGGGATTCTCTTCCTGCTTCTAAGGCTACTGGAGAAAGCGCCCAGAGAAAGGATAAAGGATGGATGGTTCCGATCTGTTTGTTGCTAGAGCTGCCCGTGTTTCGTCCAGAGGTTTGCCACTGGAGCTCCTAATACATGCATTTAACTGGAGTTTTCCTTTTGCAGTTTTGGAGAAACGAACCCGGCAGAGGAAGGACATTCAAAATACCACCTGCCTCCTCTCAGTCAGCGATAGTGACTCCCAAGCGACATGTGTGGCGTGGATGGTTTGCTGGATGTGATATTACACCCCCACGGTCACCCACAAGCATCCTTCCCAGGGAAAGCTGAAGGTGGAGGTTTGGGAAAACAAGTCCATGACCACCGTCCCCTCCATACTGTCCTCTGACCAAGATCCGAGCTTCTATTTCTGGAGCTTGGTATCACCCTGACCATTGGCACCTAAACTTATGCTTTAGTCAGGTTTTTTTTTCCCAACAAAAGAAGCATCGCTGATCTCCAATAGCTCATGCCAGGCTGACTCATCTGCCACTGTTCTTTTCCAACAATCAACAAAGCGACTATAATTATACAAATCACGAATCACTGTCCCCTGGAGGGGCAGTGTCTCCCATCTTTCTTAGTGAATATTAAACTCCAAAGTTGACCTAACTCATCAAGAGACTCTAGAAACTTTATGCATGAGAAACCCAGGGACTGGGAAAACTTCGACTTATACAAGGTCACAGATCTAAATACAGCAGAGCTGTGGACACACTTCTGAGTTCCAGCTCTTTCTCCTTCAGCTCTCCGTTGTTTTATTTTCCTATTGTGTGCCTATTCGTACCAGCACTTGGTTGCCAGGGCTGTCCTGCAATGACTCATCACAGCCAGGGAACCGTGAAGAACCATCGAGGGTGGGCTTCCTCTGCCATTTCATGTGAGCACAGCTTGTGAATGACCCTGAGGAACTATCAGAAAGGTCAACCTGGAGAGAAGACAGCAGCCCCAACCCTGGAAGCCTATTCGGTCAGATATCTGATTATTACCCAGGTGAGGAAGTCATGTTAATTTAAAGCCGCTGCCTTTTTAAAGCATACAACTGGACTTCCCTGGTGGTCCAGTGGTTAAGAATCTGCCTGCCCATGCAGGGGACATGGGTGCGATCCCTGATCCATGAAGATTTTACAAACTGCAGGGCAACGAAGCCCATGCACAACTATTGGGCCTGTGTTTTAGAACTTGGGAGCCACAACTACTGAGCCCACGGGCTGTAATTACTGAAGCCTGTTTGCCTAGAGCCTGTGCTCTGCAACGAAGACCCAGAGCAGTCAAAAGAAATAAAACTAAAACACACACACACATACAACTGTTATCTCATATTTCATATTATTTAAAATTTTTGACTCTCTACAGCTTTAGTAGAAAGACCTGATTCTTATCAATTAACTTTGGCTTTAAAAAGCTTGATCTCTATCAACTTATCTCTATGACTTCCCTGGTGGCTCAGATGGTAAAGCGTCTGCCTACAACGCGGGAGACCCAGGTTCGATCCCTGGGTTGGGAAGATCCTCTGGAGAAGGAAATGGCAAACCACTCCAGTACTCTTGCCTGGAAAATCCCCTGGACAGAGGATCGTGGTAGGCTACAGTCCATGGGGTCGCAAAGAGTTGGACACGACTGAGCGACTTCACTTTCTATCAATTTAAATATTTCATTTTGCTCTTCACAGGCCAATGCTTTGTTTACTAAATTTAAATAAAACCTCCAATTCCTCTAAAAGTAAACTGAGAAAAACTTTCCTGAGTTGAGAAGTATTATGCTGTCAATAGATTCAATAATTTTTCTATGTGAGCAGCTATATTAGTAGTTACATTCTCTTCTTGTCCTAGGCTCCAGGAAAAAGTCAGTACTATCTTGAGATCACTCAGAATGACGTTGAGATGTGCTTTCTTTATCTAAGCAATATCCACCCATGATACTTATTTTGAGGACCTCAAAACAAAAAGTTAGTGGACCATGAATCATCATCTCTTTGGTGTCATGGTTTTCCAATTGCCTACAAAGGGGGAAAATATCTTCCCCGAAATTAAACCAGAGGTAATAAAGCACAATGGTTAAGACCATGGGCTATCTCCCCAGAACACAGCACACAGCAGGTGCTCAACAAACATCAGTTGAAAGAATGAATGCAGACAGAACTCAACTCTGCCTACTCCCTAGATGTGGAGCAATAATAGTATCTTAACATTTGTTGAGAACTAATTATGTGCCAACGACTGCTGTTGGCATTTTATTCACACATGTAGTGACTAACTCATGGAATCCTCTCGTGGACCCTATGAGTTGGCCACCACTGTTCCCCTTTTAAAGTCCCAACTACTGGACAGTGGAGTGTTTGGTCAAGTTGCTTAACTTCTGCAAACCTCAGCTTCTTAGTAGTACTTCTTGGATTAAATTCTGGGAGCTGCTAAAATATATACGTTGGGGAGAGGAGCTATTAGTCACCTTAATTGAAGAACTGGGAAATTCTGAAGTTAGGATTAAAATTCACGTGGGAGAACTGTGAGTGGATGAAAGGGAAGGTTAGCTGCTATGTCTTCAATGTGGCAAGTTTACACTCAGTTCATCCTTCCCTTAGAAGATCAGGATATGTGTGCCCTGGGAGACACATGACAAAGTTAAATTCATTTATGGATTGCAGTAACCTATCAGTCAACCTTCAATGGGACCAAAACACCTAGACTTTTTTTCCCCTTGTAAAAACAGGTACATATGGAATTTTAAGGACTGGAAGTCCAAAATCCTCTGTGTGTATCAGACACAGTTTGAAGCTATGACCTGAACACCAGGCGTAGATGTGACTATGAGATTGTAGCAGTAGAAAACTATGTAAAAGGAACAAGTGATTCACGCTGTGCTGCTATCACACACTTGGGAAACCTGTTTTCCTTCTTTCTGTGAAATATTCTAGTCACAAGTTTAAAAAAAAAATCAACTCCACCTAATTTCAGCAGGCAAGTCCTGGTTTTAATGGCAAGCATTAAATGATCAAGTTATCTGCCTTCTCATCTGCTCAAAACCTTGACCTTAAGGACATTCACTTGATAATATAACACACAGAATAGGTTCCTGTCACTAAATTCAGATGAGTAAATATTCTCAACTCTTCTCAAGAAGTGAGCCCCTGTCACAGAAGCCACTGGTCCACAGAAGTCACAATGGAACCATTTTCAACAGGATTTACAAGGACAATCAAACCACAAAACCACCGTCCGTATGTTTTGAGAGGATTCCTATGCATCACGGGTGTCAACTCATTCGTTACCAACCTGTTCCCCTTGGGACCATGAGGTGTTCAGCAGAGGCATCAAGAGAGACAATGGTCAGAAAGGCCAAGTTCAAACTTGCTGTGTGCTTTGGGACACAGTAAGCTTACCTTCTGTCTCTAAAATGGGGATAATAACACTTACCTCCAATTATAGAAGCGACATTAGAACGAAATGCCCTAGCATGAAAAGTATTTAACAGTGCCTGGCACACAATGAGTACTCAATATTACTATTTAATAATAACATATCCAACACAAGCTAAGTGCTCCTTGTGTTGGGCCCAGAGGACTTTATGCAGTCGTGTTGAGTTTGAGGGGAACCTCTTCTTCCCTCTTTCTGTCAGTGTCCCTCTGACGGCCTCAAGGGCACAGAATCACCTCCAGGCATCAGTAACTACATGTGGCACTGCATGACACTTCCCAGAACATGGACCTTTTTTGAGCAAGGCTACCTGCTCCTCTGAGCTCTTTTCTCAGAGTTCTTGTAATATTCAATCCACGCAATGCTCTCTACACAGGAAAGCACCCATGCAGTTAGCAGTGTGATGATTCTAAATTCCCACCCACATCTGCCCACGGACACCATTTCTCTCCAGGCTCCTGGACTGAGACAGTCAGGTCCCAATACCCACTGAATCGAGAATTTGGTTGGGTTTGATCTCTCTTTTTTTTGTTTGGTATTATTCTCTTGCTTTGTTTTTAAAGGAAATAAAAGCCTGAACCGTTTAAGCTAAAAAGTTTACATAAAGTGTTAATATGGCTAACATGCAGTAATCACACTGGTTAAGAAGGGACAAGTGTTTTTTAAAAGGCCATCAGGTGAATTGAGCTATTGCTGATTCACATGCAACTGAGATGCAGACAGCAAAAGGCTGTAGGGGGAGGGGTGGGAAATCAATCATTGATGGGAGACAAAATACAGCAATCAATTATTAAAATTCTCTTTTCGAGGTAACCTCATAGGCAATGTTCCATTGCCTATGATTGTCTGAAATGGTTACTGACCACCCAGATTGGCTGGAACATAAGGACAACTTAATTCCTAGCTCCAAGGGCGTTAATAACCTCTCATTCTTGGTTTACTAGAAAATCATGGCCCTGAGTAGGAATTTAAGCCTTTGATAATAGTCATCAGCAAAAACAGCCGGAACATCTATCAAGAATAATAGCTTCTCCCAGATGGTTTCGGTCACGTCCTGGGAGGAGGGACAACAGGAGGTCACACCAGCCCATGCAGTTAACAGCCAGCGTGTTACCAGTGAGGAGAAAGGATGGAAGGAAATGGAATTCTCTGTGGTGTTTGGCTTTCAAGTTTCGGAAGGTGAAGTTCGGAAGTACCAACAGGTGGGGGAAGCAGAGTGGCAAGAAGGCAGGATGAACCCAGGTGAGAAAAGAGCACATGCACGTTCTCCCATCACACATCTTACACCTCCTGGTTCCCAGGTTCTGTTGGCAGCTAATGAAGCGATGTGACCAATTAGGGGATGCTAATTGGGGTCTCAAGGGCCACATTCAGCCCACAGGTTGGTATTTTAATTTTTTGTCCACAAGTTTCTTTTTAAGGTGAATTTGTAGTTGCCATATTTTAAAATGGGGATATTTATATTAAAAATCTTAATTTTCCCATTTTTCTTGAAAGATAATACACCAGGCTACACCTATCGCGCTCCTGGGTGACAACAATAAAGAGAACAATCAACAACGACACCCGTGCTAGCTCACCCCAGACCTCACTGTCTGCTTCTGCCACGGTCACCTGCCTGACCCCGGAGGCATTTGCGTCTGCAACCCTGCAACCAGATCTGCGTGGCTTCATGAGCAAACTAAGAAAATTATTAGATATGTAGTACATGTAGACTGAACTAATTACTTTAAAACGTTGTGACACCAAGAGAGATAAAGCGAGAAGACGAGGGCATGGTTTTCACACTCACGGAGCCCACAGCCATCTGTAGAGTAGGGCCACCTTCCTATAAATAACTGTTTTGTTCTGACTGGTACCACACCAAAAGCGTAGGTCACAAGACATCTGAAAATGCAGAGGAGATGATTCTGCAAAAGAAGAGTCATGCAAAGTGTCACAGCTGAGGTGGCACCTAAGCTCAGCCTTACTGAATAAAGGAGGGAATTAAGAGTCAGGAAAAAGGGACTTCCCTAGTGATCCAGTGATTAAGACTTCATGCTTCCAATGCAGGGGGTGTGGGTTCAATGCTTGGTCGGGGAACTAAGATCCCACATGCCTTGTGGTGCGACCAAAAATGATAATAATAGAAATGAAGAGTCAGAGGAAAACCAAGGCAAGAGTCTCCAGACATAGGAATAACCTCTGAAAATAGTGATATGAAAGAACTTTATAAAGAGGAGTGGGTGTGACTTAAGTATGGGCTTGGTTAGGGAGATACATTAGAACTAGATCATGAAATTCTATTGGAACTTCATCCTATAGAGCCTATGACCCATGGGAATAATCTAAAATGCTTTTTTCTTTTTTTTTAAAAATTAATTTATTTTAATTGGAGAATAATTACTTTATGATATTAAAAGGCTTGATATGATAAAAATTATTTAGGAAAATAACAGTAGTGGCCTGATGGAAGATGGATTACAGAGAATAAATGACAAAGGCAGAGAGTCCAGCTAGGATCTCATAACAGTCCAAGTGACAAAGAGGTCATGAATCAAGCAGTGACTCTTGGTGGAAGGGAAAAGGAGGCTTCAGAGGAAGTAAAAAAATTTCAAATTCCCAGTTGAGACCTGCTGGATACGAGTAGTGGAGGAGAGAGGGGCAAAGAGGGTGCTACTTAAGTGTTCACTGGCAGGATGAGCAAATGAGGTGCTCTTGATTACGAAGGGAGATGAGAAGGTGAAACAAGGCTTGGGGTGGGGCATTCTGGAGGATAAGAAAATGCAATTGGCTTTAGGTCAGTGAGCAGAAAGTTCTTGGTCGCAAAAATTGCAAAGGCAGTGCTAGCCAACTTCAGCTTAACCAGGGGCCACAAAACCATAGCTGGTGGGCAAAATTCAGGCAAAATCCACTGCTTATTTTTGTGTAGCTTCCAATATTTTTAAGTAGTCAGGGGAAAAAAAATCAAAGAATATTGTCACATGTAAAAATTATATGAAATTCAATTTACCATGTCCATCAAGTTTTATTAAAACAGTGCCATTTACACTTGTTGAGTCTATTGAGCCTCTTCAGGTACAATGGCAGTTAGCAGTTTCCACAGAGTTTTCACAGACTGTCTGCCCACCAAGCCTACAGTATTTAGTATCTACACCTTTACAGAAAATGTGTGCTGACCCCTGAACTGAACTATTAGACTGATTGCTCTGAAATAGTTTTTGTAGATCAAAAATAGTACAATACTGACAATTTCAGATTACTACACATAATGTGTAAGTGAAGCGAAGAGAGATGTAGGTTTGGATGGGATTGAATGTGCATTTTGGTGTTATTTGTAAGTTATCTTTGAATATACTTTGCAGGCAGCATTTGGGGGCTACCATGAGCTTCTCTGAGAGATAGTGAAGGACAGGGAAGCCTGGTGTGCTACAGTCCATGGGGTCACTAAGACTCAGACATGACTTAGCAACTGAACAACAACGAACTTCTAGCTTCCTTCCACCAACGTAATTAGATAACTGAAGACTCATAAAACCCACTATAGATCAAAAGAAGATATGATATCCCAAAGATCTCCCTACATAAATAGCAATGTTTTTTCGTTCACATTGGCTGTTTAGAAATGAACTTTTAACACAGTAACGGTAAAAATCAGAAAGCTGCCATTGGGTACTTCCTTTCAATTATTCTCTGGGTCCTCTTGGCAAAACCACTGATGTCACCAAAGACCAACTTCCGCATTTAAATCAGGAAGTGAGTGTGTGCTCTGTCAGATGCTGGAGCAATTCCCACACAAGGCCACCGTGCAACTGGGTGGGGGCCACATAAAATCAAAATAAAAGCTTGCCTAAAAATGATTTCCAGTTTGGAAGTTTTGTATAAAATAAAGCAGAATAAACTTTTTTGGTGTGGATTTAGGACAGTGCTACCTGCACATAGCTATTAGCTCCTTTTGGCAATTAAAGAAAAAAAAAAATGTGCTTGAAGCGACTGCATTGCTCAAGATAAGGTTTTCTTTCTTTATTTGACCAGATATATCTGTACTATCAGCAATGTTTGAGAAATGTATTTTTTAGGACAAAGTGAAAGTAGATTTCAAACATGCAACCTAAAAAAAAGCAAATTGTAAAAAAGTCCGGAACTAATGAAATGAAACCAAAAGGTAAAAGTATGTTAATCTCAACAGACATCAAATAAAATACATACATTTTTAATCAGCAGTTTCCTCAAAAACTCCAGATACAATCTTGCCTTTTCCTTTGCCAAGGGATAAAGAAAGTTCTGGGCCATTAAGGGCTCTGACATTTTCCTTTTCAACCTTAAAGCAACACAAGAAGAACAATTGTGTACAGAAGAGGATTGGTGGTAAGGAGGACGAAACTCTCAGTGTTGGGAGTTCTGAGTTCCTGCTTTAGAAAAAAATCTTGTAAAATGTGCTCTGTCCTTCACTGGAGAGGTGAAGGCCAGTCATCCTCATTTCTCAGATACGCTCCCTAAACACACAACAGAGCAGGAAACACTAGATGGGGAGGGAGAGAGGCAAGCAGGTTTCTGCTAGAAATTTCAGAGGCAGTCGGGTAAAGCCATTAACAGCACAAGAGACTACGGGACCAGATTACCAAGGTCTAAAGGCTGGGTCAGCCAGAAAATACCTGCAGGGCTTTCCGTAAGTTATTAATACTTTATCTCCCCAAGCCTGGTTCTTATCAGTAAGATAGGGACAATAGGCAGTACTTTCCTCACAGGATACTTGTCTGACTGTTGGAAAACAGAACTGTTTCAAGCATTTCCATCTACCTACTGAGCGAATGCCTGGAACCCTAACACTAGAGAGGTGTGTCATTATCCTCATTTTATTGGCTCCACCAGTATCATACAGAAAATGATTCAGTTAAACGTCCTAGATAAGCTACACTGGCATTTTCTCAGAGCCACTGAGCTTTTAAACAATGGTTTGTGTTCACACAAGCCAGTGCTCTTGTCATTAGTTGCACAACAGCCTATAAATACAACACAGGTATTGCAAGATGGAATTGTGACATGTCATGCGGTTTCAGCATGCCAACATTTCTTTTTCCCCTGGGCAAGCATGGTATTGCTGAAAATGTACATTAAGAACAATAATTTCCCCCTCATTACTTCAGCCGTTGTTTTAAAAAACACATTTATTTTAACTAAATATAACCTGCTTTGGAAAATCTTCACCCTTGTGAACCCTTACAGAGAAAGTCTGATTTGTTTCCAGATTTGCACACTACCACCACCAATAAAAGAGTCCTTTGAAAGCTGATTTTTATCTGATCCAACATTTTTACCTTTGTGCCCAGTGTGTTGGGCTTTCCTGTGTAGCTCAGATGATAAAGAATCTGCCTGCAATTTAGGAGACTCAGGTTCGATCCCTGGGTCAGGAAGGAAATGGTTACCCAGTCTGGTATTCTTGCCTGAACAATTTCATGGACAGAGGAGTCTGATGGTCCAACATTTCTACCTTTGTGCCCAGATCCATGACAAAGTTCATTAACAGACCAAGGCTCCCTATTTTATCAGGAAAATAACATGCTTAGTTTAACCCTTGAGGCCCTCGAAGGGCCAGTCTGGGTTCTATTTTAGGAAAACTGATCTTTCCACCCTCAAAAAGCTCGAAAGTACCGTGGGACTGATGCTGAAGCTGAAACTCCAATACTTTGGCCACCTCATGCAAAGAGTTGACTCACTGGAAAAGACCCTGATGCTGGGAGGAATTGCGGGCAGAAGGAGAAGGGGGTGACAGAGGATGAGATGGCTGGATGGCATCACCGACTTGATGGGCATGAGTTTGAGTAAACTCCGGGAGTCTGTGATGGACAGGGAGGTTTGGCGTGTTGCGATTCATGCGGTCGCAAAGAGTCGGACACGACTGGGCGATTGAACTGAACCGAACTGAACCGTGAGACTGTGCGATGGCCTTGAAGGAGACAAATGCACTGACGAATATGTTGACTGTTTAAAACTGTATGCCCAATATCATCCTTAAACAAAGACGACAATGTTGGGCCCCCAACATTATTTTAATTCATTGGAGAATGCTTGCTGGGTGTTGATTTTGGTTGTTTCCCCTCCTCTCAAGTTATACGGCAGGGAGTAGGCACTCGATAAATGTTAGCTGAATGAACCAACTCATATTCCTCATATTCTCCATAACATCCATGGGGGACATAAGTAATCAATGAGTCCTAAGGCTATTTGTTTCTTAAAGCCTAAAATATTGTTATTGGGGTTTCCCATCAATTCACTTCAAGGAAAGTGAGCTGTTGCCAAGGAAACAAATTATTTACATAGTAAGTGCTCATGAGGGCAAAACACATCAAGTGAGCCCCAAACATCTCCGGCAGAAAAGTGGTTGATAAACGAGAGCCTGGTGTACCTCCAGGTAGAATCTTAATCTGAGCTCTATTGCTGGTCTCCCCTCATAACCAAGTGACTGCTGTGATGAGCAAAACAGCTTTCGTTCTTCTGAGTTGCTGCCTAGGCATTTTATAGTATGGTAACCCTGCTCACATCCAGAATGTGGACATTTAGATGAGAACTTTGAGCTTAGGATGTCCATCATAAGTTCTTATTTTACTTGTCCCAGGGCACGTTTGAAAATTACCAGAGTTAAGCCCAAGAAAAGTTAGTACTTCCACCCCAACCCCACCCCAACTTCAACCCCAACTTATAAGTATAGTCAGCCCTCCTTATCCACGGATGTGAAAGCTGCAAATACCAAGAGCTGGCTGTATTTGCCGCACGGCATCATCTTCTATCAGGGACGTGAGCATCCACAGGGCTTGGGATCCCTGGTGGGCCCCGGGAGCAAGCCCCGGGATACCCAGGGATGACTGTCCTAGATGCGTGCTGCTGAGCTGGCATAGAGGACCGTCCCTCCCCTGGCTCATCTCACCCCCTCGATTCTGAACTCTCTAAGCTATAAATCTTGTGACTGTACTTGCTTGCAGGGCTGTATTGAAGCTGTGTCCTCCATCAGAACGACCCATGGTTTCACGTCCCCAAAATGGGAACTGGATGCTGCGGGAGCCACGGCCACTCCGGTGTGGGCGGCTCGCGCCCCTCCCTCAGCTTGTCATGATCTGCACATTCTTAATTCGGCACACCAACACACCAACACACCAACTCGGCTGCGTGGCTCACCCGCTCTGCTCACAGCCTACACCCAGGCGGCCGTGGCCCGGATGGCTGCGCAGGAGGGAAATTCCAGAGGCCCAAGGGGGAGCCAGAAGTAGCAGAAAGGCAATTCTGACACTCTCTGTTTAAAGCTGCCTAGCAATAATTATGTACATCAGAAAGTAGGAATTCCCTTCACTGGAAGCCTCCAAAAGCTGGCTGAGCACCTTTCAGGGGTACTCTGATGATCTCTGCTGGAATGGGGAGTTCTAAGACTTCCTTTTTCCAACTGTTGAATCTGTATCTGTCCCTGTTCCCACCTCCAGTTAATGAGAAATCTTCAACAACTTCTTGAGCCAAAATTAATTTATGATGGAATGTGGTTTTAGAGCTGTACTAAGATAACCCTCTGATACCTAGTAAAGTATATTTGACATATGGCAAGTCTGTATGCGATAGGAATTTAACTCAAATTTCCTACCCCCACTAGCCCTTTAATCTATGTAAGGATACGCATGTGAGTCTCAAAGGCTGCTGTGCCCTCCCATTTAGTTTTCCTTCCTACCAAGCTTGCTTACTCTGGGAAATCTCTATTTCCAAGTTCTTCCTGCAGATCTAAACAGTAAGCACTGTGATATTCATACCTACGTACAGATCTCTGGGGTGTCTGACCTGCATTACTGAATGCCTTCAGGATACCTGCATTTGCATCTTGCATATATCCAAGCTGCCTAAACCTGCACGCATTTGCTCCTTCTTTCTGCTGTCTACCTCTGTCTCAAATACCATGCTTCTGGCACCCCTGTCTTAGTGGACTAAGAATTCCAAAGAATGTTCCTGTCCTCCTAGCTTCTTATTCTCACCCACATCTAGTCCCTCAGCCTGTAGACTGACCTCACAACAATGCTTAGATCCCCCATGTCTAGTTCAGACCCTCAGAGCACCCTCTGGGTGCCACTGCAGAAACCTCCTAACCGGCTGGCCCTCCCCCGGTAAATACATAGCGCATGGCAAGACTCTTCTCAACCATGAGCATGGCCATATCTCTCCTATGTTCCAAGTCCTTCAAATGAGCTCTGAAGATTCACAGTGAAACGTAAACACCTTATCTGCCACACAAGGGTCTTCATGATCTGGCCTCATCCATACCCTCAGCTTTCCCATCTGCTCTCCTCACATCTTATTCTCAGCCATAAAAGCCATCCTATCATTTACAGAAAGCAGTGTTGCTGCATGCCACAATTTCGTCACACATGCCTTTTCCTCTCCCTGGAATGATCTATCCTCCTTTTGGCTGAGATGCCCATCCTCCCTGCCTACTGGCAACACTCAGTTTAAGAACCACATCATCTTAAGGCTGCTTCACCTGTACCTCTTTATTGAAGTCCTTAAACACTGCAACACAGCCATTAAGTAGTACAGTCATTACAATGTAGGAAATAACCAAACACTTGGGCTGGTTTCCCAGCTCTGCTAGTTGTGTGACTTGGGTGAGTTAATTAACTGAGCTTCCTAAAGCTCAGTGTCTCTAGCTATACAACTGGGCCACTGTGAGGACTGAGAGAATGAATAAGCGTAAAGTGCTTAGCAAAGTCCTGGCAGAGAGACGTTCTACGTGTCCAGACCTACTTTCTTCTGGACATGGTCTCTCCTTCCTACTGTCCTCCTCCCTCTCAGAGAACTGTTCCCTGGGCCACCCTTGACTGGTCTAGGGATGGCTGCCTGACTGTGGGTGAGCCAATTAGAGCCCTTCCGTGGAAAATGAAAGGAAACAAGGTAGGGCTGAGAGAGGGAAGGGAGACAGAGAGAGAGAGAGACAAAGAAGCAACGAAGCATTAGGTGAGAGAACAAATGAGAAATAAACAGAATACCTTTGAGTCCCTAGACTAATACTCCTTAGACCTAGCTATTTCCAAGACTTATTTATCCCTGGAATATTGGGGTAATCCCAACATCCTATAATAAATTCCCTTTGGGTGGCTGTCAATTGCTACTTAAGGAGTCAAAGAACAACCAACGCTTATAATCCTCACTTGTACTGTTACTACAAGGAGCAATTAGGTACCAAGAGGGCACAGGCAGCGTCTTACTTGATGTTGATCTTACATTCTCAGAGACTAGTGTAGGGCCTGATATATAGCAGAGAGCCAAACAGCCAGAATGAAATGTTTGTTGACATCAGGGAAGAAAAAGTAACTCAGTGTTAAAATTCTTATCACAAGCTCAAGAATCTCTAGATACTTATCCTCAACAGTAAAAGAGAAACTAAAAAAAAAAAAAAAAAAAATCAGTAACAGCAAAACTGGACAGTTATGACCAAAAAGAGACACTGAGATACAATTCTGGGGGCCTCTCTGGTCAGGCATATTCAATCCCTGAAGACTTTTAACTTATCAGTTGAGCTAACCAAAGTTTATTGGGAAGACTCTTTCTTAAAGCTGCATTTTATGAATAAAATGCAGAGAGCTCTCTACTAATGTAGAGAGCTATTCCTGACATTTACCATCAGAAGACAGCAGGATCTTCAATTATTAGAAATTTAGCAAATAAGAACTAACCACCCCTCCCAACTATGACCCTGAGAAACGGAAGAACTTACATAAGTCTCAGAAATTGTTGGAAATTCCACGGATTTGAAATGAGGTAACTGTTTACCTTCCTTACTGCATTTCAATCTAGAGATTAAAATAGATCTCATTGTTGCAGAATCCTGGCTGTAGTAAGAAACAGGCTCCAAATGGCTGAGAATGAATTTTAATAGCGGAACCAGGGGCATGAGAGGAAATCAGGAGGAAGAATTTTTCTTCATAAAAAGAGCCATGAGGGTAATTTTCATTTCATTACCTTCTAAATTGCATATTTTTATAAGCTCGTTGCAACATATCCTTTCTGCACTGACATGAAATATGAATTAATTAGTAAATAATAAAAGCAATACACAATTCTCACATCCTACATTTTCAAAATACTTTCTAACTTATTAATGCATTCCTAAAGGGCTATAATTAAAAGTTTGTGGGCCCGCCCTCGTGGTCCAATGGTTAAGAATCTGCCTTGCAATGCAGGGAAGGTGGGTTTGATCCCTGGTTGGGGAACTAAGATCCCACATACTGCAGAGCAACTAAGCCCTGTGCACTATAACGAAAGATCCAGAAGCCGCAACTAAGACTTAAAGCAGCCAAATAAAAAAAAAAAGTCTGTGAATAAGATGACTGACTCAATATACATTTTGACCAAAACAACATCAGTTCCATTTACAGGCTTCCCTGGAAATTTTACTAAACCATAAAGCACAATACTGAATGACAACAAATACAATTTATGACACTTTTCATGGAAAAGTATCCTTCTTTCCATTTGGAATTCCAATATCAGTTGTTTATAATGATTTTCAAACTGTTGTATGCCTACAAGTCACCTGGAGAACTTCTGAAAACGTGGGTTCCACACCAAGAGATTTTTGACTCAATAGATGTAAGGTAGGCTCACGAAAAGACCCCAAGTGGGGGTGACAGTTCTGGTTTACTAACGACATTGAGTAACTGGACTAGAAAAAACACAGTCCCTTTGAGTTGGCCAGGGACTAGAGGTCCCTCCAATGAGGGAACGAGGCACCCTCAGCCTTAGGCCACTAAGCTAAAGAATAGCATGTGATATAACCCTGGTTTATAAGCCTCTAGTACTGGTTAGTACTGCTACTGTCAGAAGCACCAGAAGCTTCGAGAGACGGAAAGGAGGAACCCAGTAAGGTGCGGAATTATCATGGCAGGAACATGAATTTGGGAGTGGAAGGGGGGTGTCAGTCACTATGAGTGGCGGGAGCTTGGCTAAGGCAGTGGGACTCTCCAGGAAGGAGATGCAAATCAGTCCTTGGAGGGCTCTATGGGGTCACTAGCTGCAGAGGAAGAGAGTTTGAATAGCAGTGGTTGCCAGTCTACCACACTTGAGATTCATTCATATTGGCAACAAAAAAGAAATGGGAAAAAGGGACAGCAGGATGGAAAGGCAAGACACAGGAAGTTTGTTTCCAGTGGTTGAAGTGGAGGCCATGCTGGCTGTTGAGCACGCCCAGCCTGGGAGGTCAGTTACCATCCAGGACAACCGTTCTCCTATCAAAGATAATTATACACTGTCTATATTCCAAATTAATAACTACAACATACTTTCTACTACCAAGAAAAATGAGTACTGTAACATTTGTCAAAACTTTCTAATTTAATTGTATCATTATCTCTTTTGGGTCTCCCAATAATAAATAGATAGGAGAGGTGTTACATGTCCCATTTTATAAAAATTGAATCCAGAAAACTGACTAACCCAGGTTCAGACAGCTCTCAAGAGATAAAGCCAGACTCAGATTGTCTAAACCTCCCCACTCACTACACTGCAAAGCAAGGAAGATGAGTCTCAGAAGTTTGCAGTCTCAGAAGGAATTTTCAGGGTTGCCTGATACCACAGAAGCCAAGGAGGTGAGCATTTAAGAACATAAAGTGTCAGGTGCCAGGAAAAGTTCAAGTGTATACTAGATTTGGCAATTATGAGGTTATCCGTGGCCACTGGTACAAACTATACAACTCAAAGTACTAAAATGTCTCCCTTTTTCAGAGAATGCAAAGTTTTAAGGTGATACAATGCACAGAGAGTAAATGGACCAGTTTCAGGGAAATCTTTCACTTGTCGGCTTGTTTTTCTGAATAAGCTAGGAAAAGAACTTAAAATAGCATCCATACCTATCCACAAACAGACGTTAGCTCTAATCCAAAGGTGACCTATTTAAACAACTGCTCCTAGGACTGTCACAAATTCCAAAGCACATAAATAACAATTTATAGAGTAACTGAACACCAACTGACACCTTTTCAGTTGGCTCCAAACTCCAACACTGTATAGACATTTCAAAAATTTAATGAATGTGTTTTTGTAGTCAAAGATTTGATAAATTACAGTTTCAAACTTTCACATTATCCTTTAAAGACTCTGACAACCTCTCATAAACAGAGATTTTCACGATCATTTCACAAACAGAAGGGGTTTTTTTGTTATTTTTTTGAAAAAAAAAATCTATATCATTACTGTGATCTCCAGGATATAATAAATGGGGAAAAAAGCAAAATAAATATAAAAAGAGAAAATAAGAATACACATAAATAAAAGCAATGTGGTGCAGTGGTAAAGAATCCACATGCCAATGCAGGATGGAGAAGGCAATGGCAACCCACTCCAGTGTTCTTGCCTGGAGAATCCCAGGGACGGGGGAGCCTGGTGGGCTGCCGTCTATGGGGTCGTACAGAGTCGGATACGACTGAAGCTACTTAGCAGCAGCAGCAGCCAATGCAGGAGACGCAAGAGACTCAGGTTTGATTTCTGGGTTGGGAAGATCCCCTGGAGTAGGAAATGGCAATATACTCCAGTATTCAGACCTGGAAATACCATGGACAGAGGAGCCTGGCAGTCCACGGGGTCACAAAGAGGTGGACACAACTGAGGTCACACACAGGCCTGGAGAATAAACTAGAAAGTAATAAAAAACAGATACCGATGGGGATAGGTGTGGGAGGGGTGAGGTGAAGGAGAGAATGGAACTAGATTTTTTAAAGTACATACTATCTTTTTAAGAAAATAATTTTGCCTTTTGAAAAGTAAATCAATAAATGAAAAAATGTATATCCCATAGTTGAAAACAAATTCAAACTATTATTAATTCAGCAATCTAATCACATGGGCTACTACAAGTCACTTTTGAACAACTGTGGGATATATTAACAATCTAAAGAGGAAAAAGGACAAAAAAACTTAAAATCTGCTCAGTGGATTTCAGTTCAGTTCAGTTGCCCAGTTGTGTCTGACTCTTTGCGACCCCATGGACCGCAGCACGCCAGGCTTCCCTGTCCTTCACCATCTCCTGGAGCTTGCTCAAACTCATGTCCATTGAGTCGGTGATGTCATCCAACCATTTCATCCTCTGTTGTCCCCTTCTCTTCCTGCCTTCAATCTTTCTCAGCATCAGGGTCTTTTCAAATGAGTCAGTTCTTCACATCAGGTAACCAAAGTATTGGAGCTTCAGCCTCAGCATCAGTCCTTCCAATGAATATTCAGGGCTGATTTCCTTTAGGATGGACTGGTTGGATCTCCTTGCAGTCCAAGGGACTCTCAAGAGTCTTCTCCAACACCACAGTTCAAAAGCATCAATTCTTCGGGACTCAGCTTTCTTTATAGTCCAACTCTCACATCCATACATGACTACTGAGAAAACCATGGCTTTGACTAGACGGACGTTTGTCAGTAATGTCTCTGCTTTTTAATATGTTGTCTAGGTTTGTCATAGCTTTTCTTCCAAGGAGCAAGCATCTTTTAATTTCATGGCTGCTGTCACCGTCTGCAGTGATTTTGGAGCCCCCCAAAATTAACTCTGTCACTGTTTCCGTTGTTTCCCCATCTATTTGCCATGAAGTGATGGATTCAGATGCCATGATCTTAGTTTTTGAATGCTGAGTTTTTTCTTTTTTTGAATGTTGAGTTTTAAACCAGCTTTTTCATTCTTCTCTTTCACTGTTATCAAAAGGCTCTTTAGTTCTTCTTCACTTTCTGCCATAAGGATGGTGTCATCTGCATATCTGACGTTATTGATATTTCTCCAGGCAATCTTGATTCCAACTTGTGCTTCATCCAGCCCAGCATTTAGCATTTTCACATGATGTACTCTGCATATAAGTTAAATAAGCAGGGTGACAATATACAGCCTTGACGTACTCGTTTCCTAATTTGTTTTTTTTTTGTTGTTTTTTTTTTTTTATAAATATGGAACGCTTCACGAATTTGCGTGTCATCCTTGCGCAGGGGCCATGCTAATCTTCTCTGTATCGTTCCAATTTTAGTATATGTGCTGCCGAAGCGAGCACTCCTTTCCTAATTTGGAACCAGTCTGTTGTTCCATGTCCAGGTCTAACTGTTGCTTCCTGACCTGCATACAGATTTCTCAAGAGGCAGGTCAGGTGGTCTGGTATTCTCATCTCTTTAAGAATTTTCCACAGTTTGTTGTGATCCACACAGTCAAAGTCTTTAATGTAGTCAACAAAGCAGAAGTTTTTCTGGAACTCTTGTTTTTTCTATGATCCAACAGATGTTGGCAATTGATCTCTGGTTCTTCTGCCTTTTCTATATCAGTGGTTTTACTGTGATCATAAATATTGGTGTTGAAAATCTGAAACCATATACTATTAGGATATAGGAAACATCAATGTTATTTATTAAGACCCAGGATTTTTAATATAAGGCAATAAATAAATTAAATCCAAGTTAAGAAAAACCTTATGATGTTAAGTTAAATTTCAGTTGGAAATAACAGTAGAATTTCAGCTGTCTAAACACATATTTTTCAAAACTCTGTCTATTTGAAAGGGTCTGTCTATTTGAAATGATACCACAGGAGAGTGAGCATTCTGAGCACTGAGACACTGATTTCTAAACCCCTTTTCCACTGAGAGAAACCTGGCTGGTTAATAATATGAGACAGTGAAAGTACAAATGAATCAGAGGCAGCGTTTTGGATGAATAAGCACAGAAATACTTAAAGATAATAGGGTTTTTCCAAAGGACACAGGAACATGTTTCAAGGGACTGTAACTGGTTAAATCTGAGATCATTAGAGCATCAAAAATATACATATTTTTACATAGAAAAAAGATTCCCATATTCACAATAATAGTAAAAAAAAAGGCACTAAAAATACTAAATTACTACTAATGGGAGTGATTATTTACTCTAGCTACTTATTCTGAAAATTGATAAACAATTAAAGGAAAGAAATTAAGTAGTGAACCTGTCATTTTTATAAGAACTTCAGGTGATCTTCAGTTAATAAAGAAAAATTCTCTTTACAGAAAAATGACATTAAGTACAAAGAAGTGACCATTAGAAAAGAATCATTTTGCAATCCCCAATAATATAATTAGTTTGGGCCAAGATTATCAATGTATGCTAAAATCCTCAGGTGAAATATTACTGGCAAAGATATTTACATAGTGCCAAAGTATCACCTCACAGACAGCATGCCAATTTTATAGATAAACACACCATCACTTCATGGGAAATAGATGGGGAAACAGTGGCAGACTTTATTTTTTTAGGCTCCAAAATCACTGCAGATGGTGATTGCAGCCAGGAAATTAAAAGATGCTTACTCCTTGGAAGGACAGTTATGACCAACCTAGACAGCATATTAAAAAGCAGAGACATTACTTTGTCAACAAAAGTCCGTGTAGTCAAGGCTATGGTTTTTTCTGTGGTCATGTATGGATGTGAGAGTTGGACTGTGAAGAAAGCTGAGCACCAAAGAATTGATGCTTTTGAACTGTGGTGTTGGAGAAGACTCTTGAGAGTCCCTTGGACTGCAAGGATATCCAACCAGTCCATCCTAAAGAAGATCAGTCCTGGGTGTTCATTGGAAGGACTGACACTGAAGCTGAAACTCCAATACTTGGGCCACCTCATGCGAAGAGCTGACTCATCTGAAAAGACCCTGATGCTGGGAGGGAATGGGAGCAGGAGGAGAAGGGGACAACAGAGGATGAGATAGCTGGATGGCATCACCGACTCGATGGATACGAGTTTGAGGAAACTCCGGGAGTTGGTGATGGACAGGGAGGCCTGGCATGCTGCGGTTCATGGGGTCGCAAGGAGTCGGACACGACTGAGCGACTGAACTGAACTGGACACATTTATGAGGGAAAGCTGTGATGATCACGAGCTTAATCAAAAGATCTAAGATGTATCCCATGAGGAATGATCTGACATTATATGCCTTCTGGGGTGATGCAATATAAAGCATTGCCTATAAAGCATTCTTCCCAATCTAACCAACGAGGCATAAATTCTATTGTATGAAAAACAAAGAGGACAGAGAACCTGGTTAAACCTCACAACCAAAACCTAGACCATTCTGTACATGACTGGATTGGCATGGGCCTGTGAGGGACTGACAAGCAAAGCTGACAACTGAATCTTATTTTCCTGCTTCCTTGACTGCCTGGTAATTTTTTATTGTGTTCCAGACAATGAATTTTACCTTGTTGGGTACTGGATATTTTTGTGTACCTATGAGTATTTTTTAATGATTAATTTTTTTTAAATTTTTTTGTTGCACTGGGTCTTCATTGCTGCATGAGGGCTTTCTCTAGTTGCAGCGAGCAGGGGACGACCGCTTGTTGCGTGCAAGGGCTTCTCATTGTGGCGGCTTCTCCTATTTGGAAGCACAGGCTCTAGATGCATGGGCTTCAGTAGTTACAGTATGTGGGCTCTAGAGTGTGGATCAGCCACTGTGGTGCATGGGGTCAGCTGCTCCAAGGCATGTGGAATCTTCCTGGACCAGAGATCAAACTCATATCCCCTGCATTGGCAGGCGGATTCTTAATCACTGTTCTACCAGGGACGTCCACCTATGAATGTTTTTGAGCTTTGTTTTGGGTCACAGTTTCAGATGTTCCTTTTAAGATTTGTCAAGCAGGACTAGGAAGTTTAATCAGGGACGAGTCATTCCCCAGTATTTAAGGCAAGACCCCCCTGAGCGCTCTACTCAAGGCCCCACGAGTGGTTACGTTTCCGGTCTGGCTGATGGCAACAGGCACTGTTCTTGGCTCTGTGTGGGCACTAGTACTGCTGCTATAATGCTTTCAAACAGCTTCTTCTCCAGTCTCAGCTCATCCCTCACATGAATGAGCTCACAGAACTCTGCTGAATACTAGAGGGCATGCCCTGCAGATCTCTGGACCATTCTCTCTGTAGAGCTCTTTCCTCTTACTATGCTGCTCTGGGAAGTCTAGCCTCCTTGGTCTCTTCAGACCCTCAGCTCTTCTTCAACTCAAGGAGTCTGCTGAGTTCCACCAGGGCTTCTCCCCTCTCAAAGCTGGAACCACTGGGGGGCTCACCTCCTTTCTTTCCCATCTCTCGGGGAATGGGAAACGGTTGCTGCGTGATGCCCAGAGTCCCTAAAACCATATGTATTTGTTTTGTTCTTCTTTGGCTCATTTCAGGTTTTAGGACAAACCCAGGAGTGCGTCACCGTGCTTATTTAACTTATATGCAGAGTACATCATGAGAAATGCTGGGCTGGAGGAAGCACAAGCTGGAATCAAGACTGCTGGGAGAAATATCGATAACCTCAGATATGCAGATGACACCACCCTTATGGCAGAAAGTGAAGAGGAACTAGAGCCTCTTGATGAAAGTGAAAGAGGTGAGTGAAAAAGTTGGCTTAAAGCTCAACACTCAGAAAACTAAGATCACGGCATCCGGCCCCATCACTTCATGGCAAATAGATGGGGAAACAGTGGAAACAGTGGCAGACCTGATTTTTGTGGGGCTCCAAAGTCACTGCAGATGATGACTGCAGCCATGAAATTAAAAGACGCTTACTCCTTGGAAGGAAAGTTATGACCAACCTAGATAGCATATTAAAAAGCAGAGACACTACTTTGCCAACAAAGCTCCGTCTAGTCAAGGTTATGGTTTTTCCAGTAGTCATGTGTGAATGTGAGAGTTGGACTATAAAGAAAGCTGAGCGTCAAAGAATTGATGCTTTTGAACTGTGGTGTTGGAGAAGACTCTTGAGAGTTCCTTGGACTGCAAGGAGATTCAACCAGTCCATCCAAGAGGTGATCAGTCCTGAGTGTTCACTGGAAGGACTGATGTTGAAGCTGAAACTCCAATACTTTGGCCACCCGATGCGAAGAACTGACTCATTTGAAAAGACCCTGATGCTGGGAAAGATTGAAGGCAGGAGAAGAAGGGGCCAACAGAGGATGAGATGGTTGGATGGCATCACCGACTCAATGGACATGAATTTGAGTAAACTCTGGGAGCTGGTGATGGAGAGAGAAGCCTGGCGTGCTGCAGTCCACGGGGTCACAAACAGTCGGACACGACTGAGCAACTGAACTGAATCCTTGTTGCTCCAGCTTGGTTGGACACAGAAATGTCCCAGGATCATTTACAAAAGAGAGGCTTTGTCAACAATTTTAAAATGAACGATGCCAAATAGAATCTAACGTTGTATCTGGAATCACACTGGAAACTGTAACTAAGAAAGTGAAGCAATATAGCCTGGGTGGTCCCCGAAACTGGAGAGATCCTATAGCTTTACAGGTTACTATGCACATGGTTGGGCCTTCCCAGGTGGCACATTAGTAAAGAATCTGCCTGCCAATACAGAAGAAGCAGGAGACACGGGTTTGATCCCTGGATCAGGACGATCCCCTGGAGTAGAAGATGGCAGCCCACTCTAGTATTCTTGCCTGGAAAATTCCATGGACAGGAGCCTGGTGGGCTACAGTCCATGGGGTACCAAGAGTCAGACAAGACTGAGCACACACTGACATGCACAAGGTTATTTCATCACAATAATTTATTTCACCTCCACAGCTGTGCTAAATATTAAATTACTAAAGAATTATGTTGTCTTTTCTTAAATTGAGTTACACATAAATCTAATGCATCTATGTGATATTCGATGCAATTTACAAATCAAGCTTTAAGATGTGAAAGAATCTTCTGGCCAGCGAAGGTATAAACTCTGTATGGATAGGGGTGTGTGCGCCCACACCCTCAGGCATGGGGGGGTAGGAGAGTAGAGAAAGGAAGGGTAGGAGCGTTGTACGGCTGGACCACACCGACTCCATCTGTCAGGTCCATCTTAGGCCTGCAGGCTTACCCCTCCCCCCCAACCCTGCCCTGCGTGACCAAGCTTTAACCTACTCACAAGGCATGCACCCAAGCCAGAGACATTCTCTATCAACCTTTACCCTTGCCCTCATCTGATACAAAAGCTGGAAGAATGTCTTCTGCTGCCGTATGTTGTTAACGAGACCCCCAGGGGTAGGAAACCCTCCCACTGCCGTCGGTGTATACAAGCTGCCCCCTTAGCGTGCATGCTGTAAGCCACCTGAGTCGTGCCCAACTCTGTGCGACCCTATGGACAGTAGCCATCCAGGCTCCTCTGTCCACGGGATTCTCGAGGCAAGAATATTGGAGTGTGTTCCCGTGCCCTCCTCCAGGGGATCTTCATGACCCAGCGATCAAACCGGCGTCTCTTATGTCTCCTGCATTGGCAGGAGGGTTCTTTACCACTGCGCCATCTGGGAAGCAGGCAGATTCTATTTCAGCTTTGACCTCTTTTGAATCCCCCTGAACTCTTCTGGGTGGCTCTCGGGACAACTAAGGCTATGCACCACAATTACTGAACTCGCGCACTAGAGCCGGCAAACAGCGCGACCAAGGAGCCTGTGTGCCCAACGACTGCAGCCTGCGAGTCTGCAGCCCACGCGCCGCAGCAAGAGAAACCACTGCAATGAAAGCTTGCTCACCTCAACTAGAGAAAACTGCACAAAGCAATGCAGACCTGGCAGAGCCAACAATACAAAATAAGTAAACTTCATGATGATGGCTCAACACAGATTCAGTCATTCCTGGTCTTTGGATCAAGGCCCATTGCATGCTGAGCTTTATTTAGGCCCTTCATGCTGTAAGTTCAAATGCATTTTATTATGTTGCTGCCAAGGAAAATCCTCTTCAACCTTCTCTTTTCCAAATTAGATCACCTTTGTTTGCGCCTGTACTTTTCCCCTTTCACCTCTCAGAACTCCATACACAATATTTATCATACTGTGCAGATTGCATCTTATTGTTCTTATTTGAATGCATTCCTAGCTCCCTTTGTGAGGGTTTCACAGGGCGGGCAGGCATCCAGCAAGGCACTTTGCATAAACAAAGTGTTTGCACAATAAGTATTGAATATATATACCCTTTTCCATTTGTCATGAGTCCTCAAACTTTTTTTTGGCTCTCATTTAACCTATCTTTTAAAAAAGTCCCAGTGCATATTTGCTATCGATCCCTAAGCGGACATTGCCCTCCTGGAAGATAATTATTAATCTTTTAAGTTAGTTTTAATAATAAAAAGTATGAATAGCAAATTCACAGGTTCCCACATTTTAGAAGCGTTTACTCTTCCAAAGTTACATTATACATTCAACATACACACTATTATTTATAAAAATGACAACTAATAAAAACCCACTGTACCAGCACAGGGAACTCTACTCAATACTCAGTATTGGCCTAAATGGGAAACAAATCTGAAAAGGAGCGGATATATGTTTAACTGGTTCACTTTGGTGTACACCTGAAACTAACACAACATTGTAAATGAATTATATTCCAATAAAAATTGTTTTAAAGTTACACTATATTTATATTCAGATATTAGAGAAACAGTTCTATGATTTTCTTCCCTAAGTTTTAAGTGCAGTACATTCTCATGGACAGATTTAACTATATTTATCAACCGTCTTTGCAGAATCTTTTATATAGGACTGGCCAGGACACTATTTTTATTCCAGAGTTTGGATCACATCAAATGTTTTATGATAATTAAAATAATTTAAAGAGTGAGAAGAGACAAACCATGTTTCATAGGTGAAGCCACACTATCTATCATAAAATTAGTGATATTTTAAACAAAGTGCCATTTATAGCACCAGCGTGAGAGGTAACGATTATCTAAAGCAGTATTTTTCAATCTTTTCACTACTGCTTCCCTAAGGAGAACAATTAAATTTTTCCTAACAAAAAAACAAAAACAAAGACTGAGTACTAAGGGAAAAGATTTTTTAAGAAAGATATGTGCTTTGGAGAGACACAAACTATTGCAATATCTAAAATGTTTTTACCTCCCAAGGACCTATTTTTGCACACTTAAGGGTTTTATCATCCTCATTGAGAATGCATGCTAAAAAAGATTAACCAGTGAGTTTTAACACTAAAACACTCAAAGTTTTCACAAGAGGAACACACTAATAGTCAGGTAAATTTAACATGTTGCATTTAATAAACAGAAGTGGTACAATGATGGAATCCCTGAACATTTTTGATACTCTGCTACTCTCTTCAAGACTTAAGAACATTCTCCCAGCTCATCTTTCAATTAGTCCCAGAGAGTCTCATTGGTATGTTCCATTAGTTTTCCTAACTCTTTCAGGGGCCACAAGGAACCACCTTGTACCATAGTCACAGACTCTGAGATCTTTCTACTCTATTAAATTGACAAGAGCCCCGGGAGTAAGAAATCAGTACTATCCATCTCTGTGCAGCCCACTGGGTGTGGCTCAGAAATCAGTCATAGGCACAAACAAATAGATGTTACGGTTATTACCAGTGAAGACTGGTAACCGCTTTTCCTGGAGTTTTCGGCACAACTGGCTACCTTGTGCTGATTTATCGACCCTGGCATGGGTAACTGTGACGTGGATAAGCTTTGTTCCTGATGTCGTTCATTCCTCTTTCATAGCTGACTACCCGACATCCTTTATAGAAGCTAGCATTTCAGCACCCACCGCAGAGGTGCCTGCCCCACCCCCAGCCCGCTGCCTACTCCCTGACGGCCGTTCCTACGGTCACTAGCCACGCTTTAAAAGCCGGCCCTTAATGTTTCTGGTTTATTTCACTCTGTGTGTATTCCTCAATTGAAAGGAAAAGTGAAGTGCTGTTAATCTAAATCTTCTTAAGGTCCTAAACAAAGGGATAAGGCCCATTATTACTATTTACATACTTCAATGCTTGCTGAGAGTTTTATTGCCCAGCAATAACTTCTTTGTAATTTAAGTGCTTTGGTAAAATAGAAGAGCTTTCAATACCCCTCACCCTTTCCCTGACAGGGAAGATGAGGAGTAAAGGGGGTACCAAAACGTTTCCCCCCCCCGCCATTAATAGAATTTCAAGTTTAAAGGCCAGTTTAAGGCTTTCATGTCTTAATTCAAATCTTCACACATAAAATGGTACCATTAATTTTTCATTATTTGCCTCAAATTATGTACACATACAAATTAGCTAAAATCCTATAAAATCAAAAGCTAAGTTAGTAGCAACAAGCTGATATTTACCATGGTGGAAAATACACGCCTGAAGGATATACTGGAGGTGTTTCAAGAAACATTAAGGAAATGACTTAATGAGGAAACAAGCCTCCAGGAAGCATGTGATCTTTAATTCCAGCTCCTTATCAACATTCATCCAGAATATGTGGGGGAAAGAGTGTATAAAAGGCCAGGTAGAGCTCCAAACCTAGGAGGTCACAACTTCACAGCAAGTTAAGGATTCAGTCACTTGTTCCAATCTCTATGCCTCTTCCGGCTCCAGAGATAAACCAAGACACTCAAACTTCTATTTTCATAATGAACCCTGTGGTGACTTGCATTTTAAACAGCATGATGCATTATCTTTAATAACAGCTCTGGCCACATTTTGGAGGAAGTTCACTGTCTCAGCAAATGACAGAAAATGATCCTTTCACAACTGCAGCTAGTCATCTCAGCCCTGAATAGCTGCTCACTCACAACAGTTGGCCAAATAACGGTCTCAATCCTCTTCCAAATTCGCCCTGCTCATTGTCTTATGCAACAATCACAGATGCAAAGCCTTCAACACTTTGCATTTTAAAAATCTGAAGTCAGGAAGTGTATCACCTGACTAAAGAGAAACAAAGCTCTCATCTGACACCCAAGCTTGGCACCAGGCTACCCACCTCCGTGGAGGCTCCGGGGGCCTTCTTTCCGGCCAGGATTTCCCAATAGACTTTTCTTTTCTTAAATGACATTCAAAAGTCACAGATTTAAAAAGGAATAAAACATGTGCTAACAGACATCTCTATAAACCCAAGAGGCAGGAAGAATGTAGGATGAGTTGGTCCTTTGGGGCAGGGTGTGGCAAGGAACCAGCAAATAAAATCTTTGAAAGTACCCCTTACAAAGAGGCCAAAAACCCTGCAAATATTCAGCATAAAGAATAAGAAAGTAATAAAACAGGCACAGAATTCAATGTCAAGTAAACTGATGAAGGTGAGAAATTGGAGCTGGGACTTTGGAAATGATTTGGATGAACTGTTACAACTTTCTGGTGGGGAAACCGAATTACAGAAAATTGTCCAAGTCATTCAAGGCCACGTGATCATAATCCTGCTTATGAAGTGCAGAATACCTAACCCTGTTCCTCCAACTCACTGTCAAAGGGCTTGTCACGCCGCAGCCTCCTTCGAAACATACAGCTTACATTTACAACAAAACCAATGTGCCAAAGTTCTATCTCCAATTCATGGCAGTCTGAATTGCTGCTAAGTTTCCTGGCCAGGACACCGGCAGGTATGAACCTCGACGTGGGAAAACAGAATCACACTGCCTCTACTGTTTCATCATTCATCCAGCCCTTCCACGTACATCATCTCATTTAACACTCCGACACCCTGTGAAACTGGAAGATTAGGCATGACACCTCTGTTTTTTCCAGATAAGAAAACCGAGTCTCAGATCTACCTCAACACAACAAAACGTAGCATGAGTGAGATGACATCGAAAACTCACTAAGACAGGTGGTGAGGTGTGCGGAGAACAGCACCAATTTATAAATCAAACTAGACTAGGTTAAAATCCCACCTTGCCCGCATGTGCAAAATAAACTATGAGCCTCAACTCTCTCTCCTCCGTGAATTGGGGCTCCTAGAACCACATTCCTCCCAGGCTTTTTTAAGGATTAGACAGAACTTTTTGCAAAGCATCTGGGACAGTAGCGTCTCTCACAGGATGCCGGCTGTCATGAGGAAGTACTGAAATTCAAGCAGTCTAACAAATCACAAGTTTTGAGTAGTGAAAACTGTAACTAGATAATATAACTTTCATTTAAACTGCAACTCTTCAGACTTGGTCGACTATAGCTGACATGTGTTGCTTCTTTTACGTGCAATTGCTTCTTGCGGTACTGCCTTTGTGGCTATTTTTGGGGGAGTTGTTTTTTCCTTCTCCCTGGGACATCACACACTTTGTGTATTCAAACACAGGCCTTATTACTCTCCATTTCATTCTGAACAGTAACTATTTTAATTCCAAAAGAGAAACCACAAGGATGTAGCAAGAGAGGCAGATGAGGAAGTGAATCCTCACTGCTAAGACTTCCTGGAAGGAAGTTCTCATTTTCCGTGGAGGAGGGCACAGACCCAAATGCTTCTGGGCCAGAATGGTGCATCCAGGGCACAGCAGTGCTCGCAGTACACTGCAGAGCGTGTGTCCCGCTAAAGGGGGGTTGGGGATTGAGCCCAGCTCCAGCTGATTATGGGAATATGCTCAGTATCGCCAAGTCTCCTGGCATTTTAAGAGAAGCCAAGAATCTCTATTATGGAAAATTTCTAGATTTTGAAAACACCATGTGGGCCAAATAAAATACACATAAGAACAAGTGGGGTCCATGGGTCACCAATGTTTCTAATTGCTGCCTCAAAGTCTGCTGAGATGTATACCAAACTACAGAGAAACTCTGGCCTAGAGTTTTCTACCTGGAAAGGTGGTCAGAAAGTAAAGATCATGAAAGACCTAGAGAGTAGGCTGCAGAGATAAAAAGGATGAAATCTTAAAGAAAATCCACTGGCAGACCTAGGCAGATCAAGAAATCACGGGTTAGGATGCAAGCAGGTTGTGGAGCCTGCATGCTGCCCCCAGAAGAGGCCGGGACTCTTGTGGTCAGAAGATGACAGTGATGAGCAAACAGGGAGAGTTTTCTGTTGGAAGACACGGCCTTCAAGAGAGGTTTTTGCACAAAAGCGCAGATATAAGGTCTTCTGACCACATACTACATAAATAAATGTGAATGTTTGAGGGTGGCTGAATACTTCTGAGCCCTACACCCAAGACTTCAAAGACTTTCAGATACCTGAATGATGACAGTCTTTAGGCCTCTATCAAGGACTTTTTGAAGAAACAACTCATGCCTTTTAAAATATCATTTCTGGGAGGGCAAAACTGAAAGGAACTTGTAATAACCAGAAAAAATAAAACATCTAGCAGGCTTGATGTGCAGCTTTTATGAATATGTACAGACAGCTACCTTTCCTTATCAAAGAAGTCTAGTGGTAGTAAAGAAAGTCAGCCCCATCAGTATTTTCTTCCCAAACATTTGACTTGTGAAATAGAAGTGTGCTGAGAAAATCCATTTGATGGAGATTTCCATCATTCTCTCCTACATAAAAGGCAGAGACATATTAAAGTAGCAATTTGCCCTTTATTGTTAATTTAACACACATCATCTCAATCTTATGAAAGCGCTTTAGTGAAAATTCAATAGTTCTCTTAATGAGGATATTTTGTTCTCCAAGGTAGAAGAGTATCATACAACCCTAAGAATCACTCAAAGCTTTAAATTCATTCAAATTACACCATACAAAATGGGTTCCACCTACAGAGCTGTTTAAGTAAAGATAATTATAACTCCACCCACTCTGCTATTCACATATGTGTATGCTGTAACCCAAATATTCCTATTCAGAGATACTCATTTAAAATGAGAAGGGGTTTCTAATTCTATGGCTAACTTGCTGGTTAAATGCATTCCATTTCTCAGAGACAAATTCTCAACTGATTCACTTTCATTCTTAAGGAAATGTATCTATTACATGAACATATGCTGAAAGAAAACCAGTATGTGTAAACGATACTGTTACTGTTATTCTCCATAAACCTAACTACAGAAACTGGTATTGGCTTGGTACATAAAAATTAATCTGGCAAGAGAGGATTACTGCTACTGTTGGTATTGTTGTTCTGAGTCATAGCTTCCGTTAAAATGAATGAAAAAAGTGGACTTCCCTGGTGGTGCGGTGGTTGAGAGTCTGTGCTTCCAAGGCAGAGGGTGGGGGTTCTGCCCCTAGTCAGGGAACTAAGATCCCACATGCCACACAGCAAGGTCAAAAAGAAAAGAACTGAGAACCAAGATTCAGAGGGAAAAAATGTAATTTTAAAGCTAGAAGAAGGTTCTAGGATATTTTTCCCTTGGACAGAGAAAGGAAAGTGAACCAATAGATAATGAAAGAGGTCATGGCCTAATTAGCCAGTAGAATTCATGGATCCTAAAGTACATTCCCCAAATTTTCTCCCTATTGAGGTCCCTAATAAAAACTGACAGAACAATACACCTAACCATGGGACACAAGGGTCTTTTCTCACCCCACTCATATATAGCAATGTTATCATCGCATTTTCCACACTCATCTGCCAGGGGACAGTTGACGAGTCTGGAGACGTTTTGGTTTGAACAACCAGGGAAGGGAATGCTGCTGGCATCTAACGGGGAGAGACTTGAGATGCTATTAAATACCCCACAGTGCACAGGACAGCTCCCTAAACAAACACCTACCTTACCCAAGATGCCAACAGTGCCAAGCTTCAAAAATCCTGGTCTAGAGGCAATGAGAGGTGCACATTTCTTCTACAGAGCAAGCTTGCATTAAGACAGCTGGATATGGCATTCCTATTGAAGCATGGT
Source organism: Cervus canadensis (assembly GCF_019320065.1). Lineage (NCBI taxonomy): Eukaryota > Metazoa > Chordata > Mammalia > Artiodactyla > Cervidae > Cervus > Cervus canadensis. The sequence goes on from NC_057410.1 coordinate 6,856,932, forward strand.
GCATGATTTGTAGGACAAGGACAACATATATGTGAGTCCCCTGGTGGCTCAGATGGTCAAGAATTGATTGCGGGAGACCTGGGTTCGATCCCTGGGTCAGGAAGATTACCTGGAGTAGGTAATAGTAGCCCACTCCAGTATTCTTGCCAGGAGAATCCCATGGACAGAGGAGCCTGGTGAGCTACAGTCCCTGGGGTGTGTACAGGGTACATGCACATGTATGTAACGTGAACATACAAAGCATGGTAGATCATACCAGGTAAGTGTATGTATATATTTAGAATCAGAAGCAGGCATTGCATTTGAAGCAATAACGTAAACCTAGAGTGGCTGGCCACTCAACCAACAGTCTCATGTACACTACTAGGATCTGCCATAAACTTCTGGCCTTGTCTGGACGTCCATGCTGATACTCAGAACTTGTTCAGTGATATTTAGCAGCAGTCTTCTTGGCAGTTTAGAACAACCAATTTATTTTTGTTTTGCAATAACAAAATACACTTAGAATTCCATAAAAACTTATTTTTTTACAGAAATTTATGTAGTAAAATTAATTTTGAAGATTGAAATCTCTCTTTAGCCCTTGACCCTCTTCTTTTCCTTTTGAGAAAATTTCTCATAACAAAGTTACCTTTCTTAAAATCAGAATTATCACATAATAGTGGAATAGATGTTTGTATCCTGGTGCAATATGGTAAAATAATTTTGTGTTGTACTGAGAAATATGCTTTGAATGTACAACTCAAGTTAAGCCAGCAAGAAAAAGTTCATGTTGGAGTAAACTGTCTCCCCTACATAACCTTTGAAAATACTTTCTAAGTCTAAAAAGCCTCAATAGAATATTTTAAGATGATTTACTTTAAAAAGGCTAAGCTTTAAGATGATAATCTGAACACTCTTCATAGGAAATCACAGAAAAATGTCCACTTCTCATTCAGGTTAAATGAGTGTTCTTTCAGCAGAGGAGAACATCCAGCTGATGGGCCAAGTCTTATGGATGCTCATTCTTCCTTTTGTTCATTTCCTCCAATTAAGATTGCCAGTCACCAGGGAGAGCCTCTGAAGAAGACCCTCTGACAAGGTGACCGTGTCTCCATTTATTTAGGAGCCTGACAAGGGTCTGGTTCCCAGCCTCTCACAAGGACTTCGCCCAACCTAATTTACTCCCCGGAATAACTCTTCTGCCGACCCAGCTGGTCTCCAACCACCCCACAGACTACCAGCCTGAAACCCATTGATTCATGTGGCTCCTCCCCCTCATCCCTCCCACTTACAAAGCCCTCTCCTCCTCTGTGGCTCTAGTCAAATCCCACACACCCTTTAGGGTTCTGTAGGGTTCAAATTAACCTCCCTCCTCCCAAACCTTCCCACGTGAATCTCACCCTCCTTTGAATTCCCATGTACAGCCTATGCAGCCCTCTGGATCCCTTTCTCTGGAGCTTCATTATTTCTTTCCTCTCTGGTTATTAAAGACCTCACTTCTAACAGGTGTATCTCTCTGATGATGAAGTGAAAGTTGCTCAGTTGTGTCTGAGTCCTTGCGACCCCTTGGACTATACAGTCCATGGAATTCTCCAGGCCAAAATACTGGAGTGGGTAGCCTTTCCCTCCTCCAGGGGATCGTCCCAACCCAGAGAAAAAGCATATTTTTAGACTCCCTATAAATGACAGCAGAAAACCCAAGAACCCTGGTTCTTGACTAGGAGTAACTGTCTCACATATAAGGAATGGAAGAGTGCTGGACTAGGGTAGTTGCAATAACTACTGGGCCCCTAAATTTCCTACTCAGCCCAAGAACTTTTTTTTCATTAAGTATTTAAATAGGCCAAAGTCTGTGGTGAATTCCCATCCAAGCTGCCTAGTTATCATATCAGATGGGAGGAAGGGGTGAAATATGGACCCACTTAGAGGAAAAGTCACAAGAGACCAGAGTAAAGCCTTTTCTCTAATTTCCTCTTGCTTCCCTTGACCTCAGCAGGGCTCCATGACCCTTTCCTTCTGATTTTCTCCTATTCCCCTGGGATGTAAACCGTCTGCCTCTGCCCGCCAGCACCCTGGTTTGTAGCAGTGACTTTGGTATTTCCTGACATGTGCACTTAACACCTCTGATTTCTTAAAATGTGTCCATAAATTCCTTGATAACCCCTCTCTCTGCAAAGCGGGAGCCTAATTCCCTCCCTCCAGAGTGTGAGCAAGACTTAACGTCTTTCTTTTAAACTAGAGATGGTGGAAATAATTGCATATGAGTTGATAATAAAAGGCATCAAAGCTAACTCCTTGCTCTTTCTTTTGGATCATTTTGGGGAAGTCACCTGCCATGTATTGAGGACATGTAGCAAAGAGTTGAAGAGTCCTGCTAAAAATGTGCACTAATGTGCCAGCCATGCGACTGAGTATCTTAGAAATGGATCCCGGCCTACAAAGCTCTCAAATAACTTAGCTTTGTGTGCTCAGCCCCTTGGTCGTGTCCAGCTCTTTGAGACCCCACAGACTGTAGCCTGCCAGGCTCCTCTGTCCATGGGATTTCCAGGCAAGAATACTGGAGTGGGTTGCCATCTCCTACACCAGGGGATCTTCCCCACCTAGGGATCAAATCCATGTTTCTTGCGTCTCCTGCATTGGCAGGCATATTCTTTACCACTGCGCCACCTGGGAGATCACCTAATATCTACATGACAATCTCAGCAGGACCACACGTATCACTTGCTCCCAGATTTGGTGACCCACAGGAACTGTGTGAGATAATATTTGTTTTAAGCCACTAAGATTGGTGTAACTTGTTGCCCACGATAAATAACACGGCACTCTTCTTTCTCTGTTCTGCCCCTTAGAACTGAATCTGAGACTCTCACCCTTAAGGGCCAGTCTTAACCAGTATTTCCCTGTTCTGCTTCCCCAGTTTCCCGCCTCCCACTTCAGGCTTGCACAGACAGGGGGCATTCCATAAATGTTTATTCAAGAAATACCTCCAGTTCCAGCCTTGCCTGAGGCTCATTCACAACCAAAAAAAATGCACCAAAAAGCTGAGTTGATCCTCAAATGCTCACAGAACTTAAGGAAGAACAAGGTAATTTGTAATCCGCCTCCTGATTACAAAGGGTTTATTATTAATATAGGCTCTGGATTTGGAGCATTAAATTTGGCTCAGACTTTTAATCTGTCCGTACTAATTTAATGCTAAGTCCCAGCTCTCAGGCCTTTATCCTCCACAGGGCTCACAGCAGATAGTCAAGTCGTTTATTATACATTATGAGTGCTGAAAAATCTACTTTACACCAGATCAAGGGCCCTTCAAACCTTTTATCCTTAAACTTTCCCCTCTGCTTGCTCCTGAGTGTCCCTTCCTGCCTCTTCCGGCAGACCCACATTAGTGCTAAATATAACTCCCGGAAATGAAACATTCTGTGACATGATCACAGCTGATACAATTACTTTAAACCAGCTTCCCCTTCTGGAGAAGTCTTCCAAGTACATTTATCTCGCAGGGAAAGCACACATTTTCTCGGACTTTGCCTGGGATGTCCAAAGGGCAGCGTCACAAGCGAAAGCAAGCGAGCTGCCTCTCCCGGGGCTCCAACAAGCTGGTCTAACGTGACCATGTAACACTTCAGGCTCATTCCCGGGGGACTGGTTCTGTTTTCTTCAGGCCATAATGTTTTTTATTTTTAAGTTCAATTTTATTTTTTAGAATATTATTTATTTTTGACTGCATGGGTCTTTAGTTGAGGTACACAGCACCTTTCGTGTCAAGGCTTGGATTTCTCCCTAGTTGTGCGTGTGGTCAGTTGTGTGTGTGCTCAGTAGTTGCAGAGCAAGGACTTCATAGCACTGCAGCATGTGGGTCTTAGTTCCCCGACCAGGGATTGAATCTGCATCTGCTGAGTTGGAAGGTGGATTCTTAACCACTGGGTCACCAGCGAAGTCCCCTGCCATAATGGTTTCAGCTTCTCAGCACTTCTATAGGACAGTGGGGCTCCAACAAGGTCAGGAGCAGCTTGGGCAACCAAGAGTGCCAAGTGCATGATCACCCCTTAAACGCGACCTAATCCTGCAGGGCTGCAGTATTGTGCCAAGGGCCTGGAAGTTGAGTGCCTTTTTTTGTTTTTAAACCAAGAATAGCTAGCTCAAGGTCAATCAAATATCTTGAAAACCAGGTATATGAGACCCTGGGTCTCTCTGCTCAATTCATGTTCCCTTAACAGAACTAGAAATCAACACATTCGTGATTTATTCCCTTTGAGGACCATGTAACACTGACCTTGCAGAACACGTGGGTCCTGAGCTGGTGCCCATTTCCTGCCACCGCCTCCAGCGAGGCTCTTCCTGCTTCATTGGCTACCTGCCTTCTCATTGCCCTGGTAGTGAAGGGAAACCCAGGCTCACACCTGCCCCAAATAAAAAATGCACAGCTGACTTTTAAAAACTAATATGATGTCCACTCAACACCAACTTAGTGACTGTTGTCCAACGTTGATTGTTTCTGGAGTGACTAATCTCAGCAGATAATGAGCTTGAAATTTAACTTTTCAACACGATTTGCACTTCCATTAAAAAAATTCTCATAGGGCTTCCCTGGTGATACAGTAGATAGGAATCTGCCAATGCAGATTGGCAGATCTGCCTGCCAATGTAGGGGACACGGGTTTGATCCCTGGTCCAGGAAGATTCCCACATGCTGCAGGGCAACTAAGCCCATGAGCCAAAATTACTGGGCCTGCGCTCTAGAGTCCACACACCACAACTACGGAAGCCCACGTGCCCTAGAACTTTTGCTCCACAACAAGAGAAGCCACCACAGTGAGAAGCCACGCACTGCAACTAGAGAGAGCCCTGGGGCAGCAAGGAAGACCCAGCGCAACCAAAAATAAATATATGTATTTTTTAGAAAAAGCCAAAAATTTGACCATACACAGTGCAAATATCACCAGGTAAAGATGCAATACTGGAGCCACAGGAAGGGTAAGTGGGGAAAAGGATGGCTCTGGAGAAGATACAAAATAACCGCAGCAGCCGCTTCCATTTGCGTGAGCACCCCCACTGGGCAAATGCTGCACTTGCTGTTCAGAGTGCTTTTTGCACATTTTCTCATCAATGTACAGCCCTCAATGACCAATGAGTTCCTGAGGATACTCCATTTCTCATGTACAGAGCCAAGGCTCCCTGAGCCCGTAAAACTGGCCTAGGAGCCCAGAGGGGAAAACAGCAAGGCCTGGATCAAAGCCAGAGGTGAAAACCACCCCGCCCCAGTCTGAACTTCTTTGTATCTTACCCACCTGCTACAGTTGCAAGGTTCGCACATTACACAGAACAGTGTGTGTTCCAGGCTACACCTGGAAGCACACCAATTTTATCCACACCTCCGCCACCACATCATATTTGGCTGTAGATACCAAGAACAAGGGCATAAGGCATGGTGAGATGAAAATAACCATCTTCCTAGTGTCTCCCTATACCTTTGTTTTCACACTATTTATATCCTACTTCCTATTTTTAGTATGGTGTAAATAATGCTTTGTCGGTGTTACTAAAGTCATGCTTTTAAAATACTTTACTTTCAACGGAGGTAATAAGACCTTTATTTGGAGATTCATACCAAAATTTGTTCTCAATGCTTAACACATAGTAACTCATTTAATCCTCCTAACTCAAAAGGACATGTAATGTCCCCGGTCCCATTTCGTGCATGTGCAGACTGAGGCAAGACGTGCTGCAGGGGCTGTGACTCCAAGGTCTACACCACACTCCTCTCTGCGGCAGTTTAGACAGACTCTCAATGTCCATCCTTGCCGCCCTCCAAAACAACCAACATGTGAAAAACCTCCCTGAGAATATTCTAACTTAAAACAGAAATATGAGGACTCCCCTGGTGGTCCAGTGGTTAAGAATTCGTCTGCCAACGCAGGGGAGAGCCGTTCAACCCCTGGGCTGGGAATTTGGCCGCAGAGCAAGTAAGGCCGAGCGCCGTGACCACTGAAACCGGCGCGCCTACAGCCGTGCTCCGCGGGACAGAAGCCATTGGAATGGGAAGCCTGCGCAGCATGCGAGACGGCGGCCCCTGCTCGCTGCAACTGCAGAGAAGCCTGTGCATGGCAACGAAGACCCAGGGCAGAGCAGCCATAAATAGATAAATAGGAAAGTGACACGGTCTCCTGCTTTAAATCCTTCCATCGACCTCTCAGTGTGAAAGTCGCTCAGTCGTGTCCGACTCTTTGCGACCCCATGGAATATACAGTCCGTGGAATTCTCCAGGCCAGAATACTGGAGTGGGTAGGCTTTCCCTTCTCCAGGGGATCTTCCCAACCCAGGGATCGAACCGGGGTCTCCTGCATTGCAGGCAGATTCTTTACCAACTGAGCTATTAGGGAAGCCCACCTCTCAGTGAACTTTCTATTTTATCATAAGTCCTTCCACCTGGCCTAAACTCCTGAATGCGCCTACCCCCGTCTCCCCCACTGGCTCCAAGAGTGTCCCCTTTGACTCTAGTCTCTGGTCTTTTCTTCAGTTCTTCAAACATACCAAGGTTTATTTACTTTTTTTTTTTTTAACTTCAAGCCTTTAAACAGTCCACACCATTTGTGCAGACTCCTGGACCTCTCTTGCCCTGACTCTTCTCCAGGATGACTTCTGCCCCATCTTCACGAGTCGCCTTACACTGCCTCAGAGTGAGAGACCTTCCCAACCCTTCACAGAGAGATAGGACAATGATGGATGCCCTGAACACCCAGCACGTTGTGTGGGCTCAGGGAACATGTGCTCATTAAGTATTTGAGGGGTTACTTTATCCTAGAGACTATAAAAGCATTGAGAACGCTAGGGGGAAAACAAACAAAACAAGAACCCGTGATGACTACATACTGCTGAGAGATAAATGCTATCACAAAAACACGGGCAGGTCCTGAGAAGGGGAGACAGAAAGGGAACAAAACCAAGATGAGAGATGCCTTCAGTCAGGAGCACTTCCAGAGACGCAGCCGATCTTGAACTCTGTTCTGTAGAATCCTGGACTCATGAAAGGGAAGGAGCCAAGGTCAGGCAGGCCACCTAGGATTTGGCCTAGGATTTGGAGGTGCCCTGGAAGGATCTTCAGCAGATTCATGGCAGATAATGTGGATGAGAGATGAAGCAGGTTGCAGATGGACAGGCCAATGAAAAGGTCATTTCAGTTTTTCAGGAGAGCTGGGCGGTGAGCCTATAGCCATAGAACCAGCCCCAAACTGGCCCCATCCTGTTACTAACGAGATACTGACTTGTTTTCCAGAGACAACAGAACAAAACCGCAAGCTATGCAGCCAGAACATGCATAGAGGAGAGGATTTTGACCTCAAAGGACACCTGGAATCAAAGTTTCTCCACCCAAGAGCAAAGGACTGGAATTTGACCAGAGCCTGACCCCTGAAACCACTTCAGAAGCAAGGAGTCTGCTGTCCAGGAAGATCTGGTGCTGAAGATCCTTGACCACACCTTACCGTAAAGGGCCAAGTTCCAGAGCCCGTCCATGGGAACTCCATCCTCCCTGCATTTCTGTCGACCAACCCTCCGCCCCCCTCTCCTAAAAGCTTGAGCAAACCCCAGATCAGGGAGGTAGATTTTGAAATCAAGCCCCTCAGAACCAAGTCCTCTTGCTGAGTTTATGATTAACTTCTCTGTTCAAAACTTTACTCTCTTTCTCGTCTTGTGGGGATTGAAACCAAGAAGGGTCCTGCAGGGACTTCCGTGTATAAAAGGCCCTCTATGTCCCCTGTTTCTTGTTTGCAGTAAAAGGCTTTAGTCTTCCAGGCCTTCCCTGAGTTCCGAAGGGCAGACTCAAGCAGGTACTAATTAGGAAAGTGAGGGAACGCAGAAACAACACAAGGCAGTCAAGACACGATTGTTCAGCTGTAACACAGAGTCCTGGTTTCCTCTCTAACTATCTAACACATATCACTGAGCTTCCTACAGACACTAAGACCTCATCCAGGTGGAGGGTGGCCACAAGTGGGTAAGCTACAGACTGACTGGAAGCAGAAGGTTGATGATTAAGACTCCCAAAACACTGTCCTGTTACCTCACCAGTGACCAATCAGAAGTCATGCATCCTGCAACCACCACCCCAAATGTTGTTTTTAAAAGCCCTTCTCTTCCCAGGGAGTCTGAGCCTTTTCAGCATGAGTTACAGGATTCCCCTTGCGTGGCACCTGCAATAAATGCTACATTTTCCTTCACCACAAACCACTGTCAGTAAATTGGCTTTGCAGCATGGTGGGCGAGCAGACCCAAGTTCAGTAACAATTTGAGAGCCTTGCCTTCCGTCTCCTTGCCAGCTGACATCATGAAAAAGCTTTTTCTTCTCTCAAAAGCCAGTGCCATAATATTAAGTCCTCTGAGCACTGAGGAGTAAGCCTTTTGCTCAGTAATAAGCCTAAAGCAAGGTGGTGACAGTAGGAATGGGAAAAGGATGGACTTGAATCTGCGGAGGAAGAATCTGTAAGACACACTAACAGATTAGATGTGCTGAGTGGGTGAGAAGATTTCCAGGTCCCCGGCTCTGGCAACTGGACAGCATGACTCTGTCAGTGTTAGGGGTAGAAAATGGGAGGATGACATGGTGCCTCCTAGGCAGGGGACCACTCAGAAGGTTAAGATCAGTGCTAGATTCCTAAAGGACATAAGGGCAAAAAATTCAAATACACATTCCTACAAATGAGTATACAAATAGCCAATAAGTACATGGAAAAGTGCTCAACATTTAATCATTCGGGAAATGCAAATCAAACTCACAATGAGATACCACTTCATATCAACTACTATGACTATAAACAAAAAGAAAAGTCACAAGTACTGGCAAGAATGGGGAGAAACTAGAACCATCATACACTGATGGTGGGAATGTGAAATGGTTCAGTCAGTTTGGAAAATAGTTTTGTGGTTCCTGAAAAAGTTAACAGTTACTGTTAGACCCAGCAATTCTATCCCTAAGTATGTATCAGAGAGTTGAGATATATGTTCAGCAAAAAGTTGAATACAAATGTTTGCAACAGAATTATTCATAATAGCTCCAAAATAGAAACAACCCAAATGTCTATCAGTTGATGAATGGATAAACAAAATGTGGTATATCCATACCACGGAATATTGTGCTCACTTGCTAAGTTGTGTCCAATTGTTTGGGGGGGGTGGGCATGGGCTGTAGCCTGCCAGACTTCTCTGTACATGGGATTTCCCAGGCAAGAATACTGGAGTGGGCTGCCATTTACTTCTCCAAGGGGTCTTCCTGACTCAGGTATTGAACTCATATCTCCTGCATTGGCAGGCAGGCTCTTTACCACTGAGCCACCAGGGAACCACAGAATATTACTCAGCCATAAAGAGGAAGAAGTGATATATACTATATCATGAATGAACCTTAAAGCATTAATGCTGAATGATGTCCGACACAAAAGACCGTATATTGTATGATGCCAGAAATGTCCAGAATAGTCATATCCATAGAAACAGGCAACTACATAGATTAGTGGTTGCCAGGGGGCTGGGGTCACAGAGTTGGACACGACTAAGCGACTTCCCTTTCACTTTTCACTTTCATGCATTGGAGAAGGAAATGGCAACCCACTCCAGTGTTCTTCCCTGGAGAATCCCAGGGACGGGGGAGCCTGGCGGGCTGCCGTCTATGGGGTCGCAGAGAGTCGGACACGACTGAAGCAACTTAGCAGCAGCAGCAGCAGGGGGCTAGGGAATGGAGAATGAGGAATCATGCTAATAGAATGGGGTTTCTTTTGAATTAAACAATTTCTTTTGAATTAAACAATTGTAATGGTTGCACAACCTTACGAATATACTGAAAACCAAGGAATTGTACATTTTAAAGGGATAAATTGTATGGTATGTGCATTTATGGCAATTTAACAACAGAAAAAACAAAAGAACTTAAGGATGATACAATCAGGGCAGGTTTGTGGCATCTATGAGGTATCTATTACACTTACTGTGAGGCAGAGAACTTAATAATGATTTCCAGAATTTGCAAAATCATGCTATAAGCTCTTACTAAGCTTTTAAAACTTAGATCTATGGAAATAAATGCAGCATTTAGTTTCTTGCCAAATGCTTCTCCATAGACTTACATGCAGCTTTTGCAATCTCATTAGAATTTCTGAGATGAAGTATAAACATGTTAATTGGAAGAACACAACTTCAAAATTTTCTGCTCCAGAGTAAAAACTCACGCACCTAGAGAAGCCATTTAAATTCATAATAAGGGACAAAAGCATTACAATGTCAAAAACAAAATTAGGGCATGATACCATCAATATAGGGGTTCTGAGAGAAGTAAAAAACACCCATGGTTCTATAATTCAAAGGATACATGCACCCCAGTGTTCATTGTAGCACTATTTACAATAGTTAGGACACGGAATCAACCTAATGTTCATCAACAGAGGAGTGGATAAAGATGTAGTGTGTGTATGTACACACACACACACACACAGACACACACACACACACACACACACAGAGGAATATTACTCAGCCATAAAAAAGAACGAAATAATAACATTTACAGCAATACATATGGACCTACAGATCGCCAAACTCAATGAAGTCAGAGAGAAAGACAAACATATGATATTACTTATATGCGGAATCTAAAAAAAAGGTACAAATGAACTTATCTGCAAAACAGACAGAGAGTTCAGATGTAAAAAACAAATTTATGCCCAACCCGGGGTAAGGCGAGGGAGGGATAAACTGGAGAGCTGGACCTGACATATACACACCACTAAAGATAAAACAGGGAACTAGTAAGAACCTACTTACAGTGCAGGGAACTCTACTCAGCTCTCTGTAACGACCTATAAATGGGGAAGGAATCTACGAGAGAGTGGGTATAGGTGTACATAGAACTGATTCACTTTGCTGTATACCTCAGACTAACACAACCTTGTAAATCAACTATACTCCAATAAAATCAATTAAAAAAAGAAAAAGATGTGTCCATGGTTCTAGAACAGGCATTACAGACTTCTCTTAACTCCGGGTCTCTCTAAGATACACCACCAGCCAGAGGGCCAATAGGATGGGGCACCTTCTGGATTCTCAGATCTGATATGAATATTTTAATTCTGCTGAAATCAAGATAAATTTTACATATGACATAGATTGAATGTGGTGGTTATCTTTGAACGTTAAAACACTATCATTAAATTTTTGGTTCAGTTCAAAATCAATTGAAGGTCCGTATAGTCAAGGCTATGTATGGTCTTCCCAGTGGACACATACAGTTGTGAGAGCCGGACTGTAGAGAAGGCAGAATGCCAAAGAATTGATGCCTTCGAACCATGGTGCTGGAGAAGACTCCCAAAAGTCCCTTGGACAGCGAGGAGATCAAACCGGTCAATCTTAAGGGAAATCAACCCTGAATAGTCACTGGAAGGACTGACGTTGAAGCTCCCGTATTTTGGTCATCTGATGTGAACAGATGACTCTTTGGGAAAGTCCCTGGTGCTGGGAAAGACTGAAGGCAGAAGGAGAAGAGGGCATCAGAGGATGAGATGGCTGGACGGCATCACTGATGCAATGAACATGAATTTGGGCAAACTGTGGGAGACGGTGAGGGACAGGGAGGCCTGGTGTGCTGCAGACCATGGGGTCACAAGGAGTCGGGACACGACTGGCTGACTGAACAACAACACACACAGATTGATTGTGATGGTTATCTTTGATGTTAAAACACTATCATTAAATTTTTGGTACAGTTTGAAATCAATTGATGTCAATAGGTTAGGGTAGTCTACTCAAACAACGTTAGCTGGAGGCTAACATCTCCCAGTTCAATCTATCAGATATTTTATGTCCTATATGCATGACTTCTCTGGCTGAAAAAATATTAATTACATTTGCATCCATCTTAGCAGTCACCGTGCAAAAACAGTGAGAGTTGCCCTCTCACTAGCAAATGTTGATCAGATCAAAATGTATGGAAATTCTCCTCCCAAAGGGGTCTACAAATCTGTACGTAGTTACTGCATTCCTGAGCGCCCTGACAGCAAATGAAACTATTCCAGGAAAATGTATTACCAAGAAATCTACGTATAAAGTATTCCCAAAGGGGGTGCTTTAAGGCAATTATTGAATGAATTCTTCTACAATTTCGAATTTAAACACTACTTTCTGCATATAATACCTAACACATCTCCAAAGCATGTTTACATACATTATTCCATTCAATCTTTCCTGATAACAACCTTCCTGGAAATAAAAACAGTAATACTTTTCTTGCCAATCTATTTTACAGTAAGGAAAGAAATAGAGGTTAAGTCTGTTTCTAAGGTTTGAGGCCTGGTCAGTGGCAGGGTTAGGACTCTATCTCAAGACATCTCTCTCTGAGTTGAGTGTCTTTTCATCATGGCATGAGGCCTCTAAGTGGAAAGGTAAATTGGTAAGACTAAGCATTACTACCCTTCTTATACGCAGCTTGTGTTCTACAAAGACATCTTTAGCACAGGCTCCTGGCTGGATGGGCCCAGGCAGTTCCGTTCATTAAACATGAACATGCATGCCTCCTGTGCCTGGTGTCTGCTCTGCCTCCAAGTTTTCACACAGGCCCAGTTCCAAGTCCTTCCATTCCCTGAATCCTCTGTTAAGTCACTGGCAAGCAATGACAAAGGAGAGAAAGGTACTTTACCATGCTGTTCCCCAAAAGGTTCACCTACAAAATGAGTCATCTGATCTTTACAACATCTCCCCAAGGTAGGTAGGTCAAGATCATTATCTCTAACTTAAACAAAAGACAGCTGGAGCATAAGGAGGTCAAGAGATGAGACGGAACTGCTAAATGGCAGACCGGGGTTTAGAATCCACATCTCTTTATTGCAATGCACAGCATTTTCCATTCTGCCACATTTGGTGGGATGACATAGCACTAATTCATGTGTCTAGAGATTCATTCAGCGAACATTTAAGGGCACATACGCATCAGGATGTGGAGAAAGTTGCGGGGAGCTGGAGCACAGGACAAAACAAACACGGTCTCTAGCCCCATTAACGTGGCAGTCTGTGAGGACACAGATTAAAGGACATAGTGACAAACTGTGATATTGGCTCCGAAGGAAAATAATCAAGAGCTACGAGCAAAGGGAACAAGGCGTCCACATTTAGATGAGAATGGTAGAGAAAACTTCTTTGAGGAAGTTACATTTAAGCTGAGACATGCAGTCAGTCAGGTGAGGGGGGAGGGAGAAGAGTGGTTCTCGCAAAGGGAAGCAGGCAGAGGGAAAGAGGTGCAAAGGCCCTGAAGCAGAAAATGCCTCGGAAAAGAGGGCCTTGTGCTAGGAGACAGAGCTGAAGAGATATTTCAGAGACAGAGGAACACATAGCCTCAGTGTAGACTGCAAAAAAATTTGGGTTTTATCCAAATCTAGGAGGCACTCACTAAAGCATTTTCATGCTGTGGTCTGACTTGCATTTTTAGAAGATCACTTTGACTGCTGTCCAGCCTAGGCAATGAACTGGAGGGAGACAAGAATGATAGTGAGGTGAGACGTCTCCGGTGGTCCAGTGGTTAAGAATTCACCTTCCACAACAGGGGACGTGGGTTAGATCCCTGGTTGGGAAACTAAGATCCCACACGCCATGTGGCCACTGAGCTGGTGCTACGACCGGACAGCCTGCACACCACAACCACGCTGAACCCATGCTCTGGGGCCTGTGCCGCAATGAAGGATCCCGCGTGCTGCAACAGAAAGAATCATGGTGAGGACACCATTTAGATCATGGCAAGATGGTGGCTGGTACAGGGTAGTGACCATGTGGACAGAGAGGAGTGACTGTGAAAAGATAAAGACGTTTGATTAGGCAAATCCAAAGGACCAGGCAAGTGGATGTCTGAAAGTCTAAGCATGCACCTTCAACATCTTAACCTCAAGTAAATATTAAAAGCAAGGCACGAATCTGAAGTGAAGAGACAGTCAAGTTCTCTAGCTGGTTGTGGCAGCTGGCTACCTTTCATATATAAGTTAGCTGTCTCCATATCACTTTGAGCCAAATATAGAAGGCACTCCCCCAAATGCTGCTACAACAGACTTTCTAAGCTGTTACCAAGACTTGGGGCCTGAGAAACTGGGACACAGCTGACACCAAATTGCTGAGAACCATTTCCCAAGGTCAGAGATTATTCCCTATTTAGGAAAGTCTAAGACCAAATTGAAAAACATTCTCATTCCACAAAGGCAAGCTTTCAAATGTCTTTTTCTTTCAAAGAAAATTCAGATGACATTATCTTAAGAACAGCATGAACACATTTATATAGCTTCCGTGCTTTATGTTAATTTAAGAATGAAAAATAAACCATCTTGCCATTTTCAGTTCCAATACTGAATTGTGTAACACTTGAACACTCACCCTGGGATTTCTATACCCCCAGAACTGAGGGATGGAAAGAACATGTAGGAAGGAGCATGGGGAGAACCACAAAAACTCACAGCCACGTCACGGCTGTTCTCACATCTGTCTTCTGCAAAAAGGCAAGGATTTTTTTTGCCACAGCTGAGCTCCCACAGACACTGCCCTCAGGACTGGGATGGCCATTCGCACCCAAGCATTGGTGAGACCCTCTTTAATACATACACAGATTCAAGCCTGGATGGTATCTTACTGTTTCCTGAGGCACAATTTTGGGTGAGAGGGAAAGCTTGGTTGGAAGTTCTCACTATACAGACAAGGCTTTAGCACATGAGATGCTAAAAGAGAAGCGTGTTCATGAAGTCTGCGTGTGCGCTGAGTCCTGTCCAAGTCTTCGTGACCCCACGGACAGCAGCCCGCCAGGCTCATCTGTCCATGGAATTCTCCAGGCAAGAACACTGGAGTGGGTTGCCATTTCCTACTCCAGAGGGATCTTCGCCACCCAGGGATCAAACCCACATCTCCTGCTTGGCAGGCAGATTCTTTACCACTGAGTCACCTGGGAAGACCCTGAAGTCTAGAAGCTCTGATTAGGCAATCTGCAAACACTCCTAATGAGAAAACAGTGAATGTTGCTATAGAAAACAATAAGGCGGCTCAGATTGTAAGAGCTCACGCTAAAAGTTAGGAAGGCACAGAACCAAAAGCAAATTCTTGAAGGAAAAGCCCTTAGGCTGAATATAGGTGGATGGGACGGGGAATTTCAAAGGCCAGAATGAACTGGGGATTGCAGAAATTTTATAGAAAACAAAATCAGTCTTCAAAGAGTGGGCACTTTTGTTAAAAGACCATGAATATTTTTATACAGCAAATCAAGGAAGGGGCATCTCTGGTGCCTGGAGTTATGGGATTACATTCTTCTGCTTCTTTAAAGAAAACTTTCTTAGATAAAAGTAAACGAACATTAGAAAGGAAGAATGAAAGCCCAAGATGAACAAAACGATTGTCAAGAGTAGTTAAGTGTTGGTAGCTTAGTCATGTTTGACTCTTTGAGACCCCATGGACTGTAGGTCCGCCAGGTTCCTCTGTCCATGGAATTCTCCAGACAAGAATACTGGAGTTGGTAGCCATTGCCTTCTCCAGGGGATCTTCCTAACCCAGGCAAACTCCAAGAGATAGCAAAGGACAGGGAAGTCTGGCGTGCTGGAGTCCATGGGGTTGCAAAGAGTCAGACGCAACTGAGCGACTGAACAAAAACAGAGAGCAATCAGCTGACTCAAAATGAGTTAAGTCACCTGACATGGTTTTATCCTTTATTCCAACAACTTGGAAACTGAGCTGTCTCCACTCTTCGATCAGTTAGAGGAAGAAATCAAGGAGAACTGGGCTTCACTAGACCTCTGAGAAGGCTCCCATGATATTCTTACTGACGAGATGGTAAATTGGGATAGAACAATGTGGAGAATTAATAATAAGCATTTCCAATGCCTGCTGATATGTTCCCAATCCGGGGGACACAGGAAGAGCGCGGATTCATTTTCCACTCAGGCTGATGAATATGATCTTTGACTTGACTAGTAACTCCGCAGGCAAGGTGACCACATGTGTGGTTGGGAGAAGGCAGGGTGAGAGTGAATTTCCTGTCCCACTGAATCAGAATTCTATCATCTTTGAAGCTGGAGAAATAAAACAGGGATCAATAAGAAGGTCTGAACTTGGGTTGTCAAAAACAGCACAAATACAGGAAAGAGGGCAGAAGCTTAGGAGATACTGGTTGAGGAACCAAGAAACAAAACCGCCTCTACAGGCTTCAGCAGACAAGTAAACTCAACATGCCAGCACCAAAACCTCTGGTGTGGCCTTAGCCTCCACTAACAGAAATATGGCTTAGGATGATGACTGTGGCTATCCATGATCTTGCTTTATTCAAGCCCAATCAGGTCATCTGCTGAACAATGCCGGAAGTGCCTTATGCCACTGCGATAGGCTGAAGATTTGTGTCCCCCCACCCACCCAATTCATATGTGGAAATCCTAACCCCCAAGGCGGTGGTCTACGGAGGTAGGGCCTGTGGGAGGTGATGAACTCATGAGGGAGTTAATTCCCTTGAATGGAGTTAGTGTCCTTGTAAAAGGGATTGCACGAGCTCTCCTGTCCCTCCCTCCATGTGAAGACAGAGTGAAAGCAGGTCATCTGTGAACCAGGCAGTAGGACCTTGTCAGACACCGAATATGCTGGAGTTTTTATCTTAGGCTTCCCAGCCTCATGAACTGGAAGAAATAAATGTTTGATACTCAAGCCACCCAGTCTATGGTGATTTTGTTACAGTGGCCCACGCATAAAACAGCACTCATGAAAGGAGTGAAAGAAAAAAAAACAAAACTCATGTATGGAGACAAGATGGTAAAAAGATTGAAAACTATGTTCCATGAGGACGCTCAACTCAGGAAAGTCAAAATACAAGTAGGCAGGAGAGCGGTCCTGGAATGACGTGTAGGGGTGTATACAGTACCTCCCCCGAATGTCTCCAAAAGGTAGAACTGGCTCCAAGAACAGAATCACCTATCCCTACAGAGGTGTTGCCCCAGTGTCTGAGTTTACCACTGTTTTGAGGGTTCAGTGGAGGCAGGGAGCCATTGAACATTAATAATGTAGAAAGCCTGTTGAGATGGGGACACCCCTAGAAGTCTCTTGCAAAACCAACATTCTGTTACAGAATTTCAGCGACGAGTTCCTAAATTGTGCTCAGTTCCCTGCAGCCACCAGATGTGATGATGTAACTGCCACTTAGCGTCTTCTTTTCAGCACGCACTCACAGGCCATGGCTTTCCTTTCGCACCGGATCAGGTCAGGCTCGAGTCAACCCTTAACGCCAGCCCGAGGAAGAGTTTGACTTCCTTCTGCTCCTGCATACATGTTGTTGCCCAGTTCATTTCTTGCAGTCTCCTATCTCAGAGACGGGCGTATGGCGTTCCCTGACCTAGACTATGTATATTTTGCTCTGATTAGAAATACAGTCTATGCTCAGTCTGAGATAACCATTCTGGTGGGGTATTCTCAGCCAAGTCTTTTTAAATCTTGGCAGTGTCTCCCTCCAGGGATTTAACATACCGTGTGAGCAGCCTGCTATTACAGGCTATTCTTGCGGCTGTTGCGTCCACAGATGCACGGGGCTCCCTGGTTACTGAACACAGACCAGGAGATACTATTAGCACATCCTCAGGCAATCGGGCAGAAAGCACTTCTCGCAGAGAATGGCTGCTCCTCACCGAGGACGCGGCCGATGCTCTCAGCCCTGGCTTCGATCACTGCCTGAGCTACTTCTCAACCTCATTCCTCACTGCCGATCTGTTCTTAGATTTTCTTTTCGTGAACTCTGACATCCTCTCCCTGCCAACCCTGGTCATGCCTGACAGTCTGAAATGCCTTACTTGCCCCTTTCTCCCCACTCTGCTGAGGGGCTGGGTTCACAAGCTATTGCACCCCACCTGCTCCCGTCCTCTCTGCGCATGTGGTCCAGGAGAACTGAGGCTTCTCTCGCAGAGCTCCCTGCTGTCTCGGGCCATAGCTGCCTTGCCAGCCCCTTCAACCACAACTTGGACCAGAGCAAGCTAACAGTAAATACTTATTGCACACACACACAAAATGCTTTCCAACTGCTCATCTCCCCTAGGTGATAAACTCCCTGAGGACAGAAAGCATTTTGTTCCAAGGTACCATATGTATTAATAACAGTAACGAACATCAATTGAGCTTTCCATATGCACGACACTCTGCTAGACACTTTAGAGGGACTGTCTCTGATTTCTCCCAGCTACTTATGAGTTATGATCATTCCCATTTTGAGATAAAGCAATGGAGCCTCGGGGGAGGTTAAGTAATGTGGCCAAGGCCATGCTTCTGGGAGGTGGCCCAGCAGAGGTCCAGTTTCAGACCCCAGACTACGTGAGCATCTCAGAGCACTGTCCGCTCCTGCACCTGTGCGGCCGCCCTGAGGGGCAGGGAAAGAGTCACAGCCCCGCTCACAGACGGAAACCACACAAAACGCATGAGAATGGTTAACAGAGGTCTGCTCTATCAGACATGAAGTTCCGGTCGAGACCATTCATTGATGACTATTGTCTTGTCTTTGCAGGGAAGCTAGCTCAGGTATCTCAGATAAAGAACAAGGAAGGGAAAGAGTAAGTCTGCTACTTTCCATTTTAATGTCTAAAACTATATTTCAGTACCTATTTCCTTTTCAAAACAATCATCTCTACTGAAAGGCGAAAAATGTTCCTGAGCCCCGTCAGGGTGTCACATAGAGTTGAGGTGGAAAAAGACAGTGTTCTCAGGGCCCTGTTGGAGGGGAAACCTCAAAAGGAAACAATAGACCCTGGTTTGAGTGCGTGTTATGGCACAGCTGGTTTCAATTTGATGCTTATTTTGCTTATTTTAGCATCTACTGAAGACTGAAGTAGCTTTAACACTTGATGCTGTGGGTTTTAAACTGTTTTGAGGAACCCAAGTATTCCTAAGGAAGGTCTCAGGGGGCTGGTGGCTGGTGGGTGGAGGACAGAGCCTGAAGAAAAGATTTGTTTTGAAGTCATGGTTCTGCTGCTTGAAACAAAACAAAAAAATTTAGAACCATTACTTGAAAGGTATCTGACAAGAATAGATTCTCTCACACGTCACCTGTGGTGGATGGCACGTGGGTTCTCTTGGCAGCGAATCTTTCATACACAGGTTTATTTCATTACCCAGGCTTGATCTTGTCCACTGGAACCGGGGTCTTGCCCTCCTGGAGTGGGGCACAGAGGGAAAAATGGACTGTTCCAATGAGCTACCACTTAGAGGAAGTGTTTTACTGTTTTCTTTCCCTGTCCTACTCAGAAGGCTGTGGGGCTCTTCTCTTCCTTCACCTAAAATATTGCGGATATAAATGGTATGATTAAAACAGGGATTCAGCCCTGGCTGCATGCTAGAATATTCCACGGCACTTAAAATTAGCATTGTGAGCCAGGCTCCTCTGCAGACCAGTTAAACTGGAAACTCTGGGGAGGGTGTTCCCTTTAGGGCACTGTGGTAGAATGCTTCAGGTGACCCTGACGGGCAGCCAGGGAGGACAGTCTGGATTAGATATCTATTCTTAATTATCTCTGCTGGAGGCAAATGTCCACAGGTCTGTACAACTTCTATTACTGAAACACTTTACTTTTTGAAACCTACCAACTTTAAAACTGGACCTCTGGTATCACCTCACACCTGTTAGAATGGCCATTATTTAAAAATGTACAAACAATAAATGCTGGAGAGGGTGTGGAGAAAAGGGAACCCTCTTACAGTGTTGGTGGGAATGGAGATTGGTGCAGCTACTATGGAAAACAGTATGGAAGCTCCTTAAAAAACCAAAGATAGAACTACCATATCACTCAGCAATCTCACTACTGGGCATATACTCAGAGAAAACCATCATTCCCAGAGACACATGCAACCCACTGTTCATTGCAGCACTATTTATACTAGCCAGGACACAGAAGAAACCTCGACGTCCATCAACAGAGGCTTGGATAAAGAAGGATCTGGTAGTATATACAATGGAATATTACTTAGCCATAAAAAAGAATGAAAACTGGGTCATTTGTTGAGACATGGATGAACCTAGAGACTGCCATATAGAGTGAAATAAGAAAGAGAAAACCAAATACCAAATATTAACACATATATGTGGAATCTAGAAAAACTGGTATAGTTTATCTTATTTGCAAGGCAGAAATAGAGACACAAAGAAGAAATGTATGGACATCAAGGAGGAAGGCGGTGGGTGGGATGAATTGGGAGATTGGAATTGACATATATACACTATTCACAGTAGGTATAAAATATATAACTAGTGAGAATCTACTGTATAGCTCAGGGACTCTACTCAATGCTCTGCAGTGACCTAATGGGGAGGAAATCCAAAGAAGAGGGGATATATATATATATATATATATATATATATATATATATATACACACACATATATATATACACACATATATATATAGCTTATTCACTTTGCTATACAGTAGAAACACAAAAAAAAATTTAAAAATAGATCATTGGAGAATAATGTAAGCATGCTTCTTGACGAGAAAAAATGGTAAAAAATGGAACAATTTTAACACTTACACAAAATTATATATATAATATCCTCTGTGATAGAATTTAGAAGATGTAATTTAGTAGGAAACAGACATCATCCCAGTAGACAGCAGACCAGGTTATGAAACATACTGTAAAGAAGTTAAAAAAAAATTTTTTTTTTGCAAAGATCAGGTTTGACCAGAATTACTAGGGAGGGAGGCAGAGTGTTAGGTTTGCTATTTACTTGGCTAATTCCCAGCTGTCCCAGATATCTTAACTTTCATTATTCATTCTGTGAAGCCTGGGCCCCAGGTTTGGATTCAGGGTTTCTGCTCCCTGCCAGAGCCTAGCGGGCATTTGGGTTGGCAACCTCGGGCTTGGAGGCAGCACAGAAAAGGCATGCTTGGTGCATTTGAGCAACCCACTCTGACTTCCCTGGGGGCTCTTTGTGGTCACAGGTCAACACGCTCAATTCCACTCCCTCCATGTCCTCAGACAGCGGGCTGCTCCTCCACACCGTGCCACTCTGCACACCAACATGATCCTCTCGTCCGCGCTCAGCCCCGCCTTGGAACAATTCTAGCTCAGCTTCTGTTTTGAGTCTACTCCCGCGCTCAGCCCCTTAGGGGCAGACGCCCTCTGCTCCAGGCTCTCCCGCTTGGTTCTCACAGCCAAGGCTGCACTCCGGACCCACCATCGGTGTCCTCACCCCAGACCCCTCATCGGTGTCCTCACCCCAGACCCCTCATCGGTGTCCTCACCCCAGACCCCTCATCGGTGTCCTCACCCCAGACCCCTCTTAGTTCTGGGGCCCAGATTTATGAGCAGCCTGGGTGATGAGCCACAGTATTCAAACCTCAGCAAACCACATCTGAATGCATCAGCTGCTCCCCTCCGCCTCAAATGTCCTCCTCTTGTAACTCTCAGTTCATCTAACTCAGCACCCACACAGTTACCTAATCAGAAAACCGAGAGGAGTCTGTGGTGGCTTTGCGGCGTCCACTGGGTCAGGTTAAACTTTATTCCCCAGAATTCCCTTTCCAGTGTGCTTCTGGTTAACATGGGTTCCAAGCAAGAGTCTCTCTTGAGAGCTGGAGGACTTTGCAGGGAGGCCCCGCCCTCTGGCAGCTTGCACACGGGCACACACTCCCAACTATTCAACACTTATCTTCAAGCTGCTGTGAAGAGAGACTGCAGGTGGGATTAAAGTCCCTAAATCAGTTGATCTTAAGGAAGATTACCCTTGGTGGACTGCCTTAATCAGTAGAAGGCATGGGGAGAGAGGGAAATGGTGGGAGGGAGAAATAGAGAGGGAGGAAGAGAAGAGGGAGGGAGGGAGAAAGAGGGAGGAAAGGAGAGGGAGGAAGAGGAGGGTAAGGAGTGTTAGGGAGAAAGTGTCCGGAGAAGGGGAGAGGGAGGGGGAAAGGGAGGGAGAAGAGGGGAGGGGCGAGGGGATGGGGGAGGAAGGGAAGGAGGGAGGGGGAATACAGAAGAGAGGGAAGAAAAAGAGGGAGGCAGGACAGACTCCACCTGCAAGAAACAAGTTTTGGCTTGAAACTATGGGGTTCCAGTCTGCCGAGCCAGTCCCCCAGTGCAAAGCCAGTTCCTTGTAATAAATCTCTTCCATACACACACAGATGGGTATCTATACCTACCCTTTAGGTGTTTCTGCTTGAACGCTGACATCAACCTTACCTCTTCCTCTAGACTTCCCCAGTGATCCACTGGTTAAGAATCTGCCTTCCAATGCAGGGGATATGGGTTAGATCCCTGGTCAGGGAAATAAGACCCTAACATGCCATGGGGCTACTAAGCTTGAGTGCTGCAATTATGAGCCTCTGCTCCACAACCTGACCCAACACATGCAGACCCAACATGACCGAATAAATAATTTTTAAAAAACCCTCAAAATCCTTACACCTCTTCTTCTGCCTCTACCTCAGCCCAGATCAAGCTGATCCTCCCTCTAAGCAGTTTTAATTCAATGCCCACCTCTCCTCAAACCCTGTCCCAGCCTAGTTCAAGCTGTCACCTCTTGTTTGACATTTAGGCAAACACCACCTAACTGGTCTCCCTGCCTCTGGTTTCTCTCCCCACCAATCCACCCTCTAGGTCAGCTCTGGCTAACAGAAATTTCTCAAATCATAGAACAGTTCTAGACCTGCACTGTCCAACATAGTAGCCATGGATGGCTACTGAGTCCTTGAAATATAGCTAGTGAGATTTTCATTTAAATTTAGAGAGCCACATGTGGCTACTGGCTATTATGTTTAAAAATACAGTAGCTAGGGCTACTGTTCTAAAACACTGCAACCACGATAAATAGACATTTCTGAAACAAAATGAATCAAATATTGGGACATGTTTAAATCTAACAATTAAAATATACATATGCAAATTGAGGAAAGCTATTTATAGCAAAGATCTGTGTCTTGAGACTCTACATTTCATTTACTGCCTACTAGGAACCAGGAGCACTGCTAGATT
The DNA here is from genome assembly GCF_019320065.1 of Cervus canadensis. Lineage (NCBI taxonomy): Eukaryota > Metazoa > Chordata > Mammalia > Artiodactyla > Cervidae > Cervus > Cervus canadensis. The sequence goes on from NC_057410.1 coordinate 6,879,903, forward strand.
TTGGAGTAAACCGGACAGTCCTAGTCCCTTCCACTTTAGCAGGGCTTTACATCTCCAAGTGATGGTGCATTGTCAGTCCTGTGTGGTGTGAGGGCTGTAACGTAACGGGCCAGAGCTGGGGGGCAGAGGCCAGGGCTCTGTCCCAGGGCACTGCGGGGTACGATGGGAGATAACTTGCCCCAAACATGGGACAAGTATTTCTTGCTCAGAGTTTTCTATGCTGATATTTTTACAATATTAAAAAAAAAATGCTTGATTTTTAGATATCACTTGTGTTTTAAAAGTTCAGAAATACTTGCAAAAGACATATCTGATAACTGTAATCCAATGTATACAAAGAAGCCTGAGAGGTCAATAATAAGAAAACAGACCATCTGATTAAAAAGGAGGCTGAACACGACTTAAAATAGCCAGGACATGGAAGCAACCGAGATGTCCACAGACAGATGAATGGATAAAGAAGTTGTGCTCCATATAGACAATGGAATATTACTCAGACATAAAAAGGAATGAATTTGAGTCAGTTCTAGTGAGGTGGATGAGCCTAGAGCCTGTTACACAGAGTGAAGTCAGAAAGAGAAAAACAAATATTGTATATTAATGCATATATATGGAACCTAGAAAAACTGGTACTGATAAACCTACCTGCAGGGCAGGAACAGAGAACAGACTTGTGGACACAGAGGGGGAAGGGGAGGGTGAGAGGGATTGAGAGTGTAGCGCTGAGACACATTCAGTTCAGTCGCTCAGGCGTGTCCGACTCTCTGCGACCCCATGGACTGCAGCACACCAGGCCTCCCTGTCCATCGCCAACTCCTGGAGTTTACTCAAACTCATGTTCATTGAGTCGGTGATGCCATCCAGCCATCTCATCCTCTGTCGTCCCCTTCTCCTCCTGCCTTCAATCTTTCCCAGTATCAGGGTCTTTTCAAATGAGTCAGCTCTTCGCTTGAGGTGGCCAAAGTATTGGAGTTTCAGCTTCAACATCAGTCCTTCCAATGAACACCCAGGACTGAGCTCCTTTAGGATGGACTGGTTGGATCTCCTTGCTGTCCAAGGGGCTCTCAAGAGTCTTCTCCAACACCACAGTTCAAAAGCATCAATTCTTTGGTGCTCAGCTTTCTTTAAAGACCAACTCTCACATCCATACATGACCACTGGGAAAACCATAGCTTTGACCAGACCGACCTTTGTTGGCAAAGTAATGTCTCTGCTTTTTAATATGCTGTCTAGGTTGGTCATAACTTTTCTTCTAAGGAGCAAGCATCTTTTAATTTCATGGCTACAGTCACCATCTGCAGTGATTCTGGAGCCCCCCAAAATAAAGTCTGCCATTGTTTCCACTGTTTCTCCATCTATTTGCCATGAAGTGATGGGATCAAATGCCATAATCTTAGTTTTCTGAATGTTGAGTTTTAAGGCAACTTTTTCACTCTCCCCTTTCACTTTCATCAAGAGGCTCTTTAGTTCTTCTTCGCTTTCTGCCATGAGGGTGGTGTCATCTGAGTATCTGAGGTTATTGATATTTCTCCCGGCAATCTTGATTCCAGCTTGTGCTTCATCCAGTAATGTATGAAACACATACATTACTATATATGAAATAGATAGCTCACAGGAAGGTGCTATGTAACACAGGGAGCTCAACTCAGTACTCTGTGAAAACCCAGACAGTTGTGGGGTGGGAAGGAGGTTCAATAGAGAGGGGACATATATATATATATTTATGGCTGACTCACCTTGTATGGCAGAAACCAACACAACATTGCAAAACAATTATCCTCTAATTAAAAATAAATTAAAAAAAACAAAACAGGCTGAAGACCTTAACAGACACCTCATCAAAAGAAGATACACAGATGGCAAGAAAGCATAAGAAAGATGCTGCACATGACAAGTCATCAGAGAAATGCAAGTTAAAACAAGGTATCACTACACACTTATTAGAATGGCCAAAATCCATATCACTGCCAAATGCTGGTGAGGATGGGGAGCAACAGGAAATCCCATTCATTGCTGGTGGAAATGCAAAATAGTACCTTAACTTCAGAAGACCACTGGGTGATTTGTTACAAAATTGAACATACTCTTACCATATGACACAGCAATCACATCCTTGGAATCCAGTGTAGTTGAAAATTTATGCCCACACAGAAACCTACATATGGATGCTAATAGCAGCTTTATTCATAATTGCCAAAACTTGGAAGCAACCAGGATATTCTTCAGAAGGTGAGTGGGTAAACTGTGGTATATCCAGAAAATGTAATATCATTTAGTACTAAAAAGACCTATGAGCTATCAAAAGAGGTGGAAGAATCTTAAATGCACGTTGTTTAGTGAAAGAAGCCAACCTGAAAAGGTTGCATATTGAAGGATTCCAAGTAAATGACTTTCTGAAAGAGGCGAAACTATGGAGACAGTAAAAAGATCACTGGTTGCCAGGGGCTAGAGGGGAGAGAGCCATGAATCAGAAGAGCACGGAGGATTTCTAGGGCAGTGAAACTATTCTGTATGATGTTACACGCCATTATACATTTGTCATTATGTATGGGAGAAGGCAATGGCAGCCCACTCCAGTCCTCTTGCCTGGACAATCCCATGGACGGAGGAGCCTGGTGGGCTGCGGACCACGGGGTCGCTAAGAGTTGGACACGACTGACCACCTTCACTTTCACTTTTCACTTTCATGCATTGGAGAAGGAAATAGCAGGCCACTCCAGTGTTCTTGCCTGGAGAATCCCAGGGACGGGGGAGCCTGGTGGGCTGCTGTCTGTGGGGTCGCACAGAGTCGGACACGACTGAAGAGACTTAGCAGCAGCAGCAGCAGCATTATGTATAATGGTGGATACACGTCATTAGACACTTGTTTAAACTCACAGAATGTGTAACACCAAGAGTGAATCCTCAATGTAAACTATGGATTCTGGATGATAACGGTGTGTCAAGGTAGCTTCATGGACTGTAGCAAATGTACCACTCTGGTGGGGGATGCTGACAGTGGGAGAACTACGCACCTTTCGGGGCAGAGAGTAGATGGGAAATCTCTATACCTTCCTCTCAATTTTGCAGTGAACCTAAAAATGCTTTAAAAGGTAAGGTTTACTTAAAAAAAAAAAAAAAAAAAGACTGTGTAACATTTACCACCCGTAGTTACTGTTGTGAAACAATTAGGATGAATCTTAGAAGCCCCTGGAAGATAAACAGCCATTAACAACTAAAGGTCTCACGTCTTACTTTGATTATTGATGTCTTTCAACTTTGATGCAGGGAGTCTGTACAATACACTCAGAACTTACTGACTAGTTGGGAGTATACAATATACATCTATAAAACACAAAGAAAATAAGTCTAACACTTAAATCCTTTAAGATTTGGCTGTTTGGAGCTTATTTTTCCATACAAGTGACATTAGTGCGTAATAATTTTGTTCTTATATACTCTATGAAAACACATTTTGAAAATGCATTTTGGGGCTCAAGCAGAAATACTCTCAACACCCCTTAAACTGGAAACCCCATGACAGTAGCTTTAGGCTCAGTGCCTAGCACATACTTACTGAGTCTAAGATGCAACCAATTTGAAGATGAACCGTCAGTTTGCACACCACTGAGAAAAAAGCTGCCAAGTAAACCATAACATAATGCTGTCTTGTTACTTAGAGCTATTTTATAACAACTGAAAAAGCTTTCAGATAGTTAGGTTTATCATGCAACACTCATATACTCCTGTAGTAAAAAGAAAAAAGAAAAAAAAAAAAAAACGGTTAAGACATTCCTAACAAATCTTCTTGCTCTTTTGAATATTTTTAACTCAGTTGCTGATGTCCATTTTTTTCCATCTGATGCCCCTGTTTTCTCTGAAATATTCTTCCAGCTGCCAGACACCCAATATGCCAACTTGGAGGCTGGTACTTTCTTATTCTTCGGCTTCCCCGGTCGCTCAGTTTAAAGAATCTGCCTGGCAGAGCAGATGAGGGTTCGATCCCTGGGTCGGCAAGATCCCCTAGAGAAGGAAATGGCAACCCACTCCAGAATTCTTGCCTGGAAAATCCCATGGACAGAGGAGCCCGGTGGGCTACAGTCCATGGGGTCGAAAAAGAGTCAGACACAACTTAGCAAGTAAACAATAACTTTCTTGTTCTGACTGTCACACAGAAGGCTTTCAGACGACTCGGATTCATCTCTTTGCTGACCAAAACTGCCGCACACACACATGTGCACACGCACAATACCGTCTTTGGAGAAGAACTCAGTTCTTGGGAAATGTTTTTAGCTTATGATTAAATTAAACCTACAACTTTCAGCCATCGGCAATTGTGCAAGAATCAAGGCAATAATCACTTGTCGCAGCCCCATGTGCATGACTTTGATCTCTTTAGCACCTTTAACAGGACAGAAAAACTTCAGAGTCTTTTAAAGAAACTGGGATTTTATCAGCATTTCCTGTCTAAACTCAATTTTTCTCCAAATCACAAATCACTGGAAAATAAGCAGCTGCAGCTGTAAGTTGGCAGGAAGTTGGATAAATTCATGTTCCACACTTCAGCAACAGTCCTATTTGCTGTAGAGTCCTGCGCAGTTTATGAATTGGACACACCAGCTACTTACCGCTTTGAAGTTCCTTTCATCTCTTTGAAAGGATCGACCAACCTCTCCTGTTTTCAAGTTGCATAATTTATTATCTGGAAGGAAATACTTTTGCTATAACTTGTAACACAATTTCAGCTACTTCCGTCTCAGGTGCCCCAAAATTCTTGTGTGTGTGTTTTTTTTGTTTTTTTTTTGTTTTTTTCAGAAAAATAGTAGCTGTGGTCATTTCTCCAGCAAAAATTTTCTTCACTGATACTGAAGTCACATCCTGTTCATATAGTTCTATAACTTTCTATGTACACAAATATTTTTTCAGTGTTGAATCATGATGGAATATTTGGAAGACCTTTCACATGTAATTAATCTCATCATACATATTACCTACAATATACATAAACAAAACTGCTACGTCCACATCTATATGATCAGCGGTTATGACCACAATGCATCAGCTTCGTCCAGCCAGTGGTGACAAGATGCTGTCACTGTAAGACACTGGTTTTAGAGATATTAACAAGTGTGTGCAGGGGTGAAAGGAATCTACATCTCCAAATGGATGGAACACAGTAACTGAGGCTTAAGTGAATATTCCTTTCATTTATGTAAAAAATCATTTCCAAAATGGAACCAGAAATTCCTCCCATGCTTTATGAACACAGGCCACTCCCTCCATCAAGAGAGAAATTCACGTCCCCCAATCCATTTCTCCTGGGTTGGCCCGGTTGCTTGCTTTCACCAACAGAACACGGCAGAGCAGCCAGGGTCCCTGCCAGATTTCCCAGCTCAGCCCAGGGAGCAACTTCACTATAAAACCTCTCCTCCTGTTCCCACTCTCAATTCCACACAAGCAAAGGAACCAAGCTATAGAAGCACATAATTAGCCTTAAATGGGGGCAGGAGTCACTTCAGCATTCCCTTATTTATGGATACATAATGGATGCAAAATGCTTCCAAGATTAATTAAATGAATTACTGTAGATGTCTAAAATGAGGGTGAATTCTGTTTTCTCTTTAAAACCAATCCATCTGCTTATCAAGGCAATGTTTTCTAAGTTAATTGAATATGGGCAGAAAGTCCTCCATGCAGACATTTTAAATTAATTCTTAATTAAGAATGCCCACGAGCATCCTCCAAGTGGGCAAAAATAAAACTGTGGGGAGACAAGGAAAAAAGGCACACAAGAGGAAAAGCACACCGCTCCTGCTTTGTTCCTTTTTAAGTTGATCAAATGTTATAAAAGCTTAAAAAATACCTATGTTTAGAGTGGTTTTCAAAACAATGAGAACATACACAAATAATAGCACACTTCTTACTTAATTTGTTCCTCTTGGTCCTTCCTTCCATGTTGCTAAGAAACTGTCTTTTTCAGGGCTCAAATACACAGATTTTTCCAAATTTAGAAAACAGGCGGACTTGCAAAGAAGCTTCAAAAAACCAGTCATTTAAGAGGTAAAAATTTATTTGGTAGTGATTAACCCAAACAACTTCCTGAAATATATTCTGAAATGCTTGGAAAACTCTTGCAAACGTCAATATTTATCATTTCCAGTCACCTGGCTTCCTTGGTTTATACACATTAAAATCTGTAATATCACTTTACTTCTTACTGAAGGGAAAGTGACAGGAAAGTCAACCTTCAACTGAAAGAGAAATGGCCCTTTAATTGGTTTTAAGACAATTAAGTGGCCACTGGAAGGCTCTGCATGTTCAAGGTATGTTGACCAGAATTGGGGAAAAACTGTAACCAAAGCATAAATATATAAAACTGGGGAAGATAATACATACTAACAGTAATGCATGTTATAACAGTAATTTCTTGCTTCTTAATTTAGTAATGGGCCATACAGTATATCATATTGCTAAAACATATAAATTATAGAATTGTAGTATATCAAAAGCTTTATTCTTCCCCTTAAAACTCCTGAGTGTACTTATGTGTTTGTTTACAGTTTATTAACTGCCTGACAGATGGCCTAGGAAAAGAAACAAAAGGGTAACAGGGGCCCCTGACAACTGAAAACCCCAAACCAACAGAAATTAGAATGTAAATCAATGGAGAAAATTAAATTTTCACAAGAAGTTGACAAATAAGGCTTGGGAGGCACACCCCCGTCTCTTTTAAAAGGGCATAGTTTGACAGTGTTTTTGAACATCCAAGTATTTAGGTATCAGAAGAGCTCTTGGAGGGGTACCAATCATGGGGAACCACAGGGGAAGGCCAGCTTTGCTGAGACAAATCAACTGCCTTTATTTGTACTGTGTTTTTCCATAAGATGTTGTGGGAAAACAAACTTTTTGGCCAGCCCAATCTGTAAAGCAGCACAACCAGATGCAACTAGGAAGAAGACAAAGTTCAAACAGCCTTGCACCCCCAGCCGGCCCAGCACCTTACATTTATAGAGCGTGTACAACTGTCTTGAAGAGGAGGAGGTGTAACAGGACGAAAAAGATGTGAGGGTAACCCCAGTTTTGTCAGGCAAGCCATTTAAATTTCCCTGAGTAATGATTCCTCATCTGGATCAGAGAGGAAAGACCTTGTGTGGAGGGCCTGGTAGGAGGGGAGGGAGCTCATGTCCTCTGAGCATCTCCTCTGTGACCGGCGTCCTCCTCACACGACCTCATCTAAGCCTCACGCCGGCTTTCATCTTCACACAGAGAGCAGCGAGGCCGGGGAGGTAGCAGAGATGGGATGCAAACTCTCAACTCTGGCGTCAAAGCACCTCTGCTCAACTGCCAAGCTCACGGCACAAACGCTGTTCCCACAGTAAGGACCACACCCGGGCACCCCCTTCTCACACGTTTCTATCTCCCTGCGTCGTGACAGCGTTTCCAAGTCATGTCTGCGCGCTCATCCTCTCCAGCCAAGTCTCAACCTTTCCCCTTCACCACCACCCCTAAACCAAGGGTTGCCCCTTTGTTTCCTCAGGGTTCCGAAAAATCCCACACCCACACAATGCAGAGGATGTGGAGGCTAAAGGACACCAGGGTCACTCGCCACTCTCCCCACGTCACCTGTCAGCTTTTTGACAGGTAGCTGGCTCAGATCAGAACAACACAGACTCCAGCCCTGCATGTTTGGTGCTGTGAATCATCACGGAGAGATGCCTCTTTCACAGTGAGTATTTGTGATCACTGATACCAAATGTCCTCGAGTCTCCAAAGTCACTTTTCAAAACCCTCAGGAGGTGAGTTTATATATACAGTGAAAGAACGATTATCAGCAACTGAATCCAATTAATTCTCCCACTTTCTATTTTTAAATTACTCACATGGGAGGAAATGACTTAGGACCATCCATAATGGAACTTGCGGTCAGGTGTCATAAAAAGCTTGCCACCTCACGGCCAAAAATCTGAAGTGAGCCAAAGGGAAGCCACGACAGTTTATGTCCTCCGGCAACAGAAGCGTTTGGGGAAAGTTATGTTTTTGTGCTGATTGGAACTGCCGGCAGTACTTGCTCCAAAATGATAACACGTCTTTATAGGAGCTGCCTGACAGAAGTGCAACCACAGCATCACACAGACACTTCCTGTTAAGGCTGTCAGGCTGAATCAAAAGAGCAGAGCTGTTCTCCAAGTGAGATGCATCCTGAACATCCCTAACAGGGGAAGGAAACCCTTCCTATGCGCTGGAGCCCACCCCCTATTCTCCCAACCCTCACCCCCCCCAGCCTCCCTGCCCCACCCTCGAGCCCCCTATGATGGAAACACATGAAGTCTTAACCGCTGGACCAGCAAGGAAGCCCCTTTAGTGTTGTTATTATTCACACTGTTCAATTAGTGCCTATGACACGCTGTAGCTGCCCTGCTGGGGCTTCCCCAGTGGCGGAGACAATAAGAATCTGCCTGCAGTGCAGGAGACCTAGGTTCGATCTCTGGGTAGGGAAGATCGCCTGGAGAAGGGAATGGCAACCCACTCCAGCATTCTTACCTGGAGAATCCCAGGGACAGAGGAGCCTCGCAGGCTACAGTCCATGGGGTTGCAGAAAGTCACATGTAACTGAGCAATTCACACACACACACACACACACACAAATTCACACACACACACACAAATTCACACACACACACACACACACACACGCACACACACGCTTTGAGAACAGGGAGTCTTGAATGTCATTCACTCTGGAGGTGAAGGTGGATGGGCAAGTGCAAGCAGGGAGGTTTTGGTTCCAAATTAAGGCCAAGAGGGGAATTCTACAAGCGACAAATTCTGACCCAAGCTCCCAAGATGAATATAAAAGGAGATAATTAAATGACAAACAAGAAATAATATAGCATACTGTGGTTTGTTTACTTTAGAGGGTTCCTCGTAAACCAATTTAGAGCATTGAATAACCAAATAAAGGCGTTTTTAAATGTGCAGGATTTCTAAAATATTTACAAAGGAAAGATACTGTGGCACTGTTTGTGACTGCCCAACACTGGAATGTTTTCCAGACAAGCACATGGTCTCAGGGCTTCTTTCTCGCCCTCCTGAGCACAAAGCATCAGTTCGTCATCTGCCTGGTAACACTCCCAACAGCTACTCTGAAGACTGTCTCGTTTAGTCACTAGGTCATGTTCAACTCTTTGTGACCCATGAACTGCAGGAGGCCAGTCTTCCCTGTCCTTCACCATCTCCCAGAGTTTGCTCAAACTCATGTCCATCAAGTCGGTGATACCATCCAACCACCTCATCCTCAGTTGCTCTCCTCTCCTCCTACCCTCAACCTTTCCCAGCATCAGGGTCTTTCCCAATGAGTCAGCTCTTTGCATCACGTAGCCAAAGTACTGGAGCTTTAGCATCCATCCTTCCAATGTATATTCAGGGTTGATTTCCTTTGGGATTGGTTGGTTTGATCTCCTTGCAGTCCAAGGGACTCTCAAGAGTCTTCTCCAACACCACAGTTCAAAGCCATCAATTCTTCAGCGTTCAGCCTTCTTTATGGTCAAATTCTCACATCCATACACGACTACTGGAAAAACCATAGCTTTGACTATATGAACCTTTGTCGGCAAGGTGATGTCTCTGCTTTTTAATACACTGTCTAGGTTGGTCATAGCTTTTCTTCCAAGGAGCAAGTGTCTTTTAATTTCATGACTGTAGTCACCATCTGCAGTGATTTTGGAACCCAGGAAAATATAATCAATCACTATTTCCACTTTTTCCCCATCTATTTGCCATGAAGTGATGGGACCTGTGGAGAAGGAAATGGTAACCCACTCCAGTATTCTTGCCTGGAGAATCCCATGGACAGAGTAGCCTGGTAGGCTGCTGTCCATGGGGTCACACAGAGTTGGACATGACTGAAGTGACTTAGCAGCAGCAGCAGCAGATGGGACCTGAAGCCATGATCTTTGTTTTTTGAATGTTGAGTTTTAAGCCAACTTTCTCACTCTCCTCTTTCACCCTCATTAAGAGGCTCTTTATTTCTGACAAAACATGGTCCACTGGAGTAGGGAATGACAAACCACTTCAGTATTCTTGCCTCAAGAACCCCATGAACAGCATGAAAAGGCAAAAAGATATGACACCGGAAGATGAGCACTCCAGGTTGGTAGATGTCCAATACACTACTGGGGGAGAGTGGAGAAACAGATCCATAACGAATGAAGAGGCTGGGTCAAAGTGGAAACAATCCACAGCTGTGGATGTGTCCTATGTCCATGAATCAAGGTAAACTGGAGATGGTCAAGCAGGAGATGGCAAGAGTGAACACCAACATTCTGGGAATCAGTGAACTAAAATGAACAGGAATGGGAGAGTTTAATTCAGATGACCATTGTATCTACTACTGTGGGCAAGAATCCCTTAGAAGAAATGGAGTAGCCCTCATAGTCTACTTTGATGATTAAGAAAGATAATACAAGTACAATGCTTAACCCAGTGCCTGGAACATAGGAAGGGCTCAAAACTTGAGCTTCTCATGACTGTAGTAAATATCGTCACTCTTCAGAATGATAGTGGAAACTGAACTGGTGAGGATTTACCTGAGATGGAGGATCCACTCATGATTCGAAACAGCAGCCACAGTTTGGTAATAACGGTACAGGTACAGGTCTATCTCCCATGGGGAAACGAGTATCTCCCTATTAAGGGGGCTGAAATAATCTATTTAGACTACATATTTGACCACCACTTTTTAATGGTCCTGAGGTAGCAGCCAAATTGGTGGGTTTGCGGGGAACTTGACCATACTGTGCATCATGGATATTTCACTTTGTGAGTCAACTCTAAAGGCTGCTGCTAACCCCTTCCTGAATGACATATGGACAGCCTAGGTAATATACTGGTGAGAGTCAACTGCATTTCAGAAACCATCAGAGTCCTATTTCTTTCCACTTCAAGTAACCAGCATGATTCATTCCTTTGGAGATGCCTCCATCAACCAACCTCAAATCTGAAAGCCTCTTTAATGCTTTAAAATTAAGATAAAAACAGCTGGTGAAGGGGTGGAAGCATGTCAGAGCAAATACGCTAAAAGGAGATCACAGAGCTTGGCTCAAGACAAAGCAACAGGGAGTCAATTACACGCTTGGTCCAAAAATACCCTGAATTATTACTTTAAGACATCCATCCCCGATGCAATCACATCCTCCATATTTTAGTGCTTTTGTGACATCTGAAGGAAGGAGTAGGAAAGTAACAATGGTGGATAAAATGGATTCTAGTTAAGTAGCAACTAGGCCTGAGAGTCAGGTATTACTTAACCACTGAGGATAAGTATTTTGTACACACTTTTAGATCCAGCAGGACAGAAAATGATTGAGAATTTCCAGCCACCCCAACTTCTCCAGTGACAGAAAAAAATGAAAAAATGAAACACTATCAACTTTAAATTTGCAAATATGATAAGCACCAAATATCCAGTATCGTGACTAGTTGTCACTGCAGGGAGCAGGGAGGGAGGGCAGAGGGGTGCAGAAGCTAAAAGAATTGAACACTTCCCAAAGTATAACTTAGGGACTAGGTCATACAAGAATGTTAGTTCAAAAAATTTGGTAAGAGGGCCATCAGCTTCTAGAAGAGAAGTGAGAAATATAAGGGCAACTCTAAAATACGGGGTACACTTGAGATGTGAACATTCAATCTAATTACTGGGTTATACATTTCTTTTTGAGTCACTCTGAAACAGAGAAGTCTTCATGATTGATGAAACCTGATACCATAAGAAGAATAGGACATTGAAACATAATACAAACTTGAACTGGTTAAAACTGTGCTTTCTACCACCATTTCAACTGAATTATGTTACTTCTGTGGATCTAAGATACTACTGAAAAAGCCTTCAAGGCTATACTCCGTTCAGCATTGAAACAAAAAGTGGTCATGTGCACACTAAGGCACACAAAGACAGCTGGGGGTATAAAACTGATTTTGAGTAAAGCAAACATTTTGTGTGTCCTATTTTCTTGCATGCTACAACCAACTGCTTCAAGGGACATAGGAAAGGAAGAAACTTACCAGTAGATGAAGCTTTGCATACTTTGCCATGATAAATGTACAAAGCATTGCTGACAGATGCCAAGCAACAAAAGTGATGGCAGGAGAAACTGCCTCCCTTGGTAACAGAGGAAAGACATTTCAAAGTCACAGAGGCTGGTGTGACCTATGCAGGAGTCGCCCAGAATCATCACCTTGAGCACTGTGTTCCAGTTAAGTCTGCAGTCGTTGGTTTTTTTCTTAGTAGTTTATAAAAGAATAGTGTGTCTAAAATCATGTTGTTTTAATATATGAAACATTAATTTCTTGGAAAAATCAATCAGACCTATAAATTTTACAAGAAAAACTTTCCAGCTCTAACATAGAGTCCAATAGCTGCAATGACTTTCTGCCACGCCTGCCTGCAACCATCATGTCACCCCCAAGTAGCAGAGACGACTTCAGAGACCGACTTCCTGCATTCAAATGGTGGTGTGGCTTACCCACTGTGTGACCCTGGACAAGTGACTGATCTTTTCTGGGCTTCAGTATCTCCATCTATTAAATGGGGATAATAGAATTCATTTCATAGGATTGTTATAAGAAATGAATGACACAATAGTTTGGGATAATAACTGGGACATAGTTGACACTATGTAAGTACTTGTTAAATAAAACAGGCACCCAGAATTTGGGTTCAAACTGTTCTCCAAAGGAAGGAACCAAGGATTTGTAAATAACTATTTGTAAATACATAATAATTATGTATCTTGGGGCAGGGAAAATTAACAATGAGAAAGGCCCAACCAGTGATTGCCAGAAAGGCAGAAGGCATTCCAAGAGATTATGAGTAGTGCTAAAAGGACAAATCCCTGGCCAAGACGGGATAAACATGGGCATCAAAGGCAGTAACACAGGGACTTTCCTGACGGCACAGCCGATAAGAACCCACCTGCCAATGAAGGGGCCCGGGTTAAATCCCTGGTCCGGGAAGATGCCGCGTGCCACGGAGCAACCAAAGCCCGTGTGCAGCTACTGAGGCCACACGCTGCAACTACTGAAGCCCGGAGCCTAGAGCTTGTGCTCAGCAACAAGACAAGCCGCCACAATGAGAAGGCCATGCACTGCAACGAAGAGTAACCCTGTTCTCTGCAACTAGAGAAAGTCCATGCTCAGCAAAGAAGACCCAGAAGAGCCAAAAGTCATTTTTTTTAAAAAAAAAAGGCAGTAACAATACAAGAGTGCTAGATGTTTTGTTTCTTCTATCAAATACGGGCAAACCTTGTCTTAGCACACTTGTCTTTTTGTGCATCAGAGATACTGCACTTTTACAAACTGAAGGTTTGTGACAACCTCACGTCAAGCAAGTCTACTGGTACCATTTTCTCAACAGCATCATTTCCACTATTTCTAAATTAAGATGCGTGTATGTGCATAGGGCATCATCCTGTGGCATGCTTAGTAGACTACCGGAGAATGTAAACATAACTTTTATTTGCTCTGGGAAACCAGAAAGTTTGTGAGACTCATTTTACTGCAGTATTTCTGTGATGATCTGGAACTGAGGCTGCAGTATCTCCAAGGGGTGCCTATATTTCTTTAAGTAGAAAAGGGTGGATGTGGGGAACGTCCTAATACTGGTCCTAGCAAAGGTAGAGTAGACCAATAATTAAAAAAAATAAGGCATTAGTGCACTTGATAACTGGGGGAAGAAAACTGAGAGGTGATGAATTAGCTAAGTGATTTACAAGGGGCACTAACTGCGGACTTCACACCTCACATCCTAGGAGATGATACATACCCCTAGACGGCTTTGTTAACTGGAGTTGGGTGGTAATAAAGCGCATGTAAGCTTCCAATGATGCAGAGACACCTGGCAAACAAGAGGGTGACTGGGCCATGAAGCAAAGTTTGGAGAATAAAGCTTTCTGGTAGGGAGCACCATGCTGCAAGAAACCTAGGACGTATATGGAAAACACGGATCCAAAGCCTTATTGATGTAACAAATAGAGGCTTAGCCAGACCAGTGGCTTGCAGGTGATAAATATGGATGACCAAAACTCAACCAGCTGATAACTAGATCCTGTCATTTCAGCTGATCAGACTATTTCTCCAACTCTGATAAGGTTTCTGTAATTGTGGAATGTACAATGGTTATTATTATATCCCTTGGAAAGTGTCAAAATGGGCCTTGCTCTAACACTAAAAGTTATCAAAATATATGTTGCTCAAACCCCGGAAAGTAAACGAACAAGAACAATAAATGAATACCCATGGCATTAATATTTTAGAATAATAGGTATAACTGTGTTGAAAAGTGAAAGTCACTCAGTCGTGTCTGACTCTCTGTGACCCCATAGACTGTACAGTCCATGGACTTCTCTGGGCCAGAATACTGGAGTGGGTAGCCTTTCCCTTCTCCAGGGGATCTTCCCAACACAGGGATCGAACCCAGGTCTCCCGCAGTCAGGCGGATTCTTTACCAGCTGAACCACAAGGGAAGCCCTGTTTCATAAACACTGGATCTTTGTGTGCTGTTTACAGTGTTTGGAGTATTCAAAAGTCATTGTAGTTTACATTGTTCAAAAGATTTAAGTCTATAATCACACTTAAGTAGATTAAAGAACTGTTTAAGAAATTGATTTTAGGATTTGATTTTGATGTAAGTTTCATAGTTTAAGCACTAAAGTCCCTATAGTAGAATGTGCTTCTATTGGTGAACAAAAACCTTTGGGCAGTAAAGACAATAAAAGTAGGTCACCAACAGAAGGCCCAGAGGGTGTAAACTGTATTTCTCCACATGAGAGGCTATTCAGAAATACAGGAGTCTACCTCTTGCACCACAACAGCCTGAGGGAAACAAAAGATAAAGCAATAACAGAAGAAAACAGGAGAAGGAAAGGCTACACAGAGGGTACGAGCTCTTCCATAGTTGGTCTCTTAAAAGTAGGACATGGGAATAATTGGAAATTAACCACAACAGACTCAAGGGTCAGTTTGTTGTATAAATGTAATCAGACATGTATAGCATAACAACAAATTCCTTCTCTTTCAGCTTTGCAATAAAATGAGTCTCAACTGATTAGGAATGCTAATGTGCCTAGAGCAATTAAATGCCACATGAAGTTTTAGATGTGAAAAAGGGCAAGCTGGAGCTGAGAAAGTCTCAGAAGATTCCACTGACCCATTTCCCCCAAAGAAGAGGTTAAACCAAAACAGATCACCTCCTAATCCTCAGGTCTGCTCATCCCTGGCAACTTCTCTCTTTACAAAACTAGTGTTTTTCTTTGGAGAGGCTGGAGAGTATTCTTTCTACAGCTCTCTCTCCTGCCCCTCACCCCACCTAAGACAGGCACTCTAAGAGCACCATGTGCGGGAATTTCCACTGTCATTTCATCACCATGAATCGTGGGAGCTAGATATCATCTCCCTGGCTTTATAGACGGAGAAACCAGAGTTCCGAGGAAATGAGCAAATTGCAATTCTTCAGAGGAATTGAGTGTCCAGGCCTGCTGCCAAAGCCTGCATGCTCTCTCATTGTCCTGTCCTTTGGGTTCTCTGCCCCTTTCTTTATAATGGGGCTGCCTATCAACAGTTCTTTCTCAGATGAATTGCAAAGTCAAAAGCCTTGATTCTGAAACTAAAGCAAAAGCACTATAAATAAGCCCCTGGTCTAATCCTCCTCTGTTCACTCAATGAATATTTCTCACATAAAGGACTGTAATGACCCCAGCCTGGATCTCAACAGCTACCTGTGCAACTTGAAAAACTATGTCATACCTGTACCAAGAAATGGCAGGGATATTCATTCTAAGCTGTCTACAGCCAGACACAGGGCAATGAGCTCTTCAAACCAGCCTAGCCTTCAGCTTCAGGTCTGGAAAAGGGTGCCTAGCAACCCCCACCTGCCCTCAGCTGACAGAGACCTCCTTCCCCCTCTTCATGACCGTCTTGCCACGCTCTCTCTACATTCAATCAGGGCAGAGTGCAACGACTTTAAAACCAACCTCTGAAGCTATTAGGGAAACATTAATTAAGATCATTTTTTAAAGCCTGAGGCAGAAGAGAAATTAACATTCCACTTATTTTAAAATATAGTGCACAGGAGAAAATTGTTGAGGACAAGCAGAGGACAACCTGCTCACTGATTTGCTTACAGTCACAATCATGCATAGCTCACAGGTCCTTGGGAGTTGAGCTGTGCTTATTTTTTATTTCATTTTTAAAAGTCAATTTGAAAAGGCAAGAAAAACATATTTCTACTAAGCAAGAGTTATTCATTGTCTACATTCTAAATACACACAAGGAGGGGAAAATCCCCTAGAATGCCATATAAGGTTGGGTAGGATGTCGACTGCACAAATGTGCTGAGGAGCCAAGCTGTGAATGATAGCAAGGACTGCGTTCACCTGGAGGAATAGACTCCTCTTTAAAACTCATACATAGGTTCCATATATCCAGGAACAGCTGAATCACTCGTGAGGTCCCTTTGCAAGATGAAAACATGGGGGTCTCTATTCAAAAATTATACAAATTTTAAGAAGGCAAGCACTTAGCCAAGCATGGGACTCTTCTCCATGTGTGAATTGCTCACTTATGAAGCATGACCTGCATCTAGGCTAGTGATACCCTGATCACAATACACAACGCAGAAAAAGAATCAATAGATGGATTTGTTTGCTTTTACTTTTACTAAGCAAGGATAATTTAAAGCAAAATTTTGAGAAACACCTCCTTTTACTCTCACACTCCCAAAAGAAGTTAACCTCATGAAACTGGCCAATTTGGGGGGAAAAAAAAAATTTGTTTCTTGTTCTTACACAAAAAACATTGCTTGGATGACACGAGAAAAAAACAAAAAATTTAAGATAATCGCTGAAATAAAAACCTTCATTTTCAGTAGCAAAAAGCAAATACCACAAAAAGCTAAATTAGTACTCCAGAGAAGCAAGATTGGCCACCTTGAAACATCTCTGGCTTTAGATAATTTTTGAGCTGAAAACAATCATGACCCAAAAGATTCAGGAAGAAACTTTGATCTTCTGCCTAACTTTCCCTAACTAGATAGAGAGCTTTGTTTCCAGAACAGAGCTATCACCAGATATTGGCGGACTAGATGTTGGGGGTGGGAAGATTCTTAGAGATCAGAGTCCTTTCTGTGTCCCATTGTCTCTGCAAGGACCAGCAAACATTGACCAAACATTTGCTTTTCCATCTTCACAGAAATTGCCTTCCTCCATTTGGAAGTCTCAAGCCCCTACTCCCAACATCCTCTTTTGTCTTTAGCTGAAGATGGTTTCAAGATGAAGTTTCACCCATTTTGATGAGTTATTCAGTTTCCCTCAATCTCCCCCATGTATCAGTTCAGTTCACTCACTCAGTCGTGTCCGACTCTTTGTGACTCCATGAATCGCAGCACGCCAGGCCTCCCTGTCCATCACCAACTCCCGGAGTTTACTCAAACTCATCATGTCCATTGAGTAGGTGATGCCATCCAGCCATCTCATCCACTGTCATCCCCTTCTCCTCCTGCCCCCAATCCCTCCCAGCATCAGGGTCTTTTCCAATGAGTCAACTCTTCGCTTGAGTTGGCCAAAGTATTGGAGTTTCAGCTTCAACATCAGTCCTTCCAATGAACACTCAGGACTGATCTCCTTTAGGATGGACTGGTTGGATCTCCTTGCAGTCCAGGGGACTCTCAAGAGTCTTCTCCAACACCACAATTCAAAAGCATCAATTCTTGGGTGCTCAGCTTTCTTTAAAGACCAACTCTCACATCCATACATGACCACTGGAAAAACCATAGCCTTGACTAGACAGACCTTTGTTGACAAAGTAATGTCTCTGCTTTTTAATATGCTGTCTAGGTTGGTCATAACGTTCCTTCCAAGGAGTAAGCGTCTTTTAATTTCATGGCTCCAGTCACCATCTGCAGTGATTTTGGAGCCCCCCTAAAATAAAGTCTGCCACTGTTTCCACTGTTTCCCCATCTATTTGCCATGAAGTGATGGGACCGGATGCCATGATCTTAGTTTTCTGAATGTTGAGCTTTGAGCCAACTTTTTCACTCTCCTCTTTCACTTTCATCAAGAGGCTCTTTAGTTCCTCTTCACTTTCTGCCATAAGGGTGGTGTCATCTGCATATCTGAGGTTATTGATATTTCTCCCGGCAATCTTGATTCCAGCTTGTGCTTCTTCCAGCCCAGCGTTTCTCATGATGTACTCTGCATATAAGTTATATGTTATTAAACTTTTGTTCAAGCTTCTCCTGTTAATCTTTCTCATGTCAACTAAATTCTTAGACCAGCCGGAAGCACCTAGAAGGGCAGAGGAAAATTTCTTCCTTCTCTGCAATACTATAAGCAATAGATAACCTTAAGAAACTATCCCAGAAAAAAAAAAAAAAGAAACTATCCCAGAACATAGGAATAGTGAAAAAAGAAACTAAAAAGATACAGGCTCACATACAAATGAAAGAGTCCTGGCAATCCACCCCTGGAACACAAGCTTTCTCAGTAAAGGACAGTTGTTATTATAAATCACATTCTGCAAGGATTCATAAATGTACTTTAATCAAATATAAGAAAGTAGACCCAATAGAGCAAAATCAATAATAAAAAGTACAATCTAAGAAAATGTCTCAGAATTGAAAAGCCCTAAGATTGAAACTGTGCTTTTGAACTTTGGTGTTGGAAAAGACTCTTGAGAGTCCCTTGGACTACAAGGAGATCCAACCAGTCTATCCTAAACGAAACCAGTCCTAAAGTCCTAAAGGAAATCAGTACTGAATATTCATTGGAAGCACTGATGCTGAAGCTGAAACTCCAATACTTTGGCCACCTGATGTGAAGAACTGATTTACTAGAAAAGACCCTGATGCTGGAAAAGATTGAGGGCAGGAGGAGAAGCGGATGACAGAGGATGAGATGGTTGGATGACATCACTAACTTGATGGACAGGAGTTTGAGCAAGCTCCAGGAGTTGGTGATGGACAGGGAAGCCTGGTGTGCTGCAGTCCATGGGGTCGCAAAGAATCGGACACGACTGGGCAACTGAACTGAAGATGAAAATTATGAGTGTTAATGGAAATCAAGGCAAAATTAAAGTCACACTTTGTAGACTTCCTAAATAATACAAATATGAATGAAGGAGGAAACAGACAGAGCTGGACTCCATCTTAGGCCAGGTTGGGAACATCAGGCTACACGCATATTCACCCTTCCCAATGGACTCTGAACTTTGCGCCAGGTATCTATAGAAATAGCATACCAATGGAAAACCAGACCCCCCGGATAAAAGAGCCTCAGGACTTGTACTTGGACTCTCCATCGCCTAAAAGAATATGCTAATTATCTCTGTAACAGAACAAAGTGGTAGATTCCATTATCGGGATATGACCACAGGCCTATTCTTAAACATCCACTGTTTATCTACTCTTGTGACACATGAATCATGGGTTAACTTTGATCATATCTCTCTTTTACCTTGTCCAGACTAGTTTTAAGGAATTTGGGGAGGTGGGTTTGAGCAAGTACACTTACGGTATATAAGATTTTCACGAAAACTGGTTGGGGTCCTTGGCTATGAGGAGACTCTGCCTTAGGCCCGCCAGTGTTATAAACTGCACTCCACTCTCTGCATTGTCCTTCTGAATAAGTGTGTTTCCCAGAACGCATGGCTACAACATGGCCAACCATTCAAGTGTCCTTATAAGGGTGAGACAAGAGAAATTTGACACAGACACAGGAGGAGGCAATGTGACCCTGGAAGCAGAGACTAGAGTGATGCAATCACAAGCCAAGGAATGCCAGCAGCCACCTGAAGAAGCCAGAAGGGGCAAAGAATAGATTCTCTTTCACCTTCAGAGGGAGGATGGCCCTGCCAATATCCAGATTTCAGGTTTCTGGTTCCAGAACTGTGGGGGAAAAAATTTCTATTGCTTTAAGTTACCCATTTGGTGCTTTTTTTTTTTTTTAATTTACTGCAGCCCTAGGAAACCAATACGTTAGGCATTATCTAACAAAGACTTTCCGTGTTCAATAAAGTTCCAAAACATTGCTCCTCTGGCTCAAAAGTCTCAACCTGATAGAGTACACAGGGCTGACACACTTGATATTCACACCGGAGTGGACAACTGCCAAGTTAGAGTCCTGATCAGGAGGGGTTGGGATCTGCAGGCGGATGCAGGAACTTCCAGCCAGCTGGCTGCATGGAGCTGCCACAGCTAATTTTTGACCTTTACAATAATGACCCCTTGATTTTAGGCAATGAAATTTCTTTGGAACTAAAGGTTAGTATACTATGCCACCCCCAAGAAATGCCTCTTTGGCATAAGGGTTATCTTGAGCTCGATTTTTTTTTTTTTTTTTTTTTAAGAAACAACAAACACCAGAGAAGCTCTGAAAACCTAGCAGAAGTTAACCTTCGTAAGAGACATTTATGTGTATAAGGGAAATCTCTGTAAGGATGTCTCCCTCCTGGAACCAGGAAGAGGTAAATCTAAATTTCTAGAAACTTTTATCAGTGGAGAAGGCAGCAATTCAAACCTATACAACAACCCTACCCTTATTTTCTGTGCTTTTCCGAGTTACCCTCTCCACCTCTTCTTTTATCTTTAAGGTGATAGCTTGGGCCATTTGGTTAGTTTTCCTAGGTATCTCCTATGTATATGTTAAGGGAGTCATTGACTGAAACCACCAATAGTAACCACTTGCATGAGTTATCTTGCAACAGGAAGTCCTGGTAAGGAATGCAGAACTAACAAGCTACCACCAACTGGAAGAATTCAGGAAAGGTCAAAAGGAGAGAGGAGGCTCCAGTCCGTATGTCCTACCAGCCTGCCAGAATCTCTCTCACTGGAATCCATCTTTGAAGAGCGATGCACATACCACCGGGAAGGATTTTGAGTCCGAGTGATTGTCCAGAGACAACCTGGAAACTAACCCCTTTTCCATAAAACCTGAGGGTAAGAGCCACGTGGCAGACCAGTCCTCCTGGGTTCCCTCACCCCACCGCTCTCCCCGGGCGCCCCTTCCCAATAAAGTCGCTTGCTTTGTCAGCACCTGTGTCTCCTCCAACAATTCATTTCTGAGTGTTAGACAAGAGCCCACTCTTGGGCCCTGGAAGGGAGCCTTCTTCTTGCAATATATACAGGAAATGTGTGTGTGCGTGTGCACACACTGTCACTCAGTCATGTCCGAGTCTTGGCAACTGCCAGACTCCTCTGTCCATGGGATTTTAGAGGCAAGAATACTGGAGTGGGTTGCCATTCCCTTCTATAGGGGATCTTTCCAACCCAGGGATCAAAACCCGTGTCTCATGCTTTGGCAGGTGGATTCTTTACCACTGAGTCAACCTGGGAACATTATATAGGAAGTATACATGTGGTTAAATTTCTGTTTAACTCGTGCTAATATGTCTTATTATGGGAATGGGTGAGGGGGCAATGTCTCAGCCAAGAACCTAGAAGGGTAGACATAAAATGATTTTTCCTCCCCAACAGGACCCCCTTAAATCATCATTGGGAGTTTTGCCTCACTTATGGGCTCAGGCTGGGAATAGAACAGTAAATAAAACAGACACAGACCTTGCCCCGAAGGAGCTTACAGTGAGAGTGGAGTATACATTAAATAAATAATGAGAGATAACTGTGTTTCTTGTTTCCACATGTGTTTAATCCTCACAAGCACCCGGGGACTAATCCCTGGCTCACAGATGTGGAAACTGTCATTAAGTGCCAGCTAGAGAGAGCTGATTTGGAACTCAGGACAAGTGACTCCCAAGCCCACTGCTCACAGGACGGTACTACCCAGCTCCTCCAGGCCTCCTGGGCTTACTGTCAGAAGATGGAGCCACCACTTGCTTATTTATCCTGTTTCTCAGGCCCCAAACTCTGGAGTCACCCTTAACTCCTCTTTTGCTCCCCAATAACATTACAAGCTGTAAACTACACTCGTTTGCCTAACTTTTAATTCCTGCTATTTAAAAATTCTTATTCTTTCAAAAGGGAACTTTCAGTGTACTAAGTTTCTTCATCAAAGATTAAACTCAAAATCTGTTGGGGTTTTGGGGGGTTTTTTGTTGCTGTTGTTTTGCATAAGATATTTTCAGGAAATGTGTATGTGATCTTGTACAAGTCATTTACTGACCTTACTTACCTAAATTTGCTCTTTAGAACTATTTCACAAGTGTTGGAGTCCTCCCTGTGTGCAAGGCCAATCGGCCCCTCATTTCTAGCTTCTCCCAGGCTCCTGCATTTGCTTACTAGGCCTTTGTATGTAACTTTCCACTTTCAGGGGATCCACTGACTGATTCCCACTAATCACCACTCATCCTTCAGTCTCAGCTTTGACTGCAAGCTCTCCAAGGGCAGGGACCAGCCTTCTTCTCTCTGCTGCATCCCCAACGCCTATCACGTTACCTGGCACAGAGTAAGTGTCTAACAAACCTCAACTGAACCAACTTCCTGCCTCTAACACCCCAAGCCTTCCCTTATCCCAGTACTAATCACCTGATACACAAATTGCTATTTATCTCCTCTGCAAGATTAAATTCTTGAAGGCCTAGGTTTTATCTTGGTTACTATTTAATCCCAAATTCTTCCACAGCACCTGGCAGCATCTGTTGACTAATCTCATTAAACCTTTGAGTAACTCACTTGTTTTCAATACAAAAGGAAAAAATGACATCTGTCTCATAATATTCCTGTAAGCTTTAATGCCACAAAATGGTGATTATATTAAAGGACTCTAATTAAAACTTCAGATAAGGTAGTGAAACCCACTTTATAATCTAGACAACTCAATTCATTTCAAAGAGAATTTTTTCTTCACCATCCCAACTTACGCCTGAGATACTAAGAAAATCTAGAATGTGTATGTCAACTACATCTCAATTAAATAAATACAGTTAAGAAAAAAAGTGAAAGAAAATCTAGAACCACCTTCATACCGCAGGAAACCATTGACTAATTTCCCAAATACTGACACAATTTGCAAAGAGGTACATTAGGAAGGATGAGCTACATTATGTTGTGGTCACAAAGGTTTCTTTGGCACAAACTACATGCCCATTTCAGGTTGGCTCCAAGTCTCCCCTTCAGGGAGGACAGAGGCTCCATGGTCTCGAGGGTCCCCAGTTTGGTGAGGAAGGGAAGATGGTGAGCAGCCATGTCCCAGGAGGAGAACTGGAAATAACTGGTGAATACCATTAGCAAGCAACACGGGAGATTTGGCAGACATGTAAACATCCTACGAGAGTAGTTAATTAACTTTCTCCCACTGGCATCCCAAAAGGTAACTCTGAATCAATATACACACTTAATTAATTTTTTTTTCTTTAATAAAACTAACAAGGCAGGAGACGTCCCTGGCAGTCCAGTGGTTAAGACTCCGCACTCCCGACGCAGCGGGTACAGGTCTGATGCCTGGTCAGGGAACTAAAGTCCCACACACTGCACAGCATGGCCAAAATTAAAAATAAAAACTAACAAATGTAGGTTATTCCAAATGATATGGCAATTCACCAAAAAAAAAAAAAAAAACTCCACCATAATGTAATTGAACAAGAAGAGAACAAGCTCTGTTCCCGAAACCCTACACAACAGAATTTTATTAATACGCCAGTGTAGCTCTGAAAACTAAAGGCAGATTTGTTCCCCAGCTGTTCATAGGTACTGGCACAGTGAGGTCTCAGCATTATCCAACTGTTTCCACCTGGCACTGTCAAAAACCATTAGCTCGTGAGTGATACATGAGCAAGGACTACCTACTACGTCCTTTACAACCCCTGTAATTTGCACTCACATTTAGAACAAATCTATATTCAGACCCATGCACAGCACACAATCCAGGCAGGCACAGTGAAGGGATGATCATGGCAGAGGGGACCATGAGGGGTGCTGGGAAGCGAGGCAAGGCTAAAGACGAATTCAAATCCCAGAGAGAGTCATATGGATAAAATGGCCAATGGAGATGGGAAAGAGGAGTGGGGAGGGGTCTGGAGCGCCTGGGAATAGCAGTACTGAAAGGAGATCCGTGTGCAGAAAAGGGAGCAGAGTCAGAAAATCAGAAAAAGGACCAGAAGGAGGGAGTCTCCGGAAGTTAAGAGATACGAGAGTTCATGGACTAGACAGTGAGCAGCAGCAATGACTGCCCTGGTGAGACTGCGGAAGATAAACAAATTTAAGTAACCGCGTGAGCCTGAAAAGTCGCTGGTGACCTCGGGCAAGCCTCTTCCCGAGGAGCACTGATGCGGAAGCCACACGTGGCGACTACCCACAGCGGCTGAGCTGCATCCTCTGTCACCGCCCTACGCGCCCGCATCTTCTCTCCTCTCCAGCCCCTCCACTGCCTGGCTGATTTCTTCAAGGCTCAGCTCCTGCCTCATTTCCTGCGGGAAGCCTTTTCTGACATCCCCTGTCCTGGGCACTGGGCTCCCCGCAATGCCCCGTGTTGTTCAGTTAGATGGGTCTCAACTAGACACCTTGCAAGAAGTGCCCTCTCTAACCTGTCTTTGTGCTCCTAGCACCCAGAAGAGTTCTTGGCACCCAGTAGGCTTTCCATGTGTGTTTCTATAAGGAAGGAAATAAAGAGCTTAAGGAAAGAGAGCAACTGTGTGCCCAGTAACTTGAAGGGGTTATACGGACTAGAAGATGGGATGTGCCCTTTGACCCAATAGCAATGACTCCACACGCCTTTATGCAAAGGGAGACGATGCAAGACGCTGGGATCACAGATGAAGGAAATGGAAGGCAGGGCACATATGGGTGTGTGTGGCAGGGAGATGGCGTGTTAACACTTCCAGCAAAGCATTTGTCTATCTAAAACGGCAGAGAATAAGAAGGATGGTGTTAAAGAGGCCCCAAAGTGGCCTGGAAGAGGAGCTGGTGTTGAACTAAGATCCAATAAGATGGAAGGTAAGACCCTCTGCCGACACAAAAAGAGGCAGGGATGGGATTGTTAGCTGGAGGGAAAAAGAAAAGGTCTGGAAAAGGACTAAGCAGACTGGTAAGGAATCAATCATAAATGAGATGATAACAGAAGCAATATAACCCCTTTTCCTTTAAATACCCAGTCGTCCCACTCCCATCACTCCCTCTTTCAACTTTCCCCTCAAATCTATCCTTCCTTTCCAGGTGAAGACTCTTCTTGATCTACACAATTAGTGTCAGACCTAGACCATTGTGATTGTCCAATTCAGTATTTCCTTAACTGTGTTTCTGAAAATGTTAATAAGTGCACTTACCAAAAAAGGTGAGTACATGGATTTCATAGTCAGATATATTTAGGAAGCAACACTTATTCTCCCTCAGCTTGGGGTTTCAAATTTCTCCATCATGAATTAAAAGCTCTAAGAAATCCTACCAAGAAATCTACCTAACTCTAACCCGGTATGGGTGCAGGCTCCTTCTGAGATGGCACCTATTAAATATATAATAAAAACAAGAGTCAGAGAAGGGTAAGCGCTCAGCGTCTCTACCGCATACCATCCCCTCCCTCCCAGTCAGCCCCCAAAGCCTGCCAGTCTTACATCTAGAAGCCCTCCAACAGTCCCCTTTTCTTTCATCTCACCACCATACCTCACCTTCACCTGTTTCTCTCCTAAGCCTGCCGAATATTTTTCCAAAATAACTCATCACGTTATTCACAATGCCTGCTTACTTAAAAAAAATTGTGTCTACTTACTCTTTATGATATAAAGTTCCTTATCATGATATACAAGGGCCTTCATTCTCTTCATCTCAATCTACATCAGCCCTGCCCTTGGCCTCTGTGCACTATTTTTTTTTTTAATGTCTGGTCTGACACTTTCTAGACTAGGTTTTACTTCGATTTTAATTGTAATCAGTCAGAAACCTCATGGCAAAAGAAACTGGCTTAGGGTTTCGATGGTCCTCTAATGCATTGTCAAATGCAGGCAGCAGCAGCAGCGTCTGCAGCCCCGTGCCTTCGGCAGGGCCTTCCAGTTTCACGGTCCTGTTTTCTACAACACACTCTACATCCGTGGTGTTTCCATTAAGCAGGCCAAGGAGCGTCTGGCACAGACTGTAGCAGAGCTTCTGCAGGACATATCCCAGTGATACCACCAGCAAATGAAGGAGGATGCCCTCATCATTATCATCTCTCCTGTAGCAAGAGTTGTGGTCCACAGTGAATTCACATTAGACCTCCATCCACGATAAATTCCACCAGGGCTAACCTCCCACTGTCCCTCCACTCCTCAATATATAATGTGGAGAGTCACATCCGAAGAGCAGCCCAGCAGGACTTCCAAATACAGAAGCATCATTCAAATATTTTTACCAGACTATTTTTACCATAATGAAGGGAAGCACCAGTCTTACAGGAGGTTCCAGAGGTCTGCCTGGCAAACAAAAAACAGTCAAAACTCTATTAGCACCCACTCTTTCCATAAGAAGAGAAGATCATGGGACTTTCCTGATGGTCCAGTGGCTAAGACTCCATGCTCCCAATGCAATGAGCCCAGGTTCAATCCCTGGTCAGGAAACTAGATCCCACACGCCACAGTGAATATGGAAGACCCCTGTGCCAAGATGAAGACCCAGCACAGCCAAATAAGTAGATTAATAAATATTAAAATTAAAAAATAAAGAAGACAGGATCATTCTATGTCTAATGCCAGGGGGTTCAGGCTCCAGATGAAGACTGTCTCTGTGAAGCCTCAACAAGTGTACACCTAACAAACTCTCACAAAAGATAATTCTAGTTCCCAGGAATATCCAGTTGCATACCATCATGCTTTTATTCACCCTGTTGTCTCCTTCATATGTCTCCTCCATCCAAACCCATTCCTCAAGAATTAAACCAGTGTCAGCTTTGCCAACCCCCTGCTGAGCTCCCAATGCCTTTGTTCAATGTCTTTATCCCAGGAGTTCACTGTATTATGGTTAGACACCTACCATTTCCCCCGCTCATCTGTGAACTCTTTGAAGATAGTGGAAGGTTTTTTTAGAGCTTCACATTCAGTGGAGTTTAATAAATGTGAACTGACTGAAAACTGAATTAATGTTTCCTGCCAACCTAGCTGAGATAATCTAAGTTTTACTTGAATCTGTTATGGCTTATTATAACAGTGGGCATTACTGATCATAGGTTGTTAAAATTATGTTTATTAAAGAAAAGAAACTATTTTACTAACATAACACAATCTAAACATTTTTTGTTTTTGGTGTATATCCCATAACAGATTCTAAAAAGCTTAAATGCCATATGGTATGAAATGCAGCTAACTCACCCTTCAATTTATAAATAACCAACCCATCACATTTAAGGAACAGAACAACTAAATTACTTAGTTTCCTTATAATACTGCAAAATTAGCTTTACAGATGAGGTAAAACCCTGCTTTGAGATATGATAAAAAAATAAATATATCCCAGGAAAGGACACGTGATTTAAGTTAAAAAACTAAGAGTATGTGCTTCTTGTGAGAAAAATTAGTGGTACACACTGTTTTGAATGGTTTCTATTTAAACTGGAATAGCCCTACTACAGAAATGGATGCTGAAGCAGTTCTGTCAGGAACAAAGATACAGAAAGTAAATCAATCCTCTTAGAGTATCAAAAAGCATAGCAGAGAGGAAGCTGAAGTAGGTAATGATCCAGCCACTCATCCCTAGCCACTTACCCTTGACGACCTTCAAAGAGCTACTGATGTTAGTAGCTGGTCACTTGACATCTGAAATGAACCTACCGCGGTACTCACCCTCCACTCTAGGAAAAGGTAACACATTCAACTCCCAAAGAGCCAGTACTGACTAAGAGAACTGTTCTCAACACCGGGAAATTATCTCCTGCAGGGACAAACTTTAAGTAGTCAGCTTCCCAGCGCTTTTAAAATATAATTGGATTTCCACGAGTTTTCAAAACCAAATCTTAGGCAAGATCACCATGCCCTTTACTCTTGGGTCAGAGCTGCTGACAAGAGCCGAGTGATTACGGTGGCTGCGGGGCCACATACGAGATATTGATTTAAACTGCATCAATACAGCTGCTGTCCTCCGCAACCTAACCGCCAAAGCAGAGGACATCAGCTCTGCACCAAGCAACAGCACAATTCTGAGCGCTGGTGATGTCCTCGGTCACCCACCCTCAGGGAACCGGGCGCTCACCAGAGGGACGAACCTCAACACCGGCTGTGACCTTCGTGCCTTTTTTTTTTTTTTTCTGGAAAGGATCAGTAGGTTTCACCCAATTTCATTTGTCAACTTTTCATATACTCTATTCAGACATCTACATACTTTACAAATAATAGCTTGACTGTAACTGCATCATGCCTTTAAAAAGGACATCCCAGAGTGGAATAGGAACCAATTATGCTGAAATCATCACCACTATTAGTTTTATCTCACTGATAAAAATGTATCCTTCTAGACAAAAAATTCAAATAGAAACTTTTTCTAAACAGATACAGTAACTGCATTATCACTCCCAAAGAACTGGATGGGGGGAGCCTAAAAACTGAGTCTCTTTAATCCAGGAGAAGCCATT
Source organism: Cervus canadensis (assembly GCF_019320065.1). NCBI lineage: Eukaryota > Metazoa > Chordata > Mammalia > Artiodactyla > Cervidae > Cervus > Cervus canadensis. Next base: position 6,908,411 of record NC_057410.1, read on the forward strand.
TGTTTAGAGTGCGTTTGTTTGTTCGAGAAACAATGTTATAGTCTGTGCTCGCACTCACCCCTCTGCTGCACAGGATGAAGGGTGATCCTCCAGGCAAGGAGTCTAGTCTCCATCCCACCATCCTGGGTTTACCAGGCTGTTAGATTCAGAAGTGTGAATCTCTCAGTTCACTCAGCTGTGTCTGACTCTTTGTGACCCCGTGGACTGCAGCATGCCAGGCTTCTCTGTCCTTCCCCATCTCCCAGAGTTTGCTCAAACTCATGTCCATTAAGTCGATGATGCCATCCAACCATCTCATCTTTGTCACTCCCTTCTTCTCCTGCCTTCAATCTTTCCCAGCATCTGGTCTTTTTGAAAGAGTTGGCTCTTTGCACCAGGGAGCCAAAGTATTGAGCTTCAGCATCAGTCCTTCCTATGCATTTTCAGGGTTTTCTTTAGGTTTGATGGGTTTGATCTTGGGGTCCAAGGGATTCTGAAGAGCCTTCACCAGCACCACAACTCGAAAGCACCATTCTTTGGTGCTCAGTCTCTTTAGGGTGCAACTCTCACATCCATATATGACTACTGGAAAAACCATAGCTTTGACTATACGGACCTTCATTAGCAAAGTAATGTCTCTGCTTTTTAATACGCTGTCTAGACTTGTCATAGCTTTTCTCCCAAGCAGCACACACCTTTTAATTTCATGGTTGCAATCACCATCTGCAGGGATTCTGGAGCCCAAGAAAATAAAGTCTGACACTGTTTACTCTTTTTGCCCATCTATTTGCCATAAAAAGTGACTGGACCAGATGCCATGATCTCAGTTTTTTGAATGCTGAGTTTTAAGCCAGCTTTTTCCATTCTCTTCTTTCACCTTCAGCAATTAAAACACTGTAATTAGATTTTCAACTTACTACTGCCTCTGCTAACATGCAAATCAGCCAACAGATCCTCCAGAGATTTTATGATAATACAAATAAGATAAATGAAAAAGCACTAACTTTTATGAACTATATATAAGTAACTTACAAGTCAGTAGAAATTAACTTATCAGTGCACAACCTCTGTTATGCTTCTTATTCCCTCTTCAGAGCTGGCAAGAACTCAGTCACTGTCTTAACTGAGAACTAAAAAAGTGAACCAGCTTGTGAAGCCACGAGCTGAGCAGAAGAGCCAGGGTGACCTCAAGCTATTTTCTTCAAGGTACGCAACACCCCCAGCATCATGTTATTCCTCTGTCAAACTAAGCTAAGGTTTTAATCTTTTCTTCCCAAGAATGTGTGTTAGTCACTCAGTCATGTCTGACTCTTTGCGACCCCATGAACTGTAGCCTGCCAGGCTCCTCTGTCCACGGGATTCTCCAGGCAAGAATACTGGAGTGGGTAGCCATTCCCATCTCCAGGGGATCTTCCTGACCCAGGGATCAAACCCGGGTCTCCCACATTGCAGGCAGATTCTTTACCATCTGAGTCACCAGGAAAAAAAAAATGTGAGCCTCTTAAAATCTGTATCTTTTCTGCCTTAGCCCATGTGAAGCATACAGCAAATCTATGATAAATGGTATAAAGAAAACCAGTACAATCCACTACTAAATAATCCCAGAGCTGCTGTAAACCTAAACTGCTCAAAGATTTGTACTTTTAGCCCTAACCCTAGCAAATTCTGGCCCCTGTTGTTTTCATTGTCTATTAAAGGCGGACAATCCTGACCCCCCTCGATTGTCTAGTAGTCTTAAGCAGCCCCAACAAATGACACATGGAGCAAAGTCCTCTACTGTCTGAAACAAAGACCACAGACAGTGTGAAGAAGTGTACTCCTGAATTAGTGCAAACAGTCACGTTGGAAGTGGAAGATCTACATTCCACCGGAACTTTAAAAAGTGCTCTATAGTTTTCTATTTGTAAAATACAGTTCAAAAAGACAGAAAGTTATGCCATTTATTCTCCACATGGGCAGTTTTCAAAGTATGGTTGGAACCCCTGGGATCTCCAAGACCCTTGCAAGGGATACAGGAGGTCAAAATTATTTTCATCATAATGCTATGATGTTACTTTCCTTTTTCACTCATTCTCTCATGAATAAGAGTGGAGTTTACTCATGAGTGTGATAGTACAACCGATTAAATGCAGAAGCAGATAAGAATCCAGCTGTCTTCTATTAAGGCAGATGCTTCCCCCATGGCTCAGAGGTAAAAAAAATCCACCTGCAACATGGGAGACAAAGGTTTGATCCCTGGGTAGGGAAGATTCCCTGGAAAAGGAAATGGCAACCCACTCCAGTATTCTTGCCTGGAGAATCCCAAAGATAGAAGAGCCTGGTGGGCCACAGTCCACAGTCCACTCACAAAGAGTCGGACACGACTGAGTCACAGAGCAGTCAGTCAAATGGACCTGCAAGTGTATAATGACGCCACTCTTCTTACTAAATTTTTGTTCTGAAAAAATGGTATTTTTTATTTAAAATGTTTCCATGTTTATTTTTAACTGAATTTATAAATATTTGTAAAAATGTCTCAGTTTTATTTCCCAATACAGTAAATATATATATACAGGTGTACTCCATTTTCTTGTATTCGTTTTATTGTCTCAGAGATATGGTCTTTTAAAACAAACAAACAAACAAACAAATTGAAATGTAAACCCTGAATCAAGCAAATCTATCTGTGCCATTTTTCCTAACAGCATTTGCTCACTTCATATCTCTGTGTCACATTTTGGTAATTCTTGCAATATTTCAATGTTTTTCATTATTGTTATATTAGCTATCATGATCTTTGATGTTACTACTGCAAAAAAGATTACAACTCACAAATGGTTAGCATTTTTTAACAATAAAAGTTTTTTTTAACCTAAGGTGTGTCCATTTTTCTCAGGCATAATTCTATATTATATTCTCAGTGGACTACAATATAGTGTAAACATAAACTTTATATGCATTGGGCAAGCCAAAAAGTTTATGACACTCATTTTATTGGTGATATTCACTTTATTGCAATGGCTTGGAACTGAAACCACACTATCTCTGAGATATGCCTGTATAGCTGACAAAACCAAAAACTCTTTAGGATCAACTTGGGAACCAATACCAGTTTAGGAGTAGAATTTAATGAAATTAAATTTTAGTACAGAAATTTCTTTATTCTAACTGGTGTATACGTACATAATTTTAAATAAGAAGATACTGGGTGGGCATTGGACAGAGGGAAATGGCCCAATTACTTTACATGACTTTGAGTTTTCATATCAAGCAAAAAGTGTAAGGTTCAGCACAAATAATCCATAGGTGAACTAAATCATATTAATAGATGGTGCTTAATTCAATAATGCTTTAGCTTGTGCACTGAAAAAGGGTTAATGAATAGGAATCTTATGAATACACCAAATCCCTACCTCCATCTCCCAAAATAAACTATGAAGGAAAGGGAAAAACAAAAAAAGCTGAGTAGATGAGAGAGCAGAGAAAGGATGGATAATGTTCAGAAACTTCAGTGGGCTTCTGAATTCAGTGTCCATGCAAACAGACTTTCATTTCCAGCCACTCATATACCAAGGAATCTACTTTTTCTAGAAGAATCTGTTCTTACTGCTTACCTCCAGCTAAGAGTCAGAAAGCTAGATGTACTTTTTCCCTCACAGGGCAGTCCAGATGCAGGGAATACAATGCAATGTCTCCAATAAACACTTACTAATGTTCAGAGATTTATGTCTGAAATTTGTAAATACTGTGATAACTGTTATATTCCCAGGTGTTGTGCTCATAATTTGAAATCAGCCATAGAACAAAGGTGATCTTTGCTTCATCTGACATTAAAAGAACTCTACTGATTATGTCCCCATTATTTCTGGTCTATATATTTGAGCACTAATGTATACAACTCTGTATTAAGTATTAAAGAAATTAAAATGCATATGATGATGCCCATGCCCTCAAGATTATTCATGAAAAGTTAAACAGTTAAAAACAAGGGATGTCATCATTTATCCTTCATACGCATGACAGCCAATGAGTGCCTTAGCTCTGAAGACAGACAAAAGCATTGAGCAGTTCTTCAGAGTTTGGTTTTAGACTAGTCCTTAAGGGTCACTTTTCTAAACCTCATAATTTAATCCTAAATCTGAAAAAGAAGTCTGGATCAACAAAAACATTACTTTGGTAACGTACTTTAAAATAAAGGACATAAATGATATTTCAACATCACCGAAATGACAATGAACAATGAAGCAGTATTCACACTGAACGCTGATATTTTCACACTACTGAAGTCACTAGAAATACTGGAGAAGTCCAATTTGAACACTTTCCCCAGAAGAAAATGCCACTTTTAAAAGTATGGCTTAACAAAGTTTTAGCTATAAGCCTATTCATTCCAGGACTGTTTTAATAGTTAAAAAAAAAAACAAAACAAAACTGCCTACCACCCAAGAAAAATGTATGTTAAAATCATAAATGGAATACAATGTAACTACTAAAAACAGCAGAGTACAATATTTATTGACATGAGGAGACAGTCACTCCAGTAACTCCATTTCAACTGAAAAAACTACTACGCAGTATGTAGAATTACCCCATTTTGTAAACAAATACAAATGTACTTTAGAGATACAAATGACCAGTTGAAGATACTTATGAGTCATAGAATTTATACGTAATGTTTATGTTTTTCATAGTACTTAGATTTTGAAAGTGCCTGCAATGAACACCTATCAATTCTGCAATAAGAGAAAAAAGTATATCATTATAAAAATATTAATTCTATGTTCCTGACTGATGAATGCCTTTCACTACCTTGGCAGGTCAGAAGCCTTCTAAAGACGTTTTTTAAGATCTTCTCACCCACAGTCAGTGGATGATAGAAACTGTTTCAAGATCAACGTTTGCCCAAGGGTCAAAACTCTGTTAGAAAATAAAAATGTTCTCAGCAGGAGTTTAATTAAATTTACAGCTGACAAGCATCAGACTTTTCAGGTAACTTGCAGCACTTTGTGAGCCAAGAAAATAAAACAATTAAAACATCATTTTTCAACACGGAAAAGGACATCGGGGACTTTGAAGTAATGTGCTACACATGTGAATCCCAAACAAAATAATCTCAACATGAATATGAGCTGAAAACCCAGAGGTACAAAAGCCAAGCCTGTCAGCAGAGTTCCAACGTGGTCCAGGCTTCTTAACAATCAGGGAAGGGGGAGCTTTCCTGGCGGCCCAGGGGTTAAGACTTCACTTTCCAATGCAGGGGGTCTGGGTTCAGTCCCTGGTCAGGGAACCAAGATTCCACATGCCTGACGGCCAAAACACCAAAACACAGAACAAGCAATATTGAAACAAATTCAATAAAGGCTTCAAAAAAAATTGTCCACATGAAAAAAATAAAAATCATCAGGGAAGGAAGCAGTAAGAGACCTAAGCTATTTTAAATATTGAAGAGGAAAAAGCAAATGAAAAATAGGTTGTGGACAGTAAGGACTCAAACGGTAATAAAACAACTGTTAATCTTTTGTGTTTGACTTAAATGCTAGCAGTTCTTTGCAATCATCACCACACCCCACCCTTCCTACTGATGAGAAAATATTGACCTGGTTAAAAAAATTTGAAGGGGCAGCAATACTTATTTTATACAGCTTGCTGGATAAAACCTTCCATGAGGGATCCATCCAGGAAAATAAATAAAAGGGTCTGTAACAGAGAGGGTTGGGAACCAGGACTGGAAGGAATCTTCAGTAGCCCCCAGAGACCAGTGACACCCCTTGGTGCCCCAGAGGATGGCGAGGCGGTGGGCAGGGCTTCAGATGGTGTGCAAGGTGGGAACAGGCCAGCGTGACCAAGTGGCGCATCAGTCCTGACCTGATGACCGGGGGCCCTGAGAGAGGAGGCGGGGCAGGGGTTCAGCAACAGGCCCCTGCAATCCGCATCTGAGCACCTAGATATTTTAAAAAATAAACACCAGCTGCTATAGTCGGAGTTGCCAATTCTTTTCTTCCCATTGGTGCTGCACTGAATCACCGGCCCAACTCTGGACACCTGGTTCTAACAAGCAGGGAGCACGGCCCCATTATTAACAATCACAGGGCAGGGTGCCAGGCGCCCAGCTAATCTGGCTCTCCGGCTCTGTTCTAAACCCTACTTTACAGGGTAAAAGCTGTCCTAAAGGGCTGAAAAAATTGCTCAGTTTTTCCAAACATATATTTTAGAGTTCATCCTCATAGGTTATTTATTTGCAACAAAATACTGTGGCTATGTCCTCTTATAGAAACAAAAAAGAAGAAAACAGTGGACTCCCTTGGTGGTTCAGGGGTTAAGGCTCAGAGCTTGCACTGCACGGAGAACAGGTTTGATCCCTGGTCAGGGAACCAAGATCCTGAAAGCGGTGTGCTGAGGCCGCAAACCAACAATAACAAAACAAAACTCCCGGCTTAATAGTTCTTCCTGTAGCAATACCAGTTTGGTTCCCTCCATCCCCTCACGTTTTCCTAAGCTATTCATATTTCTCATACCTAAAAATCTGTTTCCTGCTAAGCATTTATTTTCTTTTATTTTTGCCAGTTGTGTGTTCTAAATATAACTTGTCAATGTTTGCCTTTTCAAAAAGACAAAGAATGATTATGTAGTACATTGTGGCAGACTATTTAAATATAGTCTTTCAATAATGCACAGCACTTTTATTTAAAAAAATCAATGTTTCACTTGAGATATTTTCCCCCTCCTATACTTATATGAAAAAAGTTACCTGGTAGAGACGCACCAGTTTTCAATAGCTTAAATGTCTATTTGTCAACTCCCTGAAAGGACTACAGAGTGCACGAATCTCCTTGGTCTACTCGGCTTGGCAAATAATTGACCTCTCTGCTGGCCCTAGAGCCCTGCAGAGTTCATTACACGGCCCAGCCAGCCAGCAAGGCTCCACGAGACCTGCCTAGTTCAAGGCGCCAAGGCACGAATTCCCCAAGATGGCCCTGCAGGAGCCCACGCAGCTGGCCTTGCTGACCCCCAAAGTTCACGAACTTGAAACATTCCATTCAGACTTGACTGTGCTTAAGTAAAAACTAAGAACTTAGGTAACAGAACTCCCAATGGGTGTGCATGCTCAGTCATGTCTGACTCTTTGCCACCCCACGGACTTCAGCCCGCAAGGCTCCTCTGTCCATGGCATTCTCCAGGCAAGAATACTGGAGTGGGTAGCCACTCCCTTCTCCAGGGGAACTCAACCTGCATCTCCTGCACAGGTGACTCCGTGGTAAAGAATCTGTCTGCCAATGCAGGAGGCCTGGGTTTGATCTCGGAGTCGGGAAGACCCTCTGGAGAAGGGACTGGCTACCCACTCCAGTGTTCTTGCCTGGAGAATACCATGGACAGAGGAGCCTGGCGGGGAACAGTTCATGGGGTAGCAGAGTGTGGGACAAATCTGAGCACAACAGTACCCCCAAAATAAACGTTAAAAGGGACTGGCTCATCAAACCTGACTCAGGATGTGAGCCCCAGTATTCAAAATTTCTCAGTTTACTTCCTCATGTTTAAGTAGCTGCTAATAGTAAAACACATAATCTATTTATTCACTTTAGCAAAACACCACTAGGTAAAATGAACAGACTTTCTTGAATCATAAGAACTATTAAGTGGTTTTAAGACTTACAGCGTTTCCAAAAACATTAAAACGGTGTGGGGGGGGGAGTTATTTGAAGTTAGGAAACGATGGTAATTTTGAAAATGTCTGGACTTTTAAACATAGGAAATGCACATATATTATGAAAGTTAATTTTTTTGTGTATTATACTCAACAGAACTTTTTTTAAAAGCTTTGAAACTCATCCTTTCATATAAAATTTGATGTGCTAATTAACGTGTCCTTATGGAATTTTAAGTCACCTAGAGATTATACATTATTCGTTTCCTCTGAGTAATAAAATATATTACACTCTCTTCTGTGGCATTTTATTTATGAGAATATGATGTCCATTAATGAATAATTTCACACAATGAATGGTCAGGTTCAATGATTCAGCCCTGGTCACTAGGATCATGGAACAGCATGAGATTCTAAAGTAACATAAGTTCCCTCTGGGCTCATTCTCCTTTTATTAAAATGTATAACAAGTGCTTATATTTAAATATACATGGCAGGGATTACATGGGGCTTCCCTGACGGCTCAGCAAGTAAGGAATCTTCTTGCAGTGCAGGAGACTCGGGTTCGATCCCTGGGTTGGGAAGATCCCCTGAAGGAGGCAATGGCAACCCACTCCAGTATTCTTGCCTAGAAAATTTCATGGATTAGAGGAGCCTGGCAGGCTACAGTCCATGGGGTCATACAGACCTCTACAAATGCAACTTAGTAGTAATATTTTTTCTCATAAATAACATATAAAGAAAATATAGGGAAACACTTAAATTTTACAGTCATTCAGAAAAAAACTAAGTCAGAAATAGTATAACAAAGAAAGCGCCATGGATTCACATTCCACACCAGAAAAAGAGCAATTAAGCAGGTACTTTAATTTCCCTAACCTGCTAGTGGATTACATCTACTTCAGAAGTAAGGTAAACGGTAGCTCAATGGAGTCTTTGTTATTCTGAAGCACTTTTCAGGCAACGGATTCAGCAATCTTCTCTGAGCAGTGTGCTCCTCAGTTCACATTCACCTGCCAGGCTACCAGCTGAAAAGACGAGCGACTCAAGTTTTAAACCAATTTTTCCTATTGATTTAATTGAACAAGAGCACATCAAAGAGATGTGTCTTCTATTTCTGCTTTTCAATTTGACCCCATGTAAAACTCTCTTCTGGATGAGTATTAAGTTATGGAAAGTGTATGGACTAAGTGAGGATTTCTGCAGGGCACCAACGCAGAAGTTCAGGCTGGGGTCCCCCCGCCTCACATGGATGAGGACCTGATGGTTTGGTGGTTTTCTCCACTGAGAAAGTCAAAGCTACTCAAACCTATCTTTTAATTTACTGTGGAAAATAACTTCATAGCATGAATCAAAGCCATTGGAATAAAGGAAATATACACTTAAAATAACGAGAATGGGACTTCCCTGGTGGTACAGTGGATAAGAACTGCCTGCCAACACAGGTGACTCGGGTTCAATCCCTGGGCCGGGAAGATCCCACGTGCCTTGGAGCAACCAAAGCCCATGAACCACAACTACTGAGCCCACATCTAGGGCCTGTAAGCAACAAGTGCTGAGCCTGTGTGCCCCAAGGATGAAGCCGCCTGCCCTAGAGCCCCCGAGATCCAGCTGCTGGGCCTGGGTGCTGCAATTCCTGAAGCCCACATGACATAGAGCCTGTGCTCTGCAACAAGAGAAGCCACTGCAGTGAGAAGCCCCTGTTCACCGCGACTAGAGAAAGCCTGCATGCACCAACCAAAACAAATAAAGAATTAAAAAAAAAACAAGAATGGATTGATGGATAGACAAATGATTAAGCAAATATAGCAAAATGGGTATTTTGGAATCTAGATGGTGGGCATATGTGCGCTAAGTATACAATGGTTTCAAGGTTTCTGGATGTTTGAAAATTTTCATAATGATGCTGGAGGAAAATTACTCAATTAAAATCACAGTGAAGGAGACAGCAGGCCCCATGGGAAAAACCTCAGTCTGGAAGGGAAGACTGGTTCTCAGCCTAACCCCAGGAACTCACAGATTTTAAAACTGGAAAGGGCCTTGGGAATCCTCCAGAACAAGTAAAATAATGGTTTTGAGTCTGTGAAAAATGAGAAAAATAGGAGCGAAGCATTTTCAAAGAAACTAAAAACTTTTTTTTTTTTCTTTCTGAGATTGTATGTCTCTACACTTCTGGTTCAAAATATCCTTTATTTCATAAAACATTAGTATAGTAGATAAGAAATTTGGCTTTTTATGTCCTCACTTAGCAGTCAAATCTGGTCACCCTTGATTTCTGATCAATGTCCTCATCTCCTGTCTTGACCTTCAGCAAGAATCCCCCTACCCTTGATGTTTCCTCTTAGTAATTTGCCATCCACTGACCTCATTGCTCGGCTCTTTGGTTATAAATTTCCAGCTGTCTTTACTGTCCTGGGAGTTTAATCTTATCTCTCTCCCCATTACAATGTCCCTACTGCCAACAGTCTTGAATAAAGTCTTTCTTACCATTTTAAGTGCCAGGATAATTTCTTCTTTAATCATACCTTTGTACAGGTATGTATAAAGGTCTTGGGACCTTCAGGTACAGAGAACTTGGCACCTAATCATAATACTTGCTGAAAAGAACAATTTGCTTCCCTAGTATGACCTTAACGCTCCAAATACTGAGGTTTGAAATTTCCCAGAAGCATTAAAAGACATTCAAAACAAAACAAACAACTTCCCCCATCGTCAGTTTTGGTCTCTTATAATCTTAATACATGATTTCATTTCAACTTAATTTCAAAGAATAACTCTAAAGGGGGAATGACTATGTCATAAACTTCTCTTCAGGATGATGACTATGTCATAATTATGGACCCAGCATAGGAACGCAATGATTTTATTGATTGGATGAGAAAAATAAAGGAAGCAGCTGAATGTTATTTATTTCCTGAGGGAAAATCTCATAAATTCAAGGGAAAAATTATCAGTCATCTGTTAAAATTAGGCAAATCAGAGAAAATCATAAAGACACTTAATTCTTAAATTAACTTATTTTTTAAATGTTTTAATTAAGGGAACAATTCCGTTTACAATTGCATCAAAAAAACACCTAAGAATAAATTTAACTACGGATTTGGAAGACCTGTACACTAAAAAGTTTAAGACACTAATAAATTAAATTGAAGAAAATACAAGTTGATGAAAAGATACTCTGTGATTACAAGTTGAAAGAGTTTTGTTAAAATGTCCACACTACCCAAAGCAATCTACAGATTCAATGCAATTCCTACAAAAATTACAATGGCATCTTTCACAGAAATAGAACAAACCATCCTAAAGTTCGTATGGAACCACAAAAGACCTCAAATAACCGAGAAATCTTGAACAAGAACAAAACCGGAGGCATCACACTTCCAGATTTAAAACTAAAGTCATGGTAATACAAACAGTAGGGTACCGGCGTGTAAACAGACACACAGGTCAATGGAGCAGAGTGGAGAGTCCAGAAACAGACTCACAACCATGTGGTTACTTAGTTTAGGACAACCAACCAAGAGTACACCGTGGGGAGAGGTCAGCCTCTTCAGTAAGGGGTGCTGGGGGAAATGGACAACACAGGTAAAAGAAAAACGAGATTACTATCTTACATCCTATATGAAATTAACATAAGATGGATTAAAGACTTGAATGTAAGATTTGAAAATTCGTAGAAGAAAACATAGGCACTAATCTTGACATTGATCTTGGTAATGATTTTTTTTGGATTTGATACCAAAAGCGAAGGTAACAAAAGTAAAAATAAACAAAACAGGCTACATCAAATGCAAAGCTTCCGCACAACAAAGGAAGCCATTAGTAAAATAAAAAATCTACTGAATGGGAGAAAATATTTGCAAATGTATCTGATAAGGAGTTTATATCCAAAATAGATAAAGAACTCATACAACTCAATAGCAAAACAAACAAAAACCCCAAAATCCTTAATTTTTAAAATGAGCAGAAGATACATTTTGCCAAAGATATACATGTGGCCAACAGGTACACGAGAAAATGTTCAGTATCACTCATCATGAGTGAAATGCAAATCAAAACCACAATAAAATACCATCTCACGCCTCTGAGAATGGCTATTATCAAAAAAATGAGAAATAACAAGTGCTGATAATGGCGTGGAAAAAAGGGAACCTTTGCGCACTATTCATGGGAAAGTAAATTATCAAGACCAATACGAAAAACAGTAGAGAGGTCTCTCAAAAAATTAAAAATAACTATTATATGATCTAGCTACTTCACTTGTAGGTATTTATCTGAAGGAAACAGAATGCTAACTCAAAAAGGTATCTGCATTTCCAAGTTCATTGCACCGTTATTTACAGAAGCCAAGACACGGAAACAGCCTGAGTGTCAGCTGATAGACGAATGAATAAAGAAAATATGAGATATATATAAAACATATATATACTTAAAATGGAATATTACTCAGCCATAAAAAGAAGGATATCCTACCATTTGCGACAATATGAATGGACCTTAGTGCCTCATATTAAATGGAATAATTCAGAGAAAGACAAACACCATATGATCTCACTACTACTTAGAATCTTAGAAAGGAAACAACCAGACTCATAGACAATGGACTGACGCCTGCCACGGACAGGGCCTGAAATGAAGGTGGTCAAGTTGTACAAACTTCCTGTTATAAAATAAGTCCTGGGAAGGTAATGTACAGCATGGTGACTATAGTCAATAACACTGTACTGTATATTTTAAAGTTACTAAAAGCTTTCACCACAAGAAAAAAAAAGTGTATCTGTGAGTTGGTGATGGGTGTTGACTATCTCACAATGGCTGATCATTTCACAGTACATGCATGTATTGAATCATTATGTTGTACATTTGAAGTCAGTATGTCAATTATATGCTCATTTTTAAAACTGTCTAGAATAACACATTTTTAGAAGTCAATTCTATTATGTAGTCAGCTTTAAATTATCAGCCAATATTGATGTAACTGGGCTTCCCTGGAGGCTCAGACAGTAAAGAGCCTGCCTGCAATGTGGGAGACCTGGGTTCGATCCCTGGGTTGAAGACGATTCCCTGGAGGAGGGCATGCAGTCGACTTCAGTATTCTTGCCTGGAACATCGCCATGGAGAGAGGAGACTTGAGGGCTATGGTCCATGGGGTCACAAAGAGTAGGACATGACTGAGCGACTAAGCATAGCATAATGATGTAACTCTAACCAGGAAGCACTCTGTGGTGGAACAAAATCAGAGATGGTGTCTATCTAGCTGCGGCTGAAACACAGCATTAACACAGGATCTCACAAGAATCAAATCTTCTGTCTGGAGCAGCCCTAGTCTTTGACGAAATGCAGCCATTTTTCTAAGAAAAGGAACAGCCCAGGAGCTCCACCCCAGAGGGAATGACTTCATTATAATCTGAAAAATGGAAGAGAGCTTAGCCACCTGCTTTAAAGTAGGAGATTAATACTTTCTGCAGGTTAGTGGAAAGGTAGGTGAAATATTTTAGACTACTTTGCACTGACCTTCAGAAAACTGCTAAGGAGAGCTCTGTTAGTGAATCTTCCCCCCTCCTCTCCTCCCCCCGCAATAGTACACCCCATCAATTCCCCCCCTTATCCAACAAGAAGTAGAGAACCTCAAGTTTCCTCAGTTACAAGTCAAAGAGGAAGTTCCCAGGGAGGAGCTCCGCTACCAGGTATAAGAGGGGTGGGTGTAGCAGAGGTCAGAAGGGAAAGACAAAGGCCAGGGGATTTCTGAGCTTGGGGCCAGGGAGAAATAGTGGTTTCTTTGTCATCACCACTACCCAGCCAACTAATGTGATTTATCTGTAATTGCTAATTAGGGCCAGTGACGTGGGAGATGGAACAGCCTACAGATTCCAAACTAAATCCAAATACTTGTGGGCTGTTTGCTGGATTTAAATAAGGTTATTTCATCAACATTTTCACTACCTTCATGAGACAAAAAGGACTTATATAATGTACATTTTAACAGAAGCTCTCAAAGTAGCTTTCTTTAAATACCCATGTCTGGGGCAGTTTTGTAAGAAAAATAATAGGGAAAAAATTGCATAGTTACAGCTATAATCTAAGTAAAATGATGCTGTAACTATGACTTATTCTTCCTGTACAAGCAAAGAAATCTATCACTGATAAAACGAATATGATGGTTTCACAGAGCACTGCACATTCTCTGGCATTACCTACTGTTGTAGTTTTAGGTACAAACTCCACATTCACTTGGCTCTCTATGTCCAACTGACCATCAGTGGGAAAGATGTTGGGCAAACAGATCAAAGAGAAGGAAAGTCAAACAGCACTCCTAACCCATTAAAAAAACTGAACCCATTTCCAGGTGCTTGTAGCACTTCGGTAGTATTTAAACTTGTGGAGAAAGAAAGGAAGCAGCTGCCCTATGAGGTCTCTGGGTCAGACCATTGCTTCCCACGGTTCTCTCTGAGCTGGTCTAACAGGCTAAGTCGGTAATTTAATACCAAACTTAAAAAAAAAAAAACAACAAAAACTTGCTAATCCATGTTTTCATAAAGATTTTTAACTCAGTGAACAGTGTCTGTAACTGCAATGTTTTAGAGCCTAGCAGACAGCTTTGAAACAAATGGCTAAACTTTTCAACCACAATAGGAGGCTTTCTGAGGAGCCAGGAAATTCCATGTAGCACAATGCCAATAAATACTGAATAAAAGAGGGTTTTCTGTTTCTAGATCCCCAAATCTTACAGGGATCACTTAGGCTACTTCTCTAGTTCTAGAACCTATAGAGGGGCTTCCTTGGTGACTCAGCAGTAAAGAATCCGCCTGCCGATGCAGGAAATGCAGGTTCAATCCCTGGGTTGGGAAGATCCCCTGGAGAAGGAAATAGCAACTCACTCCACTATTCTTGCCTGGGAAATCCCATGGACAGAGGAATCTGGTGGGCTACAGTCCATGGGGCTGCGAGAAGTTGTACACAACTTAGTGACTAAACAACATAACTTATAGAGCAACTCCTTTTGAAAAGGATTAACAGTAAGGTGCAAAAGCTAGACCATTTCTCCTTTTATTCTTTTTTCTTCCATACAAAAGTTCAACATAAGAGTTCAACTCTCCTCTAACTCCTCATTACCAAGTGATGTCAATTCCTCCTCCTCAGGAAGGCTTACAAAGTACCTCACTTTCTAGAAAGGTAAGCAAACCACCTGTGGTTCAGGCTGTGACTCACACCCCTCCGATCCCCACTGTGAGCAATCTTACCAGTTCTCTCTCTCTGGTACCTTCTAAAACAAAGATAATTCCTCCTCCCAGCAGATCCTGAGCAGTATTACTGGCAGCCGCCTCTGACCATAACCACAGTTCCTACTTGTCCTTCTCCTTCTCTATTTCAACCATTTTGATCATTCGGGATGTACTGTCGCAGGAAGATATCGTTCAAGGTTTGAGGAAGTAGTTCATCACAAGGGAAGTGGCAAGACAATGTTAATGGTTAATCCGGGATACAGATGGATGTGCCATAGAGTAACACACTGCGGGGAGGCAGTTTGGGCTTCCCTGGAGGCTCAGATGCTTTGGAATCTGCCTGCAGTGCAGGAGACCTGGGTTAGACCTCTGGGTTGGGAAGATCCCCTGGAGAAGGGAACGGCAATCCACTCCAGCATTTTTCCTGGAAAATTTCATGGACAGAGGAATCTCATGGGCTACAGTCCATGGAGCAGGGAGGTAGTTTGGTGGTATGGGCTCTGCAGTCAGGCCGCTTAAGTGCAAATATAGGCTCTGTTAAGGTGGTTAAGACTCTGGACAAGTTGCTTAACCATTCAGTGTCTGTATCCTTATCTATAAGATGGAAATGTTAGTACCTACCTCACAGGATTGTTGTAAGACTCAAAGGATATGATACAAACCTGAAAACATTACAATCACTAAACAGTAAGCATTATGCTAGTTACTTTTGAAATGTACAGTATGTATACATTCATGAAATGTATAGTATGTTCTTTTGAAATGTATAGTATATATTCATTTCATGAATGTATACATACTATACATTTCAAAAGAACGAGGCAATTCTATATTATTTCCTTGGAATAAAGTCCATGACATAGTATTTTGTGAAACTACAGAATAGCATGCTTAGTTTGAGTCTATTTGAGAAAGGAAAAAGAAGATCAGGATATATATTTATAGGTGCATCCAACTAAGTCTACAAAGGCAGGTACCACTACTCAAACACGGAATTGCCTGGGTAGATGGGGGTGGCTTACATTTGTATACAGGTCTTTGCTTGAATTCACAAGTATATATTAATTTCATAACTAGCTTTAAAAACTAAACATTTTACAGTGGCCTTTCTAACCTTCCAATTGAACCTCCCTTATGTTCTAGTCAAGGAAAAGATGAGCTTCTTGGAGATAAGGAAGCTAAGGCCCAGGCAGGAGGAGGTAAAACCCTGCCACAGCCGCATTTCAGACTCCCTTACAGTCTGTATAGCCCTTTGCACATCATCTGCTTGCCACAGTTTTCAAACTGATCGCTTTTCCCCCCTTCCCCTTCCTTCTTGCTATCTGAGGTACTCCTTTTACTGTGTTCAAGTAGCTTCCACATTGTGTTTTAACATCTTTCTTCCTAGGTCTCATAACTTTCTCACCACTTGCCTCCTTATCTCTGCCCTTCAGACCTAGGTGCCATGGCCCTGGTGAACCCACTGGAGTGACAATGGGTCCCTACACATTTTGACAGGCATAAGCACCCCTTTTACAGAACTGTAGGACAAAGTTTGCTCCAAGTTGATTTTTGCCTTGCAAAAGTCCAAACGATCTTCCAAGCAAGATGGAGGGTTTGGCGGAGTCCGAGGCGGTATTTTAGTCAGGAAATAGTACTTGCTGCTTTGGAAGGCACTTTTCAACCACACAAGTGTTTTTGCTAGCTTTCTCCTGAAAGGTATAATAATACTTTGTACCTCCCTCACCCCCAACGCTCTCTACCAAGCCTGCCCTTTATTATGTGTTAATTTTTATTGTTTTAGCACTCATCACTCTCACCTGTTTCCTATTTTTCACCCTCTAGTCACCTACCGCCATTTATACATATTTTCTGTTTCAGCACGTGGGGAAACAACTAGATGACGAAAGGGGAAGGAAAACAGAATTCGGAGTTCTCGGAAGAGGGTCTTGCAAACTATCGGTCACCCCGGAACCCGGAGCGTCGGGGATCGTGCCTGCTCGGGGCTATCCGGGCCACCAGAACAGGGTCAGCATCAAAGCGCCCGGCTTCGGGAGAGCCGATTGGTGCCCCGATGAGCCAATCAGAGGGCGAGGCTGGGCCCCGGCGGGGGAGGGCCCAGATTATACAGCGGATGGAGTTAAAGGAAAAGGGGCAGGTGTGCCAGGCAAGGTTTCGCGTGCACTTTTGCCCCCACCGAGCCATCATTAATCCCGAAACTCTGGTCTCCTAAATTCTACCTTCCGAATTTCCCAGTTTTATGACGCTGTGTATAGGAGAAATAAACAGCCCTTATCCTACCATTCATAAGACGCTCAATGGAAGAGCTGTAGAGTTGGGGGTGGGGAGGCCATTAAAATCCTTCCTCTCTCCTTTCCCAGTTCCACTCCAGATCGTCAACGTAACTCAGGCGGTTCTTGAAATAGTAAATCACTCAACCTCTCACTTAATCGGCAAAGCTGATTACCCAAATGCTATCATTAGGCACCTGGAAGAAGTTGCCCCCTCCCCAAGGACTGGGGGAAACAGTATTGGCATTCACTAAAGGCTCAAGGTTTTCCCACCCGCAAAAGAGAAGCCAAGGAGCTCTTAGGCTGAAGTCTGAGACCCTGAGACCTTCCGAGCTGTGCAACCCAGCGCCGGTCCGCGGCCGCCGGGACAACCGCCCCCAACGCCCCAACCCCCGGCGCAGCGACAGTTTCTCCAAGCTCTACCCCACAAACTTCACGCGGAGGCACCGATCTGGGGGGATGGGCGCACAGACACCAGATTTCCCTGCTGTGTTTCAAACTTTAGCAGGGCTGTTACACGCACTTTCTTCCAAGTGACACAGCCCCCGGATTCACACACGCGTCCAGCCTTAGCTTTCCCACGGTCCAGCGCTGCCACCCACCACCCAAACCCAGGCTGGAGACGCCGCGTCCTTGGGGCTGGGGGAAAGGGGAGGAGGAGAAGAGAGGAATGGCCAGCCTAAGTTAAGAGGTGCCCTCCGCGGCCTGGACGCCAGCAGCCAGCGGAGGGCCCTGGGGCCGAGGAACAGGAGAGAGGAGAGCTGGAACCGTGCGGGGAAGGGCCGCGAGGAGAGAAGGGGCGCCGCCGGTGTCGTGCACTCACTCTGCGTAGCCAGTGGCCCAGGGCAGCCGCCGGGTCTCCTTGAGGATGAGGATAGGGCGGGCGATGTGGTCGGCGCTGCACTCCACCTCGTCCTGAGACAGCCCCAGGAACTCGGGTCGCCCGTAGGGGAAGCGCAGGGGCAGGTCCGAGCCTCCGCAGCCGCCGCTGCCGTGCTCGGAGCCTGAGCTGCCAGCCATGATGCCGCCCATGAAATTGGCCACGGCAGATTTCACTCGAGTGAGCATATTACTCCGGAGCCCGGCAGCAGCGGTGCGAGCAGGGGGCGGCGGCGGCGGCGGCGGCGGCGGCGGCGGCGGGGCCCGGACGAGGCGCAGCGCGGGGCATGCAGGCTGCGGCGGGCGCCGGGCGCACGGGCAGCCGGGCCGCGGGGCGCGCCGCGCGGCTCCCAGAGCCTACTGCTGCAGGGGGCCGAGCCCCGGCCTCCCGCGCTCCGTGCCGCCGCCGCCTCCCCCCGCTACACTTCCGCAACCGAGCGGCATGGAGCGGGCCCCCGGCCCAGCCGGGGGAGACGCCGAGCGCTCCGGGAGCGGCTGCGCGGCGGCAGCTTGCAGCGGGTCCCTTCCCCGCCCGCAGCGCCCGACTCCTGCGTGAGCGGAACTGAGCCCACCCAGCGAGCCCGCGGAGCCGGCGCGGCTGCTGCCACGGCTACCGCCGCCGTCGAGTCATGTGATAATCCCGTTGCGAGGGCTCCAGCGGCTGCCGGGGCCGCGGCTCGGCCCCTCCCCTGCCGGCCCGAGCGAGGCTCGCACCCGGACCGTGACCTCCGGTGGGAGGGAGCGCCAGGCCCCGTCGGTACCCGGCGGAGGGGATGGGGGGCGCTGTGAGCCGGCGGCCGTACAGGTGTCAGGGGAGGTCACGTGGAGCCGGGCCGCCGGGAAAAGCCAGCTGAGGAATCCACTCGCGGAGGAATGCTGCCTACGCTTTCAAAAAGGGAGACTTTGGGCGCTGGAGGGGAAAAGGTAGACAGGTGGAATCCCGATGGGGCTGCTCCAGGTACTGGAACAGAGGAGCACCTGGTGTGAGAGACTTCGGAGCAACCCTCAGTGGTTGCACAAAAATCATGAAAAGTTTTTCCCGAGGCATTTCTAGAATTACTTTTCTTGTTCTTTCAACACCACCACACGCATCATTACCTGCGGAGCAGACCCTGTTTCGAAACCAGAGTAAGGTTGATGGCCAAGAAAACAAAAGAGCTCTAAGAAATCAGAAGCAAGCACTATTTTGCCTAGTAGTTACTTGCCTAATAGGTTTATACAAGCATTTTCCTTCAACATACCAACAAAACCGGAGTATCTTGTCAAAGCTGACCCTGTTTACTATTGATACACTTAATGCAGCCTTTGCTTTATTCAAAACATTGTTATAAAATTATCTAAGGGCACTTTAAAATGGAAGGAATTTAAAAAAAAAAAAAACAAAGCAACTCCAATGCCAAAGTAAAAATGAATAAATGTCTGCAACCATAACATTTTGTGGTAATCTTGTATTAAAATGTTTGCGAAGAATCGATAAACGTGCTTCATCAGGGGGTAACATTTGTTAAATATCGGCTTAATTTTTTTTTTTTTTTTGCAAGAGAGCCGTGTCCTGTTCATGTTTACTTATTCTGTTTCCTGTTCCTATGTTTACCTACAATGTAATTTGCCAAGATTCTGTGTTACTTGTGGAGGTACATACTGAAAGGCTCACTTGGAAATCGGGAAGGAATACAGGCCCTTTTTCAGTAAGTGGGGGCGGGGGAAAGAGCAGCCCAGGTTTCCGAGGGTAAGAAAGTTCTTTGAACAGAATTAGCATTCTGGCTTTTAGGGGAGAACTGAGTAAACTTCACTAATTCCCTTTATTCAGTATCTGTATTTTTTAAGGCAATTTCTCCTTTGGCTTTTTCATGAATAGGTACTTCGGTTTACTATATAGCAAATGATTATGTAAAAGACAACATTCAACCTTTCAGTGAATATCACTCCTGTCAATGAATTCTTTAATTTTTTTTCTCAGAGGTAGCTCAACTGGTAAAAAATTCGCCTGCAATGCAGGAGACCCCAGTTTTATTCTTGGGCCAGGAAGATCCGCTGGAGAAGGGATAGGCTACCCACTCCAGTATTCTGGCCTGGAGAATTCCATGAACTGTATAGTCCATGGGGTCGCAGAGAGTCAGACACGACTGAGTAACTTTCAGAAGAGAGATATAGTTTTTTATCTTGGCCCCCTTTCCCTAATTTTAAAATTGGGAGCAGAACTGAAAAAGATGCAAAAGCTAAAGAACCATTCCCCCCAAAGTCTTCTCAATCTTTGCTTTGTTCATTGAAAACCTGCTTCTAAATGAGAAATGTCAATGTAGTGATTAAACAGCCAACCAACTATTAATATACCTGCTCCAGCATCCACTGAGTTATAGAAACTTAGAATCTCCTTGTCAAGCTCTTGTAGAACAATGACCTTTTAACAACCTCCTATGGATATTCCCTGCTTCCCAGATGGCTCAGTGATAAAGAATCCGCCTGCCAAGGAGGAGATGCAGGTTCAATCCCTGGGCTTCAAAGATCCCTTGGAGAAGGAAATGGCAACCCACTTCAGTATTCTCACCTGGAAAATTCCGTGGCCAGAGGAGCCTGGCAGGCTACACACCACTGGGTCCGGAAGAGTCAGACAAGACTGAGCAACTAAACAGCAGCTACAACATAGATACTTCAGTAACAAATCTCTATTGAGATGAATTTACTACTTTCTTCCCTTCATTTCACCTTAGGGCAAGGCTTTACTTTACCTAAGGCTTTACTTAGGTATTTACTAGAAAAAGGATTTATTTTTCAATTTAAAAGTAGTACCCAGTCACAGTCAATAAAGTCCAATAGTACAGACTGTAAACAAAAAAAGTAAAAGACGAAATCATTTCCCTAGGGGATCACCCCTGTTTTTTCTGTAGGCTTTTTTGTCAAGTAGGATATTAATCATAATTAAATTTGGTAACATTAGCCATATTTGTGAACCAGCATTTTGTAAGAAGTTATTTTATGTTTCTCTGTAATCTGGCTATTATCTGTCATGGCGAAGTTCTGGCATATCTTTGTGCACGGCAAACTTTGTTCTGCTAACCACAGGCAAAACAGGAATGCTATGCCTGTTCTTTGAATTTCTTTGGTATGTGTTCACAGCCAACTAATTAATTAACTATCTTATCTTTATACCCGCCTCTAAGGTCAGTGTCCCATCCTAGGGTTTTTCAGAGAAATATTTCCCATATAATTTACTCCCCAGTTATGTCACTCATGAAGATCAGTGCTTTAGTTAAGCGGTAAATTGTCATTAAAATGGGAGTAGTCATCGCTTTTGGAGAAGGAAATGGCAACCCACTCCAGTGTTCCTGCCTGGAGAATCCCAGGGACGGTGGAGCCTGGTGGGCTGCCGTCTATGGGATCACACAGAATCGGACACGACTGAAGTGACTTAGCAGCAGCAGCAGCAGTCTTTGCTTTTAGGGAAGCCCCTGAAAAAGTACCTTTCATACCCATTACAGATGCAAATTTGGTAGTATTTGTGCTCCCAGCTTTGAAAGTAGTTATTGATTCCCTGAATCAAATGGCATAGTAGTCAATGGGTTTGTTATACCCTGTGTGTGTGCTCCACTCATCAAAAAGTATCCTTCGTTTGTCTCTCTTGTTAATCTCTTTTCCCCTGAAAATTATGAGTTTGAAGCCTTGAGTAGAATATTCATTTACAGGATAGATACATAGACCTTATATTTGGATGTTCTTTGTGTAAACATAATCTCATTTCTAGGCCTATGATACTATATTTTTGACTATTTAATGACTCTTTGCTAGCAACAAGACTATTTTCAAGAGAAAACAAAGAAGGTATGGATGATGTCTTCAGTCAAAACATCAAGGAAACCCCCCAACCCCAGATATTAGTGAATTACAAAAGGAAAAACAGTGACTTGCAGTGAAAACAAAAAAAATCCTGGCAGTCATCACCTAAAACAAGTGATCAAGGTTAACATCCTGTACCTGCTGACATTTCATGATGAAACTAACACATCACTTCATGGTATTCTTCCCCAAGTCCTTAACCTCTGTATAGTCATGAGAGAACATGAGTCAAACCCAAGCCAAAGATATTCTACAAAAATACCTAACCAGGTATCTTCAAAGTGTCGAGGTGGAAGGTACAAACTATTGGGTATAAAATAGGCTACAAGGATGTATTTGAAAACATGAGGAATAAAGTCATTATTTTGTCATGTGCGTGTGTGTGTGTGTGTGTGTGTGTGATAGTTTCTCAGTCATGTCTGACTCTTTGCAACCCCATGGATTGCAGCCTGCCAGGTTCCTCCATCCGTGGGATTTCCCAGGCAAGAATACTGGAGTGGGTTGCCATTCTCTTCTCCAGGGGATCTTTCTGACCCAGGGATTGAACCCGGGTCTCCTGCATTAGAGGTGGACTGTTTACCATCTGAGCCACCGGAGTGATACTATATGTAAATGGAGTGTAATCTTTAAAAAATAGTATAAAATTGTTTTTTAAGTGTCCAATTTCTGTAAGTCAAGGCAAACCTGAGCAACTGTTAGACTGGGATATAAGGAGCACAACCTACTACAACAGTGTATGGACGTTAATTTCTTAGTTTTGACGTCAACATTAGGGGAAAACTGGGTGAAGGGTACATGGGAACAAAAATTTTAAAAATAAGATTTGGGTTTCAAGTAGAAAGCTCATTTGCAAGTTAGGCCATAAGAAGGATGAAAGTCAAAGTCGCTCAGTCGTGTCCGATTCTTTGCGACCCCATGGACTATACAGTCCATAGAATTCTCTAGGCCAGGAATACTGGAGTGGGTAGCCTTTTCCTTCTCCCAGGGGATCTGTCCAACCCAGGGATTGAACCCAGGTCTCCCACATTGAGGGCAGATTCTTTACCAGCTGAGCCACAAGGGAAACCCAAGAATACTGGAGTGGGTAGCCTATCCCTTCTCCAAGAAGGAGGAATAATGCCATTCCAGGACTCAGCCCTCTCAACAGCAGCAGGTACATACCTCCTCGAATTGTGTCTGGCAGTTTATCCATGTCTTCCCATTAGATAGTGAAATCCTATAGGGTAAGAACACTCTTACTCATCTTTGTATTTCCAGCACTTCGCCTAATGCCTAGCAAGCTAAAGGGCTCAGTTGGTAAATTCTTTCTCTCTTTTTTTTTTGGCTGTGCCTTGGCACATGGGGATCTTAGTTCCTCAACCAGGGATTGAACCTATGCCCCTGCAGTGGAAGCATGGTGTCTAACCACTAGACTGTCAGAGAATTCCCAGTAAATTAATTCTTTTTGTTTTTTAATCTATTCTGGAGAAGAATGTAACTTGTTTGAATGGCCAAAACTGTTATATTTATACCCTCTGTTTTCTTAAAGTTCTTTCTCAAGTTATCCCTTAAGATCAGTCTTATCTATAAGCAGAACTTCCTTAACCTCTGATATTTGATAAGATAATGCTTAGCTATCTTCAGTCAATATCCAGATTGGTAATAATATGGATGGG
This sequence comes from Cervus canadensis, assembly GCF_019320065.1. NCBI lineage: Eukaryota > Metazoa > Chordata > Mammalia > Artiodactyla > Cervidae > Cervus > Cervus canadensis. The sequence continues at coordinate 6,931,872 of NC_057410.1, forward strand.
AATTCCCTGGAGGTCCAGTGGTTAGAACTCCACAATTCTACTGCAGGAACCATGGGTATGATCCCTGGTTGGGGAACTAAGTTCCTGCAGCTGCCTGGTGCAGCTAATAATAATGAGTAATAATAATGATAATATCAAGGCAGGTGGGTTTCTGCTTCACAGCAAACTGGTAACCTGGTGTATATCAACCAGGATATAATCTTAAAATAGTTAACATTAACTTGCTTTTGTTCAGAAATACTTTAGATTCTGGTTTCATATGTAGTAATTTACTGGCCAGAAATCTTTGACTAGTAAGAAGGATTTTATTTCTCCACAGTAAAAAAAAAAACAAAAAAACTTTTATTTATAAATAACAATTTCTTTATGAACCAGGAGATTTATAGCTAATTTTTGAGTACAGAGTTACAGCATTTCAGCAAATTTTACATCCATCAGTACATATGTTCTCTAAATTACAAACACCTAATTTCAGAATCACTGGTACATTGAATCAATGGATTACATCTGACTTTTCCTCTTACTTTCCCATTGGCCACTTTCTATAGACTTTTTTTTTTTCATTTATTTTTTTTAGTTGGAGGCTAATTACTTTACAATATTGTAGTGGTTTTTGCCATACATTGACATGAATCAGCCATGGAGTTACATGTACTCCCCATCCTGATCCCCTCTCCCACCTCCCTCTCCACCCGATTCCTCTGGGTCTTCCAAGTGCACCAGGCCCGAGCACTTGTCTCATGCATCCAGCCTGGGCTGGTGAACTGTTTCACCCTAGATAATATACATGTTTCGATGCTGTTCTCTCGAAACATCCCACCCTCGCCTTCTCCTACAGAGTCCAAAATTCTGTTCTGTACATCTGTGTCTCTTTTTCTGTTTTACATATAGGGTTATCGTTACGATCTTTCTAAATTCCATATATATGCGTTAGTATGCTGTATTGGTGTTTATCTTTCTGGCTTACTTCACTCTGTATAATGGGCTCCAGTTTCATCCACCTCATTAGAACTGATTCAAATGAATTCTTTTTAATGGCTGAGTAACATTCCATGGTGTATATGTACCACAGCTTCCTTATCCATTCGTCTGCTGATGGGCATCTAGGTTGCTTCCATGTCCTGACTATTATAAACAGTGCTGTGATGAACATTGGGGTACACGTGTCTCTTTCGGATCTGGTTTCCTCAGTGTGTATGCCCAGAAGTGGGATTGCTGGGTCATATGGCAGTTCTAACTCCAGTTTTTTAAGAAATCTCCACACTGTTCTCCATAGCGGCTGTATTAGTTTGCATTCCCACCAACAGTGTAAGAGGGTTCCCTTCTCTCCATACCCTCTCCAGCATTTATTGCTTGTAGACTTTTGGATAGCAGCCATCCTGACTGGCATGTAATGGCACCTCATTGTGGTTTTGATTTGCATTTCTCTGATAATGTTGAGCATCTTTTCATGTGTTTGTTAGCCATCTGTATGTCTTCTTTGGAGAAATGTCTGTTTAGTTCTTTGGGCCCATTTTTTGATTGGGTCATTTATTTTTCTGGAATTGAGCTGCAGGAGTTGCTTGTATATTTTTGAGATTAATCCTTTGTCTGTTTCTTCATTTGCTATTATTTTCTCCCAATCTGAGGGCTGTCTTTTCACCTTACTTATAGTTTCCTTTGTTGTGCAAAAGCTTTTAAGTTTCATTAGGTCCCATTTGTTTATTTTTGCTTTTATTTCCAATATTCTGGGAGGTGGGTCATAGAGGATCTTGCTGTGATTTATGTCGGAGAGTGTTTTGCCTATGTTCTCCTCTAGGAGTTTTATAGTTTCTGGTCTTACATTTAGATCTTTAATCCATTTTGAGTTTATTTTTGTGTATGGTGTTAGAAAGTGTTCTAGTTTCATTCTTTTGCAAGTGGTTGACCAGTTTTCCCAGCACCACTTGTTAAAGAGGTTGTCTTTTTTCCATTGTATATCCTTGCCTCCTTTGTCAAAGATAAGGTGTCCATAGGTTCGTGGATTTATCTCTGGGCTTTCTATTCTGTTCCATTGATCTATATTTCTGTCTTTGTGCCAGTACCATACTGTCTTGATGATTGTGGCTTTGTAGTAGAGTCTGAAGTCAGGCAGGTTGATTCCTCCAGTTCCATTCTTCTTTCTCAAGATTACTTTGGCTATTCGAGGTTTTTTGTATTTCCATACAAATTGTGAAATTCTTTGGTCTAGTTCTGTGAAAAATACCATTGGTAGCTTAATAGGGATTGCATTGAATCTTCTATAGACTATTCTATCCCATGCCCACCTTGTCCTACTGAAACCACTGCTTTGAAACTGATATGGGAATTATATAAACCTGAATCCTTCTCACTGAATTCCTGGTCCCATAAGACCTACTGTAGATTAGACACTGAAATATGCCAATTATAAGAATACTTACAAGTAAAATGGAAATAAATATATATCATATAAACATATAGTATATATTTTAAATATGTATACAATAAATATATAAATATATTTTATTTAATTAATAAATAATAAATATTATAATAAATAATAGAAACATATCATATAATACAAGTATATTATACATAAGTGTATAATATATATTTAATATATACTGTGCTGCTAGGGCTAAGTCCCCTGTGGGGGGACTCTTTGAGACCCCACAGACTGTAGCCCGCCAGGCTCCTCTGTCCATGGGATTCTCCGGGCAAGAATACTGGAGTGGGTTGCCGTGCCCTCCTCCAGGGGATCTTCGCCACCCCAGGATCAAACCTGGCCTCCTGTGTCTTCTGCATCGACAGGTGGGTTCTTTACCTTTAGTGCCACCTGGGAAGTCCACTCTGTCCCTTTAATGACCCACAATTTAAACACACATACATATAATCTATAAAAAATATTCACCATTTGTATATGTGAAACTGAAAGGAGTCCCCTTAAAACCAAGATCTCTTACTGAGTTTATGATTAATCTCCCTACCCAAAACTTCATTCATTTCTTTCTCCCATTTGACTTCGATCCTGTGCTAACAGAACACTAACCAACCAGTGGTCAGGTGACTAAAGTTACTCAATATATAATAATTATATTAAATGTATGAATAGTTATATATAGTAATATAACATATAAATACAGTATATACATAAATATAGAACATATTGTTTATTATAAATATAAAGCACAAAATAAAGTATATCTATTATGAACATAAAATATATATCACATATAAATAATAAATAAAAATAAGTAGTTTAATATTTAATTAACATGTATTTAAAATAGGTCTGTATAAAATTATTTATTTTTAACATATATATAATTTATAAATTACATGGAAAAAATAATCATTCCAATCTCATAGGGTAGCTTTGAATCAGTGAGAAAGTAGTTATAAATATGATATAACTAATGTTGGCCCAGGGTTATCTGTTCTATTTAAATCTATTTTTTATAGAGGGACTAGTTTTTAATATTAAATTTTTAAACCATTTCCTTTTTTTAATTATTTTTACTTATAACAAGAAAAGTAGAAACACTGCATAGGACTATTTTGAGAATTAAGTGGGAAGCATGGAAATTCCTAGTATTCTTCCTGGTACAGAGTGGATGGTTAATAAATGAATAATCTGCATTACAGTACTGACTGCACCCTGCCTGTGAGAGAAGGAAAGTTTACCTATGTGGTTGACAATGCTCTTCTACCCTACAAATTAAACATTGTTTCCAATGCTGCTTATTAACACTGCCCATTTACTAATGAAACTGAAGTTGGGGACGGTAATGACTTGTCTAAAACCACATGGCTAGTAACAAAATAGGACCCAGTCCCCTTGTGTACTTTCACATTCCATCAAATATTAAGTTTACATGACAAAATATTTTCCCTACCTTTTCCAAATAAAGACCTGATATTTCAGTTAATCTTAAGGATTTTGTTAATTTTCTATAGATTCAGAAATTTCTAAATTTCTTAGAAACTTCTGACTGTTATAAGTACAATAATGCCATTTGGAAATTGTTCCAAATTCCAAACAAATTACTTTCTATTTTTTTTTTTAGATAGAACTTGTTTCTAAATTGGTAGCTGCCTAGGTCATGCTAAAGTTGTATGAAAATTCTAAATTCTATTATACTGAAATATTTTCTAAAAAATTATAAAATTACCAGTCTGTTTGCAAGCCTTGCTATGTTAACATCTCTCTCTTTCAAAAATCTATTTATTACCATCTGAGCCTACACTCTATCTCCATTAACCCTAAATACCCAAGGAAGGAGGCGACAAGTTTATTTCTGATTCACCCTAACCATGAGAATGTAGTCCTTTAGGGTCCTTTTTTTTTTTTAGTTAGCTATTTATTTTTCGCTGTGTTGCGTATTCAGTGCTGCTTGGGCTTTCCTCTAGTCGCAGTGATCAGAGGCTAGTCTGTATTTGCAGGGGCTTCTCGTTGCAGAGCATGGGCTCTAGGGTGAGCAGGCTTCAGTAGTTGCGCTCTTGGGCTCTGAAGCACAGGCTCAATATTGTGGCACACAGGCTTCTTGCTTCGTGGAATGCAGGAATCTTCTGGGATCTGGGATTGAATCCATGTCTCCTGCATTGGCAGGCAGATTCTTTACCACTGAGCCTCCAGGGAAGCACAATGTCTCTTTTTAAATGTGATATGTTCACCATTTAAAAATTCCTGCTGTTAGGATTATTTTTTCAAGGCAATAATAGCCTGAGTCAAGTAGCCAATGAAGATTGTTTACTCAATGAAAAAGTTAACTTTTACTCTGAGAAGGGCATGTGGTTCACAAAAATTCAGAAGTCAAGCAACTAAAGACAGCTTTTTAAGTAAGAACTGCAAACTCAAATTACTTTTTATTCCCTCAAAGGATCAGTCTTGTTCTATGCCACCATATGCAATAGCTATTTAGACTGTCTTGAAATGCAGGATTAGTTGCTTTGTCCCTTTGTCATCAGTTGTATTTTCAGTTAAAGTGCAGAGGCTTTCTTTACTTGTCTGTAAATATTTTTAGGATCAGCTTTCCAAAATCCAAGTGGATGGTCACAACAAATAATGTCAGATTTTATTGAAAAGCAAGGTGACCCACTCCTATTACCCTGGTTATGCCTTCATAATGAACATATCCTACTTTTATGAACTTTTCCCTTATGTCTACTTCAGTGATTAAAAATTAATTTATGGTCTCAATTTTCTTCTAATTGCTTTGACTGTGGAAAACTGGCATATTAAATTCTGGACCAGCAACCACAAGGATCCCCTATAAACTTGTTAGGAAAGTAAATTCTCTGGCTCCATCCCAGCTCTATTGAATCAGCATCTATGGGGGTGGTACCCAGCAATCTCATTTACCAAGCCATCCAGGAGATTCTGATAGAACCCATTTGAGAAATACAGGCATATGAGAAATGTGTGCTGTTTATTATACTTAATGGACAGGCAGACACGGAAGTGAGGGAATATATCAGATAAGAAAATAAGGAGTGGCCGATGTGCTTTGACTCTAAATGGATATAGAACAAGGACAGCCATGGATGAGACTCATAAACTGGTTCTCTTCAGATACGGATGAACTGTCCCTTTCTTCTGCTTGGTTTCCACGGGCTCACGTTAGTGTCAAACCCCAAGTACATCTGCCATAGGCAGATTTGTAAGTTTTTCAGCATATGGTAAACTGTTGAGAAAGAAGTAGGATTGACCACCGCCTGCTAATCACTTCCCAGCCTGGATTACACAATATGCAGTCTGTCTGTGCACATGCTTCTGTCCTGGGCCAAACAGGGACCAAAAAAAAGTAGTATATAAATGCTGCTGTTTAGTTGCTAAGTGGTGTCTGACTCTTTGCGACTCCATGGGCTGTAGCTTTCCAGGCTCTTCTGTCCATGGGATTTTGCAGGCAAGAATGCTGGAGTGGTTGCCATTTCTGTCTCCAGGGGATCTTCTCAACCCAGAGATTGAACCTGCATCTCCTGAGTTGGCAGGCGGATTCTTTACCACTGAGCCACCTGGGAAACCCAATAAATAAATATGTGTGTATAAATAAGTACATTTATATGAATATATTTGCATAAATAAGTACATTATATAAATAAAAGTATTTATATAAATAAATATGTATACATATTTTAAAAAATATTCATTTTTGGTAATGTTCTACTAAAGTAACAGAGTGATCATTTTTAGAAAAAACAAAACCTTTTTGGCCTTCCTTTTATTTTGTGTAAGACTTCATATTGTTTTTTAGTTTAATTGAGGGAACCAGGACACTAGATATAATTTTTCTTTTTTTTTTTTTTAGATAGATATATAATTTTTCAAAGCCTGAAGCTTTAAAGGGTTTTAATCTGACTCAGAATTCTCTACTTGTATATCTTCCAGGTATCTTAAAATAAGCATACACTAATAGAATTTCATGACCATGACTCTGCTTTTGCTCCTCCTGAAACTATGGTCTCAGTTAATGACATTAGTATCCACCTACCTAATCTAGAAATCTGAGAGGTAGCCTCCCATATCAGCCTGTCAACCCGTTTTGTATCTGCCTTCCAAACACCTGCCAGGCCTGTCTTCCCCTGACTATTGCACAACTATCAGTTTCGCTCAGATTCCCTCTGTCATCCTCAGATTCTCAGCAGTTTTCTTGCTGAGAAAGTGAGAGCGCTGCTGTTCGCGTGGGGCTGTCTTCCACACAACAGTGAAAAGGAGCTTTCTAAACAGAGCACCTGGTGATGCTATTTCCTTCCATTTTAAACTCCTCAGTTGGCTATTTAGTTAAAAACCATAAGCCTTCATGATCTGGTTCTGATTACCTTTCCAGACACAGGCTAACCTTTTTTGTGCTGCAGACTTATTACTTGTCACTTTCAGAATGTGATGTCCTTTTACCCCACCTTCTTGTCTGAACAGGCTATTTGCTTTTGCCTGAAATGCAGCAAGCCTGTCTTCTCTCCCTCCCCCCACACCTGATGGCTAACTCCTAAATCTTTTTTTTATATCCCTCACATCTTTTCAGCAGCTAACAGCTTCTTTCTGTATATTCCCAAAGCACCTTTATATAACTCTATCCATAATTATAGCATGTCATGTTGTGTTAAAATTATCTGATTCCTATATGTAAGACAGTTGAAAAAAGGGGGCTGTTTCCTTTTTCTCTCTGAATCTATAGTATTTACTACACATTATATGTATTAAATACAGGTTGAAAAAATAAACAACTATGGCAAAGAGGGAATGACAACAATAAGTGTCTCACTTAAAGATCAAATTAGAGGGCCTTAGTAGTACTTTCTAGTGTAAAAAAAGATAGAGATAAAAGGTTCACAAACCCAGGCCAGTACTTCCTAGCATCCTAATTTTGGTGCCTAGGGATTACTAGATTTAGTGTAAATATCCTCAGTATACAAGTCTGATGAAACCATATGTTGAAAAGCACTTTATTTGATACATCTGGAAAACAAAACTGTGCCCTAAATTTGAATATAAATGTATTTTGAATGCTCTTGTACTTGATGCCTTTGATATTTCTATTAAATTATGAAAAAATGTGTGTAAAAATTAATAAATAAAAAATCTCAATTAAAATAGAGTTGGGAGACCAGAAGGTGAAGCTTTCACATTCTATGATGATAGCTGAGCCCAAGGAAAGACTTCTTCTTGCCTGACAAGAGTTCAGCCAATGAGAGGCTGTCACAACTCAGCGAATAGAAAGGCGCTATCCTTCAGAACTCTCAGTTCCTCCGGGGGGTTCTTTGTTTACTATTGCCTTCCTAACTTCCTTTCCCCCTCTTTAAAAGAGTTTTTTCATTGAAGGAGAGGGCTGTGACAGGTGGAACAGTGGCAAAGTGTCTGGCTGCCAACGCAGGAAATGCAAGAGATGCGGGTTTGATCCCAGGGTCAAGAAGATCCCTTGGAGTAGGAAGTGGGATTCCTTCCAAAATTCTTGCCTGGAAAATTCCATGGACAGAGGAGCCTGGTGGGCCACAGTCCATGGGGCTGCAAAGAGCCAGACACGACTCAGCACTCCGAGCAGTGTCATAGTTGTAAACCTGGATTTGCAGTTCTTTGCTGATCTTGAATAAAACCATTTTTTGGCAGAAGAAATAACTGGCAGTCTATTTATTTTAGGTAAACATAAGAAATGCCTGTTAGTGAATTTTCCATTTGAAATTCAGAATCAATTTTAATTAATCTTGGTTTTCATGAATACTACCCATCAATGGTTTCTGTCATATTCAGCAATGTTTTCTTCCTAGTACATAATTCTTTTTCATTGTTTTGCTATTGTTCATGAAAACAATAGAAAGATATTTTCAGAAATTACCAAAGTTTGTAAAATGTGACAGTTAAAAATCAACTTAGTTTTTAAAAAAAAACCAAAACAACTAACTTGGGTTATCCTAAAATGTAGCAGGGTGACAAGTCTGAAGAAACTTATTAGCAATTGGAACTTGTATGTGTCAGAGCACATGTAATATTGTGCTTTTTTCAGCCTCAAGGCTCATCAGTATTAGCTACTGGAACTTTGTATAATAATTCAGAAATTTTTATCTTTGAGATATTCTAGAATAACATACTTAACGTGCCTACAGTGTGCCTGGCACCTAGTAGGCATTTAATAAATGATAGCTGTTATTTCCACTAAGAGCTTCCTGAGTGAAAAGCAATTAGGAGCGTGTTTTTAGCCTCTAAACTTACGGAAAAACCGCCCCCTTCCACTTAAAAAGGAGAATAAGGCTTAAACCTCAATTATGCAATCAAAGATGGATGCTCATTTCTCCTTCTTTCTGTCATACAGAGGTTATACTTAGATTTCCACAAGAATACACATTATCACTTTTCTTTTCCTATAAGGGAAAAGACAGCTTTTAAGTCCTCTGTTTTTGTTCTCACTACCTTTCCTGCTTTTTCTTGCCTGTTTTGCTTTTCATTCTGAAAGCATTCTGCATCATAGTAAGAGTTGGACATTAAAAGTTTGAAAACACAATTCATATTACAATGTCCCAGTTCCACATTTCAGTTCAGAAGCTTACATTACCTTTTCTTTTTACCCCCGCCCCCACGCCATCTCAGTTATCTTAAGAAGCCTTTTGAATGTAGTAGTTAACTTCCCCTGTCTTTCTTCATCTCAGTCCATGAAAGATGTTTTCTAGAAAGAAACTCAGACATTGCAGACTTTCAGGTCTGACTCAAGTCTATGAAACAATGGGAGAAATGGACTGGAATTCCCTTTGGAGGCTTCAGTATTAACTCCACTTGTTTTATTTATTTTTTTTTCTTTTTCTCTTTTGAAATATTATAATTCCCTCCTTGAACCAGATTTGAGTAGAAGTATAAATTTATTCATTCCAAAGGCATATGTAAGCAATTTGGGGTTATGTGTAACTTAGATTTCTGATTTTTATCTCTTAGTATATGTTATTGGGACTCAAAACATTCACTTTAGCATTTTAAAGACATGTTTCCATTAGTGTAAGATCAGTACTTGGCAAAATCACTATTCTTCATTATATGCACTGTGGAAAAATGAAAGGATTTTGAAAAAAACAAATTTTTGCCAACATTTACAGACTTTTCAAAGAAACAAACACTAAATAACTAGATCATTTAAGGGCCCATTTTTTCTGTAATTTTAAGGAATTCTTTTGAAAAGTCTACATATAGGGCTATGCCCATTGCTCCTCCTTTTATAAATTCTTTTATATTTCCCATTTTTCAAGCAAGACTGAACTTTTTTACCAACGATTTTAGAGAAAAAAGGATGAGATTCTATTCTTCAAAAATTACATTCTGACTATCCTCTGCACGTTCCAATATTGTTTTTCTCACTCCACTCCATCCTGGAGATATTTTGTCCATTCTTTTCTTTGTCCTGTGGGATAGCGTAGGGTTTTTCCTTTATTTCAATGTTGTATTATTCCAACTGCTGTCCCACCACTTTCAGAGTAGAAGCATTTTTCTTTGGAAACACATATCTGCTTCTTTGTTTGTTTTAGCTTAGGGGTCTGTAAAAAAGACTTCACTGCTTAGTCAGCTGCCCAATTCCAGGATTAAATTCCAGGAGGATGGCAGACTACAACATGCAGCCATTAACTCTTCACGGCTATGCTCAAAGAAAGAGCATGAACTGCAACAGCCTGGCAAAAACTCTGTGTGGAAGATCCATTTTTATACAGAAACAAAACAAAGGCACTTATGGCTCTGATATGCCATTTTGCTTGTCAGAAGCAAAAAAAAAAAAAAAAAGTTTGACCAAAGGAGATAATTTCACTCTCTTAAACAACCACTGTGTTCCTTTGAATTGGCTACCACAAACATTCACAATGTCAGAACACTCTGTGGAGGAATTATTGGTATGTGCAGTCTATTGGTAACAAGGAACAAAACCTAATTTTGAATTGTAGAACATTTGGCTATCTTCAATTACAAAGAGCAATGCCTAGAGAACACTGGGTTATCTTATTGGTGTTTCCTGTCAATAACTAGATTAAATATGCATCAATGTTTTGGTTAAGTAGACAGTGGTGCCTATTTTTCTTTTCTTTATTTATTTTTGGCTGTGCTCCGTCTTAGTAGCTGCTCACTGGCTTTCTCTAGTTGCTGCGAGCCCAGCTACTCTTCGATGTGGGGCGGGGGCTTCCCACTGAGATGAGTTCTCATGCTGGGGAGCACAGGCTCCAGGTATACTGGCTTCAGTAATTGTGGCTCTCAGGCTTAGCTGCCCTGCTGCTTGTGGGATCTTCCCGGACCAGGGGTGGAACCCATGTTCCCTGCATCGGCAGGCAAATTCCTAACCACTGGACCACCAGAGAAGTCCCCCTACTTTTCTTTTTAAGGAAAAAATGTTCGGTTACTTGGGAAAATGTAGAACTCTAATGGAGTCTAAAGTTGAAAACAAACGGATCCCAGATCCCACCTTTACTTTGGAGAAGGCCAGAGACAAAAGTTGTGCAAGAAGCCAGGTTTACCTTCTGTGCCTGCTCCCTCACTGCACCACCTCTATCCCCAGAGACCATCTGAAATACTCTGAAGATCAGTCTTTCCCAGCCGTTTGTCCTCTCGTGGTTCCGTGATTACTCAGACCTCTGTCTCTAGTCTTCCTTCCTCTTTTCTCAAGTCCAGCCCTCTGAGTCTTATGCCCTGATGGTGAATTGGATTGTCAAATCTCTTCTCTTCTGATCAGGAGAGAAAGTCATGAGCCACCTTCTCCAGCCTGAAAATATATATCCAGTGTATATTTGAACAAGAGTACACAGTTGATCAACCATATCTTATAGATTATGATCAAAATGCAACCTTATATCTGTCTTCTGCAATTCTTAAAAATTGATTAAGGATAGAGGAGAGCTAATTTCCCCTGATCTTTATTAAGAAAAATTATTAAAAAGTTGGAACAAAGGCGAGCATTTTATGTTTTTCTGTGTTATACTGCAGTATCATCTCACAGGTCTACCTAAGGATTACTTAATTTTCTAGGGGAATAGGTCATGTTCTATTACTGTTGATTAGGACCTACATTTTAACTCTTATTTTTGTCTAGGAGAGATCTGAATGATTTCTGATGGAAAAAAATTAGCCAAAGGTTACGGTTGTCTTGCCCTATAGGAGTTTAGCCATTTCAGTTTCTAATCTCACAGTCTCCAAATATTCTCTTCTTATTCAGTTCCCACAAATATTCAGTTTCTCAAATGCTCATTGAACCAACATTAGCTTCCTTCTGGCTCTCATCAACAAGTTACATAAATGTTAACGTGCTTCTTCTGTACTTACATGAGAGGTACAATTTTATCTTTTGAAAATGATACCTGACCATCCTAAATGAAGTCTTAGATAGGCATATCTTTCCTGGTCACTCTCAGAAAATAAAATCCGATAGTCACTTTTGGTTTAAAAAAAAACAAAACAAAAACAGTTTCAATTCAGTAACTAGAATATCTCATCTTGTTTAAAGAAAAATCAGTTTTAATTCAGTAACTAGAATGTCCCATCTTGTTTAATTGTTAAAACTCTGGACTCCTTCTCTAGCCTAGGTTACTCTCAGGACAAAAACCTGCAAGGGAAAAGATGAATGTGATTGTTTCCCTCTATTGTCTTTCCGCTCTCCAGGTGAGTTGCAGGTTTGGATCCCATAAGGGGCAAAGGGGAGTGGAGGGCATGGAGAGAGGAAAGGCAATCCACCAGGGCCCGCTTGGCTCACGGCCTCCATGCTCTTAACCCAAGCCTGACCATTGATAATCATAACCTCTCTACTAAGCCCTTCTCTCAAGCAGGGCTCTTGAAAGGGCAGATAAAAATTTGCTGGATTCCTTCATCATCGCCTGGGCAACCAGGGGAATCTGTAACTGAGCAGGACCCTATGGGGCCTTCCTGGGACAGACCTCTCCCTCATATCCTCTGCTTTAGCTCTTCTCTGAAGCATCTAGATAATGGTATCTGATGCACATTTCCTGAGCTGTTGTACAGATAATGAAAAACCTCCACCAGATGGAAGAAATTAACTCTTTGATGACGATGAGCACACAGCCCACAGACCTACTGAAGACTGACGATGGATAAGGTTAACCCGTGTCACAGGACCCTGTTACCACATCATCAGCCAGCCAGAGAACTGGGCACAAGCCGATCGTATACCCTGCGACTCCCCTCCTTCACCTTCTGTTTATTTTTTTAACTTTGGCTGCGCTGGGTCTACTGTGGCACGTGGGCTTTCTCTGCCTGTGGTGGACGGGGGCTTCTCGACACTGTGTGTTTAAAAATGCTTTGCTGAAACCCACTGGGAGTTCAGGTGCTTTGAGCACTAGCTAGTCTGGACTCCCTGCGATAAACGCTGCGCTTTCCTTCACCACAACCCGTAGACTGGCTTTACTGTGTGCAGCTGAGCCAAGCCACGTATGGTTCACTAACAGATCCGTCAGTTTCTTTCTGCGGAAGATCTCAGTCTGCTCCAGATGGCTTTGTTGGGCAAGACCTGGTAGAGCCCCAGCCATCGGTCCCTGGGAATGCACATCTTTGCCCCACAAAACTCTGGGAATAAAAAAAAAATAAAAAAAAAAAACTCTGGGAATGTGGATGATCCTGTAGGAACAGGCTTTCCCTGCCTCCCTTCCCAAGTAGCCACTGCCTTCCCTCCCTGTCTGGATGTCCCAGGTGGAACGCAGGCCCGTGTCCAGAACCACGTTGAGTTTCCTACGTGTGTATCAGGCATTGGACTTTGTGTCTCCCGACTTAGAGAGCACAGTTTTCTGAGTGGTGGTCTCTAAGCTTGAGATTAGACGTTTACACCTCCCTCTCAAGGTGGAAGGGTGGGTTGCTGCTGCTGCTGCTGCTGCTAAGTCGCTTCAGTCGTGTCCGACTCTGTGTGACCCCATAGACGGCAGCCCACCAGGCTCCCCCGTCCCTGGGATTCTCCAGGCAGGAACACTGGAGGGGGCTGCCATTTCCTTCTCCAATGCATGAAAGTGAAAAGTGAAAGGGAAGTCGCTCAGTCCTGTCCGACTGTTAGCGACCCCACAGACTGCAGCCTACAAGGCTCCTCCGTCCATGGGATTTTCCAGGCAAGAGGACTGGAGTGGGGTGCCATTGCCTTCTCCGGAAGGGTGGGTTAGGTCTCTCTAAAGCAATCTCTTCATCAATTCAACTGCCGCCCACTCTCTAAATTCTTGGTGTGGTGCCCAGTTGATGGAGGGGATCAAGGGCTGAGGAATGCCTCTCCGGTTTACTTCTTTTGTAAGTCCGCATTTGCTGTGTGTGTGTAGCGTGGTTATCTGTCTTTCTGTGTCCTATATTCTAGTTATTGTCTTACTCAAACTGAGTTAGAAGGAATCTCATTTTAATTTCCTGTTTCATTTACATTTAAATTTACTAGAAATAATCAAACACAGGAGGGAAACACCTGTCAGGAGAAGTGTTAGGATTGAAGCCCACTCAGTAAGCAATTACCTATTCAATCTAGGAGTGAAAATGAGTTTGAAATAAAGGCAGATGCTTCAAGAATATGGCCATTATTCAACAAAAGTCATTTATTTGCTCTTCATACACATATGGTGAGAATATGTGTACATTAAAAACCCATGTTTGGAGACTGCCCTGGGGGTCCAGTGGCTAGGACTCCGTGCTCCCAAAGTCAGGGGCCTGGGTTCCATCCCTGGTCAGGGAATTAGATTGTACATGCTGTGACTAAAAATCCCACAGGCCGCAACAAAGATCAAAGATCCCACACACCGCAGCTAAGACCCAGCACAGCCAAAAAAAAAACCATATTTGCCACGGGTTTGGGATGGGATGGTACCTGCAACTATACCTCCATCTCCTCAACTTTCATTTGTTATTTACTTAATGATGCAAGTCAGGCATTGTGCTAAGTGAGGGGTTATATGGTGATGAATTAAACAATTGTGCCCCAACTTTCTAGAAGCTGTAGGAAGCTGAGTGTATGTCAGGTTTTATCACATTCTCATCTTCTCTTCACTCACCTTTCACTCACAGAACTCTTAAGGGACTGAAAGAGTTTTCACAAGGTTCTGACTTTTCCCCTAAACACACCCTTGCCTCTCCTCGTATTGTGTTTTCTTTGGAACTACGACTTACACACTGGACTAACCCTGAAAATGATTATATTTTTATATTCTTTCCTTCACATCCTTGGGATTGTACTGGAAAAACACTCACTTTGGAATTAGACCTGGATTTGAAGACCAACTCTGCCACTTACTGTTAGCTTTATGACCAATCAGCAACCCCCTGCCATGGAAGCGTGGAATCTTAACCACTGGATCGCCAGGGAAGTCCCTGAAGCTTGACTTCTTTATCCACGTGCAGGACTAATACTGTGCAGTCTAAGTGTTTGTGTTAACTGAGATAATGTCTTCGAAGTGCTTACACGAACTAGATGTTCCCTAAGTGAATTCCCCTAGGATCTTCCTTTGTCTTCATCCTGCTTTTGAGGCACTTCTCCCAACTTGGGTATAGGACTGAGGTTTATAATTTTGTCCCCTACATTCTTAAAACTAAAAGTCATTCTTTGCACTTATCATTTAAAGCATGAGGTTATCCACTCTTGTTTTACACAGTAGGATAATGGCTATGCTTTTTTGACTCACCTTCTAAGTAACTACTTAAATAACTGTGTCACCTCACAGACAAAACCAGGCTACTGTGCTTATTCTTATCTATTCTACTGTACCCCTTTTCCTGATTATTTATTTAGCAGGCATGTGACTCACAGATCTTTAGAGATCATTAACTTGCTTCTTAAAATAGAACAAATAATATGTTTAGCTGTTAATCACAAAGTTAGTCCAGCATTTGTTCAACAAGCACCTCAGATGTGATCATTCGTGACCAGTCATTGACTAAGTGCTATTTCTGAAGGGGAGATAGGAAGTATAATATTGTGAATCATGGGACCTCATTTTAAGGGCATGATACTTGATTGCATCAGTACTTTGCTTGTTTCAACTCCAAACCACCATCATACTCACAGATTGTTAACTTTCACCACACCCCTAGATTAACATCAAATTGATCTAGTTTTTCAGTCTCTCATTTCTTATTTTCCACCCAACTCACCAAGATTCATTGAGCACTTCATGGGGGAAGAACCAGATTCATGTATTCACAGCAGGACAGACAAGAGATCAATGCCCCCAGATACTGCTCAGTACCACCAGTCATTGAAACAATGTAACTCTTCTCACTCACCCTTGGCAGAAACCAGACCCCTCAGAGAAAGGTAAATGGACAACTGCCAAAGGCAGTAGAGATTATCTAGTGTCAACTTGAGGTTTGATATTTCCAACTGACTTTTTTAAAAAATCATTGAAACTTCAAAAAAAATGCATAAGAAGCATCTCAGATAAAACCAATAAAAGATGGCTAGTCTGATTAAAGCAAAGGTGAGGGATCTAGTGCTCAGCCACTCAGCCCTTCCTTATCTAAGTTACTTCTTTAAAATTTTAAAAATTTTTATTTATTTTAGCTGTGCTGGGTCTTAATCATGGGACACGATGTCTTCACCAACAGCACACAAACTCTTACTTGCGGCATGTAGAATCCAGTTCCCTGACCAGGGATCAAACCCAGGCACCCTGCATTGAAACTGTGGCATCTTAGTCACTGGATAGCCAGGGAAGTCCTTCTCCGAGTTATTTCTGAAGATTTCACATGCTATGCAGCTCATAGTCTGAATAACACTAATCCAGGTCAACCTCTTCATTTTGCAGAAGAGGAAACTGAGGCACAGAGATAAGAAAAAACTTACTCAAGATCAAGTAGTGATTAATGACAGATTTTACTCAAACCCTATTCAGGGTTTTCTGGGTTTTGTTTTGTTGTGATTTATACCATTCTGCCACTTTGCATGATGGCTAAGTAATGCTTCTGGGCCAGGGCTAGGGCAAGACAAGTGACGTGTCTAGGGTGCAAAATCTAAGGACGCACTGCCTCTTGGGTCTGTACAGGTGCTGACTCTGCACTTGCAGGGCCTTGAGAGGAAATGCTTCCATAACTTTTGTGCCTTATAGTTGTCTTTTCTGCCTTCCTAAGCCTAATCCTGCCTCCGTTTATACACTATGTCTTGTGTACCTGCTATCTCTTGCTTCTTGCCCTCTTTCCTTTGTCTTCCTCATTAGACTATGTATCTTTCATCCTTTAGTTCCCAGAGTTTGCTTTAGTATGTGAGAATAAAAGGATACTCAATAGTGTATTGAATGGACAAATGACTGGGTGGATCTAAATTCCATCTCTTATGAGTATTTTCCTGATAGCTCAAATCCACCTTGACTTCTTTTCTTTTTAAAAAACATATCTAGTGTCTCCTCTTTTTTTTTTTAAGATTTATTAATTCATTTATTTTTGACCATGCTGAGTCTTAGTTGCGGCACACAGGCTTCTCTCTAGTTGAGAGGTTCGGGTTTAGGTTCCTGGTGGCATGTGGGATCTTAGTTCCCCTACCAGGGATCAAACCCATGACTGCTGTATTGGGAGGCAGATTCTTAACCACTGGGCCACCAGGAAAGTCCCCTATCTTGATTTCTATGTCCTCTGAAGTTATAACACATCATCTAAATAACTCAATTTGCATTTAATCATGTATGCTGACATAACTTCTTTGTTTATGTAACTCTTGTGCAGTAATTTTCTAATGTTCTGTCTTCATGTTCAATTAGATTTTGTTAGTTAAGAGCAAAAGCCAATTTGTATTCTTTGAATTCTCTTAGCAGCTAGCATAAAATTCTGTGCATTGGAGCCATGCAGCAAATGGTTCTTCATTAGATGAATGAAGAATGAATGAATGAACGGCATTATCTCCGTTGCGAACAGAGCTTATAAAATTTGGTAGCAGTTTTTAAGCCCTAACTTGCCCACTAAACTAGCTGAGTGACCTTTGTATAAATTATTTCACTTCTTTGGCCTCAGTTCATTTATATGTAAAAGGAGGTGGTGGCTTGAGTGATTCTAAAGATAGCATCTTAAGAATCTATGAATTTTGAAATCTGCAGTGGAAGAGTTGTATAAAAGATCAGGTATAATTTTGCTACTAAGAGTCCACTTGTCATTCTAATAGGAATTGCCTTACTGCAGCTGATGGTCCAATGTTTAAGTGTTCAGAAACTCCTGAAATTGTGAACAGGTTGTATGTCAAAAATTAACTTGCAATATACTAAGTATGTCATGGTTGAGCTAGCTTTTGAGGTCACTGCCTGGAAATTAAACAACTTGTATATAGAGCTAACAATATTCCAATATATACATTCACTGGTAGCATTATTTCTATGGGAAAATGCATTCATAATTCTAACAAGAACAAAGTTCCTCAAGTTAGTGCATTGAGAAGAAGGAGAATAAAAAGGGATATTCTGTCTCTATGACTTTAACTGCAGTACTTAAAAAAAAATCAAACATTGCACCTTCAACCTTCTATCTTGATCATTAGCATATAACAAGGTCAAATTGAGTATTTTACTATTTCAAGATGGTGATACAGATTTTTTACAATAGCCAATTATATCATTACATTCTCATTTAGCTATTTTCAGTATTTACTTTTTCTTCTATAAAACAAATGCAAGATAGAAAATAGCTTGTTAAAATTTCTTTAAAGAAATTAATCTTCCAAAATACTTACTCCCTGAAATGATTTAATTCTTTCCTTACTTGCTTTTCCCACAATGTATTTAATGTAAGTGTCAATGTTAAAAAAAAAAAAGCCATGGAAATTCCCTAGGTGAATGATGTCTGTTTGGTGACTAAATTAACCATGTGAGGAAACATTTTCTTAAGGAGCAGTATATAGTTTCACGAGGAATTATTTGGTGGTTTATGACAGGCCCCATGTCTTCCTAGAATTCTTCTCTTAGAATCATGATCTAGGTGGTTTAATTCATGGCAATGAACCAACCTTGGGTATACATGTGATTTCTCCCCTAAATCCCCTTTTATATTTAGGCTGGTCTTCACTTATGAATTATCGCTAATTGTGGACAAGAGTGCAAGGCTCTGTGTTAGATATGACAACTGTATTATTTTCCATGGCTGTCATTTACTGGTCTTGGATGCTGCTCTTTCCATCTATTCCTTTTTTAAATTTTATTGTGTATTTATTTTTGGCTGGGTTGGGTCTTTGTTGCTTTGCATGGGCTTTTCTCTAGTCGCAACGAGCACGGGCTACTCTTTGTTGAGGTGTGCAGGCTTCTCATTGCAGTGACTTCTCATTGCAGTAGCCTCTCTGGTTGTGGAACACAGGCTCTAGGCGTCTTGGTGCACGGGCTTAGTTACTCTAAGGCATGTGGGATCTTCCTGCACCAGGGATCAAACTCCAGTGCTCTGCATTAAAGGTGGATTCTTAACCTGACGACCACTAGGGAAGTTCCTCCATCTATTCCGGTTGATCATGGTTGGCCAGGTGATCTTTCATGAAAGCAATTTCTTCTCCATTAGTCTTTAATTTTACCCATTATCTTTAACCAAATCTGAACATTTCAAAGTCCTCTCTCTGCCTGTTATCAGACTTCTCCATGTCTGTTCAACACCATCTATCCCATCTTGCCTCCCTTTGACCCCAATCTGTGGTAGCTAGTTAGTCCGGCCAAGGGCATCTATTCAAACCTTTTCCATCTTTATTCGTGCTGGAGCTTTGTGGGAGACCGGGAAGTGATGGGCCCTGTCCTCTAATGCCTCACCCCCTTCTCGCTTTCTCCCGATACCTATGCTGTCTAAGCACTGAACACAGGGCATTGTGCAGTGTCAACAGACATAATAGCAATACCTTCCCTTATGGAGTTCTTATTATATCAGGCACTAAATTCTTTGATACGCATCAGCTCTGCTAAACAGATCTCTGCTTGAGCAATGACACAATTAGGCAAATATGGGTATTGTTTTTTCCATTTTAACATGGAAATTGAGGCTCAAAGAATTAAGAGATTTACACAAAGTCTTAAAGCTGGCGAATGCCAGAGGCAGGTATTGGAGAAGGTCATTGGGAGGATGTGACCACTGGCTGACCCACAAGCTGGGCAGGAGCAATTGGAGGCCCCCCTCCCCGTCTCCTGTCCTTGGAATGTAGGTTCCACTTTCTTCCCCACGTTGGAAGCTGAATCAAAGATACAGTCCTAAGATGGTAATGTGTTTTTGAGCCCAGGGTATGTGCCAGAACCCAGTTAAGGCCTCTGAAGGAACTTTAAGATGCTGGTGGGTGCCAGACAGAGAGAACAAACTTGTTACTAAAGGGAAAGTGGATAGGGGAGGGATAAATTAGGAATTTGGAATTAGCAGAGGCAAACTATTATATATGGGATGGATAAATAACAAGGTCCTACTATGGAGCACAGGGAATTGTGTTCAATATCCTGTGATAAAACATAATGGAAAAGAATATGAGAAAAGAAAGTATGTATATGTATAATTTAATCACTTTGCTGTACAGTAGAAATTAACACAACATTGCAAATTAACTATACTTCAATGTGCTATGCCCCGTCACTTCAGTTGTGTCCGACTCTTTAGTATCCTATGGACTGTGGCCTGCCAGGCTCCTCTGTCCATGGGATTCTCCAGGCAAAGATACTGGAGTGGGTTGCCATGCGCTCTTTCAGGGGATCTTCCTGACTCAGGGATTGAACCTTCATCTCCTGCGTCTCCAGCATTGGCAGGCAGATTCTTTACCGCTGAGCCACCAGGGAAGCCCATACTTCAGTAAACTAAACTAAAAAAAGAGAAAGGATTCTGGTGTGTGATGTGGAGATCTAGTCTTGCTACTCGCAAGACAAGCCTGGTAATTAAGTTCCCTTGTTCGTTAAACCTGCCGCCTACCAATCTGGAGTGCCTCTTACATAAGTCTCTCTTTGTCATCCAAGTACAAAGCTGGTTTCAGATTTCAACCAGGAAGCTCCCAAGGTTTCTAACCAATGCCAGGATCCAACAAGCTGATAAGACTCCAAAGCTTTTGATCTTAACTAGTGTATCTTGCTGGTTCCCAAAATAACAGAGCGCTGTGAGGAATGCAAGGATGTAAAAGGACCAGTGTCTCTGTAACAAAGTAAACTGTTTAGTTTTGCAGATCACTATCCTATAAAGCAGTGTATGCAGAGTACTGAAAAAAATCAGCCCAAGGTTTCAAACTTGGGAGAGGGCTTCCCAGAAGCTACAATACTTTAGCCTTTTAAAGATAGGTAGCATTTTAATAGGTATTTAAATCATTCAAATTTATGCATAATTTTATTCTTTCATTATTTATTTTATTTGTTGGTCTGTACTTCAATCAGAGAAGTTCTTTTAAAACACGGTTCATGTTCACTTTGCTCCATGGTAGAAGCTAGCGCAACATGGTAAAGCAACTGTATTCCAACAGAAATTAATTTAAAAAAATAAAATAAAATAAGGTTTGTGTCTTATGCGTCTCCATTTCCCAATATCACCTAGTCCAGTGTTGCATATCCAGTAAATGATTAGCAATTTGTGATTATCACATAAAGATAAAATTTATTCATGAAAACAATGAAGTCAGATTTTTCTCAAAATACATTTACTAAGTATCACTCTCTCTTAAATGTTCTTCATGTGTGTGTGCTGAGTTGCGTCAGTCGTGTCCAACTCTTTGAAACCCCATGGACTGTAGCCCACCAGGCTGCTTTGTCCATGAGATTTCCCAGGCAAGAATACTGGAGTGGGTTGCCATGCCCTCCTCCAGGGGCTCTTCCTGACCCAGGGATTGAACCCCTGACTTCTGCATTGGCAGGTGGATTCTTTACCACTGGTGCCACTTAGGAGGCCCTAAATGTTCTTATGGCAGCCTATATTTTACCTTCCATCACATTCCTCAACTTTCAAGTAAGAGTGTCTTGTGTGACTTCTCCACTAGACTATAAAGCCCCTGAAGACAAGGACTGTGTGTGTCCCATCTGCCTCTGAGTCCTGGGTACTCCCAGCATGTGCTCATAGTAGGTATTTGTTAATATCTGTGGAATGAATGAAACAGGCCACTCAAGAAATTCTTCTAAAAAGGCCTCCCTTTACCTAATGAATTTAGGAAAACTAGCATATTATGTCATCCTCTCGGCTATTCATTGTTGCATATCAATACATGAACTCTCTAAAAACCCTGCAGTAAGGAAACCTGCTTTAAGGTGATTATGTAGTTTCTTAAATTAAATAGACTGTGAAGAGCCACCCCTGCCCACCTTTTCCCCTGAGAACATCAGTTAATATTCTGTGACATCACTATTGAGCTGATACTCTTAAAAAAAACCATTTTGGGGGGGTGCCAGATGCAGCCCTTGTCAGACCTTGTCATTCTTACCACTGCAGATTCCAAGAAGTGGTCTCTCTTCTTGATCCTTTTCCAGCTGAAGGGCCTGTGAATTTGAAAAGATGGAAACCAGGATGATAACTTTCTGAGGTAGCCTTGTCATCTAAGAAAAGGGGGCTACTCTGCGCACTTATTCCCCAGTGTGTGACCTTCAAAGCCTTCAAAGTAGTCTGCCTGATGGGGGATTATTCTGTCTGCCTCCAATATTCAGTTATGAGCTTAGCATTTATTCAAAAGAACCACAGGAGAACTAACTTCACTGGGCTCACAGAATAATAATAAGGGTAAAAGATTGGAAGCTCGGTCTTTGAAAAAAACATTAAATTAGTTGAAGTAATCAAAAAATTTAAAGAAAGAAAACACAAAAATACTAAGAAAGGAGAGACCTAATGAAAAGCAATGTAGCGTGCTACATGAAGTCGGTCTGTGTGAAGGCTGTCTGGGTTTTCATCACTGTGTGCCTATAAGCCCAGAGGCTGGTCCTGTCTGATGCTTCGCCTCAAGTCCAGCATTATCTCTGATTCCAGAACTTATGCCACTGGTCATCACCTGCCTCTATATCAATATCAAAGCTAAACTCACCGCTTTGAAGACTATCATTAAATAAATGCTTACTGTGTATCAGGCAATGTGCCGAGTGCATTTCATTTCATTACTCATTCAGTCAAAGTATCTTTCAAGTATCTCCTGTATGCCATTTATGGCTGCCCTTGGTATGTAGAATACATCAGTAAACAACACCAACAGAAAATGCTGCCTTGTAGAACTTAAACACTAGTGAGCAGAGACAGATAATAAACATAATACATAAGTTATATAGTATGTAGGAAAGTAGTAAATGTTATGAAAAATATGGAGCAAGAAAAGGGGAAAGAGTGTCTGTGTACAAGGGGAGGTGGGCTGTAGTCTCAGTCTTCATGGACTGGTCAGGATGGACCTTGCTGAGAAGGTGGTGGTGGTGGTGGTGATGTCTGTGGTCGTGTCCGATTTTTGCGACTCCATGGACTGCAGCTCGCCAGGCTACTTCTGTCCATGGGATTTCCCAGGTAAGTATACTGGAGTGGGTGGCTGCCGGCTGAGAAGGTGATATGTGAGCAAATATTTGAAGCAAATATTTGAGTTAACCATGTAGATACGTGGACAAAAAACATGTTGGCCAGAGGAACAATCAACTCCAAGTCGAGGCTTGGAGTTGAAAGCTCCAAATCAAGAATGTGTATGCTGGGTTTGATAAATGGTAAGGAGGTCACAGTGCCTAGACACTGGGACGTGAGGACTGATCCTCCATTGGACCATGATAAGGACTTCAACTTGGAATGAAATAGGGAATAATAGGAAGATCTGAGCAGAAGGTTGTCATATACAACTTATGTTTAAAAGGGTCACCCTGGAAAGGGGAACAAAAGCAGAATCAGGGTAATGAGTTAGAAGGTGGTTCAGTTCAGTTCACTTCAGTCGCTCAGTCGTGTCAGACTCTTTGCGACCCCATGAATTGCAACACGCCAGGCCTCCCTGTCCATCACCAACTCCCGGAGTTTACTCAAACTCATGTCTATTGAGTTGGTGATGCCATCCAGCCATCTCATCTTCTGTCGCCCCTTCTCCTGCCCTCAATCCCTCCCAGCATCAGGGGCTTTCAGTATCCTATCATTTTGCCTTCTCAGACTGTTCATGGGGTTCTCAAGGCAAGAATACTGAAGTGGTTTGCCATTCCCTTCTTCAGTGGACCACTCCTATATAATAATGCAAGTGAGCATAAACTGGGGCTCACATCAAAGAGTAACGATGAGTCAGTGAGAATTGATCAGATGCTGGATATTTCTTCCGAACATAGAGTATCAGGGTTATCTGAAAATGTTGTGTTGGAAAGAGGGGTGTTAACCATGACTCTAAGACTTCTTAGCCTCATTTAATTTTTAGCCAAGTAGCTTATATCATCATCGCTATCTTACAGATGTAGAAATTAAAGCTGAGAGAGATATTAACTTTAGATTATTTAGCTAGTAAGTGGCAGATCTGGGGTTTGAACCCAGTGCTATCTGAGTCCAAAGGCTGGGCTTCTTAACCATAACACTATGCTAGAGGCATAGAGCTATTACTGTGAACTCTGACCTTAGATCTCCGAGAAACAGATTCCAGATGTGTTTTCTGGTTACTCAATATCTACCTTGAACACGAAGTTCCATTGGCTTGTTTACCTGCTTTAAATCTGGGTTCATTAATGGCTGTATTCCTGTCCCCCCACATCTTCTTTCCTTAGTCTCCCATTTCCGAAACCTGTTGCTTGCCTTTCTTAACCTCCCTGAGCACCAGAGCATCCATAATTGTCTTGATTTGCTCATGATTTTGGACTCAGTTTGGACTTCTGCCAAAAGTCCCACTGGCAAACCTTCATATCTAGAGTGCTTCTCTAATCTATTTGTCCTCTTAGACCCACTTTATATTTATCAACTCCAGACCACTTAAAAAAGTAAAAACCATGTGATTCTCCAAGAGGAAGAGGGGAGCATGTGCTAGGGATGGCCATGCTGACAGTGACTTTTTAAAAATTTTTTTAAATTTTTGTCTGTGCTGGGTCTTTGCTGCGGTAGGCGAGCTTTCTCTGGTGTGCGGGCTTTCTTTCTCTAGCGCTCCGGCTTCTCTTTTTTCAGAGCATGGGTTCTAGGGCTCAGTAGTTGTTGTTCATGGGCTTAGTTGCCTTGCAACATGTGGGATCTTAGTTCCCCGACCAGGGATAAAAACCATGTCTCCTGCATTGGAAAGTAGATTCTCAACCACTGGACCACCTGGGAACTCCCAGTAGTGACATCTCTGAGATCACTATATCTTCCCAGTTCATGGTGGGAGAGGAAAAAGTGTGGCAATAGCAGCCAAGTTGGAGGCCTCCAGGAAGGACAGATTTTGATCTGTTGGCTAGAGACGCCCGGCTTCCAGGAAATCTTCCCCATGTTTTACCTTCTTCAGCCAGAGCAACTTACTGTCTTATGTCTCCCTTTGTAGCTTCAAGCAAACTTGCAATGAACTAATGATATTACCTTAAAAGCTAGCATTGAAATTCCTCCTACAGAGTAAACGGTCAGTACTGGAGAAAAGGTTTGCTATGGGCTTGGGGCAGAAGATGAGTTCCCCATTGGCTGGAATGTCAGCTGGCACCTAGGTCTCAGGAGGGTGAAGCTGCCAAGCTCAGTGGAGAGAAAGTGAAGCTTCTGGTTCACAGGGGAGGAGGAGAAGGGGAAATGAGCAGAGATGGACCAAGCAGAGGAAAGATAAAGCCATCAAATTAGAAGAAGGCTGTTCAGGACACCATCTCTCGCCACACTTCGCCACCATATTCTGCGGTCACCTCCAAAATCTGCTTGTCCCCAGAAGGCCTGCTGTGAATGAGACTTTTTATGCATCTAAAAGAGAGGTTCAGTTTTAGTTTGAGCATCTTTATGACATAGGGCAGAGGCATTGTGTGGAGGAGACAGGATCAAGAGGCACAGAAGAGATTTGACTGGAGAGAGATTTGACTACCACTGGTCTCAAAAAAAGGGGTTCAAGGCAATTTCACATAGGTCTTAGAGGCAGAGAAGTTTCTGTTATTTCTATACCAGTAATGAATTTAATCTTCTTCCATTTATATTCTTATATTCATTTCATTTTCTCTGCCTGAGAAGACTCCAGGTTCCAACATTTCTGCGTATCAAAATCTTGCTCAAGTTAAATCCTATTCTTCTGGAAACCTTGATTATTCCGGCATGAAGTGAACTTTCTCTCATCTATTGTCTGTATGCCTTATTTTTAAAAGCTAGATCTTATGCTTCCAGAAAGAGAGATTTCTTGAATTTTTAAAACAACAAACTTCTATTAGTCTTATATAGGAAGTTGTCTTCTTCCCTTGGCTTGATATTAACTCCAAAGTAAGTTTGACTCACTCTCCTTAATGGTTACTCATAATTAGTCTATGTATTTCCATATATTTGTGTTTATGACAAGTTCATATCTAATCATTCCAATTTAAACCCTTGAAGTAAAAAAGTGAAATCAAAATGAGATACCACTGTATTTCTAAATTCTATATTTTTAATTTCAGAATTCAAACAACCTACCATATAGAGTATTGATGAGGATATGGAGGAACTGGAGTTTTTCTATTAATATACTGTTCTTTGGATGGCAAAATGAGACTACCACTTTGAAAAAACAGATGGGGAGTTTCTTTGAAAGTTAAACATACATCTTCTGAAACAGCCATTCCACTCTTAGGTACTTTCTCAAGATAAATGAGGGAACATGTCCATGTAAAGACTTGTATACAGGTCTTCATAGCAACCTTGTTCATGAAAGTCCATAAGTCAATTCAGTCCAAAGGTCATCAAGAGGTGAATAAATAAACAAATTATGGCATATCCAGGTAATGGACTGCTTAATACTCAGCAGTAAAAAATGAATTATTGATACATGCAGCCACAAGAATGGATCTCAAATAATTATGCTGATGAAATAACCCAGGCATAAAAGAATACATTTTGTATAATTCCATTTGTATAAAATTTCAAGAAATGCAAACTAACCTATACTGCCAGAAAACAGAGCAAGGTTGCCACAGAAGCAGGGAGAGTGAGAGGATTATGAAGTGGAAGGAAGAAAAACTCTTGGTGGTGAAGCACATGTTCGTTGTCTTGATTTTGGAGATGGTTTCAGAGGTGCACCTCTGTGTCAAAATTTATCAAATTGTACATTTTAAACACATGAACTTTATAACAATTATACCTCAGAAAGTGGATTAAGAGAATTTTAAGTCCCTTAAGGCTGAAGTTGTGACTTTTCTTTAATAGCTTTCTGAAATGCCTGGTAAAATGCCACATGCCCTCTGAGGACTAAGCAAATATTTACTGTCAATTTTTTTGCCTAAATAATATTTCAAGAGTTTCCCTAGGGCCTTGACATTTAGATACTTTCCTGACATTGAGAACAGTTCACTGATTAACATTTATTAAACTTTTCTTATTGATTCAACAAAAATATGAGAGGTGCTTTTGATGAGTTTGTAATTTGGCTGATTTTAACATATCCAGGAACATGGGTTCTTCCTTTTTAACAATAAAACAAAATTTAGTAAATTCTATAAAAATTAAGCAATTCAATAAAAAATGTAGTTAGACTAGTTTTCCATCACTCAGTTTAAGCATTTCACTAACTTTTGTTTTCCCATTAATAGTAATATTCTGTAATATTCAGGAAGAACTTTTACCTGTTTCTTGTTAATGATAAGCAAAGATAACCACCTCTTAAGCACAGATAGTACCTTATATACCAGGTACTTTAAAGAATTACCTAATTTAATCCTATAGCAACAATGTGAGAAATAATTAGTTAATTAGGCATTCTTCTTACATAGATGAGAAACTGTGACTCAGAGACATAAGTGATTCAACCAGGGTCATAACAACCAGTAAGTCATGGAAGCAAGATTTAAATAGTTTTAACTTCAAAACATGGTTTTCTATCTCTGTAGCTCACAGCCTCTAGGATTGTCCTTGCAGAAGTGCCATAGACTTAAAATACTGCTAGCTATTGTTAAACCAAAATGCAAATTCTCTGCATTTTGGAATGAACACAGAACAAAGAAGATTTAAAATAGTACTCTGTTTATTCATAATTAAGCTAGAAGCTACTAAAACTACACACACACACACACACACATACACGATTAGAACTATTTAGCATTTAAATGACACTTCGGTTTTTTAAAGTATTATAATTCTTCTTATCTCTCTTTAATATACACTTTATGTCCAGGTTACTAAATAAAGTATGTCATATTGATGATGCTTTTCCTGGTCCTTATCTAAGGCTCCAGTAATTTTGGATACTCTCAATGTGACCTGGAAATTTCTCTGGAGGCAAATATATAGCATCTGGCCTATTTATATGGAAAGTTCCACTTACGCCCGGTTTCTCGAATGTTTGCATTCCTTGACTTCTGCACACTCTTTTTCTTCTACGTTGTGTTCTCTACTATGACTTTCAGTTTTCACAATCATATGAGAAATAAAAACAAAAACTTAGTTACTTCAGGCACAAGCAGTACCAGCGGCTGCCCAGAACTCCTGCTTACAGTTTCCCTTGTCATTTCAGCAGATCTTAAAGACCAAAAGAAACAGAACAAAAGTGAGGTGGGAGCCTATCAGTCCTAGCCCTAAATAGTAAATGTTTTGACATACTTGTTTCAGATCTTTTAAATTAAAAACTTATTAATTATACAGTGGTAACTACACTGGTTACCCTTATGGATACAACCTCTCACTTCTGTTTCCAGAGGTAAACAGCTGACTTAGGCTAATGATTTCTCCTTCCACCCATGTTGTCAGTAACACGTGAAATTGATTTGGATGTTTGCAGTGTTTATTAAAGCAGGAGGCTTTCTTTCCCACTTGATATTGTTTTAAAGATTTCTCTACACATATTCATGTGGCTGGATTGCACTACCTACCTACTAAATTGCTTCCCGTTACATGAATATGCCTTAGGTTTTCAATCCATCTTTTGTCCATAGCTAGGAAGGTGAATTTCAAAATTTTGCTATTAAAAAGAAAGCTTCAGTCAGCTTACCTGTACACAGTCCCTTATGCAGATGTGTTAGCTTGTCTCCAGTTTATAGAAAAGAATCTATCTAGAGGTGAAAATTATGGGTTATAGAATGTGTGTATTTGTTTATATATTTAATTAAACATTTTCTAGCTTCATTGAGTTATAATTGACATAGAATATGGTTTAAGTATAAGGCATACATATCTATATTATTTATACAAGATGATTACCACTGTGTTGTATGAGGTCATCAAGAGGGTGTGATTGCCATTTGACCTGTGAGCTGAAGGTTGTCACACCCCTTCCCTGTCCTTGGAATATACATTCTGCCCACTGTGCCCACAGTAGGAGCCATTTTCAAGGACATGGCCTTGAGAAAGTAAGTTGTTGAGACCATCTGGGCTGAATCTGTGACTGAACCTCAGGAAGGCCTCAACATAAATTTTAAGATTCTGGACAGGTGCGAGGTATCTGGCAGCCACCCAAGACAAGCCTCCTACACAAGTTCCCTTACTTGTTAAACCTGCCACCTGTCAATCTTCCTTCTGTCTCAGCTTGCCCTCCAGCGGGGGTCAGTTTCAGATCTGACCTAGGAAACTCTTAAGGTTTTGAACTAACACAGCATACCATGCAGTTAACTAACAGCTCCATTGCATCAAGTAACTGCACTTGTGTGTGTGTGTGTTGGGTGAGAACATTTAAGATCTACTTTCTTAACAATGTTTGATGAGTGGAGAAAGAAGTGACGTACATATATGGTGGAATATTATTCAGCCAGGGCTTCTCTCAGGACTTTACCAGGACTGGTAAAGAATTTGCCTGTCAATGCAGGAGACGCAGGTTCCATCCCTGAGTCAGGAAGATCCCCGGGAGAAGGAAATGGCAACGCACTCTGGTCTTCTTGCCTGGGCGATCCCATGGACAGAGGAGCCTGGCGGGCTACAGCTCACAGGGTTGCAAAAGAGTCTAACACAACTTAACGACTAAACAACATTATTCAGCCAGGAGAAGGAAGGAAATCCTGCCATTGTGATAACCTGGACGGATCCTGAGGGAATTATGCTAAGTGAGCTGTTAGACAAAGACAGACCGTTTCAATACTTAGCAAAGTGCCTGCCAGGTACTGAGCTCAAAACTTAATACTATGGGACCAGCTTTTGAGAAAAGAAAGACCAGCTTTATTGCAGAGGTTAACCTGAAGGGAGACAGAAGGCGGGGCTCAAATACAGCAAGGTGGGGTGGGTAGTTTTAGGGTTAGGGCTTTGGGAAGATGAAGAAAAGGCCGGGGGGCAAGCGGCAGGTTAGGAAGTTTGAGGGAAAGATAGGTTCACATGGGCAGATGCGAACAGGGCTTTATAGGTCTTCATGGGTCTCAGATGTAAGTTCAAGGGAACTTCTATGAAACAAGCAAGGGAATTCCGGATGTGAAGTCAGAAAGTCACCTGTCAGACAATCAAGCCTACTCTGCGCAGACTCCGATCAGCCATGTTGGTTCCAACCGGCTTCGGCCAACTCTGTCCTGTTACAAGCGGAGGTGAGTCTGCGAACCTGCTTCCTTATCTGCTGTCCTGTAAGATGAACTCAGGACTTCCTTGGTGATCGGCTCCTTACTGTTACGGGGCACGGTTTCGGTACGATATTACTTTGATGTGGGATCTGTGGAAGCCAAACTTGTAGAATCCGAGGGCAGAATGGTGGTTACCGGGGGCTGGGGGAACGGGCAACGGGGAGACGACAGTCAAAGGGAAAAGACTTCCAAGTGGAAGATTAGTAAGTTCCTGAGAGCTAATTTAATCGCATAGCATTGTGATTAGAATTAATAACAATTATGTACTAGAAAGTTAGGGCTTCCTGGGTGGCTCAGTGGTAAAGAACCCGCCTGCAATGCAGGAGCCGCAGGCGACTCGGGTTCGATCCCTGGGTGGGGAAGATCCCTTGGAAAAGGGAATGACAACCCACTCCAGTATTCTTACCCAAAGAATTCCATGGACAGAGGAGCCTGGAGGGCTACAGTCCATGAGGTGGAAAATTAAGTGAGTGATGGGAAATGCCCTCTGCTCTTCACCAGCTGGAGGGGCACCCCTTCTCCAGCAGACCCCATTGTGTTGCTCTGGTTACTTGGGTAGCCTTCTGGAAATTTCTGCTGTAACCAGTGACAGAGGGTTTGCCAGTTTTAAGTGGGAAAAGCTTGCCTTCTGGACTGAGTGCTTCCAGATGCTCCTTGTTATCACTTGTCACGTTAAATGTTTGTTCATTTAAAAATTTTTGTTTATTATTACTTGGAAGCCCTTTTCTTACAGTTGTTTTTAGCTCTCACTGTCTAGTGTCCCATGGTACCTGACTGTTTTTTTTTTTTCCTTTTAAAATATTTATTTGTTTTCGGCTGTGCACCCTGTCTTGGTTGTGAAATGCAGGATCCTTTCTTGTGTCAGGTGGCTTCTCTCTAGTGGTGCCGCCTGGGCTCAGCTGCCTCTCAGCATGTGGGATCTTAGTTCCCTGACCAGGGAGCAAATCCGCACCCGCTGCAGGGGAAGGTGGATCCTGAACCACTGGACCAGGGAAGTGCCCGCCCTGAGGTTTTACGTTTCCCACTTGGGACAAGATGCTGCCTTTTGAGGGTTAAAAAAAAAAAAAATGTCAACTGCTTTGTGTCTTTCAGGTGAATTAGGACTTGAAACCTCCAGGATTGTGTCCTATTCAGTCATTAGAAGGTAATTATCTTATTTGGTTCTCCCAGCCCCCTGGGTTCCCAAGGCACGTCAGCGCAATGTCAGGGAAAGGACACAGAATGGAAGAAACCCGGCCGAGGGGGGACTGTCTGATTGAAGGTAATTAATGTTGCAGTCAGTTCCCATTTCTGATGTGGTTTCTAGTCTGAAAGTATAATTTGGAAAATGTCTGATGTGAGAGTACTTCTAAAATTATGTCTAATGTAGAGGAAACACCATCAAACCTATGAGAGGAGTATTGGACTTCCTAATGTAGGCACAACCTTAGATAAACAAACTCATTGTGATATCTTTAGTACTGTCCTCAACTCACTTTAGAGTCCCCCAGTTCCATTATATTTAATTATTTATTGAAACCCATCTATGTACTTGACTCTGAACAGCCGTAAATGAAAACCTAGGCCTTCCCCAGGGGTCTCCCAAGCTAAATTCTGTTGGTTAATATCCTGGTATTATTAGACGATAGATTGGTCTATAGCTCAGGAAAATTCCCTGAAGTTTACATTAATTATGAAAACCTTGAAAAGTGATTCTTTTATATTAGCTCTAAGCCAAATTTAGAATCACTTGTTTCCTAAGTACCTAAATGGTTGATGGTAAGGCTCTTAGGTTATACTTCAGAGTGATATATGGACAGGTTTTTGGTCTATTGATTAACGGTTAGATAATGGTGAAATGAAAGTTGCTTGCTTTCACATAGGACAAGCCCCATTAGTGACACTGTCTCTACTTTCAATGTTTGCAATATACTGGGCCACAAAGGAAGTTTTGAGCCATGTCTCACTATTAAAAAGTAGCTTATTCAAAGCTCACATTTTGCTCACTTTGCCTTATTAGCATCTCATCGCCTACAAGCCACAGCACAGTCCGCTGGGGCTTTGCTGCCGAAAAGTGTAGGCTGGTTGACCAGCAACTTGAGCGTCGCCTGAGAGGTTGTACAAGCCACCCCAGACCTGCTGAATCAGAGTCTGTGATTCTAACAAGATCCCTAGGTGGTTTGTACACGCCTTCAAGTCTGAGCAGCATTGTGTCTAGTCCATCAGTAAACTGTCAAGCGCTGTAAGAGGGTAGAGGCCCAGAGGAATCAAGGAGTCTACCCAGTTAATAATAATAGACAATTAGCTAGTGGTAGGTTTATAGTCTATGCATTGCTGACATCTGTTTTAGCTGTCTGCCCAGCAGGTCATTCCCCTCTGTTTCTGTAGGAGTCTTAGCACCGCCTCTGCACCACCAGTCAAAGGAGACTTCCTCACACCTCTCTACCCTGGCCCCATCCACAGGGGTTATGACCTAAGATGGGTCAGCTTCTCTCGCTAGAGCTTGTGACCTTGGTGTGCTGTGCTAAGTCGCTCAGTCATGTCCGTTTAGTTGAGACAAATTGGGATGCAAGCTGCTTGACGCTGAATTGTGTCAGGGCAGCCCTACCGAGAGAGACCCAGAGTTGCCTCCTGCTGCCGCAGGAGATGAGCCTGTTCCTGTGATGACAGATGTTCAGCACTGCCTTCTGTTCCACTCCTTAGAAATAAGAAAGAAAGACTCTTTATAAAAGAGACATACCCTTTTCAGAATCTCCAGGCCTAAACCTGTCTGTATCTTTCATGCAAATTGGTTAATCTTCTGTGTTTGTTCACTTAGTATAGGCTGTAATTCCTTGTTGGGAGCCTTTGGGGCCAGTGGAGTTGAGTTCAGAATCTTCTGGAGTAGGGACAATGATTAGAGATAGTAGAGTAGCAATAAAGTGCGTATACCAAATATCACGCAACAGCTGGTGTGGTCTGAGGCAGCACCCCATAGTGGTTCTGGGAAGTATGAATGTTCTGTTCACACCACGTGAGATCAGTTACGACTTTACACCTTTTCATGTCAAGACAGGTAAATCGCTGTCAGGTGACTTTAGGACTGACCAGTTTTCGACACCAGTTAAGTTTCAGAAAACCTTATAGTTTCTAGAGTATTTTGGATTTTGGAATCGTGGATAAGAAACTGTAACACAGGTTACACATATATTTTAGAGGTATGGCTTCTAATTAGTACTTATGGACTTAACTCTACCTTTTCCATGTCTATAGAAGTAGTCCACTGCTTGAATGCAGCATAATTTATTTAACTTGTTCTCTACTGGTGGCATTTTGGGATTCTCCCGTTTCTGCTCTTCCATGGAATGTTGCAATGATCATCCTGGTATGTTTGTTTTCATGTAAATGTGTAAATATGGAGCAATAATCTAAGTGTATTAAAGGAAAACGTTGCTCATTTTCTAGCTACAACAGATTTCTCTTGTTGTTGAAAGATATTTATGTGGAAAATTCTAAGTCCAATGGTGGAAAATATCTTGGAAGAATGGAAAGAACTCAGCCTTGGGAGTCAGGAGTCCGAAAACCAGTTAACATGGGCAGTGTCAGTTTTTCTGTGTGTGTGTAGCAGTTTCTGTCTATGAACTAGAGAACTGTAATATTATATGACTCCAACCAGGATTGAGTTTCTATGTGCAGGGACTGTTCAGAGTGCCTGAGAAAAAGAAATCCAAAACAGAGAGTCCCTACTGTTATGGGGCTTATATTTTAATGAGAAAGACTGACAGTAAACATGATAACAAAGTATTTAGTATGTTAGACAGTGCTCTGTGGCAAGGAAAAAAATTAATAAAGCAGCAAGAGCTAATAGGACCTGTCAGGAAAGGAGCCTGAATTTCAGACAACGTGGCCAGGGAATTCTTCACAGAACATATCTGCACAAAGCAGAGGGAGCATCCAACACAAAGATGCTGAAGTGGGATTATGCCTGGAATGTTCAGAAGTTCAAGAAGGCCACTGTGGTTGAAGAGGACTTAGCAAGACGGAGATCAGAGGAGAAGTAGGTGAGTGCAGTGAGGCACCAGAGGGCCAGATGAAAGAGCTCCAGAGGATTCAGTAAGGGCTTGGACTTGCACCGTACGTGAGAGAGGAAGCCCTTGGAGGATTGCACACACAGGCGGAATGTGACCTGGCTGGTGCTTTCAAAGGGCCTCTCTGTGTGAAGACTTTGCTGAGAGGGAGTCAGGACAGAAGTGTGGGAGGCTGTTGATAGGGAGACTTTAGGTAGGAGGCTACTGAACGAATCTAGGTGGTAACATAACAGTAAGAGTGGTGAGACATGGCTGAATTCTGGATATAATTTGAAGGTAAATCTAACAAGAATTATTGATGGATTTGGTATGGGATGTAAGAAAAAGAATTTAATGATGACTGTCTGGTTTGTTGTCCCAGCAGCTGGAAGAATGAAGGACCATCAAGTGAGATGGGGAGAGGAGCAGATGGTGGACGAGTAGGTGCAGGGGGAAATCAGGAGCTCGGGTTTGGATGAATCCAGTTTGACATGTCTCTTAGGCATCCTCAGGAAGATATCAAATAGATATTTGGATAGAGATGAGTCTGGAGTTTAAGGGAACAGATTTGGGTTGGGGATAAAAATTTGGCAGTCATCCGTGCACAGACAGGTTTAAAGGCTTGGGATGGGAGGGTGCAGGGAATGCATGCAGAGGTCTTCGGACTGAACCTGAAGGAGCTGCAGCACTGACAGGTCAGGGGAAGCAGCAAAAGAGATTAGGAAGGAACAGGCAGCGGAGGAGGAGAAAAACCAGGAGAGAATGGGGTCCTGGAAGCCCAGTGAAGGGGCCGTTTACAGGAGGAGAGCGATTGCCTGTGCTAAACGCTGCTGTCAGATCAAGTTAGGAGAGGAATTTGGCAACAGAAGGTCCTTATTGACCTGATCAGAGCAAATTCAATGGAGTGGGGGTGGGGGGATGAAAGGCTGGCTGCAGCTGGGTTCAAGAGAGGTAGGAGGAGAGAATGGGAGGCAGTGAGTGCTGACACCTGTTTCAGGTGGTTTTTGTGGACGTGTGTGAAGAATAAAGAGAAAAGCGGTGGAACTTGGAGGGAGCAGAGGGGGTCAAGAGAAACTTCATTTTTTTTTAATGTGGAAGGATTAATGGCATGTTTATGTGCTAATGGGAATATTTCACTAGAAAGGGAAGAAATGAATGCTGCGAGAGAGAGAGGGGGGAGTATTGTTGTCCTGGAGCAAATGAAAGGGGATGGGTCTAGTGTACAGACTGGGGCCTGGCCTCCTCCCGGCTCATCCAGAGTAACAGGAGAAACCATGGTGGGAGGAGATGGGATGGGGACTTGTGGAAGTTCTGGGATTTTGTTTCTGTTTTGTTTTCTGGTGAGAGCATTTAAAACTTCCACTCTTAGCAAATTTCATTTATACAATAGTGTTATCAACTATAGTCACCATGTTTTGCATTAGGTCCTCAGACCTTACTCATCATATTGCTGAAAGTTTGAACTCTTTTACCAGCCTCTCCCTATTTCTTCCATGCCCCCAGCCCCTGGAAACCTCTTTTTAACTCTCTGTTTCTGTGAGCTTGACTTTTTTTTTAGATAACAGGTATGAGTGATACTGTTTAGTATTTGTCTTCACCTGTCTTATTTCCCTTGGCATAACACCTCCAAGGTCCATCCGTGTGGTCACAGTGGCAGGATTTCCTTCTTTCTCATGGCTGAATACTACTCCGTGTGTGTGTGTGTACACCACTTTTTCTGAAGGTTTGTTTTTATTTGAAAATGGGCAGTTAGGTCATTAGTGAGAGTGAAGCAGGACTTTGGTGGGAAGGTGTGAGGCAGAGGACTGCTGTTTATTGTTGTGGTCCCTATGGGTTTCCCAGGTGGTGCTAGTGGTAAAGAACCTGCCTGCCAGCAGGAGACGCAAGAGTTGTGGGTTTGATTCCTGGGTTGGGATGATCCCCTGGAGTAGGAAATGGCAACCCACTCCAGTATTGTTGCCTGAAAAATTCGGTAGACAGAGGAGCCTTGTGGGCTACAGTCCATGGGGTCACAAAGAGTTGGACACGATTGAGTGCATGTGCATGCACACACACACACACACACACACACGTTACTTCTAATGGATTAAAACATTATACACATATTAATTTGATAAAACATAAATTTTTAAAAAGAGAGGGGAATGTCTGGTTTACTTCTGGGTGGAAATGCTTGAGGGAACTTTTGAGAGGAGGAGGGACAGAGCAACCACAGAGGGAAGAAAAGACTAGGGCAAAGTCATGATTCTACAAGATATCAACATCAGAATGAGCCATTGGTGTAAGAAAGATTTCTGGAGACTTTTAAAACAGGAAGAAATATGAAAAGTCTGAAAAAACATTACTGCATTTCAGTAGGACTCCTATTGGGCAGGATTCCATTTCTTAAAATTCCAAATATGTTTCAGCGGTCAAGCAGTATTAACCACTGACATTTCTGTCTCTCAAATAAATATTTATTTAGCTCTATGGATGGAGGTGTTGGGAGGATTATACTTGTGAAGAGGAGCTGTTAGCATTCTTTTGTAATTTGAAGGCTAGGACTGAAGCAACTTTCTTTCTCTGTCTCTGTCTCTCCCTTTCTCTCCCCAACTCACTCTCTCTCTCTCTCTCTCTCTCCCCCCGCCCTCCCCTCCCCCTCCCCCTCTCTCTCCCCCTCATTACTGTTGCAAGACTTGGGCTTGCATACATCACATTCTCAGGGATGATCTTTATTTTCCCAGGATCTCCTCCCTTGTTCCTGCTCTTATTTAAGTCGTACTTATTTTTTTCTCCCTTTTTTTTTTTTATTAGTTCTGTCTCTACCTGGAGAGAGAGAAGACCAGGTCTAATGCTGGCTACTGTTGTTGATCAGTCACTAAGTGGTAGCCGACTCGTTGTGACCCCATGGAATGCAGCATGCCAGGCTCCTCTGTCCATGGGATTTCCCAGGCAAGAATACTGGAGTGGGTTGCAGTTTCCTTCCCAGATCAGGAATCAAACTCAAGTCTCCTGCATTGGCAGGTGGATTCTTTACCACTGAGCCCCCAGGGAAGCCCCGTTGTTGGGGATAATGAGTGAATATTAAGGTATGCAGAACTGAGGAGAATTTTATATAGAAAACTCCCTGCTCAGAGACTGAAAGTTAAAAACGAACTTTTGATAGAGCAATTTAGAAAGAAGAAGAAAGTTTTCAACATGGCAGAGTTGGACTAAGAATCCGGAAATTTGGATTTTAATCCTGACTCTGCCACTAGCTGTATGGCTTTGATCAAATTATATAACTTCTCTGGTCCTTAAAAGCTTTGTCTTTAAAATTAATGGGTTGGGGGACTTCCCTGGTGGTCTGTGGCTAGGGCTCCACAGTCCCAGTGCAGGCGCCCGGGGCTCAATCCTTGGTTGAGGAACTAGATCCCAAGTGCCACAACTAAAAGATGTCACATACCACAAGGAAGATGAAAGATCCTGTGTTCAACTGCTAAGACTCGGCGCAGCCAAATAAATACATACAAGCATTTTTAAAAAACAAAAAATTAATGGGTTGTACTAGATGATCAAACATTAGTGCATGCGTGCATACTAAGTCGCTTCAGTTGCGTCTGACTCTGTGACCTTATGGACTGTAGCCTGCCAGGCTCCTCTGTACGTGAGGATTCTCCAGGCAAGATACTAGAGTGGGAATACCAGGGTGGGTTGCCGTGCCCTCCTCCAGAGGATCTTCCCGACCCAGGGATTGAACCCATGTCTCTTATGTCTCCTGCATTGGCAGGTGGGTTCTTTATCACTAGCACCACCTGGGATGCCAATACTAGACTAAATCGCAAACATTCAGCTATGCTTTCAATGTAGGGATAGTGTTGGTTGCACAGACTTTGCCTTGATGAGGAGCATGAGATTCTGGGTTGACTCAGGACTTCTGTAGCTCAGACACCATTCATTGTCAGAACCATTCACCTTCATTTTGAGTGATCATCAAAATGGCACTGAATAAGAAGTGGGCTTACCTTTTATTGGAGGATCTTAAGCAAAAACAAAACAAGAAGTGGACTTCTTATTCAGTGCCAAACAACAGGGTGCTTATTAGCTCTTGCTAGTTATGATCTTGTTCTAATCTACTGCCCTGGGTCTGCGCCTGCTTCATATTATTATGACCTGCATCCTCTCAGCTTTATACCTACGTTTCTTTCTTGTCTATCTCTAACTCTCTCTTTAGACTTAAAACTCAGTATTATATTCCTGGCTGCAGATCTGTCTCTACTTTGATGACAATTTGGATAGTCCATCTGGCTGTGGATCTGATTTTATCCAAAGTGCACTTTTATTTTTAGTTTTTTTTTCAGAGTGCACTTTTATTATTGCTCTAGTGAACCTGACCACTTGAGATCTACCCTTTTCTAAGACTCAGATCTAAGAAAAATCACTCCAGTTTTCTAGGTTGAGGTAATGACTCTGATGTTCATATTATCTTGATAACTAGATTGTAATTCCCTGCATATCGGGATCAATGCTTTTTTTCCTGCTGATTCCTTTGATGACTTTATATAATGTTGATCTCTTACTAGATATTTTCTGTTTGCTAATTCATACATCCCTACTTCTCAGATCCTCACCTGGCTTACCTTTTATTGGAGGTCTTAAGCAAAAACAAAACAAGGAAGAATAGAGATTGCTAAAGGAAGGAAAAGTCAAGAAGTGACTTGTTTCTTCCTCTTTTTTTCCTTCTTCCTGTTTTTATTTTCTCCTTTTCCTACTTTTAATATAGTAAAGTATAGCATGCTCAGTAATATAGCATGCTCAGTAATGTAGCACGCTCAGTAATGTGGCACGCTCAGTAATGTGGCACGCTCAGTAATGTGGCACGCTCAGTAATGTGGCACGCTCAGTTGCTCAGTTGTGTCTGACTCCTTGTGACTCTCTGGACTGTAGCCTGCCAGGCTCCGCTTATCCATGAGATTTTTCAGGCAAGAATATTGGAGT
Source organism: Cervus canadensis (assembly GCF_019320065.1). Lineage (NCBI taxonomy): Eukaryota > Metazoa > Chordata > Mammalia > Artiodactyla > Cervidae > Cervus > Cervus canadensis. The sequence goes on from NC_057410.1 coordinate 6,970,787, forward strand.
GGGTTGCCATTTCCGCTTCTTGGGGGTCATCCTGACCCAGGGATCCAACCCACATCTCTTGCATTGGCGGGCAGGTTCTTTACCACTGAGCCACCTGAGAAGCCCTAGTATAGTAATAGGAGTTGTATATTATAACTACCAATGTTTGTTTAATTCAATGAAAAGTATCTTTTCTAGATAATCACTCTTTTTTCTTTCAGGGTACTATATTCTTTATCATTTTATTTATCTTATTTGTATAATTTCCTATATTAATTTTATACATTAATTTCCTGTTAATTTCACAACACATTCCAGTGCCTGGCTTGTGAATGCAAGGATCAATTATCCTGTCAAAACTGAAACTCACATAAATTAGCTTAGGTTAGAAACAAACAAAAAAGAGGAATTATTCTATATCTGAAGGTAGCCCTAGTAACTGTAGAGTAATAATTACAGAGATATGTTGTTAGGCACTGGAACCAGGAACTAGAAGATTCAAATCCAAAGTTATTTACTCTCCTAGAATGTGTGATCTCTTGGCTCTGCTGCTTTTGGCACATTTATTTTTCCTCAGTCTTATTCTAGATTATTTTACTATGCTGTGGCCTGCACCTCTTGGCCTCAGCCTCTGTTTACCCTGACTGCTTAGCTCTAGCATTCATCAGAAGCCAAATAACGTCTCGTGTCTGTATTCCCATCTAAATTCCAAGAAGAGATTCTGATTGGCTCAGTTTGGTGTGATCTGGATTCCTTGTCCAATCAGCGGCAGTGAAGGAGAGACTAAGCCATGTCCTGCAAACATGACTACACATTTAGGGATGCACACACAGGGGTGCATTTACCCCAGAAAGTTTCAAAAATGTTGGCAAAGACTCTGATATTTGTTATATTAGCTACATACTTGTCATATTTAGTATGCCGGGCTGAGAATAAAATTTATACAAAATAGGCCTTCCCAACCTCCTCCTTGATTTCTTTCTTGAGTTGTTATTGTAATCACTAAAGTTAAAGATAAGAAGTGGCTGATGTCTAAATATAGAAACAAACAAAATAACTGAAGTGCTGTTCAGAGATTTAGTCTGAAGGGCAATTACTTTTTAATGAGTATTTTAGATCTGGATTTAAGCTATTTTTCTTTGGGTGAAAATTTGTTTGATCCTGTCTTACCATTAGAAAAGTCATACCATGCAGATTTTATGCATTCTTGTAAAGTTCAAACACATTACCTTTTGTTGACAGGTACTAATTAGTGCTAGGAAGGCAAAGGAAAAATTCATTCCATCAAATGACTTAAGTCCAGAAGTACGCTAACTAATGGAATTTTCTAATTAGTTTGCTTTTTGTTTTTTTTTAAACTTTTGCCCAAAGTCTGCTGATTAGTTAGGATTGCTTTGTTGAAAGACTCTGGAGGACGTCTGATAGAATCACTGACCTGGGAAATAAGACTCGGTTTAGGGGACTGATCTTTGGTTAAAGCAGTACTACCCAATAGAAGTGTAATGTGAGCCACACAGGAAACTAAATTTTTTTGTATGTTATGCTCAGTTGCTAAGTCATGTCTGACTTTGGGACCCCAAGTACTGTAGCCCAGCGGATTCCTCTGTCCATGGGATGCTCTAGGTGAGAACACTGGAGCAGGGTTGGAACCTGCAACTCCTGCATTGGCAGGCGGATTCTTTACCACTGAGCCACCTGGGAAGCCCATAAATTTTCTCTTGGTCACACTGAAAAAGGTAAAAGGAAATTAATGGTTAATTTTAGTAATTTATCTAAGCTAGTATATCCAAAATATTTTTACTTCATCATGCAGTCAAATGAAAATTAATGAGATACATTACACTTTTTGTACTAAGACTTTGAAATTCTGTGTGTTTTACATGTACTTATAGAATAAATTTCAACTCAGATGCTAATTTTTCAATGATTAAAGAGAAATATAGTCCTACTAAACCAATAAATTTGTGCTAAATGGAAAATTATTTTATGCTGCTTCACTGTTTTCCTTTAAATTTAAATGAATTAAAATTAAGTAAAAGAAAAAAGCCAGTTTGTCCGTGTGCACTAGCTCCATTACAAGTGTTCAGTAGCCTTGGGTGGCTAGTGGTCATTGTGGAGGACAGCACAGCTTTAGAGGGTGGTATTCATAAGACCTGAGGCCAGACTTTATCTTCTGCTGGTGGAGTTTAACCTGAGAGGGAATTTGTAAGTGAGTAAGCACGCTCTTTCTCTGCTCAAGTATTGCTCAGCACTCCGCCGTTGGCCCCTGACTACAGACAGTGGTTCACCTGGCCTCCCCCTCACCACTGCAGGTGGCCCCAGTTCCTCTATTGCTGCCTTGCCTCTGGAGGGGTGGTCCTGCCCTACCCTCTGTAGTCCTGGCCCATGTCTGTCTTTCTCTGGGGCAGACTTTTTAATATAAACTTTCCTATAGTCTGTTCCTCGAGGTCACGGTCCTGTGACACCCCTCATTGAGCTTAAGTGAGCTTGGCAAATGCTGCCGACTTGGAGCTGGGCGTGTTAAGGACCCTGAGAACTACTGCAGCCAAGGAACCTGCTTTCCTTGGATACCGAGGTAGGGAGTCCCCAAGTGGCCTACTTTTTAGGATTCAGTGCTTTCGCTGCAGAGGCCTGGGATCGATCCCTGGTTAGGGAAGCATCCCAAATGCCACCCATGCCCCACAGTGCGACCACAAAAAAAGAAAAAAAGATACCAAGTATCCATTAAAAGGCAACACTCCTGGCAACAAGGTACAAGGACAGCTGGCAGAACTCACCCATCAGAGGGGGTTCTGAGCGATCTTGAGCAGTGAGTGAGATTATTCACCATGCCTGGTTCCGTCCCCTCAATTTCTGGGGAGCCCCCTCTGCCTCTTTGCTTCCGAAATGAGTGCAACAACTGCTCTGACACTGAAAACCTGGCAGTTTCAATGAATTTCTTTTGTATCCCTGATAGCTCAGCTGGTAAAGAATTTGCCTGCAGTGCAGGAGACCCTTGCTCGATTCCTGGGTCGGGAAGATCCCCTAGAGAAAGGGTAGTCTACATGCTCCAGTATTCTTGGGCTTCCTTTGTGGCTCAGCTGGTAAAGAATACACCTGCAATGCAGGAGACCTGGGTTCAATCCCTGGGTTGGGACGACCCCCGGAGAAGGGAAAGGGTACCCACTCCAGTATTCTTGCCTGGAGAACTCCATGGACTGTATAGTCCATGGGGTCGCAAAGAGTCAGACAAGACTGAGCAACTTTCACTTTCCTTGGTAGTTATCAGGCTTCCTCTCACCTCAGGAGTTTTTCCACACTGGAGTATGAAGTAAGTAGATTGATTTGAGGAAATCATGGAGCTGAGGAAAGCATATGAATTTGGTGCCAAAGACAGTATTTTTATTGTGTTGGTAAACTAAGGAAATAAAAAAACCAACAAAATGCTTGGGGTGATACTGGGTCTGTTCTCTGGAAAAAAGTGAAAGTGTTAGTTGGTCAGTCGTGTCCGACTCTTTGCATGGACTGTAGCCTGCCAGGCTCCTCTGTCCATGGAATTTCCCAGGCAAGAATATTGGAGTGGGCAGCCGTTTCCTTCTCCAGGGGATCTTCCTGACCCAGGGATCAAAACTGGGTCTCCTGCACTGAAGGCAGATTTTTTACTGACTGAGCCTCCAGGGAAGCCAAAATGGGGGTAATAATACTTATTTCACAAAGGTGTTCTGAGGATTAAATAAAATTGATTGCATAAAATGTTTAACTTACTCCCTGGTTATATGAAAATGCTCAATAAATATTCTTACTAATATATTCCTCCCCAAAGCTGTTTATTCTTGGTACTTGACAAAACTAGATTTACTAAGAATATGTTAACTCTGTGAAGTACAATATATAAAGCAAAATTGATGATTTTATATAATTTATGTTACTTAAACCTTGACACAGTAATTTGATTGTAATTTGGTTACTTTTAGAACTAGATGATCATTGTGTCATAAAAGACTTGTTATCCAGGACAAAACAATTGATTGTGTAGGCCCTTAAAAACATGCTCCAGTTAAGGTTCTTTTAAAAAAAACTTAGATGTTTGTGATCTGTGTCTCTGCACAGAAAATAACATTCTTTTATTTCCATATCAAAATTTTAATGTGATTTAATGCTAGAACATTCTGTTTTCTCATTCTTAAACTTTGTCTGTTGACCTGATTTAATCTGCTTTTCTATTGTCTGATAATGCTTTTGTTGACAGAATCAATGAAAATTGTTGGGTTAAGTAGTAGAACTCTTTCCTTTTTTCTTCTAAATAAATTTGTAATGTACTTGTCAGACTTCAAATACGTGATGGAACGTGGCATAAATATGCCCCCAGATAATTGTTTTATGGAAAATAAAAGATCTAGACAATAAGGTAAGAGCCAAGAGAATTTTGAATTCAAATTGGTTAGAGATATTTTTATAATGTAGGTAGTAGCTAGAAACAGATCAATAGAACAAGAATGTCAGTGGCTTTTGGAGCATGGTGTTCATATCAATGTGTATTTTGGAGTTACATGCAATAGTTTTCACATTCATAGGCCATTTGTGTTCATGTCCAGCACCTTCATCCCAGCCCACCAGCTCATACCAGGCAATGACATTAGCCTTTTGATCTTCACCATTTAGGTTATATTACACTCCCACACTCCCACCGACAGAGCTGTGGTTCATGGGGTTGCAAAGAGTTGGACACGACTGAGCAACTGAACTGAACTGAACACTCCCACACAAACATACTGAATACCCATTGCCCTCCAGATGAAATCCAGACTGCCTAGTCTGACATCAAAGTACACTGTTTTTATGAGCATTATACAGGGTAATATAAATGGATTCATTAATTCACTCATTCAGTATAGGTTTATTGACATCTTGCTGGCCCATTCCCTTTGCTGAACTTTGGGTGTATTTAGATGGAGATCATGGTCCCTGCCCTCAAAGCAAAGTGTTTACTTTTTAGGAGGGAAGACAAATAAGTAAAGCATCATCCAGAGTGCAATATGGTAAAGGTGTAATAGAAGTCAACCTTGGATACTGTGGGAAGTTCAGAGAAAAGGCACCAGTTTCTCCAACTTACCTCCCGCTACTTAATTCAACCTTCCTGGTAGATTGATCTGTTTGCAGTTCTCTTAAATACTATGCATATTCCTACTTCTCTGACTTTGATGGTGTATTTTTTGGTGCTTGATCTCTTCAGCTTCTGTTTATTCATTTAACCAACAAGGATTGCAAGCATACCGCATGCCAGAACCCTGTGCTATTCACGGTGGAGACTTGAATGGGAGAGGCACAGCCTTGCCTGTGTGAAGCTACCAGGGTCAGCTCTCCCGGCCTCGCCTGCTCCCTCTAACCCCACTTTCCCTGAGCACTGAGTCCTGGGCGATCTCTTTCTTCTTGAGCTTCAGTGAACTTATTGTCTGTCACAAGGGATCAATCAGTACTTACTGGTGGATTAATTTATCCATAGTAATAGAGCATGCAAATGTCATGTGGAGATAAAAGTTTTGAATTATTTTAAAATTCTGCTCTTTTATCTTTAGTTGGATGATATTTGGCAATCTTCTCATCTGTTAAATGAGTAGAATGAACTAGAAATTTGTTATTTCCCAAGTATGCAATTAAAAATATTTTTTTATTTACTTACTTTATTTTATTTTTGGCCTCAACACTTGGCTAGTATGCATCTTAATTCCCTGACCTGGGATTGAACCCAGGTCCCTGACAGAGCACCAAGTCCTAACCACTGGACCACCGGGGAATTCCCTATAGATACATTTTTAAATCTAAAATTTTGTTATGGGCTTAATAAAATTAGACTGAATTTTTATTCAGAAATTTTAGTGCTTGTGGGAGGAAGCATCTAGAGGAAAGGGATGGAGGCGCAAGTGGAGAAGGAAGAGGCTGAAGAAGACTAGGAGAAACAGGGCAATAAGATCAAAGGCCTTTTTTGGCAGAGTGTATCCTCAAGGCTTTCCTGGTGGCTCAGACAGTAAGGAATCCTCCTTCTATGCAGGAGATCCGAGTTTAATCCCTGGTTTGGGAAGATCCCTAGGTCGGGAAGATCCCCTGGAGAAGGGAATGGCTACCCACTCCAGTATTCTTGCCCGGAGAATTTTAAGGACAGAGAAGCCTGGCGGGCTATAGACCATGGGATGACAAAGAGTTGGACATAACTGAGCGGCTAACATACAACACACAACACAACCCCCTTTTCAGGGCTTCTTTCTTCCTCCTCCCCATGTCAAATTTTGTGAACAAGCTGAATTTGTAGTTAACCTGTGGTATAAAATTCATGTATTGAAAAGCCATGGCTGGCTTATGATATAGGAAATGTATGGCTGACTTCCTAAATCTCTCAATATATTTCTCATGTGGTGGAGTAAAATGAGTTTTTTCTTTGAAACTGAGTATATTTTTATAAATATCAATAATACTCAATGTTAAAACCTTCCAAAACAAATAATAACCTCTTCTAGCTTCTCATATGTTTCTGATACTATTATCAAAGGATCATGAACAAGCTCCATTTTTAAATTTTAGACCAGATCTACTGGGTAACTCACTTTATTCAGCATTATTTTACTGAGCACCTACTGTCTGCTAAACAAAAAGATTATATAACTGATGAATGAAACATAATTTTACTCTCAAGGTGTTTATAATCATTGGAGGGGTACATATTCTTAGTTATGGGGCTTCCCAAGTGGCTCTAGCAGTAAAGAACTCGTCTGCCAGTGCAGAAGATGTAAGAGATATGGGTTTGATCCTTGGATCAGGAAGATCCCCTGGAGGAGGGCGTGGCAACACACTCCAGTACCCTTGCCTGGAGAATTCCATGGACAGGGAAGCCTGGTAAGTTACAGTCCACAGGGTCGCAAAAGAGACAGGCACAACTGAAGTGATTTAGCATGCACACACATTCTTAGTTACAGAAACAAGTATGTTATGTTATAACATTTTACATGATGTTCATATCTACTTTTATTTAAAATTTCTTCATGCTTCATGTGCTGTGTCCTATGGACTGTAGCCCATCAAGCTCCTCTGTCAGTAGGATTCTCCAGGCAGTGATACTAGAGTGGGTTACCTTGCCCTCCTCCAGGGGCTCTCCCTGACCCAGGGATCTCACCTGTGTCTCTTGCATCTACATTGGCAGGCAGGTTCTTTACCACTAGCACCACCGGGGAAGCCATCATATGCACATACCCACATAGACATCTACCCGTACATCCGTCACATCCTAGTGTAAATATGTGCTAGCATGGAGAAAAATATTTGTGTGTACTTACAAACACACTTCTACCTGCTACACAAAAGAAGGTTCATACTTAGGAGAGACTACATTGCTGAGAAAAGTTCTGAAATTGTAACTGATGTTGTCTGTTAGATTCTGTATGTTTTGGGTTGTGCCTTCCGTACAGATCTGGTGAGAGCTGTGGAACCTCTCCTGAGAAAGAGCCCAGTGACGTGAAATTGTAGAGGTCGGGGGACTCCGTGAAGTCCGCTTGTGTGCCCTCGGTTGGGGACCTCAGGCGAGACAAGGGCAGAGTTTCCTGTGAGAAGTCTGAAGTTGCAAGGTACTGTCCTGTTTAACAGCTTCATGCCAGCATTTTAAAATTAAAATGTTGACAAATCCCTATTAAGAGTCAAATGGAACACCTAAATCCTTCAAGTTTAAAGTTCTCTGTAGCTAACTCAAATAAATGTCAACAGCCCAAGGAATTAATCATTCATAGGTATATTTAAATATCATGTTATAAACTTTTATAAGTCAGTACATGTAAATCTTGTCTTTTTCCTGTAGCAAATCAGATGAGCAGTCATTGATAGACTATTACAGTTACTGTGGGAAAGGCTTTTCTTTCCTGGTGAGAGGTTAACACCACTTGATGGGATCTTGCCAAGTTGATTTATTGCTGGCTGTTTTGGCGACATCTTTTCCTTAAGTTTCCTTGTGTCAGATCTAAGCCCTGGAAATCAAATTGTTATTCTTGTTTTTGACAGCTTTCTTGAACTCCCCTTTAATGCCAGCAGCTTCAACCTGTTTCTGGCAAAACATATCTGCCTTTTAGCTTGCCTGATTCCAAACCTCAGTGCTACAAGCATTTTCTACTCTTTGACCCCTCTCTGCATTGCTGTTTATCAGTTTCAAAAAACTGTGGCTGAGGGGTGAGCAAATTCAAAGGTGCCCAGCATTGCTTCTGACCCCGGATCCGTAAAATTAAGTCAGTCACACATCTAGCATGTTTTCTCTAACCAGGCTACACGCATCACCAAAGCACCACTTTTCCTTTGATAACTGAGTAATGTAAAGGATTGAATGTGATCTTTTATCTTTAAAATAATAAGTAATTTCCCCCCTACTCAGCACATAGAAATTTAGTCATCTATATGAGATCTCTTTGAAATATTGCTGTATAAATTTCCTTCTTAATAGTTATCACAGTTTTATACTTGTGTGTTGATAAAAGAAGAGATGCTTCTGAACTGTGGTGCTGGAGAAGACTGATGTGGGAGAGTCCCTTGCACAGCAAGGAGGTCAAACCAGTCAGTCCTAAAAGAAATCAACCTTGAATATTCATTGGAAGAACTGATGCTGAAGCTGAAGCTTCAATATTTTGACCACCTGATGAGAAGAGCCAACTTACTGGAAAAGACCCTGATGCTGGGAAAGATAGAAGGCAGAGGGAGAAGGGGGCGACAGAGGGTGAACTGGCTGGATGGCATTATTGACTCAGTTCAGTTCAGACGCTCAGTTGTGTCCGACTCTTTGAGAGTCGGACACGACTGAGCGACTGAACAGCAAATAATAATTCATGTATATCTTTGCTTTTATATTGTAAGCATCTTGCATCAGGAAGCATGTCTAGATGGTTCACCTTTATATTCACAGTACCTCGCACAACACCTGGCATATACTAGGTGATAATTAATTTGTGCTGTATGAATTTAACCTCACCCAAATACTTTGAAGTTTTTCCTTTGGAAATTATCTTCAGAGATGGCTTCCCAGCAATACCAGAACGGCTTTCTGGATTTTCTTTGAAGAACACCAGAGCATCTTGTTCAGCCCGCTGTTTACTTTCTGTCTCTTTCTTTGGTCCAGTTAGTTCCTCTCAGGTGGCGTCTTTTCCCTTTCCTCTCAGCGCTGTTGAAGCAACCCCTGGAGTTGCCTGGTGCAGCTGCACTGACGCCAGCCTGGACTCCGCTAAAGGCGCCCAAGACAGGCTGAGGGGTGGAGATAAAATAAAGCCTTTGATGCGACACTCATCGCACTGACTAAATGCTTTGGCTGCTGCCTACCTGCTGCCGTTGCCTGAAAGCCTCCAGTGGACGCAGTTAGCTGAACAATGAAGATGAGTGTTGCTGAAGGTTCTGGACTCGAGTTTTAAGCGAGTTAATTATAACCGAGATGTATTAATAGCAGTCATCAGTGGTGGGAGGAGGAGCTCAACTTACACACACTGTAACTGTCTTTTCATGCCTTTCTGTAATGTTTTAGTTTTTTTCTTATATTAGGGTTATGTTTGCTTTAGTAATTAAAAAAACACATACAATGAATATTTTAAGTGTCATAAGGGAGATGATGCTATTAAGCCACCTTCAAGAAAAAACTTCAAAGGCATAATGTAAAATTGAAATGAATTTATAATAAAATATATCCAGATAAAGTTATTGAGTTGTAATAAAGGTTTCCTAGAATTACTTTATTTTGAGATCAGTACGTAAAATTATATTGTATCCTGGTCTGCAGAGGACTTAGAGCCAGGGTGCTGCAGGATGCTCCTGCTTCCCAGCTATGACTCCAGCGAGTTGCTGAACACACGCCTCAGCTTCGGCATCTGTAAAACCAGGATAGTCCCAGCTTTTACGGTAGAGAGTGTAAAGCACACCTCGAAGCCTAGCATGTGGCAATGCTCCATCATTGTTGTTGTTATTTTATAATTCAGATAGCCTAAATATACCTAGGGAGAGATTTCAAAATGTAATTCCCTATTTATTTATCAGAGCTTATTGTTCGTATATACAATTTATAGTTGAAAAAAAAGTAGTGGTAATTTGTGTAACTGTTGGGAGCCACCGGGACGAGAAGGGAACCTGCAAGGCAGCTCTTCCCCTCGAGGTTGTCCCAGGGGCCCGGTATGTCCCTTTCTTCCTTCTGTCTTACTGTTGTTGGGCTTTCTATTAATTTTTGGAAATGATAATTTATAGTAATAAGGCCTGGCTGGAAAAGTCCAAGCCTTTTTGGAAATGCTTAAGATTGCTCTGGCTCAGGACACGACCATAAACATCAAGTCATAAAAGAAAAGGCCACAGGTATAGTTTGGCTGCTTGCTTAAAAGATATAGTGTTCTAGAATAGAAAAGAGTAGAGGTGTTTAGATTTAGAAGTAGATGTACTGCTTTAGTTTACTTGCTCCTTGGTTGAAAGGGTTTTCACTATTGCTATTTCCTTGCTGCTACTTGTTCATTGTTTCCCTTTCTTTAAACAACATGGGATATTATGGGTATTTTTGTAAAATTAGAAAATGGGCTATATAGGATTTTAATAGAAGACTTATATTAACCAGCTTTACTGCCATTATTTTACTCATTAATAGAGGCATTTTGCTGCTTTAGAGGTGTTTTTGCTGTTTAATAGTTAATCGTTGTAAATTGAGATTTTGTGGTTTCAGGTAAAGAAAAATATCAGGTTTTTCTCATGGTACTATTTTCAGAAATGTCAAACATGTTACTGTAACCCTTCCCATGTATTGTTTTATTGTCCAAAGAATTTACGCTATACCTGAGATTTATGAAACATTGTTTTTGTTAGAGTGAGAATGTTAGGGCTTTGAGGCAAGAAGATTATGTACGGGATATTTAAGTATAAACCCTGTAATCGGAAACATTCTAGATGAATGCTTAGGGGAAAAACATGGAAAAAAATATATTGACGGAAGCATAAACCAGTATCTGATGTAATGTGTGGTGACTTAAGGGGGAGGTAACATTCATTCTGTAAAAACTGAGCTATCCTAAAAATAAAAAAAAGCTACCTCTTCTATGCAATGTCTGTATGTGTGTGTCTGTCTGTCTTCTCTCGCTGACGCTGTTCATCCTGAGGGTTCCCCTGGATCCTGCTGGGGCTGGACTCCGGCATGTAATATCTAGAAAATTTGTCCTCCCATGAGTATATTCACCCTTTGTTCTGGTCCCATCACTTCATGGCAAATAGATGGGGAAACAATGGAAACAGTGGCAGACTTTATTTTTTTGGGCTCCAAAATCACTGCAGGTGGTGATTGCAGCCATGAAATTAAAAGACGTTTACTCCTTGGAAGAAGAGTTATGACCAACCTAAACAGCATATTAAAAAGCAGAGGCATTACATTGCCAACAAAGGTCCATCTAGTCAAAGCCGTGGTTTTTCCAGTAGTCATGTATGGATGTGAGAGTTGGACTATAAAGAAAGCTGAGTGCCGAAGAATTGATGCTTTTGAACTGTGGTGTTGGAGAAGACTCTTGAGAGTCCCTTGGACTGCAAGGAAATCCAACCAGTCAATCCTAAAGGAAATCAATCCTGAATATTCTTTGGAAGGACTGATGCTGAAGCTGAAGCTGAAACTCCAATACTTTGGCCACCTTATGCGAAGAACTGACTCATAGACCCTGATGCTGGGAAAGATTGAAGGCAGGAGGAGAAGGGAACAATAGAGGATGAAATGGTTGGATGGCATCACTGACTCGATGGACATGAGTCTGAGTAAACCCTGGGAGTTAGTGATGGACAGGGAAGCCTGGCGTGCTGCAGTCCATGGGGTCACAAAGAGTTGGACACGACTGAACTGAACTGAACTGAATTTGAATATAGTGATGCTTGGAAAGATTGAGAGCAGGAGGAGAAGGGGGCAACAGAGGATCGGATGGTTGGATGGCATCACCTACTCAATGGATGTGAGTTTGAGCAAACTCTGGGAGACAATGGAGGACAAAGAAGCCTGGTGTGCTGCAATCCATGGGGTCGCAAAGAGTTGGCCACAACTTCGTGGCTGAACAATAACGACAACAACTTGAATATATTTATTTCACTATAATGTCTACAAACACTTGGGCAAAGCAATGAACGGAATAGAGGTTGGTCATGTACCCAGGGAAAAAAATGGTGTCCTGGCATGGTGATGGTAACAAAGGTGATGACAATGAAACTGTATACCAGATCCGCTATCAATACTTGTGAACTAGCTGTGTGACCTTGGGCGTATCACTCAACCTCTCTGAGCCTCTCTGAGATCAAGATATTCTCTACTTTATTCAGTTGCTGAGAAATACTGTCTGTAAAAGTGCTTTGTGAATGTTTAATGTTTTTCTTCCAGTTTTATTGTGATATAATTGACATACAGCACTATGTAAGTTTAAGGTGTACAGCATAAGGATTTGATTTACATGCATTGTGAAATTATTGCTTCAATAAGTTTAATGAATATCCATCAGTCTCATATACACACAAAATTAAAGAAAGAAAAAAATTTTTTTCCTTATGTTAAGAACTGTTAGGATTTACTCTTAAAAACTTTCATATATGACGTATGGCAGTGTTAATTGTATTCGTCATGGTGTGCATTACATCCCCAATACTTACTTATCTTATAGCTAGAAGTTTGCACCTTTTAACCACCTTCATTCAGTTCTCCTGCTCCCGCTTCCTCCTTCATTTCCCACCTCTGGTAACCAGAAATCTGACCTTTTTGTGAGTTAGGTTTTAAAGTATAATGGACCTACTGCACTATGTTAGTTCCTATTACAAAATATAGTGATTTGACATTTCTGTCTATTTCAAAATAATCACTCTAATTAAATCTAGTTATGATCTGTCACTATGCTAAGATAGTACATAATTATTGACTATATGTCCCGTACTATACATTTCACAACAGTGACTCATTTATTTTGCAGCTGGAAGTTTGTACCTCTAAATCTCCCTCACCTATTTCTCTCCTCTCCCAACGCCCCTCCTCTCTGGAAGCCCCTACTTTTTCTCCGAATCTTTGACTCTGTTTCTGTTTTGTTATGTATGTTCATTTATTTTGTTTTTTAGATTGCCTTTATAAGTGAAATCATATGGCATCTGTCTTTGTTGATCATTTCACTTAGCATAGTACAATCTGTGTCCATCTGTGTTGTCAAAAATGACAAGATTTCATTCTTTCTTTGTGGCTGACTAATATTCCATTTTATTATGTATGTATAATGGAATATATACATATATCACATTGTCTTTATTTATCTATTAGTGGGTACTTCAGTTGCTTCCATATCTTGGCTGTTGTGAGTAATGATGCAGTGAGTGTAAGGGTGCATCTATCTTTTCTTTTGCTTTCTTTCTTTTTGGCTATGTCATAAAGCTTGTGGAATCTTAGCTTCATGATGAGGGATTAAACATGGGCCCCTGGCCAGAGTCCTAACAACTGGACTGTCAGAAAAGACCCTATCTTTTCTCCACATCCTCACCATCATTTGTGATTTGTTGTCTCGTTAATAAAAGCAACAGTAAGAGGTGGTATCTCATCATAGTTCTGATTTTCATTTCCCTGATGATTAGTGACATAGAGCATCCTTTCACCTGCTTGTGGCCTATATATATGTCTTCTTCGGGAAAATGTCTATTTAGTTTCTCTGCTCATTTTTAAATTGCGTTGTTTGTTTGTTTTTTTTATGTTGAGTTGTACCAGTTCTTTGTTATAAATACTTGCCCCTTGTTAGATCACTTGCAAATATCTTCTCCCATTTAGTAGGTGGCCTTGTCATTTTGTTGCTAGTTCCTTTCATTGTGAAAAGCTTTTCAGTTTGACAGTCCCACTTGTTTATTTTTTCTTAGATTTGGTTTGCTGGGAGCCACATGCCACCCATATCTCCCTATGCTTTCCCCTCACATGTTTCCTTCCCCTTTCCTCTTCTGATCTTTCCCTCTTTGTCCATATTCTCTTTGAAACTGTGTGTTTATTTCAGCCCCTAAACCCCGGGCATGCAATCATGCATTGGTGTAATTTGTTCCCAAGTTTATTTCTCATTTGTCCTACCACAAGTTTAAGGCATTGAAAGCCAGGGAAGGAGAAATAACTTAAAATGTTATTGAAACACAGCTTAAAGAAAGATAACCTGTCAGCCTATAACTGAAAAATAGTTGTGGCAAACAGTGTCACTTAAGAGCTGGCAGCAATGCTGTTGTCTTTAAGTGAAAGCTGTGTGCGAGAGCAGATCTCCAAGAGTCACAGACGTCTGCAGGCTTTTTAATACTGATTTTAGCTGCAGTATTCAGTAAATATCTGGGCCTCTCCAGTGGCTCAGCAGTAATGAATCTGCCTGCAATGGAGGAGACATGGGTTTGATCCCTGGGTCAGGAAGATCCCCTGGAGAAGGAAATGACAACCCACTCCAATATTCCTGCCTGGGGAAATCCAATGGACAGAGGAGCCTGGCAGGCTATAGTCCACAGGGTCACAAAAGAGTCAAACACAACTCAGCAACTAAATAAAACATTCAGTAAATGTTTAGCTAACAGTCAAATAATGCCATGTAGGGGGATCTAAAAGAGAAAACCGAGAGTAATTCATGCCTTTCAGAATCCAATATCCAGGTGTGATATAGACACAAATTTGTGTTTCATGTAGAAAGTACAATTAGCATATTAGTGTACACACATGCACACAAACACATTATTGTGTTTGAAAAACAGAGCATTGTGGTCTCTTAGGGTTAGCTTTGAGTGCTATAAATATTGTTTAACTTCTTAAACTGGTGGTCTACTTAATAGGCAGATACATAGTACAAGTAATTGTCAAAGGTAAAATGCAAAAGGATATCTAAAAATAGAAATTATTAATTTTGAAAGCTTATATAGTTTTTTTATTCCCACAACTTAGTCACTAAGATTGCTCAGACTGTTCCACTTCCCATGTACTTCTTTAAAAAAATTCTATAAAATAAAGACCTTTGCTTTTTGAGCCTCTGATTGTGCTTATCATTCAAACATAAAGACCCTGCATTTTTAGAATAATCCATCACACGAGACATATAAAGTTGAAGGTCTCTAACACACACACGCACACACACACACATTTTCAGAATTCTAAAATCCACCAAATCCCTAGAAGTAGTCTCCCGTCACATGTGTATGTGTGTGTGCACGCTTAATCATGTCCAGCTCTTTGTGGCCACATGGACTGTTGCCCACCAGGCTCCTCTGTCCACAGAATTTTCCAGGCAAGTATACTGAAATAGGTTACCATTTCCTACTCCAAGGGATTTTTCCATATTTTCAGCCTAAAGAGTCTTTGTGTTCATTCCTTTGTAAAGTATATGCCACATCACATGATCTGTTTGTTTTGCTGGTTAGTTTCTTCTATCAGATGATCATGCGTCCACACATATGCTCTTCTCTGCCTCTCCTTCAGCAGCCCTAGAGACTGAAGTGACCTGGGGCCCGAGAAGGCCCAGGATGCCACTTGTGACTTGTCCCGCGATTTGTCAGTTCCTTTTAACAGATTGTCTTCCTCTTTTTGGTGTGGACATTTAGAAATCTTTCACTTAGCAAATTGACAGTCCTTGTGGAAATAAGAACAGAGTGTAGTACAGATCAAAATCCAGCCTAAAAGAGGACAGAGACTCTCGAGCTGGGGAAATCAGCTACATAAGAGATAAAGGTTGTGTTAGTGAAGTGAGGAACGGTTGAAAAACTCTCTCAAAGGATAATGGGCAGTGAGTCAAGTACCAGGAGTCTTGGTTTAAGTCGCTGCTTGGTGGGAGCCATGTGTGTGATCCCAAGAGTCAGGTCTGGCTCTTGGGATCCCATGAACTGAAGCCCATTAGACTCCTCTGCTCTCCTCTACCCATGGAATTCCCAAGCATGAATATTGGAGTGGGTTGCCATATCCTCTTCCAGGGGATCTTCCCAACTCAGGGATCCTACCCTTGCTTCTTGAGTTGCTTGCATTGCAGGCAGATTCTTTTACCACTGCATCACCTGGGAAGGCATAGAGAACAGGTAAAAGTTGAGCCCATTAAAATTGCTAGACAAGCAGTTGGATTTTTTTCTAACTCATCTGAGTTACTGTTTTGAAAAATAAGAACCATTAACGTGAAGTGTGGTTTCCAAGAAACTCTTTAGAAGCTGAGAGAGAGAAAGAGAATATGAGAATATAAAGAAGTCATAAATGCTCCCTGGATCGAAAAGTTAAGGACAGAATAAAAGCAGCTGGCCAATGAGGACTCTGCGCTGTTATTGCCAGGGTTACACTGTTCTGAGTCTAGTTATCTAGTCTGGTGATTCATCCTCTCTGTTTCTCGCCTCGTATTTTCTTTTTTCCTGGGACAGTGGAGGTGAAAGTCAAAATCAGTACATTATTTCCCCTTCGTAGCAACACATGTAAATGTTTGAAGAAGAAGAGGTGATAACTGACAACTACAATAAAGTTTTCCTATTATATCTGATATCATTTGCCAGTGTATTTCCCAATTACCATAAATAATGGCAAACTAATGGATGACTATTAAGTAATACTTTTAGGTTTAATATTTGGATGTCTTTATTCAAAATCTTACTGCTACCTGCTTCCTTGTAACAAAGTTGTTGACATTTGCTGTGGAGTTCATGACACCACGTACTTGGAGGCAGAGGGGCCAAACTGGGACTGCATTCCAGGCGATGCTCGTCCAGCACAGAGGGTGGGCATCCCCTGCCATTTGCTGAGAAGGGCTCTCTTATGCATCTGTTTATTTTCGCTTCGCTGGGTCTTCATTGCTGCCCTCAGGCTTCCTCTAGTTGCAGCACGCAGGGGCTGCTCTCTGATGTGGCCGGGAGGCTTCTCGTTGCAGCGGCCTCCCTCGTGGCAAAGCACAGGCTCTGGGTGCGCGGGCTTCAGCAGCTGCAGCTTGCAGGCCCTGCAGCACTTGGACTTCAGCAGTTGTGGTGCAGGAACTTAGTTTGCCCACGGCATGTGGAATCTTCCCGGACCAGGGATCAAACCCGTGTCCCCTGCATTGGCAGGCGGATTCTCATCCAAGGAAGTCTCAGAAGGGTTTTCTTGTATGAGGTTGGTGTGTCCCAGCCATTGTTTGGGGACGTCTGAGAGTGCTTACTGTTACTTCATGGGATTACACAGCCCTGCAAAATTGCCTCAAAGTAAGATTTACATAAACTTTATTTTTGTAGGAGTGCCCTGTGTTTTATAGTACCTCCCCTGTCTGCCTCTTTTAAGATGAGGAGGAATGAAAGAAGACTGTCATGATGTGAACTCAGTATTATTTTTCCTTCTAGGAAGACCTGCCATGTGCCAGACACTGTGTATACATGAGAGATGCAGTAACCCCATAAAGCAGAGTTTATAAGTGAAGGAACTGAAACTATGAAAAATCAAGATGACTGGCCCAGGTCATATAGGTATCAGGAGCAGCTCTGGAATGTTAACCTAGTTTCTATAACAAAAATGTTTACTCTTTCCAGTTCACATAGCCATTCTCTAATCACTCAAATTCAGGGACTGTGTCTTAACAAATCTTTGTATATTCCATAGACTAGAAGTGGAACCCTGGAGTCAAAGATTTTGAAAATATTAACTAATTGCTTGGGTAAATCACAAGGTCACTCTGGGTCTCATGTGCTTCACTTATGGACTACTTACTGTACAGTGGGCATCATAAAGCACATTGTATATATTAGCTTAATAAATCCTCTTGACTCACTATACTATGTCATAAATATAAAGCTTTTATTTGGAAGAGAAATAAGAGACTGAGAGAAATTAGTAGTTTGGGCAAGTTCACAGAGCTGAAATTGTGGGATCTTGACTCAAATGTAGGCTCTCTGACCCTAGTCTGGCACGTGGATCCTTAGCCAATGTCCTGTGCATCTTTCTATAGTCGTCTCAGCCTCTTCCAGCTCCTGGTCTGTGACTCTGTACCTGCAGACACGTGTATCTTGAAGACTCCTTTTGATTCCCTAACTCATTCTTTTTAGAAACTTTTACCTGCAATGACTTTAAAAATATAGTTTGTAGTCCTCTACAATTAGAGAAATTCTCCATTGGTTAACCCCTAATGCTGCTCTGAAGTGTTTATTCTATTACTCCATAGTTCCAAGGTAGCACAGTTTACTGTCTTCTTCAAGTGATTTACACAAGCCAGATCTTGTATATATCATATTTCTCCATCTGGAATGCCCCTTTTAAAAAAGCATAATGTCTTTCATTTAAAAAAAAATTTGACCCAGTGCAGCACAAAGTGTATATCGTATCAGGAAACCACATCAGAACTCCTGTTTTCACAGTAACAAGCTGTGATGCTGCAACATAGGATTATGCTTCACAGGTGAGGAGTGAACCTCAGGAACAGGTGATCCCTTAACAAACAGCAGTCTTGTTTTTATTCCATTTGTGTTAAAATCATCTGTCTTAAGAGCCAAAGCAAATAAAAAATATTAATAAAAAATAAAAGACTATGCAGGCCAAATATTTATTCCTTCTTCTGAATTTAAATATGTGAACATAAACATGCTAATTAACATTTTAAATATTAAGTGTTCTGGAAAAAATAAGAATTATATTACCACTTAACCATTTGGGCTTAATTTTCAGAATAGGTGGAATGACCTAATTAGAGATTATGGAAATGAAGATAAATAGTGGAAGAATAAAACAGTGTAATAGTAAAGAGTTGCTGAAAAATCTTATTTTTGTCAAGCTAAATATTCAATGTCATTTAGCCAAGGGTTTTTTGGAGACTTATTATTTTAATGATTCAGGTTTAAAAAGATGGAAATTTACAAGTATGTCCATAAGTAAACTATGTTCTGTTTTCTTATTGCTCATTTTGCTAAAAGGCTGCCTTTTTTAGAAGCATATTTTAAGTAAATGAATTTATGAGGAAAATTACAAGTAAAATGTTACAGGATTTGCATTTTGTAAAAACAGACAAAACTAGGAAATAGTTTTTTCATATTCAATGAAAGAGAAAATCACTCAGTCGTGTCCAACTCTTTGTGACCCCATGGACTGTATAGTCCATGAAATTCTCCAGCCCAGAACACTGGAGTAGGTAGCCTTTCCCTTCTTCAGGAGGTCTTCCCAACCCAGGGATCAAACCCAGGTCTCCTGCATTGCAGGCAGATTCTTTTCCAACTGAGCCAAAAGGAAAGCCCAAGAATACTGGAGTCGGTAGCCTATCCCTTCTCCAGAGGATCTTTGCAACCCAGGAATCGAACCAGGGTCAATTCTTTACCAGCTGAGCTAGTTGCCCTTATTTACTACTTCTCAACTTAAAATACTGAGAAACTGGTATCCTTATTTAGTAGTTTTCAAATACTTAATACTCTAAAACTTTTTTCCTCCTCCAGCATATGATAAGGTAGTATATGTCAAACATTTCAGAAAATTCCCCCTTAGTTACTGGGATAAAAGAAGAACTTATCTGAGACATAACATTCATATTTTCTGAAAGAATTCAATCCTTACCCAGAATGATTTTTTTCAATAGGAGTGATATGTTTTTCTGCTTCAGGAGTTGAAGAAGACAATTGATCCATGCTCCTCAAATACTGTTCAAATCTAAGAGAATGTTTTTAAAGATCTATGATTTAATGGGCTTGAAATGTTTCAAAAAAAATAAGATCTATATTGAAGTGAGTATATTTTCCTATATAATTTTTACTGCTTTTGTGTTTTCTGACATTGCCTACCTGCTTGACTCTTGGCATTTTGATTTTTTTCTAGTCATTGCTTGACTGGGAACAAATCCCTTTTCTTTTGTGCTACCCTGTTGGCGTTTTGTTGAAATAAAAAGTCAAGAGGAGGGTGAAAATGTGAAGCTGATTGGTAGCAGTCAGAGCTGTTGACTTTTTACATGAAATGGCCTAGGGCTCACATCTAGATGGGATGGGTGGGGTAGAGGAGAGATTTGGATTCCTCCTCACCACCCAGTAAGTGGAATAGCCCCAGTATGGTGATTTCCTGCTTTCTTTGGAAGGTAGCCTCTTACACTGTTTGGAAAAGAAACATCCAGCTACATTCCTGCAGACTGAATTCATGAGTTCCTCCCCTTTGTTGGGTTCTTCTTAGACTTCGCATGGTTCAGAGTAGTTGCCCATCAGGCTGGTAACTACAGTCCTGAATTCTGAAATCTTGTCTGCTTTGTGAAGGATGAATCCTGAATCCTGTGTGCCCTGTTACACAGCAGAAGCATTAGCACACTAATTCGGAGCTTTTGCTATGTATCAGGGACAGTTCAGGAGCCCGTACACAATGATAATCAAGACAGGGACCCTGCTCACATGGATCTTAAACTCTCGGGTAAAATTGGGGCAAAACACAGAAATGAAGAGAAATAGGGAGGGAAAGAAAGGAAAGAAGAAAGGAAAGAAAGAGTATCAGATACAGTAAATGTCAAGGTGATGGAATAGAAAAATATTAGTGGGAAGAGGCACCAGAGATTAGGTGGTCAGGAAAGGTCCCCTGAGGGAGATAAAGCAAGCTGAGAACTAAGTGACGGGAAACATACAACTATGCAAAGAATGACTGGGAGGATGTTCTAAGCAGAGGAAAAAAGAGTGCAAAGG
Source organism: Cervus canadensis (assembly GCF_019320065.1). Classification (NCBI taxonomy): domain Eukaryota; kingdom Metazoa; phylum Chordata; class Mammalia; order Artiodactyla; family Cervidae; genus Cervus; species Cervus canadensis. The sequence continues at coordinate 6,991,367 of NC_057410.1, forward strand.
CCTTATGTTAAAACAATCTGTGTGTTTGAGGAATAGTTCTATGGGTGGAGTGGGTGAGAGGAGAGTGGTAAGAGACACGTGATGCCAAATTATGGTGGGCTTTGCTTTTATTCTAAACATGATTGGAAGCCATCTAGGGGTTTTCAGTTAGGATGAGGAGAGGGGGTGACTTGATCTGTTATACATCTTTAAAAAACTCACATTTTAAAAAAGATCGCATAGTAAAATAAAATACCTTTTTATCAGATCAAACATTTTTAAAAGAAAATATTAAAAAGGATATTTTGCTGGAGAGCAAAGTATTTGCGTGGAGGCAGGAAGGCCAGTCAGGATGCTGTTGCTGCGAGTCCAGGTGAGAAGTAAGGTTGGCTTATGCAAGCGATTTGTTTGGAGGAGAAGCAGAAAAATGGACCATTCAGGGTATTATTGATTATAGAGAGGACAGGACTAGCAGATGGATTAGATGTGGAGGGTGAAGGAGTGAAAGGAATCAAGTTACAGATTTTTGGCTGGATAAAGTAGGTGGGAGGTGGTACCTTTTGCTGAGATTTTTAAAGCTGAAGAAAGTGAGATTGGGAAAGCGTTGTGGAATTGAGTTGTTTTAATTGTGTTATTTCTGAGGCATGTAAGTGAAGATATCAAGTAGGTCATTGGATGTGTAAATCCAAGGATTTAAATTACATGACTGAGACAAACCTGGAGATTTGATTTGGCTTTCATCATTTTGTAGATGTGATTTAAAATGTTGGGTTGGATGAGACCTATCTGAGTGTGACATGCAGTCTAGCCCGTTCCAACATTTCGAGGTTGGGGAGAAAAGGAGTACTCAGCAAAGATGTCTGAAAACGTAGCAGTTCGCTGAGATAAAAGGAGATCCAGGGAGTTAAATTTCAGTTGGAATGTCATGAAAGTCAAGACAGGAGGTGTTACTTTATTTTTATTTTTTAAATTGAACCAATCGTTGATTTACAGTGTAGTATTAGTTTCACGTGTATAGCAAAGTGATTCATATACATATATATTCTTGATTCTTTTTCCACAAAATACTGAGTGAAGTTCCCTGTGCTATACAGTAGGTCCTTGTGAGTTATCTATTTTATATTCAGTAGTATATGTGTGTCAATCCCAAATTCCCAACTTCTCTCCCACCTCCTTCCCTCTTTGGTACTCATAAGTTTCTTTTTTATGCCTGTGGGTCTAGTTCTATTTTGTATATAAGTTCATATGTACCTGTATTTTAGATTCCATATATAAGTGATATGATTATCATATGATATTTGTCTTTGTCTGGTTTACTTCACTTATGACACTCTCTAGGTCTATTCATGTTGCTATAAATGATATTATCTCATTTTTTTTTAATGACTGAGGAATATTCCATTGTGTATATGAAACACATTTCAGCTCCGTGAACTTGCCCGAACTACTAATTTCTCTCAGTCTCTTATTTCTCTTCCATATGAAAGCTTTATATTTATGACATAGTATAGTGAGTCAAGAGGATTTATTAAGCTAATATATACAATGTGCTTTATGATGCCCACTGTACAGTAAGTAGTCCATAAGTGAAGCACATGAGACCCAGAGTGACCTTGTGATTTACCCAAGCAATTAGTTAATATTTTCAAAATCTTTGACTCCAGGGTTCCACTTCTAGTCTATGGAATATACAAAGATTTGTTAAGACACAGTCCCTGAATTTAAGTGGTTAGAGAATGGCTATGTGAACTGGAAAGAGTAAACATTTCTGTTATAGAAAGTAGGTTAATATTCTGGAACTGCTCCTGATACCTATATGACCTGGGCCAGTCATCTTGATTTTTCATAGTTTCAGTTCCTTCACTTATAAACTCTGCTTTATGGGGTTACTGCATCTCTCATGTATATACAGTGTCTGGCACATGACAGGTCTTCCTAGAAGTAAAAATAATGCTGAGTTCACATCATGACAGTCTTCTTTCATTCCTCCTCATCTCAAAAGAGGCAGACAGGGGAGGTACTATAAAATACAGGGCACACCTACAAAAATAAAGTTAATTTAAATCTTACTTTGAGGCAATTTTGCAAGGCTGTGTAATCCCATGAAGTAACAGTAAGCACTCTCAGATGTCCCCAAACAATGGCTGGGACACACCAACCTCATACAAGAAAACCCTTCTGAGACTTCCTTGGATGAGAATCCGCCTGCCAATGCAGGGGACACGGGTTTGATCCCTGGTCCGGGAAGATTCCACATGCCATGGGGAAACTAGGTTCCTGCACCACAACTACTGAAGTCCAAGTGCTGCAGGGCCTGCAAGCTGCAGCTGCTGAAGCCCGCGCACCCAGAGCCTGTGCTCTGCCACGAGGGAGGCCGCTGCAACGAGAAGCCTCCCGGCCACATCAGAGAGCTGCCCCTGCGTGCTGCAACTAGAGGAAGTCTGAGGGCAGCAATGAAGACCCAGCGAAGCGAAAATAAACAGATGCATAGGAGAGCCCTTCTCAGCAAATGGCAGGGGATGCCCACCCTCTGTGCTGGACGAGCATCGCCTGGAATGCAGTCCCAGTTTGGCCCCTCTGCCTCCAAGTACGTGGTGTCATGAACTCCACAGCAAATGTCAACAGCTTTGTTACAAGGAAGCAGGTCGCAGTAAGATTTTGAATAAAGATATTATGTGTTCAGTTGTGTCTGACTCTTTGGGAGTCCATGGGCTGCAGCCTACCAGGCTCCTCTATCCATGGAATTCTCCAAGCAGCCATACTGGGGTAGGTTGCCGTTCCCTTCTCCAGGAGATCTTCCCAGCCCAGGGATTGTACCCAGGTCTCCTGCATTGCAGGCAGATTCTTTACCATCTGAGCCACCAAGAAAGTTCAGTAAGTCTCCTAGGGGAAGGTAAGTGCAGAAGTAGAGATCATAGACACATACAGAGCCAATAGCTGTTTCATGGAGAATCTGGGGAGTAGTGAATGGATGAAATTCAAATATCAGGGTGTCCTGACCAAAGACAGGAAGCCATGAGTAATATTTAAGGGATCAATGGACAGCTAGGACTGACTGCAGCATCAGGACTGTTAAGAAATAAGTATAAATGAGGATAAATTAGGGCAATATTGCAGTTAGGTTGAATGCCAAAGCAAGAATTTAATTTTGTGAGGATTTTGTATGACTGGAAGTTTTTGAACAGAGGAACTGTCTTTTTGATATTAAAGTATATTTCTTTTTTTTTTTAAAGTATGTTTCTTTTTTTAAAGTATGTTTCTTTTTGATATTAAAGTACACATTCTGGGTTACACTTTCTCTAAGAGTTTCATATTATATACTTTTGAAGTGGTCAAGCCAACAAGTGTCTTGAGGAACATGAAAACTAAAATAATAGTAATAAGAGTAGCCACTATTACTTGAGAATTATTATGTGGCATGCATTGTGCTAGGGGGTCAACATCTGCCATCACATCACCCCGTGAAGTAGGGATTCCAGCCCTCAGTTTAGATCTAAGAAAGCCTCAAGAAGGTTTAATAGCTTGCCTAAGACCAGAGAAACCAGTATGAAAGTTTAGCTGACTCTGCCTGAAAAGCCAGAGAACACCTCTTGCCTTTGACAATGTTATACTCTTGTTGGAGATGAAACCTCTCTGCATGAACTGGGTCTCAGCTGTGGCACGTGTGAGCTTTAGTTGTGACATGGAACTCAGTCTTGCGTGTGAACTCATAGTTGTGCCATATGGAGTCTAGTTCCGTGACTAGGGATCAAACCTGGGCCCCCTGCATTGGAGTATGGAGTCTTAGGCATGGACCACCAGGGAAGTCCCTATATGTTCTTTTTCATATTCTTTTCCATTATAGGTTGTTACAAGATACTGAATATAATTCCCTGTGCAATATAGTAAGTCCTTGCTGTTTACTTTATAGGCTTTGTATTTTGGACTGTTGACTTTCTTTTTTTTTTTTTGTGGGTTTTGTCATACATTGACATGAATCAGCCATGGAGTTACATGTATTCCCCATCCCGATCAGACTGTTGACTTCTTTAAACCCCTTTGATTCAGTTCTCCAGCATTTTCGCCTTCCTCCAGGTTGTCTCTACATGCTTAAACTGTTAGCAGCCTGATGCCTTCCATCGGGCTTCCCTGGTAGCTCAGTTGGTAAAGAATCCACCTGTAATTCAGGAGAGCCTGGTTCAATTCCTGGGTTGGGAAGATCCTCTGGAGAAAGGATAAGCTTCCCACCCCAGTTTTCTTGGGTTTCCCTGCTGGCTCACACAGAAAAGAGTCCGCCTGCAATGCAGGAGACCTGGCTTCAGTCCCTAGGTTGGGAAGCTTCCCTGGAAGAAGGCATGGCAACCCACTGCAGTATTCTTGCCTGGAGAATCCCCGGGGACAGAGGAGCCTGGCGGCTACAGTCCATGGGGTCAGCACAGCACAGCGTGCCTTCCACCTAAACTTAGTATAATTAGAGGAAGGCGAAGTCTTTAAGAGCCTGAGACTCTCATTCAGAAGAAATGTCAGAAACATGTGGAAGCTATCAAAAAGCAGGTAAAAGCGATGCATTCATCTGTTCATTCATTCATTAAGCATTCATTTGTTGAGCACCCAGATGAACCAGACAGCTGCAGCTTCATGAGTATATGACCTATGCAGTCACGGAGGGTCCCTTACTCAGGTTGTTTTAATGCTTTACTTCACCATCTTGAAATTCTTAACTTTGTGTTTAAAAATGTGATTTTTAAATGAAGTTCAGTCTTTTGGATTCTGTGGGAGAAGGCGAGGGTGGGATAATCTGAGAGAATAGCATTGAAACGTGTATATTATCATATGTGAAACAGATCACCAGTCCAGTTTGATGCATGAGGCAGGGTGCTCAGGGCTGGTGCACTGGGATGACCCTGAGGGATGGGATGGGGAGGGAGATGGGAGGGGGCTTCAGGATGGGGAACACATGTACACCCATGTGTTTATATCAATAAACTGATTCATATCAATGTATGGCAAGAACCACTACAATATTGTAAAGTAATTAACCTCCAACTAAAATAAATTAAAAAAAAATAAATGAAGTCCAGTTGGACAGTAGAACGTGAGCAGAGGAGATACATACCGCATGTTTATCTACCTTATTCTTTGCTGCTTATCCCTATATAGCATATGTGATACTCACAAGTACACAATTCCAGTGGCCCCATTGCCTGGAGAATCCCATGGAAAGAGGAGCCTGGCAGGCTACAGTTCATGGAGTCAAAAGGGTTGGACACGACTTAACAACTAAATCCACCACCGTGATGGACAGGAATTCAGTGAGACTCAGAGCTAGCTTAAGGTAAGCATGTTCCATCTAGGATGAAGTAGGCAGGTGTGTAGAGAGCCCCAAGAGACCATGATTTCCATTTAAATCAGAAGTTGCTTCAAACAAAGAGAGAAGCATTGGTTCTAAGTAACATGAATGATCAAGGAAACTTACCTTTTCTTATTATGTTTCATTGAAAGTGGTGATATAGAGAGGGAAAGCTTTTCCTTTCAGCTGTTTTACATCATAAGTAAGCTGCCAGTAGACAGTGTGGCAGAATGCGGATATATAAAGAAGTGAATTCAAATAATTGAGTGAGTTTGCAACATATTTGCTCTTCTTGTATGTAAGAATATACATAGGCAGGCATAAGCTACAAACTAGTTCTGATATTTCTACACGTGTTAAATGTACTTACTTTTGCATTTAAAGCTGGAAACACATAATATAAAGATGAAGGGTACAAAATCATCCTGACAAATTACAATTTAAAGTTTTCTTAGAACAGTGTTAAGTAGCAAATAAAAATACCATAAGAAGTCAAGAGACAGAACTTGGAAGGAAAATACTTTATGTTTTAATGCTTTTAATAGTACTTCTATCCTGCTTTTTGAATAAGGAGCCTCACTGGCTGCCATGTTGCATGGGTCCCACAAATTACATAGTTGGACTTGGGGCCAAACACTGTGTTAGGAAACGGGAATATACTGATGGACAAGTAAGACATGGACTCTGCTTTCATGGAGTATACAGTTCAGAGGGGATAATTACATAATAACGATTGTTATAAGAGAAACAGAGGAGAGGTACAGGGTGTTACAAGAACAGGTAAATGGGAGAAACTGCTGAATGGACATTGTTAATTGCCTCACCAACAGCCTTTCTCCTTTGCCAGTAAAACTTCCTTCCTTTAGAAACTAAAACTTTCTGACCCTCCACTTCCCTGGCATATAGAGTTTGAGCATGTGATTAAATCCTGTCCAATGATATCTGAGTGAAAGTCTGCCAGACAGAGACACTTTAGGGAAAGATTTTGCTCCCTGATACAGAGAGAAACATGTGAGGAGAACATCTTCCCTTTCTTTCCTACTTTAGATGCTGTTGTGTGAGAGCGTGATGCTCAGGGCTGTGGACGCTATCTTGTAACCATGAGGGGAAAGTAAAGATAATGGCAGAAAGCTCATCTAGAACTAAAACGTAACTTTGAACCTCTGGGCCTATTCAGAACTGTATGCCTATAGAGTGCTTGTTAGGTGAGGAAAAAATGCCTTCTCATTGTTAAAGACACTGTTAGCTGCGTTTTATGTGGTTTGTAGCCAGTACTCCCTAACTGATGTTTTGATCTATTCTGGGTAACCAGGGAGGTTTCTTCTGAGAAAGTGACATTTCATATATACCAAAATGTTGATTAGGAATTAAGTGGTCGATGATTTGAGACAATGGAGATCCAAGGCTGAGAGAATATGCATAATTTGAATGCCCTAAATTAGGAAGTACTTGACATATTTGAGAGCTAAGATCCCGAAGAATATCTGCTGAAGACCAGAGTAGGTGTGGACATCCTGGACATGAAGCTCTCAGATCCATCCCCAGATAGATGACTTGACCATTCTCCTTCTGGGAGATGGTGGCAAGCTGGTTGCTGCTACTCTGTACCCTGTCCAGAAAATCCCAGGCCCCAACACTCAGGTGTCCCACAGCTGATTGAGAACACAAATTTTCATTTTCATGGATGGTCCCACTTGTGGGAAGTGGATGCCTTGTCTGCATGTCAATACTGTGAGTAGTGACACAGTGGTTATCAGAACTTTTAGCAAAGTGTAAACCTTTTAGTGCATCATCCTCCTTGTTTTCATAAATAAGCAAAATGATATGGAAGTGCCAGAGGACACAGAGTAAAAATCTGTGGAGATGGGCACCATCAGATATACTTAAAAATACATTTATGAAAGACCTGATGATTCCCCAAATGATAGAAATTATGAGAAAGAAGGATAGAGTCATCAGGAGCATTGGTATAATTGCAGTGTTAATGGTTTAGAACCCGATCAACCTCTGTGACCAAGTTGCGGCCTGGTGCCTGACGATTCCTGCAGTAATGACATCTAGAGAAATACGGCTGTCAGAGCCATTATCATCATCGTGTTTACCAGCATATCATCCCGGCCATGGACTCAGTGCCAGGAGGCAAGGAGGGCTGTGGTTTACAAAACAGATGCTCACCTCAAAGGCCCACTTAAACTGCAATTACGCACTGGTAATGACTTTCTGTAATTTGTGGTGGGAAGGAGAGGGAAGCCTGGACTCTGTGTTAGAGACAAAAAGAAAAGCAAGGAGAAGAGAAGGAAACAGAGTGCTAATTATGTTTTTAAAACATGCATATGGCACCTGTCAGCATTACAGAAACATGATCTCATTAATCCTCATAATAGCTCTATTAGTCCCAGTGTTGAGAAGAGGAAATTGGAGGAATGAGCTGTCTAAGGAACTTGCCCACAGCGTGAACGAACTAGAGACATCAGGGAAACAAAACCGGCATTGATGATGTAGAGAGTGGTCCTCTCTCACCTCTTCTTCTGGTTTTTAAGGTTTCACTCAGACGGGGCAGGAAATAACAGAGCAGACACCGTGGCAAAAAAAGCAGCTTTTGGCTTTGTGATACTCAAGTGGCAGTACCCAGCGTGACTTAATCACCTGGTAATCTTCTGAAAGTGGTTTCTGAGTCTACATGAGGTGGTTCAGGGGATTTTCAAGGAAAATCCAAGAAGTGTTTAACTTGAGCTAAAACGGGAATTTGCAGGATTTCTGTGTCCTCATTCATTGATTCGGCAAATATCGCCTGTCTGTTCTGTGCCTGGCACAGCGCTCCACGCTAGAAATAGAACAGTGACTCAACCAGGCAAGTTTCTGCTCTCATGAAGCTTTTCTTCTTCAGGAGCAGAACAGGCAACAAATGTGTAAAAAGTACGTGAAGGAGAGAACCGCAGAGGGTTCCTGCTGTGGGAAAAAGATGAGGCTGTGAGTCTGAAGGGTGGGGTTCCTTTGGAGAAAGTCGCCGGGAAGGATTCTTTATGGGGGCGGAAACCTGTGGGAAAATCAGGGACAGATTTTTGGTGAAGTCTGCCAGTGCCCAGAGAATCCCAGGGACAGAGGAGCCTGGTGGGCTGCCGTCTCTGGGGTCGCACAGGATCGGACACGACTGAAGCGACTTAGCAGCAGCAGCAGCAGCTGCAAGTGCAAATGCCCTGAGACAGGGCTGGGAAAGGCAAAAAGGAGCCAGCGTGACCAGATCATAAGGAGAAAGAGGGCGAGTGGGAGAAAAAGGAGCTGGAGAACCACGCGTTCTTTCCAAAGACTGACTACTCTTTGCCTGTCAGTGCACTCGGGGCTGCTCAGAGGAAGGTTCCAGGCCTTCTTTTATTGGCTCTTTTGCAAGTCTCCCCAAAACGATAAAAGTGAAGAGAGAAAATGCTCTGCCCAGTGGGCCTCCGTCTCTTGTTACTCTCTTGCCTGTTCTGCAGTGAGGTGCTCAATGACCCTATTTCCCCTTAATGTTCTCTCATAGGAAAAAAACCCTAGGACATTATTCCATGCCTATTTTTAAGGTAGTTCATGAAATAGAAATGAATACGAGCACAGTTTGTTCCAGTGAGTCTCTGATAATCAAATACCTCCTCACTCGGCAGATTTTTGGCTTCCACAAAGGGATTTTAATTGAGAGGATTTTTGCAAAATCAGCATTTGATATTCTGAGACACTCATTCAGCAGATACTTTGTTAGTATAATCGGCTTCAATGTATAAAGTAATTTGAAGAGTGGTTCTGAAGAGAGTCTCTGACCAATCCCTGTGTGAACCCGGATACATGACACTGCAGAAGGTCTCCATCCAAATGGAATCAGCATGGATTTGTGCATTTATGGATTTAGCTTCTGTGTATAAATCCAAACCACTTAAATCCTGGATCAAAGGATATATGCGACTCCTTTTTTTTTTGCTATGACTGCAGTTCTGATCATGTTCTGAGCCTCAGAAACCTCAAAAAGACTTACAAATAATATTTGCTTCTTGTTTTTATTCTGTTATGGTTTAGATTTTATGGTCACTGGAGCCTATGGGGTTAATGCTTGGTACACCTAGAGTATTTGAGCCAGCAACCTGGCAAAGTTTAGCAGGGGGTATTGAGGAGAGTTAGCAGCATTGATTGGTTGACGTAATCGATTTGCAGATATCAATGTAGTCTTTATTTTTTTCAGTGTGACTTGAAACAAATTATATCTGTCCTGTTGGGATTACAGCTGTGAGGAGGGTCACGTGGCTTTGTTATCTGGCAGGCTGACTGATCTCCATCTCCCACGACTGTCAGTGCCTTGAGCAGACTGAGGCTGTGTCTTTCACAGTGTTTTCCCCAGCATCTGGCATACTGCCTGGCATATAGTAGGTGCTCATTAAATATTTGTTCAATGAATGAAACACTGATAAAAGTAGGAACTACAATGATTTAGTTAAAGCTGGAATCAAGATTGCTGGGAAAAATATCAATAACCTCAGATATGCAGATGACACCACCCTTATGGCAGAAAGTGAAGGTAAACTAAAAAGCCTCTTGATGAAGGTGAAAGAGGAGAGTGAAAAAGTTGGCTTAAAGCTTAACATTCAGAAAACTAAGATCATGGTATCTGGTCCCATCACTTCATGGGAAATAGATGGGCTGACAGTGGAAACAGTGTCAGACTTTATTTTTTTTGGGCTCCAAAATCACTGCAGTTGGTGACTGCAGCCATGAAATTAAAAGACACTTACTCCTTGGAAGGGAAGTTATGACCAACCTAGATAGCATATTAAAAAGCAGAGACATTCCTTTGCCAACAAAGGTCCATCTAGTCAAGGCTATGGTTTTTCCAGTAGTCATGTATGGATGTGAGAGTTGGACAGAAAGCTGAGCGCCGAAGAATTGATGCTTTTGAACTGTGGTGGTGGAGAAGACTCTTGAGAGTCCCTTGGACTGCAAGGAGATCCAACTAGCCCATCCCAAAGGAGATCAGTCCTGGGTGTTCATTGGAAGGACTGATGTTGAAGCTGAAACTCCAATACTTTGGCCACCTCATGTGAAGAGTTGACTCATTGGAAAAGGCCCTGATGCTGGGAGGGATTGGGGGCAAGAGGAGAAGGGGACAAGAGAGGATGAGATGGTTGGATGGCATCACCGACTCGATGGACATGAGTTTGAGTAACTCCAGGAGCTGGTGATGGACAGGGAGGCCTGGCGTGCTGCGATTCATGGGGTCACAAAGAGTCGGACACAACTGAGCGACTGAACTGAACTGAACTGAAGACAGTTTTTGTGTGGAATAAACCATTTTTAAAAATTTGAATATGTTCTCTTATAATATTTAATATGCTTTTTATTAGAAACGGCTGAGCAGAAAGTAGTGGTGGCCGAGTGGTTAAGGCGATGGACTAAAAACGGCTGAGCACTCTGACAACCCGGAGGGGCAGCGGGGAGGGAGGCTCCCCAGGGAGCGGGTGTGTATATAATTATGGCTGATTTGCACTGTTGTACAGCAGAACCAACACAATAGTGTAAAGCATTTATCCTCCAATTAAAAATTTTTAAAAATGGCTTTATATACACATACTGATTTTACTGATGTATAAATGTGGTGACATTGTAATATTGTTTTCTTTATTCAGTCATTTTTCCCCCTACATTCACTTAGCTTCTTCCTTCCTCCACCTCCAGTCCTCCAGTCCTTTACCCCCACCTCCAGATCATATTAATAATCTAGTAATTTGTGTAATTAAGACCAGGAATGTTTTTGCATCCCAGCACCACCATTTATATGCTGTGTGACCTTGGGGGAGTTTTATAAATTTCCTTATCTGTAAAATCAAGATTGTAAAACCTGTATCACAGAAGTATGTGAATTAAATGAACTAATATGTATGGAGCTCTTAGAGGAGTGTCCGTCACCTGCTCATATATACACACAGTGGCCCCCCCGCCTCTTATCCACAGGGATAACATTCCGGGACTCCAGTGGAGGCCTAGAACCATAGTACCGAAACTTATGTACACTGTGTTTTTTCCTATACATACCTACCTATAATAAAGTTTAGTTTATCAGGTACAGTAAGAGATTAATAACAATAGCTAATAATAAAATAGAACAATTATAGCAATACACTGTAATAGAAGTTATGTGAAGTGGTCTCTCAAATATCTCATTGTACAAATTTAATGCCTTTTTCGTCTTAACTAAGTACTTAGGCACTGTGGCTCCAATTTTTGCAGTTTGAGATGCGACAGAAAGACCTGCATGAATTTCTTATTCTTTCTTCGCAATTTCACAGATAGAAGAACAACACGTGATTTTTTTTTCCCCTTAAGTCAGGACTGTTCACCTTTTCACTTAAAGGAAGCACTTTACAGCTTCTCTTTGGCAGATCAGAATTGCCATAATCACTATTCTTGTGTTTTGGGGCCATTATTAAGTAAAATAATGCACTGGAATCCCATGGCAGTCGATCTGATTGTGGAGATGGCTGCTAATGAGTGGGGTGTGCTGGACAAAGAGGTGATTCACATCCAGGGTGGGACCAAGCAGGACACTGTGAGATTTAATCACATTACTCAGGTTGGCTTGTGGGGCTTCTCTGGTTGCTCAGATGGTAAAGAATCTGCCTGCAGCGTGAGAGACCTGGGTTTAGTTGCTGGGTTGGGAAGATCGCCTGGAGAAGGGAATGGTTACCCACTCCAGAATTCTTCGCTGGAGAATTCCTTGGACAGAGGAGCCTGGTGGGCTATAGTCAATGGGGTCACAAAGAGATGGACACAACTGAGTGACTAACACTAGCTAACGCTAACAGGCCACCTCGCAAATGAATTGTTTATGTCTGGAATTTTCCACTTAATATTTTTGGACCACAGATGACCCTGGATAACTGAAACTGAGGAAACTGGTATCTCAGCTAAGGGCGGGAGTAGTGATGGTGATGTTAGGGACTCCCTTAAGTGGACCGGCTGTGGGTAGAGGGCTTCAGTTCCTCACCTCATCTGCCTCTCTGTAGGGCTGCTGACCCTGAGACAGTTAACCTCCTGCAGACTGAGAAATCCTAGAGACAGGAGGAAGCTGCAGTGCCTTTTATGACCCAGTCTCCAGTATTGGGAATTCTCCAGGTAAGAATCCTGGGGTGGTGTGCCATTTCCTTCTCCAGTGGATCTTCCCATTCCAGGGGTCAAGCCTGGGTCTCCTGCACTGCAGGCAGATTCTCTACCAAATGAGCTACCAGGAAAGCCCTGTGTTTATGACATTACAGTTTAAATAGGTTTACGCTGATTTTAAAAATGACTGTGTTTAAAAAACAAGACCCCTATATATGCTGTCTACAAGAGACCCACCTCAAAACAAGAGACACATACAGACTAAAAGTGAAGGGCTGGAAAAAAATATTTCATGCAAACGGAGACCAAAAGAAAGCAGGAGTCGCAATACTCATATCAGATAAAATAGACTTTCAAATAAAGGATGTGAAAAGAGACAAAGAAGGACACTACATAATGATCAAAGGATCAATCAAAGAAGAAGATATAACAATTATAAATATATATGCACCCAACATAGGAGCACCACAATATGTACGGCAAATGCTAACGAGTATGAAAGAGGAAATTAATAGTAACACAATAATAGTGGGAGACTTTCATACCCCACTCACAACTATGGGTAGATCAACTAAACAGAAAATTAACAAGGAAACACAAACTTTAAATGACACAATGGACCAGCTAGACCTAATTGATATCTATAGGACATTTCACCCCAAAACAATCAACTTCACCTTTTCCTCAAGTGCACATGGAACCTTCTCCAAGAATAGATCACATCTGGGCCATAAATCTGGTCTTGGAAAATTCAAAAAAATTGAAATCATTTCCAGGTCATCTTTTCTGACCACATGCAGTAAATTAGATCTCAATTACAGGAAAAATTGTTTAAAAATTCAAACATTATTGGAGAGCTAAAATAACACGCTTTGAATAACCACCAAATACATAGAAAAATCATAGAAGAAATCAAAATATGTATAGAAATGAATGAAAAAGAAAACACAAGAACCCAAAACCTATGGGACACTGTAAAAGCAGTGTCTAAGGGGAAGGTTCATAGCATTACAGGCTTACATCAAAAAAAAAAAAAAAGCCAAATAAATAACCTAACTCTACACCTAAAGCAAATTAGAGAAGGAAGAAATGAAGAACCCCAGAGTTAGCAGAAGGAAAGAAATCTTAAAAATCAGGGCAGAAATAAATGCAAAAGAAACTAAAGAGACCATAGCAAAAATCAACAAAGCTAAAAGCTGGTTTTTTGAAAAAATAAACAAAATTGACAAACCATTAGCAAGACTCATTAAGAAACAAAGAGAGAAAAACCAAATTAACAAAATTAGAAATGAAAATGGAGAGATCACAACAGACAACACTGAAATACAAAGGATCATAAGAGACTACTACCAGCAGCTCTATGCCAATAAAATGGACAACTTGGATGAAATGGACAAATTCTTAGAAAAGTATAACTTTCCAAAACTGAACCAGGAAGAAATAGAAGATCTTAACAGACCCATCACAAGCAAGGAAATCGAAACTGTCATCAAAAATCTTCCAGCAAACAAAAGCCCAGGACCAGATGGCTTCACAGCTGAATTCTACCAAAAATTTAGAGAGGAGCTAACACCTATCTTACTCAAACTCTTCCAGAAAATTGCAGATGAAGGTAAGCTTCCAAACTCATTCTATGAGGCCACCATCACCCTAATTCCAAAACCAGACAAAGATGCCATAAAAAAAGAAAACTACAGGCCAATATCACTGATGAACATAGATGCAAAAATCCTTAACAAAATTCTAGCAAACAGAATCCAACAACATATTAAAAAAATCATACACCATGACCAAGTGGGCTTTATCCCAGGAATGCAAGGATTCTTTAATATCCGCAAATCAATCAATGTAATACACCACATTAACAAATTGAAAGATAAAAACCATATGATTATCTCAATAGATGCAGAGAAAGCCTTTGACAAAATTCAACACTCATTTATGATTAAAACTCTCCAAAAAGCAGGAATAGAAGGAACATACCTCAACATAATAAAAGCTATATATGACAAACCCACAGCAAGCATCACCCTCAATGGTGAAAAATTGAAGGCATTTCCCCTGAAATCAGGAACAAGACAAGGGTGCCCACTCTCACCACTACTATTCAACATAGTGTTGGAAGTTTTGGCCACAGCAATCAGAGCAGAAAAAGAAGTAAAAGGAATCCAGATAGGAAAAGAAGAAGTGAAACTCTCACTGTTTGCAGATGACATGATCCTCTACATAGAAAACCCTAAAGACTCTACCAGAAAATTACTAGAGCTAATCAATGAATATAGTAAAGTTGCAGGATATAAAATTAACACACAGAAATCCCTTGCATTCCTATATACTAACAATGAAAAAACAGAAAGAGAAATTAAGGAAACAATACCATTCACCATTGCAACAAAAAGAATAAAATACTTAGGAGTATATCTACCTAAAGAAACAAAAGACCTATACATAGAAAACTATAAAACACTGATGAAAGAAATCAAAGAGGACACAAACAGATGGAGAAACATACCGTGTTCATGGATTGGAAGAATCAATATTGTCAAAATGGCTATTCTACCCAAAGCAATCTATAGATTCAATGCAATCCCTATCAAGCTACCAACGGTATTTTTCACAGAACTAGACCAAAGAATTTCACAATTTGTATGGAAATACAAAAAACCTCGAATAGCCAAAGTAATCTTGAGAAAGAAGAATGGAACTGGAGGAATCAACCTGCCTGACTTCAGACTCTACTACAAAGCCACAGTCATCAAGACAGTATGGTACTGGCACAAAGACAGAAATATAGATCAATGGAACAGAATAGAAAGCCCAGAGATAAATCCACGAACCTATGGACACCTTATCTTTGACAAAGGAGGCAAGGATATACAATGGAAAAAAGACAACCTCTTTAACAAGTGGTGCTGGGAAAACTGGTCAACCACTTGTAAAAGAATGAAACTAGAACACTTTCTAGGCCCTTTCTCTTTTGCTTAGGGAAGTTGCTTTAACATTTTTTGTAAAGATGGTTTAGTAGTATTGAGTACTTTTATCTTTTATCTGTAAAACTTTTGGTT
This sequence comes from Cervus canadensis, assembly GCF_019320065.1. Taxonomy (NCBI): domain Eukaryota; kingdom Metazoa; phylum Chordata; class Mammalia; order Artiodactyla; family Cervidae; genus Cervus; species Cervus canadensis. The sequence continues at coordinate 7,006,856 of NC_057410.1, forward strand.
TCTCCACCAAATTTGAATAAGAGCCTTGCTGAGTAAAGGTTTTTCCCTTGGTTATAGGTCTTTCCCTTCCATCGCTCTTAATATATCATCCCTGCAGACTTTCAGCTAAACTGTCAGCTGGTAACCTTATAAAGTTCCTTTGTATGTAAATTTACTTTTCCCTTCCTGCTTTTAAAATTCTTTTTTATCTTTAATTTTTGTGATTTTAATTGTAATGTGTGTTGATGTGACCCTCTTTGAGTTGATACTGCTTGAGACTTTAAGTTTCCTGGACCTGGGTATCTGTTGCCTTTCAGGTTAGTGATGCTTTAGCAATTAATTCTTCAGATATTTTCTCTGCTCTTCCCTCTCTTCTCCTTCTGGAACCTCTTTAATATGAATGTTAGAATGTTAGTATACTTGATGTTTTCTCAGAGGTCTCATACTATCTGCATTTTTTATTTATATTTTTCTTTCTTCTTTTCAGCGATTTCCACTCCTCTATCTTCCAGCTCACTGATCTGTTCCTCCTTATCATCTAATTTACTTTTAATTCCTACTAGTGTATTTCTTATTTCAGTTATTGTATTCCTCACCTATTTTTAGTTCTTTATACTTTCTAATTCTTTGTTTATAACGTCTAA